>NC_088386.1:109000000-109625000 GCF_037993035.2 Macaca fascicularis
TTCTTGTTCTTATTCTTTGCTTTCACACATTCACATGCATACACATGCACACATATGCTTTTAAAAACATAAATGGCATTATCACATACATAGAGTTGTATGAAATCAATTGTCTAGTTAACTATAGCTTCTCTGGCTGAAAAAAAAAATCTTTTCAAATTTGTTACAAGTATTATACTCAAAATGCAAGACCAACTAAAACTATGCAAATGTATCCCCCAAAATTTATGCAAACAGCATTACTGCGATTATTTATGTAAAAATAATTTATTTTAAACTGTGTTTTGTTGCAGTACGGGGGTGTTTCTTTTTGTTTGTTTTTAGTTCCAAAAAAATTAAACCTAAAACTATCATTAGGTCATTAATGTGTCATAATTCAGACAGATGGCAGTGTGTAAATTCATGCTTTGAGAACTTACAAACAGCAGACTTACAGAAAAATCTCATACTTACTTTCATAGTTCTAAGTTATGTCTAGTCACAATCTATTGCTGCTTTCAAGTAGTTTTCAAAAATGTAATAATGTAATAGAAGTCATTTTATATTTCTAAATACTACATTCGAGTCAGTGTTTTTAAGGTGTAAGTCATTTTAAAGCAGTACACAGAAATGATTAGGTACCGCCTATTTTTAGTACCTAAAAATTATTGAATAGCTCAGTTTTCAAGCTTTAGATGATATATGGGTGATCTGAGCAAACATTTCCAACAGAAATAGACAGATCTTTTACAATCAGGAGTTAAACACACATCCTCAGCCCTAAAAACTATAGAAATGCCACTTTTCAGTCTAAAAAGCAACAGATGTGTTGAAAACAAAGTGATCTACTTCAGACCATCTGAATAATAAGCATATTGGCATAAGTCTGATTAGAAGACCGATATTTCCATATGTAAATATTACTTGTTAAAATGTATATTTTTAAACAACAAGGACATTTATGAAAATGGCCATAAAAGAAAATGTTTTATATACTTGTAGAAGAAATTAAGCCTCTTTAGAACGCAACCAGAAATTCTCACTGTTAATTCAACTGAAAACAGAGCAACATAGTACCCTACCACTTCAAAATATGATCAAGCCCTGCATGTTGATGTCTTAGTAAGAAGTAGGTAGAGCTGACATAGACAAGTGTAAGGAGAACTACAGCTTCAATGATAATGAGAGCAATGACAAAAACGTCAAAAGTGTAGACACCCAGAATGTTAATTCATTAGAACGTGACTTCACACTGATTAATTATACACTCATCAAAATATCTGGAGTGCATAAGAAAAGCTAATTGAAGCATTCCATCTTGTATATGCTACTAAAAACAGTTTAAATAAGTGATAGAGAACTGGCTTTAAAATTACAAGTGTATGGAATTAAATCTGTAACCTTAAATGTGCTATATCAAGATATTAATAGTAGTAATGAAGATGATGATGGTGGTATCATGGAAACATCTACATTAACATTAATGTGGATTCCACTGAACATGGTTGTATAGAATCAGAAAACATAAAAGCTGTTTAGAACCTTAGAGATCAGCTTTTGGGACCAATTTGAACATTACAAAATCTTTTTCAGAGTGAGACATTATAAAAATAACACATTCCCAAACAGAAAAAATCACAAGTAAATTAGGATTTTGGATTATTTCAACAACTAAGAAATCAAGTTTCCAAATTTTTTTTCAAGTAGGTCAGAAGCATATTATTTAAATAGACATATGTAATATGCTAATCTTAAGTAGTTCCTTCATTCAACAAATATTTACAGGGCTCCTACAATGCATACAATGCTTATGCTAGGGATGAAGAGGCATGACCATTTTCCTCAAAGATTCACGTCTGGAAAACCTGATTAATTTCTTTATAATCAATGTATGGCCCCCAAATAAATCTATATGCTTTGAAAAGTTACTTAATTCACACTCAGTAATTAAGACAGCTTTCCCACTAACTAACATGAAATACAACAGTTTGCTATAAAATCTCATTTACTGCGGTCAGATCACTTCAATAATTTCAAGAGACTGGTTTGGTGTTTTTTTCCTTCTGACCTATAAACTGGAAAGTGCCTCTAATATCAACAACTAACTTAAGGATCTTTCTCAGGTGGTAATGCTATTTTCCATCTTCATCTAAAATAGATATTAAGAACTCTTAAACTGCTGACCACATCACCTATCGAGATTTCTGTGAATGGAAGTTTGAATTTATGGCAATAGTAGCTGAAGGAAGTATCCTTTATGGGCATTACAAGATTGTCTTCATCGAGTTAGGCTACAAAATCAACATTTTACAAATTAAAGCAGAAATATAAATCACATTAAAGAAAATGAATGGATCCCAGGCCAGAAAGAACTGGTCGTAACCTGATTGTATGTATTAATATAGGTTAAAGACTGATTATGGGGGGTTTAGCCTAGGAAGCCAAGGGGGGAAAAAAAAAAAACGACTCTCTGAAGTATTTTGGTTGAACATCGACGTAGGGAATCTAAATCCATGTCCATTCAAAGGAGAAAGAACTGGACAAAGGATTTCCACCATAATTATCCAAATAGCAATGCTATCTCTATTGTGATGCTGAATATATTAGGCTCTCTTAGTCTAATGCCATTAAACATTTGAATTATATAACTACCTCCCTTTATTCAGATTCCTTGCTCAGTAAATGACCTTTACTGATTACCCATATAGGTCAGTTCACAAGAACAAAATGATCTGGTGAAGCCAACTAGAGTGATCTAGCTCCTATGTTTGTTGGTTGGATATGCGTGTGTGTGTGTGTGTGTGTGTGTGTGTGTGTGTGTGTGTGTGTGTGTGTTTTAGTTTTAATCAATATCTAAACATGAACTGGCATTTTGATTTTAAATATCAATTTCGTAAACTTCTTTAATGTCAGTCAACCTTGAGATACAGATCCACTCTAAGTGTGCCACAAATCTAGTTTCAGAACTTGCAAGGATGAGTGTCAAATCCTGCATTATAAATAATTCTGTGGGAAATGTTATCCTGTGAGAACCTATCTAAGTGGCTGGTTGCCCTTTTGTCTGTTTCACTATACATCCTCAAATTTATACACGTTTGAAAAACTCTTGGATGTAAAAGGTGATAAGCAGCTCATTAATCTATAATAAAGTCACAGTTAGCACATCACACTCATTTACTTCTAAATGTAATAAGCATTATTACGATCTCATACAAAATATCAATTCATTTGGACCCTTGAAGATAACATCCTTCTCTAGAAAACACCCCAAGCCTTTTTTTTGAGCCCCAGCACCAGCAATGCATCATACACAGTAAGTGCTTAATAAGTGTTTGCTGGATCAATGATCGAAAGATGAAAAATATCTCTCTAGGGAGTTCTGACTCTCCACATACAGGAAATCTCAGAAGAAGTGTTTCTAGCATTAACATTCATTTGGAATTCTATGGTGTCTTGGGTAGTCAGTGCTTACGTTTTTAAGATGGAATTCTATAATAAATATTTTAGAATAAGTATATTAACTAACATATTATCTATGCTATACGTTCCCATCTAGGTAACCTCATCCCAAGGGGTATGATATTATATTTTTTAAAAATAAATTATATACAAAATCATTTTTAAATAATATATATTGTATCTGCATATTTATCTCAAAGTCTTCAAAAAGGCTCTGGTGAGGAGTATGAAATTCCTCATCTATTAACGTGGCAGGACTGACCAGTATTTAGCTAACAACCTGTAACAAGTATGCAATATTTTCAAGAGCATATTAATTTATAAAGAAACAGGTTGCAGAATAAAGACAGAGCATTAGAGTAGAGGCACTGGAGTATATGGCATACATTAGTCTTACGATTTTTTTAAAAACATAGAAGTTATGATATTAGATATACCACAAAATGCTGAAGAGCTTTTTGTTTAAAAATCAGTGAGTCAATCACATCAATTAATTCAACTTCTGAGACTAGCATAAAGGATTCCATTAAGCAAAGAGTTTATTAAAGCCTATGCGCATGCAATTCAATATAGAATTTTGATTTAATGGGGCAATTGGGGAAACAAGGCCACTGATCAAATACTGAGAATTACTTAGACATGAATGTTTTCAAAATATGGTATTAAACTACTGTTAAAGTAATATGGGCAGAAAAGCAACCAAAACATGGGCTAATATTAGTTTTCTCTAATTAGGAAAATTCATACTTCGGTCTATATCCATGTGCCTAATTGCTATCCCCCTCCCAAATTGAACCCTATGGGTGCTTCAAACCAGAATTGTACTAATCTAAATCTTTTCCAGGAAACTTGTTCCAGTATTTGCTATCTCCACTGACAGAACCTACCACCATCTATCCAGTAATTTAGAGGCTGTCATCCTTGACTCTGTTCTCTCCTTAATTCTACTACCCAAGTACTGTCTACTTTAAGCTGCTAAATATTACCTAGATTCTTCTCCTTCTTTTTTATCCCACTACTACTAGCTTGCATGACTTCTCACTCAATCATTGAAACAGCCTGTTAAAGACGCACCTGCCTATAGACTGGTCCCCATCCACAATCTTTTTCCCCACATTGTAGTCAAATTGATCCATGTCAGTCAAAAGACTGAAGTCACCTACTTTGTTAAAACCATTGACTTCTTCCATGAAAATAAAAGCCAAGTTTCCTCTCAGACAAGATGTTCCATTAACCTGCTTTGATTAACTCTCCAAAATCATTCCTTGCCTCAAATTCCTAGACTCCAACTTTACAGTCTAGAAATACCAATCTGCTTGTATTTCCCAGAATATTGCATGCTATTTCTCACCTCTTATTGTGGATACATTATTTACTGAAAAGGCCTTCCACTTCTCTCCTAAGTCCTATTCATTTAATAAGTCTTGGCTCAAGCAGTCTCTCCCTCTAAAAAATCTTTCCAAACGAGCATCACCTCTCATCCCCCATAAAAATCAAGACACTAAGTTTACTACAGTAAAATGCCCTACTTAATGTCTGTCTGTCCCACTAGAGTATGAGTTCCTGGAGGAAAAGGACTCTATACTACTTATTCACCTTTGGATTCACCTTACAATACCTGGTACATATGAGGTATCCCACAAATATTTATTTCATTGATCAACTAGAATTGAACAGCAAAATGTCAAATGCTTATAACTAATAATTGCATTAAGGCCTACTTCAAATTTAAAACACCTAAACTACTACCCTCAAAGTGCACAATCAACAATTAAACCAACAATTTTATTAGGTATCAGATCACCAAGTGAGAATTTATGGTACTACCAGAAGCATCAAATGAGGTTAGATTTTAGATAAGGACTCTCTAAGAATTGATTCTCTGTAGGAATAGGTACTCTATCACCAGAATTGTTTTCTTTTGTCATTTGTAATGACTGGTATATCTGGAACACCAATAATATGCAGTGATGTGCTTTACATATAATCAAAACCACAAAACTATACTCAGGAACATCGAGCGCCAGCCCCCTCCCCAATTCTGACATATCGACAAACTCTATTTCTTTCTTAACCAAAATCTTCATAGATGCTTTAAATAATGGAGGGTTCCTGCTTCAATTTTTACCCAAAATTATCAGAAATCCCTATCTTTCTTCCCTGGACCTGTGCAATAAACAGAAAAGAGCAAAAGACCCAGATTTCAAATAGATTTGGATTTGAAAACAAATCCTTTTTCTTATGACTCATAGGTCCATAAAAAAGTAACTTGACTGCTCTGAGTAATAGCAGCAGTGATTATTTATTGAGTCTTAGCATGTGCCAGAAGTTGTGCTGAGTATTTTGCACATATTGCCTTATTGAAATCTCACAACAGCCCATTGAGGTAAGTATTGCTTATCCCTATACTACAGATAAGGAAACTGGAGCTCAAAGATGTGAAGTGACATGGCCAAGGTCATACAGCAAAATAGGAATTCTAACCCAGGCCAGCAAAATTGCAAAGCCCGTATTTTTAACCACTCACAATCTACTGCTTCTGAGCCTCAGTTTTAAGTATTATAAAATGGAGTAATTACATGCCTACCTCACAGAATTGATGTGGAGACAAAGTGAAATAATAAGTAAAGCATCTAATATACTAAGTGCACTCAATAAAGGATGCCCCTCTTCCTTCTCTCACTCCAGTGGTGATTATAACATTTATAATAAAGGAAACTGTCCCTAAATGTGCCTTACCTATATCAAAACAGAGATATATTGGGTCTCAATTAATTCACAAAAGGAAAATACTAACAGGTCAATAAGTACTTTTAACATAAACGGATAAAAAGGAAAAAAAGTGAAGAAAAACAACATATTCTACCTCATTTTAGGACTGGAACCGTGCTATTGATATTTCCAAATGTGATAAAAATATGTAAATATTCAAAATATATCAATATATCAAAAGTTAGGAGAGAAGAGCACAGAACCCAGAGACGAAAATTCATTGCGGCTTACAGGAAGACTCTCAATAGAACATATTCAATGATATTACCTTTTTTTTAAAAAGTACTTCTAGTGGGAAAGACAGATTTTGAACAAAGATAGAGACAATAAGGATAATCTTTCCGCCATAAGTTTTTTTGTTTTTTGAAAACAGACTTTAATTCTCAATACTAAGCAGGATGGGGAGTTAGGAGTGGAATGAGGTGCAAAGAAAAAATTACAGCACTTTTGCTGTTAATTACCAACAAATCTATACATCCTTTACTTTCTTTTTTTTCCCTTTTTTTCCTCTTTTGGTACATAGTTATGACATTTATCTCTGATAGCTGTAAAGAAATTAAATCAGAACTATTTTTATTTAATTCCCTAATAAATAAGAACATTGGGTATATACACAAACCTAAGTACTGTGACTTAAAACAGAACAAGATTTTACATCAAGCCCATCTGGTGTTACATTAGGGTGTGTCCTATAGCAATCCAACCAAGGGTGACTGCCAAACTAAGCTACAGAAGACAACTCAGAAAGCTGGTGAGTCCCATAATATAAGCTCTATTTCAAAAAGTGCAAAAGATTAGCTGATATCACTCCACCCTCATAATAACTCTTCTATTTCTGAAATATTGTTTTCGTCACAAAAATATGGGCCAGTAGTGGACACGGCAGACACCCTGAGAAGGTGATATTGTAGAGATAGCAGTTATCTAATTTACCCACAAGGTAATGTCACAATTATATGTCCCAATCCTGATAACTTCATCTTTCTGCTAAGTTCTCTAAGAGGTAAATTGATTTCTTCAAGCCTCAATTTCCACATATGAAAAATAGAAATCATAATATACTTCTGCCTCACTAGGTTCCAAAAATGGAAACTAGCTAAGAAAAAAATTAATGTGAAGTACTCTGAAAAGAATAAACTAGATTCCCTGACCTGATTATTGGTCAGAGCCTTGTAAAACTAGACTTACTACTTCTACCGATTCCATACATGCCACTTGGTCATCAGACTGATAAATAGCATTGACTGTACAGTTGATCCACTTAAGAGCTTTAAAGTAATAGAAACAAATTTTGCATCATGATGTATTTTCATACCCATTTAAGTAACTACTTGCAAAGTAAATTTGTACATAAACATTATAAAAAATAGGTAAGAAAAATGAAATTAATTTAAAAATTTTGAACTTTAAACAATTTTCAAAATAGTCAGCTGCCAGTATAGAACACTCTGAAACCAATACTGAACAACTATGCAAGAATAGGAAATGAGCTAACCAAGAAATAGAAGGAATCACAAAGTAAGTTTCATCTGATGGGCCGAAATACAATATGGAGTATTTTTATATTGTTCTGTCTGAGATGTCTGTCTCAGATTCTTAACTCCCAGATTCTATTTTTAAAAATCACTTAACACTGTGTATTTCCAATAGCCATCAAGGCATATACTGTCATCCCTGACACAGAAGATTGTCAGCAGACTCAATATGTACACTAATGATCTCAGGCAACAATGCCCATCTTCTTATCAAAGAGATCCTTATTCCAGAAGAAAAAGTTTAAAGTTCTCTAAGAAAATTCATTCGAAACCATAGGAAGTAGTCACTATAAAATGTCAGAATCACTAATACCTCTTACTTCTTCTTAAGTTTATCTTACATGCTAAATTTCAAAACCAAAAACTGTCAGGCACTATAACATTTTTAGTTTTCTCCCAAGTCGCCAGTGCTCTATTCTAGCACTGTCAAATAATGATAGCTGCTGTCATTATTTTTATACAATAGCTGGCAGCAAGTTGCACAGAGACCCTTCATCTTAGAAGAGTTACCAAATACCTCAAACAAATGTTGGGACCTTACAGTAGTACTGACCACCTTCCTAAAGTCAAAATAAGTGAGCTCTCATGCCTTATTGATACTTTTTTGGCCAGAGCGTTAGCTGTTTTATTTAAAAAAAAAAAAAAAAAAAAAAAAAGATTTTACTTATTTTATTTTTTTAACTGTTTAAAAATAACTTTTTTTCCTCCTTACACATATATTCCCATCCTCTCCTTCCTGCTACTAGAAACTGTCTTAAAGGTTTTCACATTTACTTTTAGCTTTAACACTTTCAATCAAAATTGCAATTCTGTTTTTGGAAGCAGCCACCCTCCAGGAAGTATATTTGAAGATATTAAAAAATGCAGAAAATAAATAAGTCCTTTTCATTTAACAAAGTCAACAATGCATGTAAAGGGATTTAGGAAAACCGGTGATCTCAGACACAAGCGATTTGACAGGCCAGATGCACACAAAAATTATTCCAAGTCACGGAAAAACATCAGAGTGACCAATTCTAGGTCTCTTGTACTAATTAACAGACAAGAGTTCCTCTCTATCACTATTTGCTTTGGCAATCTAAAATGCTGATATTCTCCTAGATCTAACAGAGAGGAAAAATGGGTATCTTCTCCATCTAACACCTAAGTGGGTAACCTAGATACTGTAAATAGAGGCTACATAAAGGATGCAAGAGACAGCTCTGAAGTGAGAGCCAAAATATTTAACCTGCAACTCTTTGGAAAAGAATCTGAAAACACGTGCATCTTAGCCAAAACCTGTACTAACATGGAATTGCCACAGGCTAGTAAGTTAAAAAACTCTCTACCAAACATAAGTTTACTGTTGTTGGGTGAGAAAAGCTCAAATGTCAAAAGCACAGTTCTTATGTGTTCAAATTGATCATGCCTACACTCTGCACTGTTTATTTAAAAAGATGAGTGAACTGCCTTTCTGAAGCAAGTACTTGAAAAATCAGAATCAAATTCACAAATAAAGCAGCCAATTAACCAATTGACAAGCATTTTCCTGTGGTTGTGTCTAGGGGATGACAGTCGAGTCTCTGATTAACAGTTACTCCCTACCCGATACATGCAATGTTTCTAAAGCCAACAGCTAACTAATAGAAACTACATATTCATCTCTTTTTACTCTTTGGGAAATTGTGTGAGCTCTCTGAGAAATAAAAAGATTGCACCAAATAACGAGTATATTGAAATGTAAAAATTCTATTGCCTAAATTGTAGTCGTAGTATATTTTTTATCAAATCAACTAGCAAAAAAAAGAATGCAAAAGATTCATTATGAGATTAGCATGATAATCTAGTATACATTCACTCACTAACTTTACTAGTTTTTTCTTTCTAAATGATAAAGGAATTGTACGGACTGCTTCTAGAATTAAATTTTCTTAGGAAATGCTCATTACTTAAAAGAACTATAACTTTTAAATAAATAAAACAAATTCAAATAACTCAATCATAATTTCAAGTCAATAGTTAAAAGTACTTAAAGTTAATAAATTGCAAAATGTATTCAATAGTATTCTATATAAACTGCTTATAATTCACTAGTCTTTACTAATTACTAAGCTCGTAGCTTTATAATAACTTAAAAGTTTCGAGAGCTGTTAGAAGTAAAAAAAAAAAAGTTGCTCTCTCTGGATAGTCAGAATACATTTCTGAATATGCTCACAATTAAGTAGATGATTCACTTTTCTTAGTTACTAAATCTTCAGGGGGGAAACAAAGGAAAGAAAATGCCTTTCCTTCATATACCGGCAGAACAGAAAACTTGTAAATTTAATTATATTTACATGTAAGTCCAATGTCCTTTCTATAACATATAAGAATAAAATATAAATCAAAAGTATAAAGAAAACAAGATTTCAAATTACTTTTGAGTAAGAGTAATAAAGCACTTGCACTTGATAACTAAACTGATAAAACATTGTAATTAAGAAAAAAGCAACCATATTCTTAATTAAGAAAAGCATTTTGTCTTCTGTCACTGACAGCACATAAGTTGCATCTTATTACACAAAAACAATGTATATTATATCAGTAAATGACCCTTTATCAAAAATAATAGCCAAAACTGTCTTTTCCTACAAATTCAAAACATCTTTCCAAATTTTATCAGCTCTTCTCTGAACAAAAGACTTTCAACCTTGTTAGAGAAATGGATATAAATGAGTTCTATAAATTTGCAATTACACTTCACTTCCAATGCTTTGGAGAAAAAACTTTCACATTTTTTAAAAGCAAGTAACACTATAATTTTATCACTGACAGTTTAGCTTTCTACCAAGGCAATATAAAATTATTTCATTTAGTAACTGTGAAGAGTCCTTTGGAAGTGATGTTTCCACATTTTTTACCCAACAACAACAAAAAATCTAGTCATAAACCTGGCAAGTCAAAACAATAACCAGCAAATTCTAACCTTTCTTACCTGATACAGGTAAGCACCAGCTCCCAAATGCCACCTTGGGATAGTTCAGACTAGTAAGCAGGCTCATGTTTTATAATACTAGAATGAACAGGAATAAATCTGTGTTGTTCTTTCTTTAGCAAAATCTATAACAGTAGCTATACCACAATGTGAGAGGACCCACAGACCTAACAAATTCAAGTCTGTTGCTGGAGAAATAGAAAAAAAAAAAATCATAAAACGAAGACTTACTGCTTGTCATGTGACTTGGTGAGGCATGCTGTCCATTGGGTGTGCTTGAGGTGAGGTCAATTGCCATATTGGAGTGTTCCCTTTCGGGTGAAAGCTCATTGTCACCTGCTTTCACAAAATATAATCTTTTGGTTTCTATTCATTGTCACGTAAGATGTAATTACTAACTTTGCTTTATACACGCAATGGCATGCATAGCCTTCAAACTGTAAGGTAATACATTTTTCCCTTAAAAAAAACTATAAGGAAATACCAGTAGAAATATACAGTTGAATGAAAGGATGAAAAGCCATAATCAATCCACAATAAAAAAAATTAACAAAACTTCATTATCTTAATACATAAATTGTTGATTTCTAAAGTATCTTTCAGTTGAAAGAAATAACTTTTCTTTTAACATCTAATTTAATTGCTAAGCATACAGAATATATAATGAGCATTTTCCAAAATGCTAGCTATCAGAGAGAGGATGGAAAAGACAGGTAGTTCAAGAAATGTCAAGTTAGGAAAGCTAATTCTCTTTCACATAATATGTCTGAAAAATTAGGTTACAGAGAAGTAAATATTTAGTACACATCACATTAATAGACATATATGAAACCTAGACTATTCTAAACTTACAACAAAGTAAATTATAAAAAGTAGGAAAGTGCTGATCTGCTAGCTACTATTGATTTAAGTACACTACTTAACTTAGTATATCTCTATATTTCCTTCTTATTTCACTTCAGTGCTGTTATTTTCTCAAACTCATTCAAAGGTGAAATTGTGAACAGATAGAAAAAAAGAATACAGAATTCTTAATAAAGTTTCATAATCCAGGAATTAAAACACAGGTAGTACAAAGGCAACTTTATTACCAATAACAAATTAATGAAAACTAATACTTACACGTTATATAGCCATCAATAGCCTCTGTTTCCATAGTCAAAGTGCAATGCTGCAAAACAAAAGATTATACCCTTAATACAATGATTCCTTTCAGTATCTGCCATCAAATTCTTAACTTATTTGAAGCTCCAAGCAGTTGGTCCATGTTGCTGCTGCAACCTGTGCCCAGAAACATACACAGTGTACTGTATGTGCTCATTTGCAAGTCACTGAACTCTTTCTGCAAATGATCTGATTCCTGCTGGAGATAGGATAGGAAAGATAAGTGTGCAGTGAGATGGGCAAGAGCAAAAAAAGAATGACTGTCTTAATCAAAATTTACTGGGTTTAAAGAAAAAATAAGGGGTACACCTCAAATGTGTCAGCTTTAACTGGGATTTAAGTGTTTTACCATTCGCTACTTCCCACAATCACACTGCAGTTTGAGGACTTCCCCAGTATACAGATAGCTCTATTCACAATTGTTGCAAGTTGGTTCATCATGTTCTAATAGGGAGGGGGAGGACAAACAAACATAAGAAAACAAAACAAAACAAAAAACTTAGTGCCCAACGGTGTCTTGAAGATTTCTACAGCAGTTGGCCAACTCCCTGACTTGTATTGACATTTTAGTCTACCCCAAGTTCTGTGTAAGCACCTGTTCAATGTAACCTTAATTTCCTGCCAGACCATGCTTGGATACAAATGCCAAGCCTACTTAATACAGTCTGATTTTGAAAATTTCATAAACTTTGGTTGTACTAGAGAGAATCACTTAAAAAAAAAAAAAAAAAAAAAAAAAACTTTGGACAATTATTCTTATGCACAAATGATAGAAAACAGAACATAATTCTCAGAAACAAAAGTAAACTGTATGAGATGACACCCCCTAGCTTTGATTCACATAATGAAAAGATCGATAATCTAACTGTATTCTGTGGGGAAAAAAAAAGTTTAAGAATTGACAAGTCCTGTGAAGATTTTTACTTTTTCCCCCCTTTGGCCTTGGTCCTTTTTGCCTTTAGTTTCAAAACTCTCACTGCACCAGCAGCTAAATTATTCACAATGAGCCATTTCTGTATTGATCGCCAAGTATATTTAGCCCTGGCTCCTGGAATTTCTCCATTACTTACTGGAAAACAGGCAGCTTCACTTCTTGTCTCCAAAACCACTTCCCTTCTCCCTCCCCTCCCCTTCTTCACCACCACCCTCCCTTACTACCCCCCCCCCCAAAAAAAAACTTTTCTTTCTTTCTTTATGGAATAATCAGATCAAATTCCCAACTCAGTCACTACCCAGCACTTAAATTTCAACCTGCTGTACTGTTATCACATTCTTTTAAATTATGATTACATAAGGCTTTTAAGAAAGAGATCCGTAAAGTTTAAAAGAGGAGCAGTTTCTTCGGATATTTTACAAATGAGCTTATCTCTTTAAAAATGTACACATTTAACACACACACATTAAAAAGAAAGAAACGTCAGGGAGAAGCGAAAGAAGGCTGCCCCATCAATGAAATGGTTATTAACCCTCAGAGAAGGAAAGAAAGAAAAAGAAAAAGGAGAAAGAGAAACGAAATGTACATACAAAAGAAATTGTCCTTTGATTAAAAAAGATTCATCACCATTTCCAGCTCTGTCGGGAGATCTCAGCTTCTTCTAACCCCTCAAAGAGGAGGTGACAATGTCGGGCTGAAGATAAACGGAGGGAGAAAGAAAGAAGTTTTTTGTGTTTCCCCCTTCTCTCTTTCCCTCCCTTGCCCCCTCCAAGCCAAGCCCCCTGCAGAGTTCAAGGGGAGGAGGAAGGAAAAGCACTTTACAGGTGGGTCATTCCAAGCCCAAATCCAGCAAACAGATCGGCTGATAAACAAAACCAAGAAATGAGAGAGAAGGAACACCCCCCTTCTCCTCCTCCTCCTCCTCGTCCTCCTCCTCCTCCTCGTCCTCCTCCTCCTCCTCCTTGTTCCACCCCTCCCCCTCGTCCCTTTGGGATGGTCTAGTAGGAAAAGTCACTCAGGAATGGCACCACGTACTTTCAGGAAAGAGGAAAAAAAAAGAGAGAGAGAGAGGTCAGTCAGTGCTATAGCAATGCGATTAACAAGAGAAAAAACTTGATCCACCGGTTCCTTAAGAATCGACCAAAAGCTAAGACAAGAAAACTGAAAGAAAAGGAGGGGGGGGCGGGTAGAGGGGAGGGACAGTCAGGCAGAACCCAGCTAGGAACCTAGGCCAACTTCACAGGACTGTTTTTGGCCCTTGGCAAATAAGAAAAAAATTAAATCTTAATTCCATCTCTTTCGCCCATACTAGAACCTGTCAAAGTGATTTAACTGCTGCCTTTTTACATATGTCATACCAGGGTTGTTTTTTTTTTTTTTTTTTTTTTTTTTTTTTTTAATTCCAACAGGATCTGGATATTACCTTCTATCTGGACAGCTGCAATTTATTCCAGCCTACCCAATCTTTCTTCTTGGAATTCAAGTTAAAACAAAGCAAAACAAGTCCAAATTCATGACAGCTATAGAGATGAGAACTGATTAATCGATTAACATCCCAGAAACAGATTACAAGGAGGGGACGATAAATTAAGGCAGAGGACATCATCTTCAACCCGATTCCCTGAGCGTCCTTTACAAAAATCATTACCCTAATCAGAACCACAATCCATCCCTCCCAGAGAAAAACACCTATATTATTATTATTATTACTGGTTAACAGCAACAAGTCATTTGATCACACCACAGTGCAAAACGAGATGCTATATAATTACACTTAACTTTGAAAACACTCCCCCCTTTGCAAATCATACACATATTTATATATAATCTATGAATCAGAAGACAAATAAAACAAGAGCTGTTCTTCACCACGCAAAAGCCAAGCGGAGATTTACCTCAGCAGTGCATGCAGTAAAATAATCCCATCACCCTTTTGTTTGTGTTTACTGTTAATGTGTCCTCTGTCTTTCTTTCTTTCCTGTGCCTAACGTGTGTTTGTGCACTGCAGTTGGTGGTGGAAACTAAGGCAGTGGATCTGTAGCTAAGGGTAATCCTGTTTTTACTTCCTCCATCTTCAGCGAGGAGCAGGGTTAGCCCGGGACAGCTGGTCAAACCCCGAGAAACCGATCCGGTGGAGCCCGAGCACATCTCCCCCGCCGGCCGGGCTCGCGCAGACGCCCGCGGGCGGAGGGCGGGCTGGCGGCGGCGGTGTCGGCGGCGGCGGCGGCGGCGGCGGGCGGCGGGCGGCGGGCAGCGGAGCCCCGGGCGCGGGCGGGCGGACGTGCGTGCGCGCGCGTGCGTGTGTGCGGGTCCCGAGCGCCTGTGCGTGTGTATGAGAGCGCGTGTGCGCGCGCGCGCGCGGGCTGGCGGGCGCGTGTGCGCGTGTCTGCGCGCTCAGCCGCTCGGCGCGCTCGGCAATCGATTACAGGACAAGTGCTGCCCCGGAGGCTCCGCGACGCGCGCACTCCCTCGCGCCCACCCGCGCGCCCGGCCGCGTCGCCCCCAGCCCGTTGGTCCCCGGACTGCGGACCCCGCCCCCGACGGGGGCCAGGTAACCCGTTTCCGAGTGTGCCACGGCGACCCCCATCCCCCCTCCCCGTGTCATAATAAATCTCACGTTTTCTGCCGGCTGGAGGCTTGGAGCGGTGAGGGGACGTTCATTTCGGCCGAGTGAAGTTTTCTTTCAAACTGGGATTGGTGGGGAGGCCGGGGGAAGGGAGTGCGGCGGCGATCTTGGCGCCCTGCGCGGAGTCCGGGAGCCGCGTCCCGGCCCGAGTCGGGGAGTGCGCGTGGAGCCTCCCACCCACTGGTCTCCGCCGGCAACTCTGCGGCCCCATTTCGGAAAACGCACCGCATTGACCGGGACATGAAGCGGCATAAGAAGGGTCCTGGGGAATAGACTGAGAAAGGCATTCACGTCTGAGATGAAGCTCAACTATTACTATTTTGAAAGTGCTTTAACAGCGCAAGTTTAAAATTAAAGTGTTTACTTGCTTTTTCTCCCCTGAGGCATGTGCCACGTCCCCCAAAGTCAACGGAATGGATGAGGGTCCGAAAAGTTGCCACCCTTGAAGTCCCTATCACTATCAATCACAGCTTGTTTATTTGGAAAGAACTTAGGTGAACCGTCAAGAGAAAAACAAATGCATATTCTTTCTACAAATAGTAGCGTTTAGTATCTTTCTTGACCACATTTGCGAAAAGAGGGAATAGAGACTTCTATAATTAAAGGGAAAAGGAAAATGAAAGGAGCTGAAAATAGTGAACTGTGTAGTCTGGGTGGCTGAAATTTGAAAACACATGAAATTATCAGGACTGCCAAACGGTGTTTCTGAGAAACCATATCACAGATTGTGAAGAAAATCAATGCTGGAAGAGTCGGAACAGGCACCGTACTCCTACTCCTTTGAAGAATTCCAGAAATAGTTGTTGAGGTTTTTTTTCTGCTGAGAAAAAAAACTATATATTGAAAATTAAATCATCAACGGTACCTTAAGCACCACTCTATAGGTAATTTTGGATAGTGTCTTTTCTTTACATTTTGATATGGGGAAGGAATTAATTCACATCGACACAAACTAAATAATGGATACCATATAACTTGTGTGACACTGTAGCTTTTATAATGAATTACTTCTTGAAAGGTTTTTTTGCCATACATTGTATTATTAAACAATTATAACGATAGTCTCTTTTTGTTTAACTATAGAAAATGGTAGATGGTGTGATACAGCAAACAAGATTAACAAATTTTCGTTGGAGAGAAATTATTTGGGCTCAGGCTTGCAATAACATTATGATGATTTTAAGGAAAATTGCAGTTCCTGTGAGTTATATATTGGTAAGGCAGATTTTTAAACACTTAGTTGCCAGTTATTTAAATAAAATTAGTTTTCCTAAAGTCATATTTGGGAAAGTCTGAGTAGACAACCAGTAAGTCACTCTAATTATCCCAACAGACAGCAAATATTTTAGTCTTAAATTACCTCAAAAAATCTGTATGTCGTTTATAATATGTAAATGCCCAAAATATAAAGGATAACATAAGTTCTCTAAATTGTCATAAGTCCTTCCTAAAAACTGAACCTAAGTGTTTAGGTATCTGTACAGTTATAGAGATCCTTGAAAATATGAAAGGTAATCGAAATTAAGATGAAATGTGTTTGACAGTTTGCACATTTTTACACAATTTAATTATTTGGTAGAAGAGGATCCACTGTGAAATCTTAAAGATACATCCTCAGGTTCCCCAGAGTTACCAAGTTGATGTAGCCCTTGCACCTGGTTTATTGGAGCTTTATTTAGCTTCCTTGAAGCCTGTCCTTTTCAAGAGTTAACTTTCATTGGCTCCCTAGTCACCAGAGGCACACTTTCTCCCTCTAGTGGCTAAGGCTTCAGACACTACATTCTGTCATCCTGCCTTCCCCTGATTGGATCCCAGATTTTAGAATAACAAAGATCTCATGACCACCTGGGAGAATTGGACCATCTTGGCAAATGTTTCCCTCTTTTTAACATCCTACATTCCTTTCTTATTTGCAGATTATGGTGTATCTAACTCATCGAGAGAAATCATGATTATGTTTTCATACCAAGATTGGGGGTTTTATTTCATGGCTGTGGAGTCTATAGTCCTAAGATTCACAATGCAATCCCCTCATGGGAAAGAAGCCTTGTATAAACTGTGATTGACTTTGTTCAGAATTTCTCTGGGTAGTTTTGTTTGTTTGTTTGTTAGTTTTGGTTTTGTTTTTGTTGAGACAGAGTCTCACTCTGTCACCCATGCTGGAGTGCAGTGGCGCAATCTTGGCTCACTGCAACCTCCGCTTCCTGGGTTCGTGTGATTCTCCTTTCTCAGCCTCCCAAGTAGCTAGGATCACAGGCACCCACCACCACACACCTGGCTAATTTTTGTATTTTTAGTGGAGACGGGTTTTCACCATGTTGGACAGGCTGGTCTCGAACTCCTGACCTAAGGTGGTCTCCCAAAGTGCTGGGCCTCCCAAAGTGCTGGGATTACAGGCGGGAGCGATTGCACCTGGCGTCTCTGGGTAGTATTTTGATAGAGGGTGCATTTATTTCTGTCCTTTGCCAGAAGACATAGACTGTACACTTTTTTTTTAAGGTACACATATAGCTATACCGTGCATTAAAATATACCACTAGGGAAGTGGAGTACCATGTTCTTTGGCCACTGTATCCAGTTGGAGAGTTAAGTTTTTACTTTAGGGAAGAAGTGACAGGGTGGGGAGGAAACAGACCCGTCAACCCTTACCATTTTTGACGTAGCTGGTTCTTTCTGACCCTTGCTGTCTCAACCTACCCAAACATTTTCTTACACCAATTCCTATCGTAGCACCTTGAATATTTCCTTCATAACATACTTTGTAAATATTTTATTAATGTGTTGAGTTTTAAAATAAAGTCTGTCTTTACCACTGGGATATGATCTTTCTAAGGCCAGGGATTATGTCCTGTTAATCATTGTTTTCTCAGAAGTAACATAGTATTTGGTACAAGTTGGTACTCAATAAACATTTATTAAATGAATGAATCTGAAGGAAATTATAAAGTCAGCTAGCTTTCATGTATTAAACTCTTTTCAAAAGACAAAAAAGGTCAGATTTCAAAGATACATGCTGATTTCATGAAGAATTTGGTCAGATCTTGGCTCATAAGTCATATTACAAATATCCTTAACAGGTCAGCTCTAGCTTACAAGCTATACAAAGGATCTGAACCTCTTGGTAGATAACAGTTATATTTACAAAATGTATATAAAATACAATGTTATATAAATTTTTAAAAATTTAAATATCTATTTTTAACGTTTGTATATTAATTTTGCAAACATAAATGTGAAAAGTGGCTAAAATTGTATATAAAATACAATTTGGAATAAAATACATTTATGTAACCCCTCTGTTTCAAAAATGAATTATTTCCTGTTACTACCTGACAATTCATGAACCAGGGTGACTATCAAGAAATGCAACAGGTTTAATTTTGTAATCACTAAGTGTGATCAGCAAAAGAAAAATTTTACAAGTCAACATAGCTAAAAGGTACATTATGGAGTGTTGGTTTTGTTTCTTTGAGTAGTCTGTTTTATCTGTTTTAGATTTAAAAGCCCTAAGTACCCTTTAAAGGAATTTGGATAAAATCCCCTTTTGTTTGCTCAAGGAATTAACTGTATATTTTTAAGTTTTGGTTTTGTTTTTAGCAGAAGGTGGGAGGGGACAATTTGGAAAATTGTAATTCTTTCCTTAAAGAAGACATTTTTGGAAATGAATTCTATATTAATTTTTTTATTTAAATGGCTTTATTGTGCTAGATACAGAACACAATGAACCAGAATAGGTACCCTAAAATAACTTGAATCCCTGAAAAAGTTAAGAATAACAGGCACACATAAGCACAATGTTTTAAAACCGATAACTTGTTTTATTTTTGTCAGGTGATGTTGTTCTTGTCTTTGAAGCAGCGTTCTCTTTTTAAGCGGGATATGGAACAATGGTCTCACTTACTTCTGTTGACCTAGATTGGCACTATGAAGAAGCAAGAAAGCCAAAAATGGAACTACCTTTTCAAAGAAAATATTCCAAGATACCAAATCCAGTTCATAAGTAAAGCATATAAGTACTGTCAAACTTTACTTCCGTCACTACACCGATAGTCTGGGGTCTGTTCAGCTGGCATGTAAGTCCCACATGGTGAGGGTCTTCTAATTCCATCTACCTTGAACAATAGTTTCTTTTAACAGTCTTGAGAGTGTCACTTTGCAATTAGAGATAAGGCTCTTATGCAAATACTCATGTCCCTAAAAAAGGTAACATTATGACTTAAATTCACACGTTGATAGAATACTATCAGATTTCTTCCAGAGAGCATGTTTTGATGTAGAGCAGGTGATAAGCTATCTCTATCCCAAATGAAACTTATAAATTCTGGGACTTAAACCAATGGGGTGAGGACCAGAGAGGTTCCTGAATAAAATGAACGCACATATTTTTAAAGATGTCATTAAAATCCACCATAATTGCTTTCAAAATGCAGATTTGTTTAGCATTTGATAAAATGAGTTCCATTAATGCAAAAACGAGGGAACTTTGAGCTGGGTCAAATGGTGACGCTCAAAGTCAACTCTAAAAAGGATTGGGAAGACCATTCTTCTAAGTAACCCTAAAACTTTAGAGCACAAAAAGTACAGGGAAGTTATTGGAATCCTCAATAAAGTGTTAATTCAAGAAATAAAAAAGATATGATTCAGCTTTGTACAGACATAACTTACCAAAAGAGGGTAACAAAGGAGAAGACGCCTAGTGAGCATTTATTTAGATACAGTACTAAAAAAACACTCTTATTATTTGGAATATTTTTCAGCAGCTACATGCAAAAGATTAAAAAGAAACTTGTTTCGCTGGGAACCAGCAGGAAAACCAAACATAATCATTTGACTTTGGAATTGGGAGGTGAAAATGGGACAGACTAGCCTGAAGATCTGTGATCTCAAAGGTTGGATTCTGCAAGAGAGATCCATACTCTAAAGTAGAGTGATGACAGGTTGCATCTCAAGGGAAACATTTGGTGGTTAAACCAGTGCCAATAGCAGTATGATACTGTCTTTTCAATTCTGTGAAAAGCTTGTGGAAGTACATAGATAGTGTTTGTGAGAAGCTTCAACTCTTTATAAACCAAAATTCTTTCACAGTAAAGCAAAGTCTAATCACTTGCTTAACATTTCTGTATAGACTGAAAAAAAAAAAAAATAGAGGAACACATTACCAACAGATAGTAAAGGAAATAATCCAGAGATTTCAGCTTCCCCATTTTTATAGCCAGGTGGTTACAACCTAGGGAATTGAGAACCACATAGGGATAGGACTGGGGAGCCATTTTCTGTTTTATAACTCTGAAAGAGGGCGTGTGCTATGGAAAAGGGAATTGAATCAAAGAAAGGTCATTTACAAGTAGTAAAGTCAAATGTCACCTCCCCCAATTTTCATGACTGTGGTTTAGAAAAAGGTTAGCTTAATATAGAACTTAGTGTGGCATTTTGAACTGTCGTAAGACATGATAGATGAAGAAGAGAGTAACACCATCAGAGTATCTCCCCCAGCAGCTGTGCCGAAGCTTCACAAAAGTATTTAAAACCTGACGTCATGGTGAGGTACTAGGCACCTGGGAAAGTCCCACTCAGTAGACTAAGAATATCACTCTAAGTCCTGCAAACTATATTGCAGAAATGGCCACATTGGAAGACTGTACTTTTGAAGTGTACTATTATTGAGAAATAAATCCATATGAAGAATCTGTAGCATTTTAAATTGATGGTATAACTGATTTCAATGAAGTTAGAGTATCAGTGGGACTAGGAAAGTCACAGATATCATTTTTATAATTGTATCAATTTATTTTGTGCCAGATACCATAGTAAGCATGTTACATGCATTATCTCATTTAACACCCACTGTCATTTTAAGAGAGGTAATATTATCCCCATTTTTCACATAAAGAAAGCTTGGAGACAGTATTAACTTGTCCCTGGTCCCACAGTGTCAGCGTTAGACAGTGTCAAACACATGTTTTAAGTTCTAGAAAGCCCATATTCATAACCATCATACTATAATCTCTCTAAATTGCCAATTATTTTCATCAATCATACAGACATCTTACTGTAGTTAAATCCAGCCTTATGAGTAATACACAGTCCACTGTTGAATCTCTTGAAAGCGTACTGAATATCCAGGGTGTTTTAAGAAGGTTAATTGAATGTGATATCAACATAGAACTTTTTACCAAACCCAATACTTATCTATATGTGAAACATTACCTATTTGGCATTTAGTATGTTAATATCAGATGTTTATTAATACCTACCTTGAGCTCTTCTGAATAAGTCAATGACATGAGAGAATCACTGAGAGTGAATTGAAAGAAAGTCACCCTATAAAGAATTGAGTAACAATCAGTGGTGACAAAGAGATCCAGATAAGAACATAACTTAAAAGTATGGGTCACCAAGTATATTCACACATTTTATTTCAAAGGGGACCATTTCAGATTTATTACTCCCAGAAACAGATGGATCGTACATCTCCCTTTTGTAGACATACTTCACCTACATGTGTGAATAAAGAATGCATGGCTTTCTGTGATAAACACTGTAATTTTAAATGGTTATGGCATTCTTAAACGATATTTTGGATTTCTCAGGAAACAGATTTTTTTTTTCCAGTGGAGAACAGCTCTCAGTTTATAGTAAAAGTCAAGTTGAACATTTTGCTAGGGTCTATACATGAAGCTTGTGAGATTAGAATGTTTCTCTCATTTTTAATTTACAAATACAGTGAATACTGGAGTAGAGAAACGTAACTATATTATTTTAATTAGGGTTTCCTATCCCATGCGTGTAGAAATTACATATTTGCTCTCTCATAACAGGTTATTTTTTCTAAAAACAGAAATAATGCTTTTATTTGATAACAAAGACACTATTGATTTGAAAAGCCAATCAGTGATTTTAGGAGAACTCTGCTTAAGGGTATTTTGAATAACCTAACCCAGAAGAGCTTCCTAAAACATCAGGTAGTAGCCAGCAAATAAAATGAACGTGGTATCTGGTAGGTTCAAACTACAATATTTAACATTTTCCCATATTTATATTAGATGAATATTTAGTATCAGACTGATTGAATATTTAAAAAGGAAGGAATGATGTTCCTTTACAACGTAATATGGATGACAGAGGAGTACCCTACCCCCAAGTCTTTGGAAATATTGCCTTCAGAGGTCATTCCTGATGTGAGGGGGACACTGCAGGCTCTCAGGCCTGGTGCCATTAGGCAGTCTATCATACACAAAACTCTTTGTTCAGTTCTAAACCCAACATTAGCAACTTTCTGATATTTTCACTTTCCGTGTGATTTTAATATGTGAAGGGAATATACATGATCATTTTATTTTTCTTTATAAACAAATGATATTTCTGGGGTTTTTCCACATATTGCTTATGAGTTTAGAAATGTATGGTTTTCCTTTCTAAGAACAGTACAGTAGTGTATCTGTAAACTTGAGTTTAAGGCTAATGGCCAGTCACTTGAAAGTGGGGCTCACTAAGGTCATGCCATTCAGCACTGTCCCTGACACCTGGCCAGACTTCTCTCCTGTCCCTCGAGAATATGGCCACCATCCTTCTACCTGCTTTAGAACGTCAGTGGATTCATAAGCAAGCCAGCCTTCTTAAGTCGATTCATGAGGGACAGCAGTATTTTTGAGACAACCTGTCTCAATGGAGCCCCACAGAGATCTGAGAGGAAACCCGAAGGATCTAAGAATGAGAAAAGGAGAGATTAACACCATCAAATTCTGCCTGTAATAATGACAGCAGAGTTGTTGAGAAAAGAATAAGCGAGGGAATGGAGGCTGTCGGTATAGACAATAATTTCAAAAAGTTTTGCTATAAAAGGAAAGGTAGAAGCTAGTAGCTACAGGAAGATGTGGGGTTGAGGGAAGTTTCTTGTTTGTTTTGTTTTGTCTTTTAAGTAAGACCTTGACATATCTCAGTGCTAATGAGAAAACTTGTAAAGTGGGGTCCCTGAGGGAATAGGAAAGAAAAGGAGCTCTTGCGCAGTTGGCATGAGTAACTTCAGCTAGAAGACGACATACCTCATGTGCTTAGAATAAGTAAGAAAGGAAGGTTGAAGACGTAAGTAATTTTGTGAGTTGTCATGATGGAAAGTTTAGGAAAGGTTTGAAGAAAGTATCAATGTTATTTATTAAGGGTGAGAGGAAAAGCCACTGGATTGAAAATTTAAGAAGAGTGAATAAATTTGAAATAGTTGCTTTTATAAAGAAAGTGAGAGAGGCTAACTGAAAAAAAAAATGTAGAAAAATAGGCAAGCCAAATAGAGGACCCAGTTGAGGCTGGTGACCACAAATAAACTATCAATAAGCTCAATGCTGTAACTGTAGCTGGCCTCACAGCCCAGACAGAATCTTGAAAAGAATGAACCACAGGATTGATCCAGTGTAAAAAAATTTCACTGGCTGCAGAGCTGGAAGACATTGAATCAAAGAAGTTGAGCTTGACTTAAAGAAATGAATTGGAGTAATGGATCATCAAGTAACCTATACAAAGAACACCAACAGAGAGGGTACTGACAGGTAGAAGTAGAGGGATACAGAGACCTCGATTGGGTCCCAGTGAGGTTAAATAATTTGCATAAGATGGAATAGTGAGAGATAGGAAGGTATAGAAGATTAGGAACAGAAATTTCTGATGGAGAACAAGGTACCAGAATCCAGAATGGAGGTTGAGAAGTCATGGTCTCTAGGGGTTGGAATATCAGAAACATGAAAGGTTAATCAGGAGATGTAGCTCTTGGGGAAGAGAGGGAAATACTGAACTAGGTGCCAAAATCTGTGAAGAATGAATCCCTGGAAAACTGATAAATAAACGCAAGGAGGAAGAATTGTGACGTGGTAGCTGGAAAGAATGAGCATCAGAGGAACTGGGGTTTTACATGAAAGTGTGTATGTTCTGAAAATGTCTTTGGACTGTATAGGGGATGCTGACTCCTTAATCTAAACTTGAGCAAGGTGAATCAATAGAAAATGAAAAGCTTTCACTTGAGAGGACTATGGGTAAGTTGACCATATGAGCTGGTTTGCCGAGAACGGTCTCAATTTACACCTGTGGTCCTGGCATAATTATTAATAGTACCCCCTTTTATTCTTTAAGTGTCCTGGTTTCTGTGTCACATTACATATTCATCCTAGATGAGAAGTACTGGCCTCAAAGAAGACCTCTTTCATTTAGGCAATGTTGTTTTTATGGTTGTTGTTGTTGTTGTTGTTGAGACAGAGTCTCACTTTGCCACCCACACTGGAGTGCAGTGGCGCAATCTCAGTTAACTGCAACCTTCGCCTCCAGGGTTCAGGCGATTCTTCCGTCTCAGCCTCCTGAGTACCTGGGATTAGAGGCATGCGCCACCACACCCAGCTAATTTTTGTAATTTTTGTGGAGACAGGGTTTCACCATGTCGGCCAGGCTGGTCTTGAACTCCTGACCTCAAGTGATCCACCCTCCTCGGCCTCCCAAAGTGCTGGGATTACAGAGTGAGCCACCACACCCAGCCTAGGCAATGTTTTTTGGGTTTTTTTGTTTTTTTTTTTTTTAAGAGATAGGAGGATATAGATGGATTTACGTGTTTGTTTTTGTTTCTTTTTCTTAAAAGAGGAGTTCCAGGGGCCATAACAAAAAAGGTTTGAGAGCATATTGAGCAGTGAGATACTGATTCAGGAGAAAGGAGGTTCTAAACAATGTTGTTACTGAGAGTGCAGAAGAAAGGAGTTGACCTCAGATTTAGCTCCCATCTTCCATTTCAATCTTTGTGTCAACTTTCTCATTCTTTCCATCTGGAGTCAAGTGGACAGTCAAGCCTTCATAGGTGAAATATGCCTACTATTATTTATATCTTTGCATTGTTGCAAGTGATTGCAGTAGTTACTGTACTGCAAACTGATAGACTTAGGTAAGAAACCTTTATAAATGTTTACCAGAGTCCAAGTTCCTCCAGATCACTGCCATACAATGACTCCTAATTGAGATGATAACCTCCTACTATTTGCTTTCTTTTGCACTTATGTTTTGAGTGTTCTTTATTCTGAGCTTTGGCAGATTCAGCTCTATCTCTGCCAACTCCATTACTTGCTTCAAAATCAGGGTAAGAAAACAAGGCAGCTTAAGGCCTCTGGATCATATGAAAACTGGTTTATTCATCGAAGTCACTAGATTTTGCCAAGCATTGTACACTGAGAGCTGATGACGAAAGAATTAGAGTACTCAAGTCAGATGCCAATGCCAAAAAGGAAGCAGAAATTACCACCCTTGCTAAAAGCAAAATATTCTTATGTCTCTAGTCACAGCGATAGGCTAAAATGCACCTTCAAAGGCCAGTAACATGTAACCAAATTGTAATTGAAGATTCCTTTTTTAAAATGAAATGATCTCAACTCACTAAACACAGAAATCTTCATTACAACCTCATCACAGCAGACCTTTAAGTCAATGAGGTCATTTGTATTTTGGTCTGCAAATAATATATTACTGTAATGCAATGAAGGCATAAAGTTTATTGATGTAATTTATGAAAATGTAGGTAAAGCCATTTCTCTGAGTTAGGGGTATTCTTCAATGACCGTGACAAATAAATATCAAATTAAAATGGGAGATTTTTATTCACTTTCTAAAAAATATTCATTCCAGTTTACAAATAGACTGTCCATAGAAATTCTTAAAGTAGTATGCTAGCAGCATGAATTCAAAATGTGAATCATTTGTTTAAAACTCTACACACATTTTTTAAGAATTACCTCATAATCAGCCTCACTGCTTAAAACAATGGTTCAAACTTGTTTTCTGTACCTAAATGATCCACATGTTAAAGATATTCCTATTTAATTCCATATTTCATTGCCAGAAAAAATTCTAAGCTGGACTCACCCCCAACTAGCTTCCCACTATGTTCAGCAGGAATATCAGAGTATTGGAAATGTTATAGCAGTTTGAAAAATATCCCCCAGAACAATATTTTTCAAATGCCTGGTTATAACCCATTAGCAGGCTGTGTGTATTTAGTCAGTCATAACCAGCATCTAAAAAAAAATAAAATAGATTCGAATAGAGTACATTTGTCAAACACAACAAAGATAAATAAAAGGTAAATTTTTGTATCAGAGGTCTATCTATTTATTGACTCACCATGTAAAAGCTATTTTTACTCCCTATGGATTACATGGTCAAAAGAAGACTGAAAGCTACTGGCCAAGAGAGTGGATAAACAAATTGAAGTGTATCATTTCATTGAAATATTGTACAGCTACTAAATACTACAACAAATACATACACACACACACACACACACACACACACGTACTATATAAATCAATACATATATAAACACACATATACCACCACAAAAATCCCTAAAATATTATGCTGGGTAAGATAAGTGAGTTGTAAAAGGATTCTTATATAAATTGTTAATTCTTAAAAAAATAGAAAATGATATGTATTGTTTTTGTACATATGTATATGTAGTAAAAGTACTATAAAATATAAAAGAAAGACACCACTTTCGGAATAGCAGTAACCTCCAGGGTCAGAGAGAGGAGGATGAGATGCATCAGCAACGTTTGATTTCTTAATAAACACAATTCTAGAAGGCAGGAGACCTTTGTTCTAATTCTGGCTCTGCCATTACCTGCCTGTTTTACTCTGATTTGGGTGACTTCATTGCTCTTGTCCTTGTTTCTTCCTATGTGAAATTAAGGGATAATACCAGAGACTGATCAAAGAGTCCGGCTGGAAGGAGAAGTGGATTTGTGTAATGAAAACATTTGCTCATCTAATATTTAACTCATAGAATTTAATTGATTACTCAAAGTTAACCAGCTAGCTAGTGGTAGAACTCAGGCTAGATAGAGAGAAGTCATCTGGAATCATAGTGTTTCATTCTCTACCCCGTAATTATGCCTTTGAGGAAAGATAAAAGGACATGGCATCATTTTATGTAGGATGGTAAAATCAAGAGATTACCATTATCCTCATCTTACTGTATGAAGTGGGCCTTGTGGCCTATGGTTCTTCTAATGCTACTGAAGGAGAGAATTAATATTTTGAAAAGGCCAAATATAATTGAATGTGTATATGTTTTTCCTGTTAAATTTTAAAAGCAG
The DNA here is from genome assembly GCF_037993035.2 of Macaca fascicularis. Taxonomy (NCBI): domain Eukaryota; kingdom Metazoa; phylum Chordata; class Mammalia; order Primates; family Cercopithecidae; genus Macaca; species Macaca fascicularis. The sequence goes on from NC_088386.1 coordinate 109,027,539, forward strand.
TGAAGATCACTGTCAAGTGAACCTTTAGTTTAGCTATGCTTTATCTTAAATAATTGATAGTAGCCTCTAGTCCTTTGATTTATAAATGGGAAAACATGAAATAGTTCTTTCCAAGACTGATTTGTGGCTACTTTTTGAAGTTGGTTGACTGATTTATCCACCAGTACTTCCTACAGGAATTCGAATTCAGGGTAAATTCAGAAAATAATAAGAGAAACTAAGATGCAAAGGGGAAAGAAAAATATCAAGAAATCTTGGTTATGAAAAAACCACAATTGAACACAAAACTTACTTCTGCAAACATAGTAATCAGGTTAAAAAGGAAACACACTCTTCGTTACATAGCTCATATTCTCTTGGAAGCCTGTAAAATCATCAGCCCAGATTGAAAAAAAAAAAAAAAATCCAGCTCAGTACTCCAAGAGGAATTTGACCCAGGGGATACTGGCACAAGTACCATTGGCTGTCTAATTATCAAGATCTTTCAATCCAGATGGCCTGCTGTCAAATCCAGGCTCCTATGATTTACAGTGTTACTTAACAGTTGGAGAAGTTTCTTAATAGTCTCAGTTTTCTCATCCGTTAATAGTAGATGGAAATAATGAAACTTACCTAAGTTTTGTTTTTAATACAGTTTACATGAGTTAATATTTATTGGTGATCACATCAAGGCTTAGAGCAATGCCTCATTCAAGGCTAAGGGTTATATTTGCATGTCTTTGATAAACAAACGAATATTCTAAATAGCAGTTTTACAAAGGACATTCTTACATTAGTGTGATTGAAATTATTACAGTTAATTATTGCAGTGACATAAAAGCTGATCATTGTTTCGTAACTTAATTTTCTTTTCTTTCTTTCTTTTATTTTTTTTTTTTTTAAGAGAGACAGGATAGCTGTCTGTTGCCCAGGCTGAGGTACAGTGTTGTGACTATATAGTTCACTGCAGCCTCGAACTCCTGGGCTTGAGCAATAATCCCACCTCAGCCTCCCGAGTAACTGGGACTACAGATATGTACCACCACGTCCGACTAACTTTTAAAACAATTTTTTTTTTTTTTTTTTTTTGAGGCGGAGTCTCGCTCTGTCGCCCAGGCTGGAGTGCAGTGGCGCGATCTCGGCTCACTGCAAGCTCCGCCTCCCGGGTTCCCGCCATTCTCCTGCCTCAGCCTCCCGAGTAGCTGGGACTACAGGCGCCGCCACCACGCCCGGCTAATTTTTTTGTATTTTTAGTGGAGACGGGGTTTCATTGTGTTAGCCAGGATGGTCTCGATCTCCTGACCTCGTGATCCGCCCGTCTCGGCCTCCCAAAGTGCTGGGATTACAGGCTTGAGCCACCGCGCCCGGCCTAAAACAATTTTTTTTAGAGATGGGGTCTTTTTATGTTGCTCAGGCTTGTACCTTAATTTTATATTGATTTCCTTCCCAATAGTTCAAAATCTTTTCCTAAATGTATGATGTCATTTTTTTAAAAAGAAAAAATCAAACTGATGAAAACATGTTTTCTTCCACATCAGAGTACCATTTCTTATGCTTGTTCTTCAAAATGTAGTACCCCAAATAACATATATCAGATTCCAATTTTTCTATCCAGACCACGGTCAACTCTAAATTAGAGCATTTGTATAATATAAGTGCCTAGAAAAACCACACATAGCAACAATCAGCTGAACTAACCTATGCTTACATAGGGAGTGCAAAGTTTAGGACAACCTGCCAACTAAGTTTTCTCCTCCAAAGACTAAAAATTGCCTAGTTTTTGTTTGTTTGCCCTCATTGGGAGTCTTTAAAATGAAAAATTTTGGCTCCAGCATTTTTAAATGAAATCAGATCAAAAATAGTAGAAAAAACTATAGACAAAAACCTATGTATATGGAAAGACAACATAGTCTGTTACACCTTATTTATATACAGCTTTAATTCTGTTAAATTGCTACACCACATTTTTATTTTTGCCCCTGAACTATGCTGATACCATATATTATAAATGAATGCTTTGTAATTCCCTTTAGGTTAACTTATTTAGCACCTACTATCTACATCAATAATGTTATCATTTATCTCAATAAAATACATTTTTTCATGTATGTGTATCTTATCTACACTGCTTATGTTAGAGCAATTTTAGAGAAAGACTCAGTCAACTGTTTTTGTAGTGCTCTTATTTCTTAATACAGTGCTTTAAGCAGATTTGGTACTATCTTGTAATAAAAATTATCATAGAGATAAAAGCCTTCATCAATAAAGTATTATAAAATAATCCACTTCTGTCTAGTCATTCATTCATTAAAAAGCACTTTTAATGCAGTCTCCTTTCTCTTCTTCTAAATTCAAATACGGATGTTCTTTTTAAATTTAGGCCTTTGCACTTTGTCTAAATTGACCAAGCTATTATGGTCTTCTGTAGTTCTTAAACAAACATCTCTTTGGTGTCTCTTAAATCTTCTCAGTGTTTATAAAAAGGCTGTCAAGTGTTTTTAGCCTCTTTTCAGAATTTATATTATCCTAGTCTTTCAGTTCCTAATATACAACTCAAGAATTGGTGTTCATTTAGAGTACTGTCTTCATACTATGTACTTTTAAAAAGTGAGCTTATGTCTTAAAATAGTATATGACTTCAATATGATAGCAGAACTAAAACTAGGATTAAAGTCTAGCATTCAGAAACACCTGTTAACTTATTCTCAATTTCTTGTAACTCAGGCTACAGAGCATAGTGAACTTTTACTTTTTTCTTCTTTGTTTATTTTTACGTGTTTTTCTTTCATATAATTCTCATAATATTTTTCATTTCTAAATAAAAATTAATTTTGACAGTAAATTGAATATAAAATTGGATATACATACACTTAAGAGTAATGCAGAATTGTAGCACAATGTGTCTTGGTCTTAATGTTTTATGTTTTCATGTAAAAGGTTATTTGGTGGTAGATTTTTTTAGGAGCAGGGTCTTAGGAGCCATCAAAATAGTTAACTTGTCTCATTTTCACTCAGTTCAAATCTCTCATTTGGTTATAACAGAACTTAAAAATCTTATTTGCAAATCCATGTTGCAAACTGGATGGAAGTTTATTTTGTAATGCAGGGAGTGAGAACTTCACTATAATTCATTCATTTTTTATCATTTAAACTTTGATTAATTCTAAGAATAGTTGAAGTTACTGTGAGAAATATTTGAGAATCTAAAGAATTAATTTAGGAGAGTCTCAATGACCAAGAAGGCATATAAGATTAAATTCGAAGTGATGTAATGAAAACATTGTAATATATTTTGACACAACTCATTCATTTGATATATTGTTTATTATATCTATGTATTTCAGGAGGTCATAGTCATAAACTTTGAATATCCTTTTTTAAAATCTCTAATAATTGAAGTGAAATTAATTGTGATATGAAATAATAAAATTGTAAAAAATTAGTGTAGCTTGCAGATTATTAATTGTTATGGAACTTTTTGATTCATTACTAAAAGTTGGTATGTCACTACCCGTCTCCATGGACACAGTAATATGTGTTTTAGAAAAATCATCCACTGTATCTTGTAATAAGAGCCAAAAGATATTTTCAATAGAATTAATAAATTATTGCTTAGATTTCTTTTTAACAAAGCAATTTTTATCAAGACTTATCTAGCGAAGTACAATAACAACAATAGGAAGAAATTAGAATCTCTCTCATTACCTGCTTCTGTAATTGTGCGTGCATAAAGTATGCCTGAAGGCTTTGGAAAGAGAGATTCTGCAAACTGAATACTAATTTTGTGAATATTGTAATTTCATGTCTGCCATCCATGTTCAAGCTGGTTGTGTCTTGAGGAGCAGCTGAGGCTTTATGGAAAACTTTGTAAAACATTCTATTTAGAAGCAATTCTTGTTCTTTGCATTATGTGCTCTGGGTATTTTTCTTCCTTTGTGTTTTATTTTGAGAGCATTTGTATGAAAACAAGATCTTTGTTTCTTACAAGCACATCTGCTCTTGCTGCTTATAGATTAGGAGAAGTCATCATCCTCTGTGACATCATAATCATTTCCATGGCAACCAGTTTGGCTTACTTTCTTTGAAAATGTAATAAAAAGTTACAGAACATTAGCAGCAGCAAAGTGTTTATCTCAAAACAGATACATAATAACTTCTTAGTGATCTGCACCCACTGTGTGTGGCCCATTCATTACAAGGCACCAAAGCTTTAGCCTATTGCGTTTAATTCCCTTAAAGTTCATGTGACTGTCAATTCCTGTTACCCACAATTTAGAGAAAAAATAGAACGCTTGAGGAAACAAATTCTGAAGTGACCAACTTTATTGTACCTTAATGCCCTGTCACATGGCTTGGCTTAGTTCACTAAGGGAAAAAAATATGTGAGACCTTGGTGTTTTATGTCCTACTGTAAATAATTATACAGATTTGAATAACATCTGGAAAAATCTTGAAGCCCTTTACTTGAAATGATTTTATGAACAGGCACTACATTCACTCAACCACTTTAGTGCTGTCACTAGTGTGATGAAATGTGGCTATGAAAGACCTCAGAAAATAATCATTTGGATAGCCAGCCAGCCAAGGCTGCTAAAAAGCACTGGAACTAGGAACAGACTTTGTAGCATGTTCTGCTATGTCAATATTTGTTAAAATTATGAATTTTTAGACACAATAGTCAAGCAATCCATAAAGAAATATTTATTGAGTACCTGTACTGGGGGTCGTGTGTGAAATAACAGTAGTATAGACACAATATCTGACCTCCTAAGCCTTTCTTTGAGATTAATGTCTAATTATTCCTGTCACAATTGTTTTCCAGCACTACCAAAATGTTTTTAATTAAATCCTTATTCCTTTAAATTGTTCCATTTTATTTTTTAAAACCATACACGTTTGATATGAACCACAAGTAGTTCAGGAGAGTTGCTTAGCTGGGCCTCAGTAAGAGTGCTTTTGTGTTGAATACTAAGAACATTTGGAGATATAGAACTCAGAGGCAGCTGTTGACTGGGTGTACTTGCATTCAGAATGGCACCAATTGGATATGTGATCTTGGACCTGACTATGAAGCCAATATCAGTGATAGAGGTAACAAACACATGGAATTGTGAGTCTCAAGAAAGGTCAGAAATGAGAGGATCGACATGAGAGACAAGGACAAACCACCCAAATCAAGGGAAGAAAGCCCAGGTGATCTATCTAAGGAGAGGAGGAGCAGGTGTTTTGCAATGGTCAAAACGGCAGGCAAATGAAACAGATGTAAGCAGTGGGGTGTTCAGTGTTGGAAAGTCCAGTTCCATGAATCAGGGCCCCAGTCAAGGAAAATTGAGCTCGGAAGTAGAGTATCCATTCACTGTGGTACCAAGGGACAAGACAGGAACCAATTGACAAGAGTCTAAAGTATTAAACGTCCCAATGAGTGAGCATACTATGTGCATATATTCATATACAGGTGTCCCTCAGTATCCTGGTATTCTAGGACCTCCCCTGGAATACCAAAACTAATGGATGGTTAAGTCCCATATAGAATGGTGTAGTATTTGAATGTAACTTATGCATATCATCCCAGATACATTAAATGATCTCTACATTTCTAAAATATCTAATACAATGTAAATTCTATGTAAATAATTGTTTAAGGAATAATGACAAGAACAAAAGTGTCTGTACATGTTCAGTATAGACACATCCATTCTATTTTTTTTGGAAAATTTTCAATCCATGTTTGGTTGAACCCACAAATGCAGAATCCACAGATATGGAACCCATAGATACGGAAGGCCAGATTTTTTTTTTAATTTATTTGGTCATTCACTGATAAACACTCTATTAGACACAGGGATTGAATAAAACTGACTAAGTTAACCTTATGTAACACATTAAACCAGGTTAAACAGACAATGAAGAATTAATTCAGCAAATACAGGTACAATCACAATGTGTATTATGTGTCATGGACCAAATAAGGTGACATGAAAAGGAATAAAGCAGTGGGGTAGAGGATGCTATGGAGGATGCTAAGGCCTCTTGGAGAATGTAACATTGGTTAAAAAAAATTCTTTACCTCACCCTCCACCCACAGCCATATGACCCACCAAATTTAAAACCACAGCTACTTAACATATACATCCAGGGTTAGCCTCATTCCCAGGTTTTGTTATCAACCAGTGATACCCCTTGCCCCCAGTGATTCTCACCACCAAAATCTCCTTTACATTCCTGAATTACCTCATATGTCTGTCCAGTTTCCAAGGTTAGCTGACATACTTAAACTGATTTGCCTTGTTGCCAGTTAAGCCCTCAGTGATAAGTTCCTGAGTTGCAAATCACATATCATGAGGGTGGGGGTTTCTTCTATTAAGGAGAGAACTAGTATTTGTTACAAATAAGCCCCTAAATCTCTTAACATGATGCTCAAAGCATTTAGGGAGATTCAGGACCTTTCTAAACTGTTGATCAATCATCTCTTCAGAAGATTTGAATCCTCTCCTCGCCGCTCTGCCTAAACTTGTCAGACAAAGGAGGGAAGGAAGCAGAGAATCATAGTGGGAGTTTCTAGGGGTTCGGCATGGAACTGCTGTGCATCACTTTTATCCAAAATCCATGGCATAAATGCAGTCGCATGGCATACCTAACAGTAAGAGGAGGGCCAGGGGGGCTGGCGAATAAGTGTGTGTGCTCTGAAGGAAAAAAAAGAAATAGGTTTTGGTGAGTCAAAAGTCTTAATCTTTTTATTCACCTAATACATCCATTTTACTCTTTTTTCCCACACAAAGAATTTACTTATCCTCAACCCAAGTGAGATCATCAGGTGGGTCCTTGGAATTGGTTTAATGTTCTGTTATCACTGTCTTGAAATTACTAATAATTTATTTATTTATTTATTTTTCTTTTTCTTTTTTTAGAAAGAGTCTCACTGTGTTGCCCAGGTTGGAGTACAGTGGCACGGATCTCAGCTCACTGCAACCTCCACCTCCCAGCTTCCAGATTTCTCCTGCCTCTGCTTCCCGAATAGCTGGGACTACAGGCACATGCCACCATGCCCGGCTAATTTTTGTAATTTTAGTAGAGATGTGGTTTCACCATATTGGTCAGGCTGGTCACGAACTCCTGACCTCAGGTGATCCACCTGCCTCGGCCTCCCAAAGTGCCAGGATTACAGGTGTGAGCCACCATGCCCGGCCAATGCTTTTATCTTTAACCTTGTGCGGTTTTTTTGTTTGTTTGTTTGCATTTGTTTTTGTTTTTGTTTAAAGTGTACATGTTTGATATGAACCACAAGTAGTTCAGGAGAGTTGTTTAGCTGGGCCTAAGTAAGCTCTTTTGTGTTGAATACTAAGAACATTTGGAGATACAGAACTCAGAGGCAGCTGTTGACTGGGTGTACTTGCATTCAGAATGGCAGCAATTGGATATGTGATCTTGGACCTGGCTATGGGATAACGGAGCATGCATATGAGAAGAGATAGCTGCAATACGTATGTCCTCTGTTCCTTGCTGTCCCATCCATATATTAGCATTTTTAATGTCCCATGAACACAGAATTCCAGTAGACCTATGATGTTAGGGAGTTTAGCAAATGCAAACCACGGTCACTCACGCCTGTCATCCCAGCACTTTGGGAGGTGGGAGGTAGGAGGATCGTTTGAGCTCAGGAATTTGAGACTAGTTTGGGTAACATGGTGAAACCCTATCTCTACAAAAAAAATTTCAAAAATTAGCCAGGGGTGGTGGTGTGCACCTGTTGTCCCAGCTACTTGAGAGGCTGAGGTAGGAGGATTGCTTGAACCAGGAAGGTGGCGGTTGCAGTGAGCCATGATCGTGCTACTGCCCTATCTCAAAAAAAAAAAAAAAAAAAAAAAAAAAAAAAAAAAAAAAAGGTAAAGGTATCCATGTTACTTCTACGACTCAGTGAGCAGGGCACTGACAGCTTCTAGAAACCACGTTTTTCCATTGGAACCAAAACATGCTTTGGACACAAAAAGAAGTCAGTAGCATTCTAAGAAGCACAAAAGTCCAAAGAATCTTACCATATCCTTTTTCTTTGGCTATATTTCCCTGTATTTGCCACCATTTACACTAAAATGATGTCATGGAAAGAAAGGGAATAATAGAGCAATTCCTTCTCCTTTTATTCCTGCCTTAGGAAGGAATAATGTAAGCCAAAGGTAGAGAGCATTGCTAGATTATGCACACATTGAGAAGCAAAATAAAAATAGCCAAATTACTTGTGTGCAGCATCTCCACTGTTCTGGGAAAAACAAAATGCGTAAGCATGTATAAGCTCAAGAAATACAAATTGTGTAAGTTCAGTAATTCTGCATGCAAGTTAAATACTATTGTGTTTGTATTTAAAACTGGCATTGCACAAGATAAAGATGAACGTTAAAATTAGATTTTCCCTTATTTAGAATGGCATTAAGTAACAAATATAAAACACCATTACCAGTCAAAATGTACCACAGAAGATAAGAGAAAGTTTTATATTTTAGTACTTTTAATGGCACATTTTCCTTGCTTTTTTCAGCTAGAGTTCTTACATTTTCAATTTGAACTGCAAATTATTTAGCAAGACCTCGATTGGGTGATCTATATTGTCTCCCCAGCATAACTGCAATGAAAGCTTCCATTCAGAAAAAGGAAGAATAGGATACACAGAGCAGTCAATGACCCATAGAAATTATTAAATCCTTCTGGGTAGGCACCGCAACTACCCAAAATGTAAGGTAGTTTCTCGTCTGTTCACGATTCTTCTTTCCGTGGCTCTTGGATACTGTCTCTAAGTTTCTTTCTTAACCATTACTGCCCTCCGTGGCAATATCAGAAATAATTGTTGGGGAATATTATCTTCTTGGGGCTTGTACAGCTTTCATATATCTCTTCCTTCCCGTGGGTTATTTTTAAGGCCTTTTTAGCCTAACACATGAGTTCTTTGGCACTACAATTTCTTCAAAAATTTCTTAGTAAGCTTCTGATCTATTTGCTTCCAGTTAGTTCCCTGTGCCAAGGTTTTTACTAGACATAGTTATTCAACTCTCCTTACTCTTTGTTTCCTAGTCCTGTTTCTCCTTCAGCTTGATGGCAGGTGCCTTGAGGCTATCTGAAACAATATGCTACAGTGGAAAAGTATCTCTCTTAATCTGATGTTTACTGAAGGGCTGAGTTGTTTGAGAAATCTCACTGGCTCTTTGTCACTCAGGACCTTTTTTTATTTGGGGTCCAAAAGCTATCAACTTTTCAACCATGTAAGGCTCTTGATCTCTGAACTTTATTCTGTCCATTCTCTGCTTGGAAATCAGCCTGAGCTCACCTGAGTGCATACATTTCTTGCTTAAATTGTGGCCAACTCACTATCACTCTGACAGTTCCAACTGCTTGCCCTAGAGCCACAGACTCAGTAGATGTGTGGTCTGCTGTCCAAGCTCTCCCATGACAGCTTTACTGAAAATCTGCTGAGACACAGCGGAACACTCTAGACATCCAGGCTGCTCTATCATAGCCTCACTTTCTGTTGGCCAGCCGCTAAACTAATGCCACTTATTTTTGGATATTGTGATTATAGTAGCACATGTCAAAGTACCAATTTCTGTACTTAGCAAGGTGGGATAGCTACCATAAGTAAACAACAAAATCTCAACGTCTTAATATACTAAAAGTTAATTTCTACTCACATAACATTTTACTGTGAGTTTATAATGAGTGACACACCACTCGGTAATTCAGAGAACCAGGCTCCTTCCATCTTTAATTATTTTATTTTGAATGAACAAAACTTTTATTTTTGAAAATCTTGGTTTAAAACTTTTAGTTGCAGCAATTAAAAGATCTGTTTAGAAGTTTGGTTTGGCCTGGCATGGTGGCTCAATCCTGTAATCACAGCACTTTAGGAGACTGAGGTGGATGGATCACTTGAGCTCAGGAGTTCAAGACCAGCCTGGGCAAATGGCAAAACCTGGTCTCTACAAAGAATACAAAAATTAGCCAGATGTGGTGGTGTGCACCTGTGGTCCCAGTTACTAGGGAGGCTGAGGTAGGAGGATCACTTGAGACCAGAAGGTGGAGGTTGCAGTGAACCGGGGTCATGCCACTGTACTCCAGCCTGGGTGACAGTCAGACCTTTTCTCAAAAATAAATAAATAAATAAATAAATAAATAAATAAATAAATAAATAATTTGGTTTATTGTAATGCTTGGATTTAGTGCTTGTCATAGTTAAAGACTTCTCACAATCAGATGTAGAACTAAATGAAAGAATTATATATTTGTCTGCACTGAAAACATCATGATACTGTTTTTAATCCTATTCACCAATTTCTACAAAGATGACTTTGAAATTTTACTTATAAATTTCAGTTTCCATCTTTGTATGTTAATAGTTCTTGCAAAGTAATCAAAGGATTGGCTATTCTGTTTTTGACAAATGCACTTCAAACACACTGTAATATTTTTGGCATGTCAGAAAATTCCATATTTAAATTTTTTAGCTATCAAAATATGAAAAGTGTTTTTAAAGATGGCATATTTACTTACATTGCGTAAACTGTAAAAGAATGTTCTAGTAGAGACCATCCCCAAAATCCCTTTTCAAAATGTATATTCTTTTTGAAAGTAATTACTGTTTCACTTTTTGTTAAAATATTACCTCTACCATTAAGGAATTGATTATTTATATTTTTGCAGGTATCTATTAGCCAGTATAGCCACTGGCTACCACAGAAAATGTCACCAACCAAAAGCTGACAGTCCAGAGAGCCCTTTCTCAGGGCTAAAAAGAAGGAGTGAAAAATAAATCTAGAGGGGCCAATGAAAGATATCTGACACACATAAAATCAGTCACACATGGGTGAACTGTAAGAGACTGAAAGTAAATAAATGAATGAAGGTGCCTTTGTCAAGCCCTCCAGTTATGGAACTCCTCCATTTCTCTCAAAAAACCTCATATAATCATATGTGAAAAAAGACTATTAGGGTCTCTAATGGGGCCTCTTTTCTAAACAAACTGAGAAATGAAGCAACATGTAGCATATGAAGGCAAATTCTCATGTTTAGTATTATGAAATCCAGATTAAAGAATGTAGCTTAATGTAAGTGCCAGATGGGCCTGCTACAAAGACCCCAGATATAGCAAACTTACTCAATCCATCTAGGTGTTGCTATAGAGAGGCAGTGTCCCCCAGGGAGAGGACAGAATTCCGGTAGTCCAGGGAGAGAACTGACAGTATTGGGTTGGAGGAGTGGAAAGACCAAGACTTTGCCTAGGAAAGTCCCTTCTAATAGAAATAAGGTTTGTGAAAACAATGTTCCCTTCTACTGAAGATTGGCTAATGAGCAGATCTAGTGAGGATACCAGGGTCAACTCAAATACTAAATATCAATAAAGTGTAATGTATTTCTTTTTAGATAAAAATAAATATAAGTTCTAATATTTTCTTTCTTTAACCCTGAGAGATTTTTCTGCAGACCTCTTAAGGTATACCACTTTTGAAGCTGTGGGGCTGAAATGTGCACTATTGGACCACTATTGGCAAGTTTTGCACTAGTCCAGTTCCCGGTAATCATCCTGGCCAAAGGTGGGAAGAATTTCATACTGTGGGCAAAATTTGCCTCAAACACTATTTTGACTCTCATCCAGGTGCACTGGAATCTGACTTATTCCCAGTACCACTTCCAACCAAGCTCCAGGCCCATCTTCCACTGAACATTTCTTCTAGCTCTTTGTGAATAGCTCAGCATTAACATGTCATCACTGCTTAATTCAAGACTGACTGCTATTGACAGTGTGTCAGCCTTATGATTATATATGAAGGACAATATATTATGTCAATGTACTTAAGTCTTTATCTCTCATGAAGGTTGAAATGGGTTTTATTTTTTATCTGATTGACTCTTAGCAAATCAAGCAAGAGGTCTTAAGAAGAAAAAGTAGAAATACCTTACAATTCAGTTTATACAAGGAATAGAATTTTCTGTTCCTACTCCAATGGCTTCATAGTAAGAAAAGAATCAACAGAAAGACTAAAATGGGAGACTAATGGCATTTATGCTGTCTTCTATCCTTTATTTGTTGTTAGAATCTATTTTTTTAAATAAACTTTTTTATTTTAGATTAGTTTTAGGTTTACAGGAAAAAAGTTACAAAAACTGTACAACTAAACTGTACAATTCACTGTCAGTTCCAAAACTATCTTTAAAGTTTTTTTTTTTTTAACTTGTTTGGCTGTTCATACTCTGTTCCAAAACCATTTTTAAAGTTTGTTTGTTTTTTTGCTTTTTTACTTGTTTGGTTGTTGGGATTGGTTTGCTTTTCATTTTTTGAAATCACATGCGTTTAATGTTACTTCAGGGCAATAATTTCAAGATTTGTGTAGGAAGGTAACACTGCTATATTCCAGGGGTGTGGGGTAATAAAAACACCCTGCTTAGTTAGAATAAGAATTCAGAGCCATGACCTCTGGTCTTCTTAAGTAAATACAAGAGAGCTTAAAGCTGCCCTCTGGGCAAATATTTTAGGGGCTGATGAGCATTTAGCTTCACTTAAGATATAACTTGTCATCAATATACCGAAGTGACTGATAATTTCTATTTACTGTTTAACACAAATGAACCCAGAATCCACTGAAGTTCCTTGTCAACTCCAGGACAAAAAAGGAGGTACATCTTGAGGAGTAAGTAGAACAACATTTGAATGTCTAAGAAGGTCACCAGTCTTTGGATGAGTCTGTAGTAGCTTAGACGCTTGTTGCCCAATAACTCAAAGAGGAGAATGAACAAATTCAAAATGAGGGAGAGTGACTGCCCCTTTAACACTTAAACCCCATGCCCTTGGAAGCAGAAGTCCTAAATCTCCACCAAGAAACTACATTGGTGCTCAATAAGTATTTGTTAAGTAATTGACTCTGAAGAAATTTGGTAATTTTTACTCTGTATAAAGAGTGAGAAGTGGCCACTGAGTTGCCAAGAACACAGAGAAGGCTTAGGAAGAAGAAATTTATTCTCTAGCACTGTATTTACTAATTGGGGTTCTCCAGAGAAACAGAATCAATAGGAGATAGATATATTGATTTATTATGAGAATTGGCTCACATAATTATGGAGGCCAAGAAGTCCCTCCATCTACTGTATGCAAGCTGGAAGAACCAGGAAAGCTCATGGTGCAGTCAGCCCACTGGGTTCCATGGATGCAACCCACCATGGATAGAAAATATTCAGAAAAGAAAATTATTAAAAACAAAATACAAACTAAAAAAATACAGTAGAACAACTATTCACATAACATTTACATTTTATTAGGTACTATAAGTAATCTATAAGTGATTTAAAATATTCAGAAGGATGTGCACAGGTTATATGCAAATACTACTCCATTTTATAGAAGAGACTTGAGCATCTGTGGATTTTGGTACTTTCCGAGAATCCTGGAACCAAATCTCTGCAGATACCAAGGGATGATTGTAATTTAGTCTGAGCCTGAAGGGCTGAGAACTGGGGGTAGGAGGAAAGACTGGTGTAAGTCCTAGAGTCCAAAGGCTGATGGACCAGAAGTTCCAATATCCCAATAGAAGAAGATGGATGTCCCAGCTCAAAAAGAGAGAAAGAGAATTTGCCCTTCCTCTGCCTTATTGTTCTGTTTAGGCCCTCACAGGTTGGTGAGGGTGGTCTTCTTTACTTGGTCTACTTACAAAAATGCTAATCTCTTCTGGAAATACCCTCACAGACACACATAAAATAGTTTTACCAGCTATCTGGGCATCCTTTAACTTAGTCAAGTTAACCCATAAAATTAATCATCACAAGCACCCTATTTTTAAACTTGTGATTTTGCAGGGAAAATACATATACAAGCCAAGAAGCAAACAAAAATCTCCTACCTTAGAACCAAGTGTTTTTTTTTTTTAAATAAGTTTATTTTATTCAACATTCTGTGCTATGACCTTCTCATATACTTAGCACTGTATAGAAGACACAAAGACATAAGACACAGACTCTGTTCTCAAGGATCATATATTCTTAAGAGCCCATATATGCATATGACAACTTGAATATAAAACCTGCATGATAAAGTTCCAAGTGAGTTATACAAACAAGTGCTGTGAAAATTCAGAAGAGAGAGGAACCACTGTGTGCTTGATAGGCAGAGAAAATCTGGAGGTGAAAGTTGAGTGATTCCTTAGAAATTCAGAAGGATTTGAGTAAATACAGAAGTAAGAGCAAACTGTTTCTACACCTACATTTTTCTACCAGAAAGACTATAAACAAAGAATACAACATGAAAATAATCACTGATTTGTCCATGGGGTTGCAAGTAAACCAGTTGAACTTGAATGTATAATTCATGCTGAGGAATAGTGAGGGAGAAATTAAAAATTCAAAACAGATTACAGAAAGCCTGGAAGGGTCAGCCAAAGCTTTCTCTCTATGGAGTAAAGGATAGAACCTGGGGCTGATTTTTAGGAGCCCCATTCACTAGATGTGGAACACTAGGCAATCTTTTTTTTCTTTTTTTAATTAAATTATACTTTAAGTTCTAGGGTACATGTGCACAACATGCAGGTTTGTTACATATGTATACATGTGCCATGTTGGTGTGCTGCACCCATTAACTTGTCATTTACATTAGGTATATCTCCTAATGCTATCCCTCCTCCCACTCCCTACAATAGGACCCAGTGTGTGATGTTCCCCTTCCTGTGTCCAAGTGATCTCATTGTTCAGTTCCCACCTATGAGTGAGAACATGCGATAGTTTTCTGTTCTTGCAATAGTTTGCTGAGAATGATGGTTTCCAGCTGCATCCATGTCCCTACAAAGGACATGAACTCATCTTTTTTTATGGTTGCATAGTATTCCATGGTGTATATGTGCCACATTTTCTTAATCCAGTCTGTCACTGATGGACATTTGGGTTGATTCCAAGACTTTGCTATTGTGAATAGTGCTGCAATAAATATACATGTGCATGTGTCTTTATAGTGGCATGACTTACAATCCTTTGGGTATATCCTCAGTAATGGGATGGCTGGGTCAAATGCTGTTTCTAGTTCTAGATCCTTGAGGAATCGCCATACTGTTTTGCACAATGGTTGAACTATTCTACAGTCCCACCAACAGTGTAAAAGTGTTCCTATTTCTCCACATCCTCTCCAGTACCGGTTGTTTCCTGATTTTTTAATGATCGCCATTCTAACTGGTGTAAGATGGTATCTCATTGTGGTTTTGATTTGTATTTCTCTGATGGCCAGTGATGATGAGCATTTTTTCATGTGTCTGTTGGCTGTATGAATGTCTTCTTTTGAGAAGTGTTTGTTATATCCTTTGCCCACTTTTTGATGGGGTTGTTTGTTTTTTTCTTGTAAATTTGTTTGAGTTCTTTGTAGGTTCTGGATATTAGCCCTTTGTCAGATGAGTAGATTGCAAACATTTTCTCCCATTCTGTAGGTTGCCTGTTCACTCTGATGGTAGTTTCTTTTGCAGTGCAGAAGCTCTTTAGTTTAATTAGATACTATTTGTCAATTTTGGCTTTTGTTGCCATTGCTTTTGGTGTGTTAGACATGAAGTCCTTGCCCATGCCTATGTCCTGAATGGTATTACCTAGGTTTTCTTCTAGGGTTTTTATGGTATTAGGTCTAACATTTAAGTCTCTAATCCATCTTGAATTAATTTTCATATAAGGAGTAAGGAAAGGATCCAGTTTCAGCTTTCTACTTATGGCTAGCCAATTTTCCCAGCACCATTTATTAAACAGGGAGTCCTCTCCCCATTTCTTGTTTTTGTCAGGTTTGTCAAAGATCAGATAGCTGTAGATGTGTGGTATTATTTCTGAGGGCTCTGTTCTGTTCCGTTGGTCTATATCTTCATTTTGGTACCAGTGCCATGCTGTTTTAGTTACTGTAGCCTTGTAGCATAGTTTGAAGTCAGGTAGCATGATTAGGCAGTCTTTCAAACCTCTCCCAAAGCTGTGGTTTCCTCATACTTGTGTATCAGACTCGTGCATTATCAATAACATGCATAGTGTGGCATTCACTGAGTGATTGCTCAACAAACCTAGTATCATTTTAGGTAACGGAGAATCACTATAGACTTGGATGAGCAAAGCAAATTAAGCAGTACTCCCCATGAAACACATTTTGTATATAAGATGGAGTCAAGAAATTGAGATGGGAAAAAGAAAAACCAAAGTGATTTCAAGGTAGGGGGCTGCACTGTGGAAACCTAGTTTCTTTGAGATTGAAGCATTGAGGAGTAGTTTACAAACTTAGGAGGTTGTAACAAGAGGTGTCAACTGAATATTTAAGTTTTATGTGGAAAGGATGACATGATGGAAGCTCTGTATGGAGAGGGAGAGCAGGTACAGTGGAAGAGAGACAGGTGCTAAGCAAGTTTATGGTCAAAGAGGAAAGGGATTAAGGCTTAAATCTTAGTGAATCTGAACCTTGTGAGGATACCATTTGCAAGGAGTTGGTCATGTTGCCGGAGAGACATTATGGAGAAGACACATAGCCTGGTGGATTTAAGGAAAGCCGAGAATTTTAAATTATTTGTATCATGTGAAGATTCAACCAAGAATTTGACATTGTTGAGGATAGCAACCAAATTTTAAATACCAGGAGAAAAACATGAGGCAGATTATGAAATTCTGAAAATAACAAGGAAGGGCCAGTCTTTCCTGGGGGGATGAAGACAGAGAGAAAGGTAGAAATGCAGAAAGGCTGAAAAGTGGTATATCGTGATATCTAGACATCAAAGAATAAAATGGAATAGTAAGTGTGGGTGAAAAATCTGGAGATCCAAGAATCAGTTATTTTCTCTTCTTCCCATCAAGTAGGCATGAGAAAGGCAAGCAAAGGTATAGTTTCTATCAGACTAGATATATACTGTGATATTTTCTGAGGAAATCCAGTCTCACTTAAGGAGAGTGAGTAATGAAATAAGGTCAGAAAATGATGACCCCAATCTATTTAACATTTATTTTGTCACTATGCTGGGAGTTTAAGTAAGTGAAATAGAAGTTGTACAAGACATAGTAGAAAAACTGGACTCACTGTGGGAAACAGAAACATAGAAGGGTAGACTCAAACTTGGGAGTTGGGAAGCAGTAGCAGGGGAGTTTCAGACCTCTGCTAGAAAGAGTGAGTAACAGGAATTTAGGAGAAGTTGGTTCAGAGGCCTCTGCAGAACATCAAAGATGTTTCCAAGCAAGGGATATCAAGCCTCTCCACAAACATGGATATATAAATCCTTTTCAATGTTTGGAATAGACTGTCTCACTATGAATTAAGCACCCACCTTCATCCATGAAACTGATCATGTTTCAGTTTTGAAAAATTGACTTTCAGATGTTAGTTGTGGAAAGGGCAAGGCAAAGGGGTGATTCTTCATAGAATGTAGGAGCAAAAACAACTTTGCCTCTAGAAACAGCTTTCTCTATTTGAAACAGAATACTTACCTAGGGGATTAAAATAACCAGCATTTCATGGTTTCTTCACTTCAATAAATTGAATATAATGATGTCCTTAATTTACTAAAAGACCTTGAAATGCCTCTTGAAATCACAGAGAAAAGTGTGAATTGTATGTTTATTTCCTGTTCAGCAGCCACCTCAAATGCCACCTCTTCCAAGAAGGCCTTTGTATGGAAGGAGGGTATGTATGGATGCATGGAAGGGGGCTGCAGTTGACATAGTTGGTTGCCCGCTAGTATCCCTTCTACACCACCCTCACTGTCAAACAGTCGCATATTTTGGGTAGAATTAAGCCAGTCCAGTTACCCTAAGATTGAATCCTGATTAGCTGATGCCAATCTGACTGACACAGTCACAAGCCCCCTTACAGCAGAGATAAGTTCATAGATAGGGCATGTGAATCAGGGAATAAGCCAACTTAATACACAGAATTCCCCTGGTTAAAGAGATTAGTCAAGGGTCAGCACAGGGCTTATGTGGTGAAGTTAGGAGGAAGCCCAAGACTTTAGTCGATGCTTTGGGTAAGAAATTTAATCTATCAACCATCTTCTCATTCTCTCATGCCCACCCACCCTCTTATCATGGTTGTCATTCCAATACGTCATTGCAAAATTGCATATTCCAAAATACTAGTCATTCTACAACCACAAGGTTAACCAGCCCTGTAATAAACTTGCCACAATAGAAAGAAACTTAGAGAAACAAAACTGCTCCTTGGTGAATACCATAGAGCTGCTGGATCAAACCTTGCCTGCAACTTCCACCACCAGTGACCTTTTGAGTTTGTAAGTTCATAAATTACCTTTTATTGACTTAAAACCAGTTAAATATCATAACTGAGACACCTTTCTGAATTACCTTTGTACTCATATTTTATTTTTCTAAATATTTTATTTTTCCCATTTATTTCAATCTTACCACATATTGTCTTGCACTAAATCTATTTACCTACATTTCTTGTCTTTTCTCACACACTTTGAGCTCCTTAAGGGCAAGGACTGTAGTTCACATATTTTCATATTTCTCCCAGCTTTCGTGATGTCGCTTTGCATATAGCCATACTTAATGGATATTTGTAGAATGAGTAAATCAAACTTGTGAACTTGTGCATTTGATCTCACGACCACCATGTTGTAGATAATACATGTTAATAATTTAAAACTGTTGAATAAACTGAATATAAAAGCATCATTGTTTTATTACTTAATTTTATTATCTTGAGTAAGGGGGGATTTGCATTAAGATTTGGGTACACTGAAGATAGTCAAAGGCCAAAAGAAATTTGCCAACTGGGCATGGTGGCTCATACCTGTAATCTCAGCACTATGGGAGGCCGAGGCGGGCAGATAACAAGGTCAGGAGTTTAAGACCAGCCTAGCCAATATGGTGAAACCCCATCACTACTAAAAATACAAAAATTAGCCAGGCATGGTGGCTGGCACCTGTAGTCTCAGCTACTGGGGAGGCTGAGGCGGAAGAATCACTCGAACTCAGGCGGTGGAGGTTGCAGTGCGCCAAGATCACGCCACTGCACTCCAGCCTAGGCAACAGAGCAAGACCCAGTCTCAAAAAAAAAAGAAGAAAGAAATTTGTTTTGCTTTTAATTCAAGTCTTGACACTTACTAGGCTTGATCTTAATATACTATATCTTACTATATTTACTTTATATATTATATATATGCATCTTACTATATTTGATCTGGGCAGAATTATTCATTTCTCTTGTTCTCAGTTTTCTTATGTATAAAATGGTGATAAAAATAATATCAATCTTATAAGATTGTTATAAGGTTTAAATGAGTTAATAAAACCAAAACACTCATATCAATGTCAGATATACTAACTACTTAACAAGTGCTGGCAATTTTTCTTGTTCTTCTATGATATTGTGATATTATTATAATTATCATCTGAGTTGAGAAATACTTGTAGAGTTTTTCATGTTAAAAATGTAGATTTTTAAAAAATTAATTTGATTTTTATTTTAACTCACTGTTTAATACAGTTAATTTAGAATTATATAATTACTTTTTGTTGTAATTTTCGTTGAGATAATTGTACATGTACTCACATGACACTGTGAGAAATAATACATAAATGTTCCTTGTATACTTTGTTTGGTTTCTTCAAATGGTAACATTTTGTAAAACCATAATATAATATTCAACCATATTGATGCAATCCAGCAATCTTATTCAGACTTCTCATTTTTATTTGTACTCATTTGTGAGTTCATGCGTATGCATGAGTGTCTAGTGTACATGCGTGTGTGAAGTTCTTTACAATTTCATTTCCTGCATTTATGCCTGTATCTGACAGTCAAGATACTGAACAGTTCCAACACCACACCCACCTCTCATCCTTTCTGTACTTACTTTTTGAACTCAAAATTAGTTGAGTTTTTTAAATAAATAAAAAACAAACCAAAAAAATCCTTATGAATCAAGCACCCCTACTGCTTGCTATTTCCACTGCTAGCTTACAAAGGTCCAGGTTCATTTGCTAATGGTCATGCACTTTTGATGCAGATTTCCCTGAGCAACGCTCATTAACATGCACAACCGACTGTGTATCTTTGTGCATGAATATATATATTACTGTAGCATCTCTATACATATTTATCTCTCTGTCTAGAATGCAATTGAGAATACAAAGTCTCATTAATTGACTTATTCCATACTCCCTAGTCATTTATTTGAATTATAAGAATCTATTTGTTATTATTAAAGTCAAACTCATGACTTTGCTGTCTGGCTCAGTCACTCCAAGATTTAATTTCACCATTTATATATATCGTTTTACCCATGTTCATCAGATGTATATGACATTAAAGTCCATTTATGGAAAATATTAAAATATAAGCACATGTGGTGTTTTATTTGTATTTTAAATATGAAATGCTAACATAAATATAAATATTAAAAATAAAATTATTTCTAGATTATTAATGTCTTCTAAGAGTGAAATTAGTCAGAAATGCCTATCAGTCAACAAGCGTATTGATGAAGATATAAAAAATTACAGAAAACTGGAAATTTATGATAACAAAGGGTAAATGTGGCAAGACGAACTCAGAAGGTGTGCTGTGCATGCTTTAAATAATCTCAGTGCAAAGGGACTAGGCATTCAGGAACTACTTTGGAGATACTTAACCTAGCTATGTTCCCTTCCCAGTCATCTGCTCTGACAGCTGACCAGATCTCTTGAGGTTTTCTCACCAGGAAATGGAAATAAGCCCATTATTTGCAAGAGATTAAATATTGATCAGAATTTTAGATTTATTTCATATTAAAATCTATATGTAAGTGCTTCATTATTGAGTTCAATTTCTGTATGATTGTTCAGTTCAAATAGCAACACAATAGAATTTGCTTCTATTGTAAATTCTAAAAAATTAGTAGTACATCATATACAATGACAGAGATGAGTCTTCGTATGAGATTTAGCTCTAACCACAAAATAAATGTTAAGTGAATGGCCAACATGATAAAATATTGGAAGCAAAATAACTGAAAAGAAAATGATCATAGGTGCTGGAGTCAGAAGGCAAGAGCTCCTGGCTCTGCCGAGCGAAACATTCAAACTCTCTGGGTGTTGGCTTCCACATGTGCAAAATGACAATAATAACAGAATCTACTTTCTAGTTGTTGTGTGGGTTAAATTATTTGATATGTGTATTGCACTTAAAATGTTCCCAAGTATATAATAATTATTTCAATAAGTGCCAGCTATTACTCAATAAGACATATTTTCAATCGTAATCTCAACTTTTATTCTAAGTACCCATCCTGATCTATAAAATTATATTGAAAAAAATCTTTCATAATTGTTAAAACAGCAATGTAAGAGATCTTGCTATAATACTCAGAGATAACCATGGACAATTAGCTGATTTTGTCACTAGAATTACTTCTTTATCATGAGAATTAACAGTGAGCAACATGTCTGGTTATGTACAATAGAATGAAACTCATAAAAGTTTGCTACCTAAATTAGGTTTTTAAAATATATGCCGAGAAGGGCAATCTACAGAGATTTCAGAGTTTTGCTAAATTTTACAAGTAAATGTTGAGTATAGAGGGAAAATTGAGGAGAATGGGTATATAAGCTGTTAACTTTACATGATATTTCATTTCTCTTTTATCTCCTCTGTTATCATTCCTCTACTAGACATTTCCCAGCACCTTGCTATCTGTTATTGTTATTGCTTATTTATCATATACCATATTTAATACCAAGCATGACATTGTATTGATCAACCCATTATGCCTTTCCAGCTTGTCCATCTACTCGATTCTGATGGCTTTACACATTAGCTCTTTTGAATGATGTTGTAATTGGATTCAGAGTCTCCTGGTGCATACTACTTCTTGAGAATATATTAGGCACTTCAGTAAGCTGCTTTAGTTTTTTCTGGGCAAACAACAGTAGATTTTGCTTTTACGCATTAATTACTCATTCTTACTCCCTTTTGCAAGCTTTTCTTCTTCTGCCTATCTCTTACCTGTTTTCTTTATGATTCTATCTTACATTCTTTTCAATTCCTAATCTTCATGGTCTGCTTAGATGAACTCTTCTTCATTAGCTCCAACTATAAGTTATCTAATGAATAACTAAAAAGGGTAAGGCACCAGACTTTAGATCTCTATATTGAGTATATCTAACTGGCCTTAGGATACTTCTAAGTGGATATCCTACTGACATTCAAACTCAACGTGTCTACACTGAACTAATCGTCTCTCCAAACCTGTTAGTACTTAGAGCAGAGAATGGCACCCGTGAATTACCATTAACTCCAGTCTGCTTAATCCCCACAGTTAGTCAGACACCAGTCCTTGATGAATCTATTTTATAAATAACTTTTTAGTGGCCTGTCTTTCTAATCTCTGCGACAATCCAATTCCAGTCCACCAGCATCTCTTTGTCAGGTTATTGCAAATCTTAATAAGTGATTTTCCTTCATCCAAAATATTTTCCTGGATGCTGTCAAAACAATCTTTCTTAAGTGTGAATCTAACCGCACCATTATTTCAATTAAAACCCTTCAATAACTGCTTGCTCTGAGAATAGAATTGAAACTCTTTGTTGTGACTCCTAGCACTATCCTAGGAGTCAACTTATTTACCGGCAAAAGCATAAGTTTTGAGATTATATGCCTGCATTTGAATCTGAACTCTTCATTCATCCATCCATCCATCCATTCATTTTTGAGTAACCACTTTGTGCCTGGCATAGTTCTTGCCTCTGTGGATACAGCAGTGAACACTGACAAAGCCTCCCTTCGGGAACTTTTATTTTAGCGGCATAAAATAATTAACAAGAGAAGAAGTATAGTACTTCAGATGATGACAAAATGCTCTCGAGTGATGGTTGTGATGAAATTGATGTGCATATTTAGTAGTATTCAGAAATATGGAAAAAAGGGGGTAAGTCTTCAAGGTGGAGGTGTATTAAATAGCCTTTTATTTTCTGCAGTAGTATCATTGCAAAGCTAAGTATTTCTGGGGCACTTTATGTTTGAAAAATGTATTAATTTTTATTATCTAAAAGAATCTCTAGTTGCTTTGTGGAAAAGACGATGAGAAAGCTAGAGTGGAAGCAGGGAAACAGTTAAGAGAATGATTTGCAATTCTTGAGGGCAGATATAAAACTAAAGTTATAGTAGTGGACATGGTGAGGAGTTGTCTGACTCTGAGCGTATTTTGAATGTACAGCTATAGGTCATCCTAATGGATTTGAAGATAGGAAAAAGAGAAGGATGACTTCAAGGTTTTGACTTGAGAAACTGCACCTGCTGGCATTATTCTTTGAGATGGGAAAGAATTAGGGAAGATCCTATTAATATTTGGATTTCAAAGGAGAGAACCCAGAACCTGTTCTATTTCAGATGGCTGGTACATGTCCAAGTGAAAATATCAGCCAGGAAGCTGGATATGAAAGCATAGCATTCAGCTGAATAGTTTGGTGTTGTCCATCATTTGCATATGGTTTTAAAGCCATGGCTGAGTGAGGATACTCAGGAACAAGTGTTGATCAGGGTATGCTAATAAATGTTTAAGGAATTGCTCTCTTCTAAAAAAAGGTATACATACACACAAACATACACACACATACATACACATAGATGTGTATATATCAGCAGATTAGTCTATCCCTCAAGACAGGACTTGCTCAGTCTAATTTGCCAGGGTCCCCTCTACCCACTCAGCTATGCATCTGCACTCACATGGAACCTTGTCACTCATCTATATTACCAGTCTCTTCCTTTGACATTGGAGTTTGTTAATCAGCAGTAGTCCTTCTTTCTATGTCCTGTCCATTTTATTTATTTACTCCATGCTCTATTACAAGCTATTTGTTTCAAATGTCACATGGCAGATGAAATCATGTATCATTAGTCCCAGCTTCCTTAGATCCAGGCCAATGTCAGTCATGGCAGAGAAAGGACAAGCTGGAAAATACTGCACTTTCTAAAGATATTTCCCAATGCAAATAAAGATTATTCTTCAACCGCTTGAAATTTTAAAATTTCTTCTTGTTGAACTGTGAAGCTGACACACTGCATATAGCTGCTGGGTTGTGGGTGCTCAGGAATTATGTTTTCAAGGGAAAATTACCAGGTTGCCTTGAATAATAATATACATGTTTGTGGCATCTTCTTAGAGAAGGCAATAGCAGTATGCAATGAATATCAGTATATTAGCTTTGATCAGTCCTCAAAGTTGAGAGCAACAGGTCAAAACATTTTCAAAATCCTTTTCAAAATATGGTAAAGCAGACTCATTTTATCTTAATTTTTTAAAGTAAGGTGATAATTTTATATATAATAAAAAGAGCCGCAAAATTTATTACGGAAATGATTGAATGTAGAAAGATTATACACTGAATAGCCCATGAACCAGATTTGTCAGGAAGGGATTGTAAGGGTCAAAGGGTTACAACTGGATGCTAAACACTGACTGAATTAATTGCCCCCTCAATGAGGGCATAAGGTTAGCTTTCAACCATATGCCATAATTTTTTAAACGATTTTTTTCTTCTCTGGAAGATGTATAGAGTATAACTAAAAAGCAATAAAAAATTTCACATTAAAACCAGAATCATTACTTTGTAGTGAAATAGCAGTCATAATTTCCTCTTTTAAAATTTTTATCCTTTTCTCTGTTCTCTTTGTTCTCTCTGCTCTACCCTCTTCCTTTGCATGAGTTTACATGTCTTGTGATATTTTTCTTTTTCCCTCAGAGCATAGATACAATTTCCTGTGTGACACTCAGCATCTCCAAGACCTAGGATGTGCCTTGAGAGGTATGGTACTATTTTGAGGTAAGTTATAACATAAAACTGCACTAGCTGCCTCATTTATGAAAAGCATACCAAATTCCCAGATATGTGGTAAGCAGTTACTGGTAAAAACACAATCCTAATGGTTTTCATAATTGATGTTTGCAAAACCAGAAATAATTCTGATCATGTTTCATCCCAATTATAGGACTCTAGCAGTGAGAAAGGATTTTGTACTTTATGAGGTTTAGTAGATATTATATTTAGACTTTTTTCTGTAGTAGAAAAAATACTTCAGAAATTTTTTCTTGTACTAGTTTGTGGAACATTAATGAAATACACACACACACAGTTTTACTTTTATTGGTAAGATTTCAAGAAGGATGTGACAGATGATTCTCATGGAATATAAAGATTTTTCAGCTAATCTTTAGATTACTTTCATTTTTAATTTTTGTGGGTATATAGTAGGTATATTATATTTAGGGGGTACATGAGATATTTTGGTACAGGTGTGCAATGTGTAATAATAACAGCATGCGAACTTTAAATTATTTTTAAAAGGAGACATCACTGCTCCATTTTGTTTACCTTTCCCAATAAAATGTAAGACTCAGTGAGCACTCTCTCAGTTATTTGAAAAATTATTTTGTCTTACTGTGGCATAATTTTTGGAATTAGCTTTCTGCAATGCTCATTGGCCTACACATTAATTATAAACTGCTTGACCTTAATTGATTTCTCATCCGTCTATTAGTCCAAATCCATATTTCGGGTTTAAATAACTTAAGGAACATGATCTGACTCATGAGAAACTTCCACTGACTTTACTGGAGTCTGTGAAATTTTGTCAGACATCCAGAATCTAATTCATTGCTACATCCCAGAATACAAACTACAAACGAGAAACTGATGAACTTTGTACCATGTAGCAGGGTAACGTTCTTTTAATGTTTTTCCTGGTTTCAATAAGATTTCTTTATAAATACATAGCATTTATAATGACATTTAGATTCCTGGTAGATAACTATTCATTTATACTAGAGACATATGCTGAATTATTTTCTTACATAAAATATTAACATTACCACTTGTTATTATCATCATTCTTAGTTTCCTTTAAATGTACTTTTTAGGCACCCCAGTTAAGTGCAGCCTATGTACAGAAACAATAAATTTTTGCTGGTTGTTTATTCTTAAAATATCTAGGCCTAGTTTTAATGGCTACAGTGGATAGCTGAAAATTTTTCCTCATGTTGTTGGAATGTAGGATGAATCAAAAGGAAGTTAACAATTCCAGAATGATGGCAGCATAAGGGCACATATTCTACTACCGAACAAAAATGTACTTCTTTGATCGGAAGTAAACCAACGACAGGTACAGTGCAGTGGGATTCAGAGTGCACAGGGGAGTGATACTGACGTCGGGAATGATACCAAACACAGACCACAAATCTTAAAGAAGTTCTTCCAAATATGGCAGCATTTAGAACCCAGATACCGTTTTTTTTTTTTTTTTTTCTAGGGTAGCATAGACTTATAGGAAAGTGAGTAAATTCTGGGAAATCCTAATATTAGAGAGACAAAGGTTGGCACTGCAGGCAGGCTCTGAGGAATGATGGGGCCTTGAGCTTCTTTCCCACCAGAGTTCAACAACATTCCTAGGCCATGCTGGCATCTCTGGAATGTAAAGTGAGCGCTCTGTCCCTCCTCACTTTGCTTCTCTGATCTGACATTTTCGTAGTTACCAAGTTCCCTCAGACGAAGGAGGGGAGAACCCTAATTTGAAGAGGGGAGGCCTGAAGTGGACAGGAACAGTACCAAGGAGACCAGAGGAGGCAAAGCATTAAAAGTTGAAGAAACAGCATAAATAACAGAAGACTGAAACTAAGGTGAGCGGGGAAACTCGCACTCTGTAAGCAGTTAGCCCAGGTTCCAGTCCTAGTGCACTGTTTACTTACTTGGTTTGTGCTACCGAGCAAGTTTCTTAACCTGTTTGTGCCTCAGTTTTCTCATCCATAAAAAGGCGATGATAACCTACATGTAGGAATTAAATGATAATATGTTATTTATATAACAAGAGATTATGACAATACCTGGCACATACCAAGAGTTCTGTAAATGCTGATTGCTTTTATTAAATTAAGTCATTTAATACATTTACTTTAAGTTATTAAATTAAATATCGCTATTACTAAATCTAAATAAAAATGAGATTAAACAACTTATTTATTTAATAGACAAAACCTCCAATGACGTCAAAAGTCGTCTGTATGATATGTAAAAGAGAGCTGAAATAATGCAACTCAAAAGGTAATAGCAAAGGACATTATACTAGAAACGCTAATCACTATTGCCTATTCACATTCACTTCTTGTAATAGTATCCCAACAACAGGAATAAGGGCCGCGTTCTTTTTCCTCTGACTCTAGCCCACCTCTGGCTACAGCTGATTGCATCAAGGACAGACACCCGACCAAGGACAGTCACACTGTGCTTTATGTCCCGGCAGAAAAAAGGCTCTGGTTAAGATCCATTTTTTTTTTTTTTAATTTGGGTAATTAAATCAATGAGCTGAACAGAAGTGTGAATCAGTAACTCCATGTAGCCACAAGTGAAGTACAGTTGGAAAAGGAACACAGGAACTCAAGCTTGCCCTGGGCTGCCTGGTGGGAAACAGATCCGGATCTGCAAAGGTGTTGTGTATCTCTGCAGAGGAAGCCTTCTCTGCCCCTGGTTTCGGCCCTCAGAGCCCTCAATGACAGCAGTAGAGTCTTCTACTAAGCTATGTTTCTGTGGATAAGGTTGGGATCCTGACAGTGAATAAAGTTATCCTGCAGGATGGGAAGCTGAGAATTCTTGGCACCCGAACCTCTCTGAGGCAGTTACCAGTGCAAGCTCCCTCCCACATGTGTGGAGACATCCCTTTTTAAGTCCATCCTGTGACCAAAGCTTGGAATGCAGCGCTGGCTTTTGGAAATAAGCAAAGACAGATTAAGGAAGAAAGGGCCTTTACTGTGAGTTCTGACTGATATTTCCCTTCAGGGCCTTGAGGCTTAAGCCTTTCTTTCTAGAAGAATGCGGAGGGGAGGAGCTAGTCCCATTTGTTGCTAAGCGACTAAAGCTTTCTCGGGTCACGTTTGCAGCTATTGAGAATCAGTGACAAGGTGGATGTAGCGATGCAGGGAGAAGCCTCTCATTTCAAGATTTCTGGTTCTGTATTTTAAACCATGGAGTTCCCAAGAACAGAACTGATAGGAAGCCTATCAAAGTTCGAGAATGGTGTTTTTAGAAATAAGCCAAGCCTTAGAAGGAGGGATAAGTTTCAGACTTAAACCAACACAGCAGGGCATCTTATCTTCCTCCGCAAAGTCCAGGCCCAATACAAAGGATGCTAAGAATAAATTTAACAAAAAATATACTCAACCTGTATGAAGAAAAAAACACAAACCAACCAACCAAATGAAGGACCTAAAATAATAGAATGAGTGGAGAGTCATGACATGTCCTTTTTGGAAAGACAGATATTGTAAAGATGTAAATTTTCTGTAAACTATTTGTAAGTATAACAGAGATCCCTTTTGTATTTGACATGACAACATAACTCATTTATTTGGAAGACTAAATGTAGGACTATCCAGAAACATTCTGAGAAAAAAAGAATAACAAGTAGGAATTTGCCTGTGGTGTGTTAAATCATATTGTCAAGGTGTGACAATTGAAAATGTGATGGTGTTTGATACCAGCATCAGAGTAAACAGGCAGATCAATGGAAGAGATTAAAAAGTCCAGAAGCAAACCCAGCTGTAAGTCCCTGGGAATTTTGTATGCACTATAGGTGACATTTCAAATCAATGTACTGAATGGGTTTTCCAAAAACATGTTTTGGAACAAATGGCTAGTGTTTGCAAAAATGTAAGAGAACCTTGCCTCCCACTAAATTATATTTTGAATAAGGCTGGGCATGGTGGCTCACACCTGTAAACCAGAAAACCCAGCACTTTGGGAGGCCAAGGTAGGAGGATCACTTGAGGCCAGGAGTTCAAGACTAGTCTAGGTAACAAGGCGAGACCCTGTGTCTACAAAAATATTTTTTTAATTTGCCAGGGGGATGGTGCCTGTCTGTAGTCCTAGGTACTTGAGAGGCTGAGGAGGAAGGATCCCTTGAGCCCAGGAATTCTAGGCTGCAATGAGTTATAATCACCCACTAGACTACAGCCTAGGCAACAGAGCCAGATCGTGTCTTTAAGAAAAATTAAAAAAAAAAAAAAAAAAAAAAAACAGAACAAAGATTTGAATGAAAAGAATAAGATTATAAAATATGAGGAGAAAATTCAGATTAATGATGCTACAATCTTGAAATGGGGAAGTATATTAGTCTGCCAGGTCTGCTATTAATATTTAAAAAAAACCTTGTGGCTAGATGGAAATTTATTTTGTCAGTTCTGGAGGCTGGAAGTCCAAGGTCAAAGTGTCAGCAAGGTTGGTTTCTCCTAAGGCCTCTCACCTTCTCCCTATGTCTTCAGATGGCCTTTTCCCTGTGCATGTGCATGCCTGGTGACTCTTCCTTTTCTTCTAAGAACACCGGTCATTGGATTAGGGCCCCACCCGTAAGACTTCATTTAACCGTAATTACCTCTTTAAAGGCCCTGTCTTTAAATAAGCCACACTGGCATTCGGCTTTTAACATATACATTTTGGAGGGTGCAATTCAGTCCATAACAGGAAGTATTTTCTAAGTATCACCTCAAAGACAGACCAGTCATTGATCCTACTAGAAATCAAAGGTGTTTAACAAAATACAAATCTCATTTTTTATTGATTTGATTTTTTAAAAATTGATGTCTTAGCATAAGTAAGAGTATGGGGATACAGGGCATTATAAGTACTCTCCCACACTTTTGGTGGGACAGGACATGGATATAACCACTGTGCAGGGCAATCTGGGTTTTGTAACATACTAAAATAATGTGTTTGCTCTCCATTTCTTAGATTTTATCCTAAAGGAGTAGTCCAACGGGTGAGTAAAAATGTATATACAAGAATGTAAAATTGTATCAGATCATGAAAATAGGAAACAAATTTGGTGTTAGTAAACGGGGGATGTGATCAGCCAATTAAGATACCAGTTACCTAGTAGAATACTCTTTAGTCATTAGGGAAATACATAGTAAATCAGTTTTCTGGGAATGGACCTAGGATCTTTAACGTGTTATGTTAAGTGAAAAAAATAAGTAATAGTATGTTCCCATTTATGTAAAAAATATAAATAGAAGTATACATGATGAAAAGTGGTAATATATGATCTGAATTATTTACATTGAGCATAGAATATTTTGCCAATCAGAAAGGCAAGCTATTTTCATTTTTAAAAACAGCCATTGGTAGAAATGAAAAGCATATTCCATATATAGAAATACATATTTAAAAAGATAACATAAAATGGGAGTAGATAAAATATGTTTGCTTGATGAGGGGGCTCAGCAAATGGAGGAAAAAAAGTCCTATAATATCTATCAGCTTAAACATTTGGGAAACATGGACTTAGAACTTCCCTGGGAAAGTTTTAAGCTGTCTGAAGATGGAATGTCATAAGTAAGAAGGGCCCCTTGACCCTTGATGAAGAAAGAGTTTAAGAAACATGGATAGTAGAAGAGGAACACCCTGTCAAACTCAAACTTTGTCCCTAAAGTGTATGTCTTAAAGTGGAAAGTCTATCCCTACTATGTGCAGAGTTTCAAAACTGATAAACAATTTAGGATTAAAGAAAGTTTTAAGTACTTTCTCTCTTTCATAATACATGAAGTATTGTTTTCTTACTACTTAAAGCATTGCTTCTGAATTGTTTAGGTTTTTTAAATGGACATTTAATTTTTTAATCGACAGTTTAATGGACATATTTAAAAGATTAAATATGTTCATACTACTTATGGCACAGGAAGTTCTTTGTTGACAATCTGTATTATACCTAATATGATGTGATTTTTTTAAAATTTCACTTTTTGTCTTTTTACTTCCTAACAAGTAAAAAGTGTATTTTAAAATATGCAAAGTTCAATTTTTACAAACTCAATACTCAGTCTGTTGTGTTGATCCCACAACATACTCATGATGCTAAAAATTCTATGCTGGCATTTCAAATGGGAGTGAAACAGCATACTGCACAATTTCAACAAGCCTAGTGCCAAAAGATGAAAAAATATATTTTCATTTATCCTGAGTCCATTTAAGCACCAACATGTATGACTTTAACATTTAGTGTCGAGAACAATATCAACAAGTAAGGGATGATTATTGGATTTTGTTTACATGTCTTACTGCCTACCATCCCATCTTTTTTTTTTCCTTTATAAAAATGGTATATGCAGGTATGGAGCCATACCTTCACTTTGCTTTTGTATCTGTTGAATGAAGAGTTTTAGCACTAAGGGGACAGAAAGAAAGGGCTGAGAACTTTGTAAGACAGAGAATGAAGTGCAAAGGGAGTATAGGCTCTGTGGAAAGTGAATTTCTAGCCCTGGAAGCCAGAAGAATCAAAACAAACAAAAAATGAAAAAAAATGTTTTAAAGGTGAAAATTGCTAAGTACAAGGGAAGTTTTGTATTCAGAAGCTTCTTAAAGGCAACCACTGCCCTTTTCTCCCCCTAACAAACATCCAACACAAGGGCTTTTTTTTTTCATAGAATGTATTATTTAATTCATGATATTATGAGTCAAGCACTGTACTGAAAAGTTCCATTATGTATGTATATCACTTTTAAGAAAGAAAGAAGTTGTCCTTAAATACATTTTATATAGATCCAAAATTAGTAAAAGTATTCAGGAGAAATCAAAGCAATGTTGGCTATTGAAGCATCAATATTAAGAAATTAAAAAGGATGCAAATTTAGAACAGTAATTTAAGCAATCAAAAAATAATTTAATATGAGAAAACATACACACTTTTAGGTTATAATTGAATAAAATTGTAAGTGAGCACTTACAAAAATTTTGTGAATATTTTGGATATATGTTTAGTCAATAAATTGAATACTTTGCCTGTTTCTTAAGATATATATTAGTGTTTAAATAAACCTCACCACTAGTAAATTTATTACAACTATTTTGCATTAAAATAAGTGGAAATTACAAAATAAAATTTATATTATATTAAGACAAATGTATGTAAAGAGAGACATTTATATATATTTATGTATCTTTATAGGTATCTCTTAAAGTGGAATTCTATTTCTAATATGTATATCAGAGTTTCAAAACTGATAAACTGATAAATATATATATTTATAAAGGTATATAAATATTATATATAAAGGTATATAAAGATATATATATAAAGGTATATATATTAAGATATACATTTACATATATCTGAAATGAGGTCTTGCTATGCTACCCAGGCTGGACTCAAACTCCTCGGTTTAAGTGATCCTCATGCCTCAGCTTTCCAAGTAGTTGGGATTACAGGCATGAGCCACTGCACCCAGCTAAACATATTTTTAAAGAAAAATATTTAAATGGAATGGCCTTCATAGATCAGTTTGGTACATTTTTTAACATAAAAATTTGTCTTTAAGTTTTAGAAGATCACAGTTTCCGAATCCATTTATAAACTGCTTTTTAACAAGTCGCTTAAAAAGCTTTCCACTGAATGCTCTTTTTTATGTGGTAAGAATGTCAGCAACTTTAGACATTTATGATTAGTCTTTCTGACTTTTACTACACGCATTTAATATACCTGACTTGTTATTTAGGATGCACCCTTGCCCTTTAAAGGCATTCTCAAGTGAATATAGATATCTACGGTTTTTAGACTGTAAAAAAAAAAATTATGATTTCTTCTTTTAATCTTTTAAGATAGTTGATAAAATTGCTTTATAAAAGTGGTAAAATATAACCTTTTAACAAAAGAAAAATTTTAAACTTGAGAATGTCACAAAATATAAAGGTTAGGTAGAAATAACTGTGATTATGTATTATAAGCACATTTCCAAGTACCAATGAAAAAATCCCAAGTGAAATATTTAAAAACTCAAAGTTGTTCCTGAGTATCACTGGGTTAAACAGAATTCAATATGTAAATCACTACAGTTTCTTCTTCAATCTATGAAGTAAAAGCTCCATTACTCCGATCATTTGGGAATGTAACTTTTCATCTTTGGTTCTCACTTTGTATTTACATACCAATTTGCAGTGTTTAAAGCCCTCTCATATATTTATTTGATTTTAGGATTATATAATGTTCATTTGAAATATTATCCTCATTTTTTACGTGTGGATGCTAAGTTATTCATTCCGTCTATCAGCATGTGTTAACCATGTATTAACTGACCTTTATTTTTATTTATTTATTTATTTATTTATCTATTGAGACAAGGTTTTTCTTCTGTCACCCAGGCTGGAGCACAGTGGCACAATCACTGCTCACTGCAGCCTCAACCTCCCAGGCTCAAGTGATCCTCCCACCTGAGCATCTCAAGTAGATGGGACTACAGGTGCACACCACCACACCCTGCTGACTTTTGTATTTTTTGTAGACATGGGGTTTCACTACATTGCCCAGGATAATCTCAAGTGATCCTCGGCCTCCTAAAGTGTTGGGATGACAGGTGTGAATCTCTGTGCTGGGCTTTAACTGATTTATTATATGACAGACTTTAAAGATTCGGTAACAGTGGTTCTGGAGTATGAGCGTTATAAAGATGGCAGTAAATATGGGGTGTACAGAGAGTACATACGAAAGAAAACACATGCAAAATGGGGTCAAGAAAGGCATCTCAGAGAAGATGAGACCTGATTCAAGTATCATAAATAGACATTAGACAGATAAAAATGAGCAATAAAAGGATGTGACAGTGTTTGCAGAGCAGCCTGGGCATGGCACCAAAGACAGGCTATATTACCCATCCTGGGAACAACTAAAGGACTGACTGTAGAGGCCCACTTGGAGTTGGGGTGGGAAAGCGCAGGAGAAATGGCAAGGGATGAGGTAGCAGAGATATCCAAAAGGCTAGATAATGAAGAGCCTTGTGTGCTATATTAAATGGACCACACACTGAAGAACATGGAGAACCAGAAAAACACATCAGACACATCAGATTTGATTATTTGAATGGTTTGGAGATGGGGCATTGTGGGTATTGAGCCTTTTAAAGATGCTAGTGTAATAAACCAGATATGAAAATTCCAAATAAACAAGATGCTAAAGTTCTAAATGAAGGTAGCAGCACTAGAAATAGAAAGAGACTACGTTGGGCTCATTCAAGAGATTAAAATATTGTTTAATCTGGAGATATATTCTATAATTCACAATGTAAACAAGTCAAAATGAAAATGACATGTGAACACTTGTGTCAGCTATCTAAAGTAATTGCTAAACTTCAACAAACTAACAGGATTTTTAAAAGGATGACTGTATAAGAATAGCCTTGAATATTTCTTAAAACAAAGCATATCAGATGACTGTAACTGTGCAAGAATAGCCATGAATATTTCTTAAAATGAACAAAGCATATCAGAAGCCTGCATTATATTAAAACATAATGACCATACAACTGTCATCATAAAATAATATGATTCTCATGTAGAAAGAGCCAGCTTTATGGGCCAGATATCCAAAACAACAGAAACAATAATATGTTTTTATATGTCTAAAAACATTATAAGCAAAATTAAAAGGCAAACAACTGGAAAAATACATTCAACATGTAGGAAAGATAATGGGTTTATTCATAACTTTAATTTAAAAAGATCTTTTGGAATTATGTGAAAACTGGATATAACAATGACAAAGCATATAAGCTTTTCTAAATATAAACAAGTGGGCAATAAGCATATTGAATAAAAGTCAAATTCATTCTTAAGCAGAATAATAAAAATTACAACAAGATTATGTCATTTTAAAACATGTTGAGTTAAAGAATAGTAAAAAAATGACACCAATTGTTAATGAGTATGTGGGGAAATGGCCACTTTATACATTCCTCATGATAGCAAACACATTAGAGGGAACTGCAAAATCTTTCCGGAGAGCAATTTTGGCGTCATGCATCAAAGCCTTAAAAATGTGCTTTGACTCAGCAATTCCAGATCTAGGAATTTATCCTAAGAAACACACATTTGTGAAGAAATTTAGTTTCTTAGCCTGTGTCCTCCAAAAGCCAAACCTGAAACGAAGCCCCATGGGTGACTCCTTTATTGGAATGTCAACCCCAAACAGCAAGCACAAGGACAGGGAAGCAAAATGAGGAAGGAGAGAGCCAGAAAGGGTGCATTATCACTTCAGTCACCATCATGGGCAAGAAGTTGCCTGTTATTGCAGGATGGTCGGTTAAGTCATAGGAAATGTGTCTCAGGCTTTCCAACTGAAGGAGAAGGGGCACATTTATGTACCTTTTCTCATCCCCCATTGGAGAAAAGTTAGCACATTTCCTGGTTACACAGGAACAGCTCCTCCCTATCCCTCAATTCACAGCATCCCACATCTCTGCTTGAGGGCCATTCTGTCAGATTCTGCTGTGAGGTGTTGCCACTTTGCACATGTCTAGAATGGATCAATGCCCTTAAGGTGTCTGAAATACAAGACTAAGAGGATCTGAAGTGGTGCATAGGAGATATCCAATAAAGTCCATTCCATCTAACACAATGATCCGCTTGTGTCCCTCATTTGTGTGCATCTCCCTTACTATGTAATGGAGACTTTATTCTTGGTCAGACTAAGTTCCTTCACTCCTTCCCTGAAAGAGGAGAGGCACAAGTCAAATGTGGCAGAGTCTCCTTCAAGGTGGAGGACAGCCACAGCCTCTGTAAAGACTTAACATAAGATGATGAGTGAAAAATAAAAACAAAACAAAACAGAAACCTACCATCTCCACAGATACAGCTGCTCCTGAGATTGTAATTACTATTTATGGTTTACCTCCTTCAATATCAATTCAAGGCTTTCCTTACCTTGGCCAGCACTTGGCCCCCAGAGTGGAGGAGATCCAATGTAATCAACCTATCAAGAATGGCTTTCTTATCTCCTCAAAGAATGATGCTGTAGCATGTTGATCTCTGCTGCTGGCAGGTTGATCATTCAGCAGTGGCAGTAGTTAGGTCATCCTTGCTGAGAGGGAGGCTATATGGTTGAGTGCATGTACAGACTCCAGCATAACAACTATCATTTTTGCACTACTATGGCTAAGAAGAGAGAGTCAGTTGATATCCACAGGAAAAGTCGTACTGTTCTTTGTAGTGGATATACTCTAGTATGCACAGGTGTTAGACACAAATCCTCATGCTTTGTGCCCAGTGTGACAGGTCCAATCACATACCTTTTTCACAGATTTGTCATTGGTTTTATAATCTTGTTCTTTTTAGATCACCAAAACACCAGCCTAGCAATTTGCCAATGCCTAGGGCTCCATATATATCCTTATCCTAGATCTCTTTTCCTTCCATATGAATTGAATGCCAAATGTACCATTCGCAGTCTTCCCACTGGAATAATTTCCCTTTACCACTGGGAAATTTGGGTCATCCCCAAGCCATGTTATAATGCAGCACCAGTGCATTCTTAACTAACACTAAAATATCACTGTAACCTAATGATACAGTGTTATTGGTACAACAGAGTGGTTGACATGAAGTGTCTGGGCACATGTTCATATCTTTATTTCGAGAGGATGCTCCACCATGCCCAGGTCAATGGGCCCCTACAAACTTTACTGATGTGGTAGGCTTCTAAATTTTTATGGAGTTTTTCTGGCAATCTTTGACATCCATGGTTCTTTCTAAGAAGTCCAACACACTTGCCATTTGCTGTGCACCTGGTCCAATTAATGTGATGTCATCTCTATAATCGATCAACCAGTGACCTAACCTTGGAAATCTTATAGTGTCAATTCTTCTGTGTTATATTCATAGAAACAGTCAAACGCCCGCAGTGGGAGAGGAATTAGACTCCACTTCTTGAAGAGAGAGTGGTAAGTTTGTAGAACAACTTGTGAGGTAAGAGACGATGTTGTGGCTATCTTTGAAAAATATAATCATCACATGCATTCTCTGGACTCATAATAAATATCCATTGTTACATTCCCACCTCCATGAACCTTTGGACCACTTTCTCAATCTATTCCAAGAAGTTCCGGCTTCTACAATTATCTCTTTTGCTCTAGGTCAAGTTTCAAGGAGTCATCCCAGGAAAGTATTAGGATCACATCCATAAGTTCTGACACGGCATTGAATCCTGAGTTTTGGTTGAGAAACCCCAGATCAAAAAATTCTCCCCTACCTAGACTTTTATTCCAACACTCTCATCTACACAAACTGACCATTCCTACATGGTCTCCTAAATCCTGCTAATATTATTAGTTAGTTCTTGCAATTCCATGCTATTTAAGGTATTTCTTCTAAGAGCAGAGACTGCACATAGTAATTATTCAGAGATTTGACCTTGGTCATTGGCCTGGAGGCAATGAGGTATTTCAAGGGTAAGTCTTGCATCATCTTGCAAGGCATTAGCCTCAGATGAGGTCATTGCAAGTTCTCCGTGCAAGGGAAGCCTCCTCTCCTCTGGCAAAGAGCCTACTTCAGCAAAATGGAAGATTCAGGAAAATGTTGGAGTTTGTGATTCTTGGACTTGTCCACCCTAAAGTCCTCATTTCAGTTCTCAAGTCCAACCCTTTACCTATATGGCACCTGACTCTGATCTAGAAGATCTATCCAGATGCTGCATCTTAATCTAGTTTAAGCTCTGCCATTCTTATGATTGTATTCCGAACCCAGTTTTCAGTCAACTCTGCCCTGTAGCTGAAGGAGACGACTTTCTCCTTCAAATCTTCCACATAGGCCCTCTGGGTTTCACAGTTTGTTAGCCTTGATGATTGGCTCTTCTGAGACTTCATTTTCTTTTTTCTCAAGGCTTCCAACACACTTAACAAAAACTAGCCTATACCAAAATCCTTATAATCACTCTAGTTATCACAGCCCCCATACCATTCAGATGTCTCACCTTCTACCTATACCTCATGTTAACCAGCTGAAGGAGAAAGTCTTAGTAATTGTGATGCTATTGAATAACAGAGGTTCTTACCACCAGCAGGGGAGGAGGGTGTTCTTATTAATGTCTAACCGTTAAGTAATCCAGTTTCAAAACCCTTTTCTGAGGGTCTGCTTTCCAAGGCTATTGCTGGTACCATCTTTCATGATCTGTTTTCCCCAGAGAGAAGAACCTGAAACAAAAGTTTTATGTATATGTTTTTTATGTGGATAAGTAGAAATGAGGGACAAGGGAAGCAAGGCAGAGAAAGGGAAACCACTATGGACAATTGGTTGCTAAATCCATTGGGACCATCTGAGAAACCATATAAAATGCATATCAGGTCTGTCCATCCCAGGAGAGAAAGGTAATAAGCATGTTTCCCCCAGTTTTCATTCCCATTGGTCAAAGTTCCACCCCATGGGCTGTGGACACCAACTGGTTCCCTAAAGTCTAATGTCTTAGAGTCAATGGAGAATTCCTAGGATGAGGGGAAAGAGGTTAATCACAGGTGCCTGAGCCAAGAAGGTGGTCAGAGCTTTTGCAGTATTGATGGTCACAAAGTGTCTGAAATAAAGACATATAAGGTCAAGAGGATCTAAAAGAGTACTTAAAAGGTGTCCAGTATTATAGTCATAAGAACATTCATCTCATTACACTAATAAAAATGATGTAAATTTTCATCAATTCAGGATTTGTTAAATAAGTTGTGGTATGTCTGTTCAATGAAACACTATGAATCCTAACCAAAATAATAATAATAATAATAATACAATAGAAGAATATATAATGATACCAAAATATTCACAGTGCATTTAAAACGGATGAATCTGGCTATATTGCCAA
The DNA here is from genome assembly GCF_037993035.2 of Macaca fascicularis. Taxonomy (NCBI): domain Eukaryota; kingdom Metazoa; phylum Chordata; class Mammalia; order Primates; family Cercopithecidae; genus Macaca; species Macaca fascicularis. The sequence goes on from NC_088386.1 coordinate 109,066,123, forward strand.
CATATGACCTGATTTTAAAAGACCAATTCTTTTTTGTCTAAATCAATATTTTCCTCATTATTAGGAATGAATAAATTTTATATACCTCTTTTTATCTTTTCTTTTTTTCTGTGTGTCTCACTATATTCTACCAGGGTTCTACTCAGGCTATAAAAGACATTATTTCCTCTCTAGGGATTATTCCTATCTTCCTACCAATAGAGAACTCCCATCATAACGCTGATTCTTCCTTTTTTCTCCTTCCTCTTCTCTCTTTCTCCTCCTTTTCCTCCCCCTCCTCCTTCTTTATAGGTATTGATTCACAGAATAGAAGATGATGAATAAGTGTTTCTTCTGGATTAAAGTCTCTATTTCTGAAATTTCTGATCAGTTACTTTATTTATTATAATTTATTTTACAGAGTCTATAAAATCAAAAACTCTTAGATTAGGATGAATTTAGAGGGAATCCAATTCAACCTTTTACTCAAAAGAAACCCCAGCTATAAGGTTCCGGACAAATGATGTTGCTACTTTACACTTAATTTATTAGTCTTCAGACACAAGAAGTTTACTATCCCAGGGGAAGTTTGTCAAACAATATGTTTGTCTCTTAAAGTGAGGACAATCTTGAGTACAAAGTAATTTAAAAACCTTAATAATAATGACAGCAATCACTTAACATTGCTCTTACAATGTGCCAGGCACAGTGCTGAGCTCTTTTCAATTGTTAATACATTTAATTCTGACTCTAATGCTATCATGTAGGCACTATTCGTATCCTTATTTTACAGACAGTTTAAGTAACTTGCCCAAGGTCATATGATTAGTAAGTAGCAGAAATGGGGTTTGAAATCAAGCCATCTGGCTCCAGTGTCTGCCCTTTTAAACGTTACATAAAGAAAATAATTTCCAGAGCTTCCACTTTTATTTCCTTTTTTCTCATTTGCCATTGCTCCTTTATTTTCCATAAGACTTCTGTGATCTCTGGGCCAAATGAGATTCCAAAAATAACAATTTTAATTTCCAAATCGAGGGCATGATTTCTAAATGGACCAAGTTATTTTTGTGAACTCTACATAAAATTCAGGAACAGAACTTTGGGAAGGAACTTCCAGATGGCAGTAAATCTTCACAGTTCAGTAATTAAGCCTTTTGAGAATGTTATTCTGTGATGGAGCCACTGCCTGATTAACTGTACAATATCAATTATATCAAATGGCACTACTTTAATTCTGTCAAAATTTAGAGAAATCTGACATGCTGACACGAGACTCTGTGAAGTGTGATAATGAGCTGCCAAGTGTCATAAAGTGCCACAGGGGGGAAAACACCCATGCTTTCAGACTAAAGATGATTTTTTTTTCTTTATTCACATTAGGGCATGCTTTATTAAATCTCATGAACATCTAGATGCACACACTTGTCCTGTTTGAAATGGACACCCTAATCTTTTTTAGTTTTTATGAATGAAGTTCAAGTCATATAAGCCAAATTTACAGAAGAAAATAAATACAACAATTTTGGCGGAGAGAAATTATAGGTCTAGGAAATTAGGGCCTTATCCATTTTGTCCCCTCAGTCCTGTGAAGCATGGTTCTCAGGAAGTTAACTTGAACTTTCCAAAAGTTAAAAGTTTGACTTGCCTAATTTTACAGTGACAGACACTTGTCTGGTCATTAAGGACAAATCCAGGCTGTTTAAAATAGCAAAACTGGAGTTATCAAGTGACAGGATCTTTCAACAAAGTTTGGCTTTCTTGAAAAGAAAGGTATGTCCTTTTCATAAAAATCAGGAGACCTTATTATAAATACAATACCTGTCATTAAATGTAATAGTTTAGTGTTTCATTAATGAAGTAATCAGAATAGCTAAAGGGCACAGGCCACTCTGTTTTGATTTTTTCCATCATTACTTTAATGCATTATTTAAATTTTTTAATTTTCTGAAATGTCCTAAAGGAGACAAAAGGAACTCTGCATTATGACTTGGAGAGATGTCTGAGTGTGCTTAATGAGCACCTTACCATGAAGATTTTATTCTCTTTTATATTTTTGGTGATCATCTCTTTTTGAATGTCTACCATATCTGTCCTTCTTGACCTCTTTTTTACCCCTTTTAAAAGTATATTTCCAGTTACTTTCTGGATATTTCCATTAGGAAATATCCCAGTACTCCTTGAAAGTCAAATGTCTAAAACCCAAGTTTTTCCAGTACCCTCCCAAGTAGGCCTCTCCTTCCCTCTCCTTTGGTCAGGAGAATCATCATTTTCCAAATCACTCAAGTATGAATCCTCCAACTCTTCTTTATTTCTTCTCTATCTCACTCACTTTCAACATTCTATAGACTTACAATGTATTCGCAGAATCTTTTGAAGTCAATTTGGCACAACATTAAAAAAAGAAAAAGGTTTTCTTTTTGAATCACTGCTTTCAACTAATGGTCAAAACTTTGCTAAGTGTTAATGACATTTGGAGAAGTTTCCATCCTTCTGGAGCTCCTTGCACTGACATTAGTCAGTGCCCATGGTTATCCCCTATGACTGCTTTCTGCTAATATTCCCCCCTCTGGCAGGTTTTCTTATATACCAGTAAGATAAGTAAGAGTTCAAACCTGCTTATCTTCTATTTGTGTTTGTTGACTCAGGAAATTTAGGCATCCCTGCCATGAAAAACGTTAAAAAAAAAAGAAAGAAAGAAAGAAAAAGAAAAAAGAAAAGAAAAGAAATGCAAAGCTGGCTGATATGTTGCCTCCTTGTCTCTGACTTATTACTATTATTTTCCAATAATATTTTTTCTTGGTTCTGGTAGGCTCAGGGAAAAACAACAAATCCATTGACTAAACTGGTTGAGATGTCACTTTCTACTTCCAGTAAGTACTTCTAATTTTGTATGAGTGATTTCTCTTGAATTCCTCTCTTGTTGGCCTTTGGGAAGGGAAATGCCCCTCCCATCCCATTGTATTCTTCTACCTATGGTGGGGGAGGATACATGAAAGCCACCATACTTCATTCCTCCTGTGTTTTTTGTTTATACAGATCATAAGGCAGGGTGCAGCTGGGATGACAGTTGGGTTGAAGAGAGAGGATTGCTGGTTCATCTGCCTCTTATCTTCAAAATGGGTATTTAGTTCTTACAATGTACTCAATTATCGCTACGATATTTAGAGAATAAGATTACTTAAGGCTTTTTTTCCCCTAAATTTTGGGTCCTAGTTACCAGTTCTGGGGCAACAGAGAGGGTACCACTTAAGACCTTATTACAAGTTACCAAATTGTCTCAATATTTCCTTTGAGGTATTCTTCACATTCATAACAGGATCAAGAATACCATCTTAAGAGCAAGCATCAGACTGTGTGTGTGTGTACTGGGGTCATGGTACCTTGTAAGAAAACTCTCAGGTGTCTTAAAATATAAGATGCATGTCTGGTGTTGGCCATCCAATCTGTATTTTGCTTTCTCTTAGGTATTTGTACCTATCTAGAACTTTGAGATCCCACTATACCCTTTGAAATCAGGAAGCACATTTTAGTGATGGCATTTACACCGTTTTCCCAGGCCTCCATAGGCCAGATTTTACAGAGCTATTCAAAGATGCTACTGATCTCTCTTGCATTTCTCGATGTCTTAAAGAAGGGAGCATGCTCTGGGCCCTCCTGTGAGAAATCACAGGAAGGTGGGTATGCAAGACACATATGACATATGTACTTCCACATCGCATCTTCCTAAGCTTTTAAATTATTTCCCCTATATTATGAAAGAAGTTCTAGAATCTCACCCTCATTAACCATAATCCATCAAGGATCCAAGTTTCAGTTAAGCAAAAATAAAAATTAAATTTAAAAATTAAAAAAATCTGACTTTTAGAATCTGTTGTTGAAGCTTGTACATTACACTCAGAATTTCTGAGACATATACCATACTGATAACTTTGGTCTGGTCCAGTGTTTTGTTTCATTTCATTTGCCTGATGTTGTTAGAATTTGTATTCCTCAGAACTTTGTTAATATAAATTAGCAAAATGTCAGGGTTTATTAGGTGTGGTTACAATTTGTATTTTCCCCTGGGACATGCTTGGATTTGACTCTAGTTATAGATCTGGAGGCGATGAAGACTATTGGAAGGTAAGTGTTGAGAAGAATGGGCTTTATTTTGCAAAGTAACTACCCTAGTGATGTTACTAAAGCCTACAAGCAAAATAATGATTGTCTTCTCAGACAGGGGAGAAGTGAGTGTTTCTGCTGGGAAGAGAGGTTCAGAGAAATTTGACAGGGTCCAAGTTCCCAGATTTGTCTGAGTACACCAAGATGTGTTTATTTCATATTCCAGGGTTCATTCATTCCCTACGTCTAACTTTTGCATAAAGAAGTTTGCAGTGTTATGAATTCAAGTTATGTTTTAGTAGGTAGTTAACAGTACTAAAAATGAACTAATTATCCCCTCTGTATAATGATTACCTTTAAAAATTATTAAGCAAGTAAACATGTTATATATTAAGAATAAACATTAAAAGTATACAAAAATAATATACCTCTTGATATGGTTTGGCTGTGTCCCCACCCAAATCTCATCTTGAATTGTAGTTTCCATAATTCCCACATGTCGTGGGAGGGACCTGGTGGAAAAAATTGAATCATGGGGGCAGTTTCCCCCATCCTCTTCTTGTGATAGTGAGCTCTCACAAGATCTGATGGTTTGATAAGGGGCCTACCCCTTTGCTGGGCACTCATTCTTCTGCAGCTGCTATGTGAAGAAGGATGTTTGTTTCCCCTTCTGCCATGATTGTAAGTTTCCTGAGTCCTCGCCAAAAGTGTGAGTCAATTAAACCTCTTTTCTTTATAAGTTACTCAGTCATGGGTATAACTTTATTAGCAGCATGAGAATGGACTAATACACCTCTAAACAATAAGTGGAGAAAAAAAGAAGAAATAAAAATTATCAGCCCCTTAGAAAGCAAGAAGGGTGAAAAAAAGAGGCACAAAAAATGCATGGTAAACAGAAAGTTCAAATAATATATTAGAAATAAATCCAAATACACTGGACAGCATCATGATAATGTATGCTAGGAAAATTTTTTCACTAAATGACAGATTTTCAACCTAGAGTTTCATGAAAGCTCTGCTGTATTCATGATACTTATAAGAGAGTCACTTAAACTTTGATTGCATAAACCATTCACTTAAAATATAATTGTACAGGAATAGAAAGGGAGATACCACAAAGTAATTATCAAAAACAATCTGGCACAAGTATATTAATATCAGAGAAAATAGACCTTAAGAAAATAAATTATTAGGGTTAATAGGATATGTAATTATAATAACTTTCTTTTTTTTGTAATTTAAGAGAGTTTAATTGAGTGATGAATGACTAGAGAATTGGGCAGCCCTTGAAACACAGCAGATTCATGAAGACTCCAGGGATGCCTCATGGTCAGAATAAATTTATAGACCAAAAAGGTAAAGTGATGTACAGGAATCGGAAATGAGACACAGACATAGTGAGATTGGTTACAGCTCGGTGTTTGCCTTATTTGAACGCAGGTTGAGCATTCAGCAGTCTATGAGTGGTTGAAGTATGGCCACTGGTGGCCAACACTCAGCCACTGTTACAGGTGCATGGTATTAACTTAGGTTTTTCAATTTTTGTCTGACTATTAAGCTACGTTACAGTACATCAACAAGGACTCAAATATAGAAGTATGGAGTCCTTTTCAGGTCATATTTAGTTTGCTTTAACAATTCCCCCCTTTTGGTCATTTTCTCAATTTTGAAAGACTGACTGAAACTTCAGTCATTGATGTTACTATCACTATTGTAAATGTACTTATATGGTTTTGAAACTCACTGGGAAACAGTAGAACAGTGGCTTTTGCAAGGAGAGAAGGACTGAGTAGAGAGTACCCCCTTATGCTGGAACATTCTGTTTACAGGAGAAAAACAAAACCTGGTCTATTCTAGGATCTATGTGTTTTCTTAAAGCCTTAGTTTGATTAATGTCACATTTAGGACGAGTGACTCCATTTTAGTTTGGTTTGGTTTGGTTTGTTGGGGCCTAGCGCATGAGCTCAGTCCAAAATAAAGGCCTCCCATAATTTTGTTTTTTTAAAAATTCCCCCTTTTTGGCTAGGTTCTCAGGTGAGAATCTGATCAAAATTTAGGGCCTTAGCGTCACTCTCAGTTACCATAATTTTGGATTTCCAGTCTCAGCACATTATTCATAGGTTATGGTATCCTTGTGATCACACTTTTCTTTCAGCTTTTCTCATTCCAGTTGGAGACCATCTGACATTCTAGAGATGGCTGCATGCAAACATTTAAAACCATTGATAAAATACAGCGCACCAGGGAGAGTATTATGACTATTGGGAGGATAGTACCAAGAGTTTGAAGTATGCTCCTTAGCTAGAGTCCCTATAAACCAAACCATATAAAATTAAATAGATTAAATAATGAGCCAGATGAAGAGTCTACTCGCTTGACTAAGTGGTCTTTTCATTAATTCCCTTCAAGTGAATTTTTATAATCTACGTTTGATGTATTTCTCCACAGGCCACAAGTGTCAGTAGTTGCACAGGTACTTTTCTGTTCAGCCAATTCTATTAACTCTCACAAGAGAATTTAAGGTCTGTTGTGTATCGATAGTCTTTAAAGTAGAATTTTCTGTAGAACCTACTGTGAGGGTGACATTTCTAATTATTGCCTCTTTTATTCTAAACCATGATGTCCTTTTAGAAGAGTGAAGGCCTCCTGGCAATGTTCTCTTTAATCCATGATGTGGATTAAGAGGATTTTTGACTGATTGTGAGGCAATGCATGTACCACTAAAGTTTCTCACCTACATTGGGCATTCATCTTTTATCTATTAAAATATAAGTTTAAGCCAGGCGCAGTAGCTCATACCTGTAATCCCAGCACTTTGGGAGGCTGAGGCAGGCAGATCACGAGGTCAAGAGATCAAAACTATCCTAGCCAACATGGTGAAATCTTGTCTCTACTAAAAATACAACAGTTAGCTGGGCGTGGTGGTGTGTACCTGTAGTCCCAGCAACTTGGGAGGCTGAGGCAGGAGAATTGCTTCAATCCACGAGGCAGAGGTTGCAGTGAGCCAAGATCACACCACTGCACTCCAGCCTGGGTGACAGAGCAAGGCTCCATCTCAAAAAAAAAATTTATATATATATATATGAATAAACTTTATATATACTTGAATAAACTTATACATGAACAAACATATATATGTTTCTTATATATATATAAGTTTATTCATGTATAAGACTGTCTGCAAAATTCTTCACAAATAGAAGTATGCCCTATAAGTGTACATAATAGATCCCCTTTTCATTTCTATTGTTCATAGACACATAAACAAGGAAAAATATTCAAAGATAAGAGTCTGGTGATAGTAGATCTTGGGAAGAGCTGTTCACATCAAGGATGCCATCTTCTTCTGGGTAAAAACTTGCCTGGTTAGTTTTAACTTAAGGGTTCCAATGGGTTTACAGTTCCAGGAGGGTGGAGGGACCCTTCTCAGTTGTGAGATTATGAACCCAAGGTTCAAGACTCCAAAGTTTTACTGCAGTGTGGATGGTAAGGACAGTCTTTTTTGATGTTCTCAGAAGATCTTTGGGTTACAGATTGAAAGGACTGTCCTCAGTGGACCATAGAAAGCTTTCTTTACCTGGTGAAAATACACTGTATCATAATAATCTGCTGTTATAACATCAGCCCTCTTGCATGAGAAAGCTTTCATACAACCAGAAAACATGCACTGAAAATGATAATTGAATGAAATCCCTTTATAAATGTTAAAATGGCCCATGAGGTAGCTAAATGTACCTGAAGCTTTTATTGTCTTCCCAGGAATATGGAACCAAACATTAGTTTTAAACCATCTCTGCAATTTATAAGTCACCACATCAATATATTCAATTTGGATTATATTATCTTTTCCATGACAGGTCATGGAATGTAGAACCTTTAATAACAAAAGTTTTAAGGACTCAGGAAGGACAAGGCAGCCATCCTCATTCTTCATGAGTCCATGCTTACCATTGGACTTATATCCACTTGAATACCAGTTGCTTCTCCAATTTAGGTACATAGCACTGATAACTAATGGGTTATTGTAGGTAATTAGACTTAGACCATGGAGTTCATTCAAATTGTATATGTAAGCAATGTCTTGTATTAGCTGAGTTAGCATGATAATCTAGAGCTTGACTGTGAAAGGTTTGTTAAATACCAGAAGTATAAAACATCAGATATTATAAAATATACTCTTAGGTTACCAGAAGTCATTCATTTATCCAAAGTGATAACTCACAAACTTTTCAAAGGAAGAAAACATTGTTCGGGTAGAGAGGAGACTCAGCTTTCTAAATAAGACCCAGTGGAGACAGCCACCGACTCTGTCTCCTTTCTTTCCCTTTCCCCCTTTTTCTTTTTTAGTTTACTTAAAAGGTAAACAAAAACTTTTCATTATCTTTTAATATTACATACAAATCCTTTTTAAAAGAGAAAACCAAATTTTGTGTTTCCATTAGTGTATTTTTCATGTTAAAGCTAGTTTTTAAATAACATTTTATAAATTGACTCTTTTTAATTAGTTTGACCATAGGTAAGATTTTTATAAACCTTTTATAAACCCTTAATTTTTTTTTCTCAGAGCAGAACAATATTCTAAGAGAACTCCATTGTGCTTCTATTCCAATTTCCAATTTAAGGGAAAAAACCTGCTCTTTTAACTTTAGCCAATATGTTCATACACAGAATCTCTTATAATTAATTTTTATAAGCCATCCACAACTTGTTCATACTTTATTTAATTTAAAACAATCCTTTAACTCTCTAACCTAAGCAAAAATTTACATTTCTCTACTTTCTTATAATCTCTTACAAAAACCACAGTTCATTCTCCTTATACACCTTGAATGTAAACCTATTTTTTCAGTAGCCTCGATTACACATTACAATGTTAACTCTTAGCGACTTTTACTTTTGGTGAAAACTTTGGTAAATAATGGATTTTAATTATGTTCTAGGTGTGGTGCCTAGGAACCAGACAGAAATGTGGATAAGGTCCGACTCTTTCCAGCATCTAACTCCATGTGTCCCAGGCCTTACCTAGCTGTAAAACAGGCAAGTTGTATAGTTAAGACTCATAGTGGCACTTTATGAAGCATTTAGCATAATTGCCTTTAAATTGTACAACATTTCTGGGATACATTTCTTTTCATAAATTGTTTCATGACTTACACAAACCATGTATGACATATTTAGACTTTCTGACTTGCTCTAAACATCCCTCATTTTAAACAACCAGTCATTTTACTTTAGGACAAGAATTTACCATACAACATCCTTTCTTATATAGTATCTCTTTGCTTTATAACCTTCTTTGCACAGCTAGGAGCCATGGCTAATCCCATATATCCCCAGGACTTATTTAGAATTTAATGTCTCCAAAATAAATTGAACGATTTTCAAAAGTCAAAGCAGTTTATGACCTTAAAGTATTCAGCAAACCTCATATCTGACCTGCATAATTTAGATAAAAATGTCTTTATTTTGTCAATAATCTTTAAAGCTTTTTTTATTTCCCCAAAATTACTAAAGTTACATGAACTAAAAGGCATTATAGTTTTATTTTGCTTGCAAAATATTTTATTTAAGGGTTTATTTTTGTTTAAGTCAACTAATTAAAACTATTTTATATAAACATTACACACAACACATATATAATTACCCAGACAGACAGAAGAAGATTAGTACAGTAATTGTAAGATTTTTCATTTGCCAGTTTTTAAGTTTCTTAATTGGTTATTGGCTTTTGGATGGAGCCCTTGGTAGAACAGGGCTAGGAAAGGGGTTTCTGGTGCCTCCTGTTTTTCCAGGAAGTTAGAGCTTGAACATTCACTTTTAATTAAGCTGACTTTTAACCATAGCACTCTTTAATGAAGTCCTTTCAAAATTTCTTATTACCTGATTTTAGCCAGGCCAAACAGCTGATATTTCCGGCTTTTGAACTTTACCAAAGGTAACCTTCCAGGTGCTCAGAGAAAGGAAAATTTAAGATAGTCTGTGGAGGAGAAAAGACTAGACAAGGCTATGCAGATACTAAACCAAAAAGGACTTACTTCCTAAACAGGGAACCAAATCTGGACCACCAGTACACAAGGCCAAAATCACAGCTACTGAGCTATAGCACAGGATCATGTCTACTGCCTTTCCCAGAAGGAGTCTAGAGTAGTTAATTTTGAGCTTGCAAAGGCTCTTAACTACTTAAGATAATTTTTACATAAACCCAAAAATTCCTGTGCCTGGAAGGTGAATAACAAGAGAAAATACTGCCACATGGTTACAACGTCAAGCTCTCAAGGACATAAAACAAGATGGAGACCCCATCCAGTTCCTTTGTTTGTTTCAGGGACCTGCAGGAAAGTTCATTATTGACCAGCTTGCTGAGCCGTCTTGATCAGTGAGCTTATGCGGTCCCAAGCCCATGTTTTATCCTAAGGTATCCCTCAACCAGAAAAACGAACACAAATACATCAGTTTAAGGCTCACATCAGAATTATTTTTTGCATTAATCAAAACTTTACAGAAGAGATAAATAGTGATTTTTACCATTCATTCAATCATTTGCACGGAGAGAGAGAAGCCAGAATCTGACTGACAAGAAATTCTCACCCTTTTGCCGGCATGCCAGGCTTCTGGGTTCCCTTTCCATGAGCAGCCCCGGTGACTCAGCTTGCTACACCATCCTGCTCGGGCCAAGTCGCATCATAAAGGAAAATTACCTTTTTTTTCTTCTGGCCAGAGTAAAATATGTGTGATAAGACACAGACATTAGCCACTCTTCTTAGCACCCAATATAAAACTTGCAAGGCTTAAATTTGCCCCTAGTTAGGCCCCATCATTGTTAACCCAACCTCTGACCAAGAGCTTCCACTCGAGGTGTCTATGCAAGATGGTTGCCCTAAGTAATAGAAGAGATAAGAAAGGGAAAGGTGAGAGAGAAAAGCATTGCCCCTGGCAGGGTGGGGAAGGCAAAGTGATCAGGGAGGCCAAAGAAAGACCCACCCATTGTGGCGACACTGAAAAGTTCAGGCGGTTGCTTCTTGGTAGCAAAGGGATCTTTTCCAGCAGTCCCATCACCTCTCAAGTTTCCCCTTTTAGGCAGGAAAAAGCTCCCCATGCCCCATGATCCTGTCCATGCCTAATCCTGTCACCCATAGCTGACAACAAGGAGTGCCAGGCAGATTATTCCAAAGACAATAGCAGTTGACATGCTGTAGTGCCAAACTCATTCTTAGCCAAAAGGGACTTTACCGAGCGCCCTCATTTGTTAAATGTACTTTAATGCGTTGTTGTTAATTTGGAACGTTCCACAGTAAGTTATCTTTAGTAGGATTTTTCTGTTTCTGTAAGACTTCACTGCCTCCTAGGGCTACTGTATAAGCCAGAAGGAACTCAGTTTTCCAGAAATTAAGGGTCCAATTTTTACCTAAAATACTGGCTTTACTCTCAGGTTCTCTCAACTAACTTAGCCAGTTATTTTTCCTACCTAAATGTGCAAGAAAAATGAAACAAAGGGGTAGAACTCAAAAATCCCTGTGAATTTTCAAAGGACAAATGTTATAACCCCTGCAATATTACTACTTACTACCAACTCCTTTCTGACCCAGTCAGACGTAACAGGCCTCTAACTCCATCCAAGCCAGTTAATTCCCAGATCAAATCCATTCCTGGACCCAGTCCAGTTTCTGTTGTTACTCCAAACCCAGTTTGGATCAGAAATTTGCTCAAAGAAACTCGGAGAGCTCAAAACAGGAATCCGTGGAGCTCCGAAATCCACAAGGGAGCTTACCCATGATCCCCAGCGGCTCTGAGAGATCAGTGGACACCAGTGGGTCCTGCAGGTGCCTTGAGTGTTCACTCAGGACTTCTGGGGTCGCTAGAAGATCAGATCCCGCTTCTGACACCCTCTGATTAAAAAACAAACAAAAAAAAACTTCAGCCAAATTAATTTAAAGGGGTTTAATTGAGTAATGAAGATTCCAGAATCAGAGCAGATTCACAGAGACTCCTGTAATTATAATAAGTTTCAAATCACCAGAAAGATAAAATATTTCTCAGTCTGTAGGCATATAACAATGTTGGTTCAAAATATATAAAGTAAAAGTGGGCAGGTTTATATGAAAAAAACACAATTGGATAAATTAACACCTTGCTCAAAATCAATAAATTATGCTAAGCAAAAGTAGTAATGATTAGGAAATTTTAAATAACACACTTAAAAGCTTATTCTATTGGTCAATTTATAGGCTCTCAAAAGAAATAGAGAATATACATTCTTTCAAGTGCATATAGAATATTTATAAAAATAATCCACCCATCACCCTCAGAGGAAATCTCTGTATATAACAAAAAATCGATAAAAAATGATGTAGAATGATTTTCCAGATCAAAATGCACCTAATAAATAAAATAAGTAAGGAAAGAAAGCTCTTACTCTTATCTTGGCAAACTAAAAAATTAAATTATAAACAACTTTGGATCAAAGAAGAAATAGTAATGTAAATTATGACATTAGAATTGAATTTCAGTGAATACATTATTACACTGGAAATTTGTGGGATCTCATTATAGAATTTCTTAATTTTTAGCTCATTATACATATCTAAGAGAAAACAAGACAGAAAAATACAAGTTAAGCATTGAATTTAGGGAGTTAGATTAAAAGCAATAGAATAAAATCAAGAAAGTAGAAAAAATGTACAAATGCACAAATTAATGAACTGAATGATAAAAAATGAAGATTAACAACAACAACAAAAAACTAGTGAGACTGGCAAAATTTATTAAGAACAAAAAGCAGGAGGTACAAATAACCAGTGTTAGAAATAAAAATGGGGACATAACTAGAATAAATAAATGATGTGTGTTTGTTGACCTATGTGAAGGTACCATTTAAAAATAATCCTGTATCTTATACTAGATTCTTCAATGCTACTCATTTTATTCATGTTTGTTTTGAAGCTTTGAAGAACTGTCAGGTTCTCTTTAAATGGCACTGCATTAATGCCCCTGAAAAACTATCATAGAGGCTTTTTGGACATACACATTAGTGAGGTATTTTGATATATCTTCAAATACTTTATATATTTCAGAACTTTAATGTGGTATAGCTGAGATTCTATATTGATATAGGGACAGTTGTTATGAACTGAATGTTTGTGTCCTCCCCTCTCCACCTAATTCATATGTTGAAATTCTAACATATGAATTGGGTGGAGAGTGGAGGATGTTATAGCATCCTGAACTAAGACAGTTGTGAGAGGGTAAATTCCTACTTTTCTTTCTGGGGTCTGTAGAATCTTCCATGATGCCATTTTTCCAGTATTCAAAGGCCGGTCCATTGACTACTGTTCTCAATTTCCTTTGCTCTTAATCTCTTCCTTAATTGAGCAAAGACTTCTCTGAACAATTGCACGACTGGAAATAATACAATAAACTAAATTGTTCATAACTCACCACAGCTTAATACAATACCTCTTCCACAATTATTTGCACAGAAATAAGAGCAAACGGTTTAAAGTCAGATAAATTGTTTATCAAATATAGTAAAATTGGTGAAGGATTTTTAAACAGATTTTCTCAAAAAACATCATGAAAATTGTTTTAAAAGTTGAGAGTACATCTACAGAAATAATTTTCATAAAGTCCTTATGGAAAGTTTCTAACTCATTCTAGCTCAGATTGTATTGTTACAAACCTATATAAGTTGTTTGTGTGAGAAATTGCAGATGAATGAGTACAAATTCATTTAGATAACTAAAAATAACAAGTGTAGTCTAGTAAAGAAATCAAGACCAGCTTACTTTAGATTTCATTTGCTAATGCAGAAAAAGGAACAGCCAGAACCAGTTTGGTCAAGTTCAACTGCTAAGTGAGTCATGAGAAGCTACAATATGAATCTTTTTTTTAAAAAATAACTGGTTGTTTTCCATTCCATTTTGTTCCAGGGTCAAATAGAGTTTTAGCATTCCAAGAAGCGAGATGGAACTACCTCCTAGTTGTAGAACATTTTGTCTCAATGTCACATATATTGATGCATATAGTTCAATCATGTGCCAGGAATTTGTTTCAAGACTATTTTCTCTATTACCTTTCATGTAAAGAAAACAGTACTGTCCCTTGAGAAAGCTGCTTCATTATTAGAACAAGTTTCATATTTGATCATTTTGTACAATGTGAAGTTGAAAAACAAGAGCAAATATGGAGTGATTTTGTGCAGTAAAACAGAGTATTCAAAATTTCATTAGGAGTTCCTGAAACAGAGCTGAAATTAAAATTCAAGTATATACACACATAGAACATTCCATAGCTTGAGGACCAGATCTTCTATTTTTTTCTATTCTGTAATACATTGTTGTTGATTCTTTGGTAAATAAAAACAGTATTGATAGATAATTTTGTTAAAACAGTGGAAGAATATTAAGTAACTGGGACTTGTTAATTTTATCTGACAAAACACAGATTAACAGGAGAAAAGGCATACACATTTTATTTGATGTTAATATTTTAATTTCGATGTGCATAGAGGCTTTCACAGAACGCAATAATGATCAAAAAATGTGGTTGAAATTGAAGGGATTACATAACATCCTAATAAAAATCAATAAATTATGGAGAAGTGATAAAATAAAGGAAAATAAATTTGGACTTTTACAGGCAGTAAATTGTGGATGGTAAATATATAGCAGAAATTAATGGAAGACAAAGGCTATTTAATAAGATTTTGTTTATGCAAATTTTCCTTGGTGCTGTTTCCTTCTCTGGTAATAAAAGTTATTCTTCCTTTCCTAGTATGAGAAGAAGACACATCTTCTCAAGGGAGACGTATACCCAGATTTTAGGCAAGTAGGGGAAGGGCAGAGTGCTTTTCTGTTGCCTTTTCTTAACTGCCTTCAACTCAAAATAATCATTATACCAAAACTGTATAGACTGGAGTGGCATATCCTGATTATTTATAGCATCATGTCAATTAATCTTCATGTAACCATTATTATTATCAACTAAATGCTACGGATGAGAAAAGTGATGCTTAAAGAGGTTAGGGAGCAGGATCTCCGTAATAATGGAAGAAAGTCTCACCATGAAAACAGTTTAACTGCTGAATAGTATAAAATGCATTCATTTTAATCTCTGGAAATTGTTTTACAGACATACAAAAACTGTAGAAATATTCATTTAAGAAAATGCACTAAATCTAAATAAGAACAATAAGAGTATGTGGCATTCGAACTGTGACTTGCTTCATTATTCAGCTTGGTGTTGTGGAAGCTCTACCTCAGCATAAGCACGTAATACGGGAGCTCCCTATTTCTCCAACTCCCTGTCCAGGGCTATAGTATCTTTCCATGAGGAGTAGGCTACCAGAAGTTCTCATTCCTTTCAACTTCATGTTGTAAAAGCAGGTGTGGCTGAGTGGACTGAGAGTCTACTCCCCATGCAGGCCCCATCTGTAAGGCAGAAGCTCTAACCCAGGCACACTAAACATAGAATACCAGGGCCTTGATTGCATACCCCTCCCCAGGCTCAGCTCACTCATAGGGGTGAAGTTCCATATTGAGAAGGTCAAATCAAGAAGACAAGGGGAAGCCACCATCTGCCCCATAATCACTTGTAGAGATGTGATTTAAAGAAACAAAAACAAAATCAAGATCAAATTATATGGTGTCAACAGGAGATACCATTTAGATTCAAAGATTAAAAAATAGGTTGGATGGAGAAAGATACTCCATTCAAATAGCAGTCATAAAAGAGCTGGAGTAGCTATGGCAATATTGGAGAAAATAGACTTTAAAACAAAAAATTTTGCTAGACATAAAAACTGTCACTAAATAATAATAAAAGGGCCAATATGTCAGAAGGATATATATAAATGTGTGTACCTAATAACAGCTCCAAATTATATGTAGCAAACTGGTATGTTGGAAGGGGAAAAATAGAAAATTCAACAATAATAGTCAGAAACTTGAATTCTACTTTCAATAGTAGAACAACTAGACAGAAAAATAACTATTACTTAGTAATAAAAAAAACCTATTACTCAGTAATTTAAAAAGTGACGTACTGATAATGCTACTATTTGGATGAAACATGAAAATGTTATGCTGAGTAAAACAAGCCAGGCACAAAAGTCACATATGATTCAATGTGTATGACATATGTAATAGGCAAACATGATATGATTCCATGTGTATGATAGATGTGATAAGAAAACTCATAGAGACAGAAGGTAGATTTGTGGTTGCTTAGAGCTGCAAAAATTGGGAGGATTGAGGGAAGAAATCGGGGTTGACTACTAATAGATTGTCTTTGGGGGTGAAAAAATGTTTTACAATTAGATTGTCAGATCTACAAAACCGTGAATATATTTAAAAACATTGAATCATACTCTTTCAATGTTAAATGAATTGTACAGTAGGTGAATTTTACAGTTGGTGAATTGAATGGTAGGTGAGTTATATCTCAATAACGCTGTTTTTGAAAAAGGGTACAGTTTCACTGGAACACACAGACACAAAAGAGATTAAGTAAGGTTTCTAGGGTTATTTAAATAGTAAGTGGCAGAGTTGAGTTCAAATTCAGCTAGACTGAATTTAGAGGCCGCTGGTATAAACACGACAAAAGTAATTTAGCCACAGTCAGAAAGAGAAGCAATTCAGATAGATTGTGAGATGAGGAACCACCATCACTGAGATAGGTAGCAGCAAAGAGGACTACAAATTGCTCCAAGTGTTAGCTAGTAAAAGTGTTGTGAGGAGGAAGAGGCAGGAGAGCTCTAATACCTTCATTTTCTATGAGGAAATTCTTGAACTAAAGAGTGAGCTAGTGAAAGCCCTTTAACATAACATACTCTGACCCCACAAAGATACAGAACAGCAGTAACCTTTAGTTTGGAAGGTTACTATGCAACTGTCTCTAGCATCCCTTTTTAGTGCTGCTCCTTCTTATAAGCAATTTATATATATATATGAAAATTATATATAATATATATTATATAATTATATATAATATATATAAATATATATATGAACTAAATATGTACCCAATATATTGTTTCTTCCTCTGCTTAAATAGCTATTTACTTACATATGAGGAAACAAGTTTCAAGAATATGAGTAAATTGTACAGTCTAAGTGGAAGAGTTGTGGTTTGAAGCAGGTCTGCCAGTCAACAGAGCTGGTGCTTCTTAGCACACCACATGAATCATCACAGCATCACAAAATGGGCAATTTAATATTCTATTTTTTTCTACTGCAAAAAAAACGACCTTTTAGTTAGTGAATAAGCTTTGTCTATCTACAGGTATTTGCTGCTTTTCATGTGTGATCACATGCAATGCATTTTGAAGTATTTTGGCATCTATAATATATTGCCTAGTAATTTCTGTGAGCAGTTAAAGTCATTACTCAGAACACACAGGGATTGGTTCTAGGACCCCCTGCATATACCAAAATCTGCATATTCAAGTCCTGCAATCAGCAGGCTAAACCCAAGTATATGAAAAGGCAGTGCTTGGTTATGTGTGGGATTTACATTCTGCGTATACTGTATTTTCAATCCTAATTTGATTGAAAAAAATTTGTGTACAAGTGGACCTGCACAGTTCAAACCAAGGGTCAACTGCATTTGTCTTTGAAAGCCATTTGACTAGAATTTTGGCACTATCTCAGACAAAGACACATTTCCACAGAGTCCAAGAAGGACGGATATAAACAAATGTAAGTTGGGTATGGGACAGCAATCTTGTAGCAGAAAGAGCCAATGTCTGCACAATAGCCATTCTTGCTTTCAACTTTAACAATGTATACTGAAATTTTACTCTGATCACATAACTCCTTGGAATAATGCCTTCTTTTTGAAACTTCCCTTGTATTTAGGGATTGCTATATGTTAGTTATGACAGTGAATTGCTAGAGCTGGCTAGGCTGGCAGAGTCACTTGTGCACATCTCTCTCCATCACTGTTCAGTGAAGTCGAGTTGGTAGCTTGAAATCAGCCATAGCAGGCATATTTACACAGCGAAGATTTGAGGACTATTTGTCAAATCTTTCTAGCACACTATTGGTTCTGCACAATGAACCAACTGGAAAATGTTATCCTCCTTAAAAACAAACAAACAAACAAAAAAACATCTTGCATGAGTCCCTTGCATCTTCTCCCCTGCATCTTCCTCCACACCTGCTGCTTGGAATGAGGAGGAGATGGATGCTGCTGAAGCAGCATTCTTATGCCATGAAGCTGAGAGATGACTGGGTTCTTCACGACTTAAAAGAACTGTAGTATCTGTTGACTGCCACATAATGCTGATACTACTGGTCTGTGAACCCTACTTTGAGAATGACTGTTACTTTGGGTTTTCTGTTACATGCAGTTGAATCAAATCCTAACTGGTAGTGTTAGGAGATTCTGGTGAACTAGAAAAATAATGCCTCACCTGAAGGCATTCATATTCAAGTTTTTAAAATACTGAGCTGCCCAACGATGCATATCTCCTGACTTTATTAAGCAGTGGAACAGAGAGGAAGGAAGGAATTGCAACCTTGGTGCCAACCTATGGTGGCACTCTACTGCTAGCCATTGATGTCCCAGGACCTCACCCCCCACCTACCCCCGCAGGATGCACACAGAAGGAGTAAAGGAGAAGAAAATGATGAGTAAATAAATGGAAAATGATAAAGATGTAGGTATTAGGAAAATAAGATTACACTGTGACCAGTATGTAGATTAAAGCAGTCAGTGTACTGCCATAGCTTGCTTCAATCTTTTTACGTTCCCAGACTCTCTGTCTCCACATGTGTTTTTAT
This sequence comes from Macaca fascicularis, assembly GCF_037993035.2. Classification (NCBI taxonomy): domain Eukaryota; kingdom Metazoa; phylum Chordata; class Mammalia; order Primates; family Cercopithecidae; genus Macaca; species Macaca fascicularis. The sequence goes on from NC_088386.1 coordinate 109,084,983, forward strand.
TCTCACATTGACAGCACTGTCTCTTTCTATTGGAGGATTGGCCTCAGACTGCCGGAATCTACTTTGCTCCACTGTGGTAGAAGTATTTGGGGACTTATATCCTTCCAGGAGTAGTTCTTACCCAGTCACTGATAGGTTCAGGGGTTTAAATAGTCCAGCCAATGTGACTTGATCAGGATAAATCTGAGGTGTGGTCCACACTGTTTTCAGATATCCTCTCTGGGACAGAGACAAAGTTACCCTCCTTGAAACTTTGCTTTATAATATACCCCTACTTAGCCTTCTTACCGTACTAGTCCTATTTCCTTCCTACACACCCCATATCCCTGATTTTCCTGGGAAAATTTTCTATTAATCGTGTTCACATGAGTCATCTTCTGAGAGTCTGTTTCTGGGGAATACAGCTTAAGGCAGAGATATAATAATAAGATTTTTAATCTTCTTCCCAGAAAGCAATGGGAAGAATAAAGGGAAGATCAGTCATCCTGTTCTATCTTCTTAAATTTGAGCTTTCTCCACTGACATGTCTCAGATGTGCTTGGGAGGAAAATCAACTCATTTTGGACATCCAGGTTCATTTAGGAAATTGGCAATATATGTCTGGACTACAGGAGAGAGGTCAGAGCCAGAGATATATTAAATTAAAACAAGCTGGGTTGTAAACTCATAATGTATGAGTTATGCTGATTTACTTTTCTATGAACTACTTGCCCATCCTCACCTAATTTTAAAATTCAGTACAGCTGTGATTTTCATTAAATGTTTATGATCCTATTATAGGATATATTTTTAGCCTTAATAAAAGGAAGTTGATAAAGCTTCATTATCTGTCGTTTCAGAGGAAGAGTAAAAAATCCAACATCTACCAAGTGAGTCTATAATATGTCATCGTAAATCTTCTATTTCCCAAGCCTTTGTCTCTCTCTGACATCAAAGATAAATGACTATTACTAGAATTAATATCTCTTAAATATATCATGATTCTTCAACATTATTACCAAAAGGCTGTTATGAAAACTTCACTAAAATAGAATTTGATTTTCTTTCTATGAACTGTAAGGGTGACTGATTTTTAGTACTTGTAGTGGAAATGTCTCCCATATTAACTCAGCAGGTTTTCTTAGAGGAATAAAATTATTTTATATGTGAGAAAGGAAATTATAAAATACAGTGGCAAAATTATTCTAGTTTTTTAATCTTCGGAAAGTATGATCATTTAAATCACTTTGAAGAGTTAGTGTCACTTCCAGGCTCTGGATCTTGCTTTAAAATAACATGAACTTGGGAACAAACTAATACAACTTAATTGACCTAGGGAGAGCTCTTAAGAAACGTCCTCGAGATCTTTGAAGTAGTCCTATTTCTAGTACCAGAAGCAAAAGATAATTTTAGTTTAAGTTTCTTTGTACTATTGTGAATTACAAACATCATTTCTCTAGAAACTTGTGTGCATGTGAAAGCTCCTATAATAGTTGCTATGGAACTAATTTCTGACATTAACATCATTAAGGCTTATTTTGGATTTGAAGGAAATGCATCTGTAAGACCTTGAAAACTACTTCCAAAATTTGGAGCCGAGGAAGACAAATGTTGGAGAGTGGCAAAAAATGTAAGAAAATATTTGCAAAGGTCAGTTATGCATGAATATTTTACATATTTTGTTGATGATAGTATCAGAAAAGCAAATATTTTATAGGATTGTTTCCTATGTCAACATCAATGAAAAGATCTTTTAACTTCTGGAATTATGATACTTTTATTTTTATTTTATTTATTTATTTATTTTGAGACAGTCTTGCTCTGTCATCCAGGCTGGAGTGCAGTGGCATGATCTCAGCTCACTGCAAGTTCTCCCCTCCACCAGGTTCACGCCATTCTCCTGCCTCAGCCTCCCAAGTAGCTGGGACTACAGGTGCCCACCACCACGACTGGCTAATTTTTTTTTTTGTATTTTTAGTAGAGACAGGGTTTCACCATGTTAGCCAGGATAGTCTCAGTCTCCTGTCCTTGTGATCTGCCCATCTTGGCCTCCCAAAGATTATATAATGGCTTGGTTACATAGCCAGAGCCAAACAATACTGACCCACTTTAAATTTTAGAAATCATCTTATTTATTTTCAGGTATGCTCTAGTGTAGGCAAACTGTAAAATCATTTAAAAATGTACACTTATCCTATGTGCCTGAGGTAGTTGGAGTTTTTATGCTTTCTCTACCCTTTCTCACTATCAACAGCTTGTCTCTGACGATGAGGACATCAATTTACACTAAGATGACAGTCATTGGCTATGGAAAAGCTAATATTCAAATAAAAAAATCATGTAAACTGTCTACCAATCCTTTCCCTGACTTGATTTTATATTTCTCTCCTTATATTTCCTCTTGTTCTGATCTTCCTACTTAACTCTCTAACCTAATCTTTTCCCCTTTATTTTAGAAGCTGTCCCAAATTTATTTTCAGATGAAATTGAGGTATGAATAGACACACAAAACTAATACAAATGATCAATTAAGACTGTGCAACAATTAGCATCATGTCATTTTCATAGGTAAGAATGCTGTAGAACAGGGAGGGTAAGTGACTTTCCTCAATTTATTAGCATTTTTTTAAGTTACAATTTAGGGCCTAGAGCTCAAGCACTTCTAGTTTAGAAATATTATTCTCAGTGGAACCCCTGACTTTTAGGAGGATGGCTGTGAAGCCACGTTGCTTGTTGTGACTGGAACACTAAATGTGTTAATCCTGTATTTGAAAAAGTAAATTGTTCACTTTTTGAAACATATCCCTTCCTAATTTTGCAATCATAGGTCTGAAATGTAGATGAATCACTTTAGACAGCTACCAGTCTCTTACTTACAAAGGATAAGCCTCTAGTGGAACAGGAGGAGGAGGTGAATCCTACATATCATGTGGCCTACAAGGAGGAGAAACTTGGTAGAGAGACTGACTACTATTACAAAAAAAAAAAAAAAAAAGCACACAGAAAAAAAGCTGAAAAGAAATGGACTCCTTTGTGTTGAGATCATTACTTCTCCATTATATTATTGTCACACCACCCCAAAAGCCCTCGTCTGCAAATTTGTATTCTCATAAATGAAGTATATAATATACAATGAAATTCAGTTTCCACATTACCTTTGAATTTTATTTTTAATATGAAGATCAGATGTATGAAAGGATATGAGTTTGTTTATAATTAAAGCTAACTCACATTTGAAACTTCTGAGTTTTTCCACAATTTTTAATTTTCTCAGACTTCCTGCATATCCAGTTTGACTACTTATGCAGATTTTTATCATCAAATTGTAAATTTTGAAAACTTTTTCTTCATAATGCTCCACTCTTTTTTAAAAATAATGCTTATGTTTAAAACCAGAATAGTTTTTATAACATATGTCAGTAAATAACATTTATGGCAAAATAATGAAATAAACAACCATAGGTAACTGCTATATGCTCATCAAATTCAGTGTTGCTAAGATGAAAGAAGAAATCTATTAAATCTCTGAGGAGGGAGAAAGAAAACAGAGAAAATGTGGCTGTATGTTTCTCCACTAAATGTGTATTTCCCTGAGATTACTTTTATAACCTGTACATGATTTTCATTATATTGACACTTAACTAGTGTCACTAATTAAGACACTTTGTGTCCTCGTCATTATAATTTCTGGTCAATTTTTTTATATTTGACATTTCAGAATATTTTCTTCATCAGAAATACTATAAAATTTTTGTGTCCAGGCTATCACATGTATCTTCCAAAATATGTGCTGCCTAAAGTAGAAGTTTTTACATAACAATGTCTAGTTTTCTAAGTATTAATTGAAATAACTATAACCTCCATAACTAAAAATACAAAGCGATAAAAGGGTGTATTTTAAGTTTACCATATATTAAATTGGGGAAAGTTAATATAAATAAGTTTAAAAAGAAGTACCTTTTTCACTAGTGATTACTTACTGAAAGCATTACTATGAAAAAAATAATATATAAACTAGCTGTCTTAACTGTAAGCAGATCATTTAACATACAAAAGTATCATGTTTTCAAAGGTAAAAGGGGGTGTTGAATTAGATGAATTCTAAAATCTCTTCCAACTTTAACCTTATAAATAACCCTTCTTTTAATGTTCTCACTTAAAAACTACCTAAGTAATGGAACTATATAGGTGTGCTCCTCTCTGTATTTGTCAAAATCTCATATGCTTTTGAGGGAGGTAAATTAGATTAATCTGGTCAGACCATCTGTTTTACTTGTACCTAGGGGTCAGAGTAGTTGAAAAACATGATTAATAAACAAAATGAAACTGAGGTTGTGACGTAAGGAAGTTCACGTGACGCGAGAGGGTATGAAGGAGGAAATTCACTACTAGAATACACTATGAAAGGATATGGTGATCCCGAGTTCAAAAGAAACAGAACTATTATTAAGAAAGGTATTGCAGAGCAGTACAGTGAAGATATATTCCTTCATGAAAATCTATAGAATTGTGGAGGGTATGTGTGTGAGGCTAAAAGGAGATTAGAAACAAAATTAGGCAGTATCTCACCGTAGTTACCAGGCTGAACTTTAAAGTTGATTGCCTGGGCTCCTATATTGAATATGTCACTTATACCTGTGGAACCCTGGACAACTTATTTAGTCCCTTTGTCCTTCAAGTTCCTCATCTGTAGAATGTGGGTGATGATAATACTTAACTCATAGGGTTATTGTAAGGATTAAATAAGATTGAACATAAATCTCCAGGCATAAAGAAGGTGCTCAATAAATATTAATTATTATCACTGTAGAAGAGTATTAGAGAGGACTTGACCAAAGAAAATGAATAGATAACATTCACCTGGTGCAAATGACAAAGTTGGACTTTAAGTGCACATTTAACTGAAAATCTAATTTCTTGAAAGCTGAGCATTTCATAAGGTCTTGTTTTAGCTCACTGACAGTTTTCATCCAGTAAAAGGTGAAGAAAGTTATGGGAAATTGGTACTGTTGGCCTACACATTTTCATATTCCTGGAAGAAAAACAACATAGAGCAATGTACTGAAAGAAACTAGTATAACTTCCCAGGAAAGAACTGACAAGATCAGATTTTAAATTGGTAAGACACAAGAAGAAAGGCTACCTACTTAAATATTACAATGATACTGACTGTCAGGATAATGTCAAAGGTACTAAAGTCTAAAATGAACTGTGATGTATGAAAAATGTTAAGGTTAACAAAAATGGAAAAATATATAAAGGAGTTTCCGGGGAAGTGGAATTAATGTATATGGTGTATATTCTTTGGCAAAAACTGCTGCTAATGAGGAAAGCTTGAAGCCTGCTGGTGAAGGAGATGATCAAACCCAGTTGCTATTTAGTAGAAAAGGGATAAAGATCCTGAACTTTTTCCACATTAGATTTAAAGTTGTAGCAATTGCTGGGATTAACATTATCCTGTGTCTTTTAGTCTACAAAGGCAATTTTTCTCTAAGATAAAGTCACCATAAATGTAGGAAGAAATGGGGCTGCTGGGCTGACTCCTACACCAGGTCATGTTGGTGAATTAGAATCATGATTCTGAATTAATGAGGCAATATAATCCATGAAGGATACAGAATAGATGCTGTCTCTATTAACCAGGGGACAGGTTATGTGAGGCAATCTAGTAAGTTCAAACACTGCAACCCAAGTAACATGAGAAAAGGGTATGACAGTCAAGGTTTAAGAAAACTATAATGGGAAGAAATGGTATTTACCATTGGCAGCCCTGGAAAAGTTCAGCAGACAAGGAAAATATACCTTAGTGCTAGCCATGTGGAAGCAAATGAAGTATGTTTTCTACTAGCCAGGTTTCCTGTGAACACCAGGCCTTTGCAGTTGGTGACCACACCAGGATCATGGTCTCATGCAAGAGTGCACTTGCCATCAGGAAGTGATTATGACTCTTCCAACCTCAAGGGAGCAGGTATGGGTCCTGGCTTGAGCGTTGAGAAACTAAAGCTAATTCTTCTGGAGTATAAAAAAGCATTTGGGAGAGAATCCAGCACTGGAGAAGAGCAGAGGAAATGAATTTACTATTTATTGAGATAAACGTAGTCTGGAGCATGTTCCTCTCGTAACTATGTTTAAAGGACCATTTTTTCCCCACTTCGTCATGGGCAGTTACCTTTGTAAAATAATAAGAATGAATTATTTGAAAAATAAACAGCAAATCCAGACATATAAAATAAAGCCATAATTATAAACTGTACCAATTGCTCACTGAAAGTATGTGCACAGGTGATTAATATAGACTCTACTTATACATTGAGAGCACTGAACAATGTCTTCACTGGTACTCCCCAACCTTAGGACATATGGTACATATTGAAAATAACAATGTATAAGACATTGCGGTGGATGGAACAGATAAGACTACTTAGGCCACCATAGGCTCCTCCTGGCTGTCCCAGGGCTGAGACATACTTTTAAATTTGAGGGGCAAAAAATGAGGCTAAGGCCTTGTGTTTATGGAAAGAACACAGTGTTAGAAAGCTTTTCTAGCTCTCTCTCTGTCTGTCTCTCTCTGTGTATGTGTGTGTGTCTGCACATGCATGCATGCTTCATAAGAAAGAGCACTTAGTTATAATTTTTTTTTTTCTCTGTCACCCAGGCTGGAGTGCAGTGGTGTGATCTCGGCTCACTGCAACTTTTGCCTCTCAGGTTCAAGTGATAATTATAATCTTTATTCAGAGAAAGTCTTACTCTCTATGATCAACAAACTGCAGATAAGATTGGAAGTCTTGAGACAAATCTTGTTCTACATAAGTGGCTGGAAATTTGGATTAAGTTGCAGATATGGAGCACTCCTTCATGGAGAATCTGTACGATAATCCTGGTGAGGATACCCCCATACAATCCAAACAGGAGCCTGACTTGTAATGTTGAAATTCTTGCATTGTATTAAAATGCACACGCTATTCTTAATATATTACCCTTTCATGTCAAAAAGAACACTAAATTTTATTTATGCAAGATTTTCATTTTACATTTAATTTAATGAGCAGTATCACATTTTATGGTCACTGTTTTTCAATTTTTAATACTCAAGGGACATTGGTAATGTGCTGACTTGACATAAGGAGCACATAGCTGCGAATGGTGGGATCAGGTGTGGAACTCTGGAATGCTATAATCTCAAAGCAAAGGTCCTGTCAGGTAATAAGAAATCAGGTCTCCCTGCATCCTATTTCACGACTCAGCCTAGATGATGCCTATCCATATCACAAAAGAACTCAAGGATTTAAAATGCTGGGAATGGGGAGTAATAAAGCAAGTCTTAAATGATTTCTGTGAAGCAGAGTTATGGGAATAAAATAATCAAATATATAGCATAGTGAGAAGCACTATAGTAAAACGCATAAGTGAGCACTGTATGGCCAGGATATCTGGATCTGAGTCCCGGCTTCACCACCTGTTATCTGTCATTTGTTAAATGGTAAAGTTATACAACCTCTTTATGCATCTACTTCCTCTCTGTGATGATAGTGTCTTTCCTCATAGCAGGATCTGGAGAATTAAAAGAAATAATACACTTACAGCCTGGATAATAGTAAGTGGTATTTTAAAATGGTAGGTATTTTAACAACTCCAAACCAACTTAGGCCTAAACAAAATGAAAATCTCTTTTTTTACGGCATTAAATATTAATATACTATTTGGGGAAATGTGATTGCCCAGAGACAGTTTTGTGATTGGCTGTCGGCTGTTATTGATAACAAAGAGGAATATCAGAATCAGTAGCGCTGGGGACCTCACCAGGGTCTCAAACAGTGTTAGCCTTTCTGGAATAGCAGTGGTTGATGTTTGTTGAGCACTGGTTCTGAGCCACGTGGAAAACTAAACATTGAAATGCATTGTTGTCTCTTTTTATCCTTAAAAAATTCTGTGAGATAGGAACAATTGGTATCATTTTTAAAGAAGATTAAATAATAACAGAGATTTAAGGAATTTGCCCAAGGTTAAAAAAAAAAAAAAGGTGATTTTTGCCAAGCCAGTGTTTAAAACTGGCAGTCTAATCTCAGAATACCTATTAATACTTTGATACTATATTGCCTTTTGATGAATTCCTTAACATTTTCTTCTGTAACATGTGTATAGCAGTTCCTCCTTATCTTTTGGGGATACGTCCCAAGAGCCCCAGTGGATGCCTGAAACTGTGGATAGTACTGAACCCAAGCACTGTGGTACCATAGCAGTCGTTCTGATCACTGAGGCAGTTGAACAGTAACTAACGGGCACAGCATAGACAGTGTGGAGATACTGAACAAAGAGATGACTCACGTCCCAGGTGGGACAGAATGGGCCCATGAAAGATTTCATCACACTACTCAGAACAGACCATTTCAAATGTATGAATTATTTATTTCTGGAATTTTCCGTTGAATATATTTGAACCATGGATAAATGAAACCATGGAAAGCAAAACCACCAAAAGGGAGAACTACTGTATTAAGAGTGAACCTAACGGTGACCGAGTTATCTTTCCCTTCCTTATCTGGCTGCTCACCTGAAGTAAATTGAAATAAATCCAAAATCAAATAGAAAAAATTGAAATATCAGTTTCTGATTGCCCCCACAACCGTATCCAGATAACTCGAGTTTTCATTTGGTAAAACATGGCACCTCAGTTTCCTCCCCTGTAAATGGGAGTAAAATCTACCTTGTAGAGTTGTTACGACCATTAAATAAAATTTGTGTCAAGTACCTAATGAGGTGCCTGGAATACAGAATAAGCAGCGATTCTCGTTATTGTTGTTATGTCTTGGAGGAGCTATATGTTTCCTTAGAGTAAGGAAAAGTGAGTTGAGCTTAGAAGAAAAAAATAACAATTTGAAGGAAGGCATGGGTAGTTTAAAGAGAGGACCTCAATAATGCTTATGGCAATGCCATGCAGATTTTTATTCAATTCTAGGGTTATTCGAATTCTCTCTTTCCTGCTATTCTCCTTGTTGAAATCTGTGTCCTTTTAAAGCATATGGGTAAGTATCATATTGTGTGTGAAAATTAAAGAGGCACTAGTCTAAAAATACGTAACCTGGATTCTATTTCTGGTCTAGCTATAGGCTCCTGTGAGTTTATTAATATGTGTATACCTCGATTTTTCATATATAGGTGTAAAACTAACTCCATATAGAAATTTTGGAGTGATGATTTAGCATCCATAAATCTCTGAGTTCTCTTGAATTAAGCAGTGTATATAAGAAAGGTTTATTTTATTGGGTCGTATATGTTTTAGCTAAAAAAGTGCTTTGGTGACAGAAAACCTACGCTTATAAACAGGAAACCATGTTTATTAATGGAAAATTACTTTTTTGTGAATTTTTGAGTTTTTTAATATGCTTAACATTATTGTTTAAATGATGTTTAACTTTTTTTAAATTAAAAATTATTGAACACTGATAAAGGAAATTTAGAAAATATCTACTTTACATCACTATGTTGACTTAATGCTAAGGCAGACATTGTTAGGTTAACATTATGTAAGGACTTAAATTAATTGTTACATTTGTCTTATTAAATGCATTTTATTAATGGTTAATGATCTTAATTCTCAACTTTGGAATTAGACAAATGAGCATAGATTTGTACATTATCTTACCACTATATTCTTTTACTTTTTATTATCCTAGGTTTCTCTACAAATATTTGATAATCAGACATTCTAATCACCTGTGGAGGTTTAAATATAAAATATATTTAATATGCATATGCATGCTAGGGCTTCGTCCCCACAAATTCTGTTCAGTTAGCCTGCCCTGGGAGCTATACATCTAAAATGGTCCCTAGATGATTCTAAAATGTGTCCCTAATTAAGCTGTCTTTTTGCTTTCATAGATCTTTTGATTCTAAGGGTAAGTTTAGCTTTTCTCTAGTATTAGCAGCCACAGCTGGAGAAAGAACATGCTATTGATTCCTCAGAAATTCGTTTTCCAATCTTATGTGAGTTTGGCAAGAGTAGAAAAATAAGAATGTGGGAGAGAACTAATAGAGCATCTAGATTCATGAGGGCCCATCACCATGTCCACCTATGTGCAAACTAGAACTGCTTTTGTGTTCTCTTGTTCTGTTTGATCCTTACAACATTTGCCCACCTGCTGAGTGAATTTTAATACGGAAGTGCTAGCATTTACAGTTCTTGTTAGAGAGTGGTTTGACAGCAGTACATGATATCTCAGTTCAATGAGGCAAAAATATTTGTGTTTGATGAAGCACTTTCTTGAACTTTGATATTTTTAGGTTTGCTTTTATTATATTACTCCTTAAATATAACTCATGGTAATATCTTAATGTAAGTGTTATTATAATGTAACAAAAAATGATATGTTCTTGGTGTTGCCTAACATACAGTCAGGAGTGAGGAAAGCACTCTGCAATCTGTAAATAATAAGGAAAGTTGAATCAAATTAAAAATCACCTTCATGAATTTAATGAATCATAAGATGTTGATCCTTGCAGAACAGTTTGTTATGTGTATTTACCTCACCTTTTGCAAAAAGTTAAGTTCGCTTTCTTAGAAAATGTACATAGTTCACCTTCATCCGAGGAGACGGTTCAAAATAACTGTGAAAGCAAGCTTTAAAAATAATTATAAACCTACCAATCAGTGATTGTAACAAAGGCAAGCAATGCAGAAATATGAAAAATAAAAGGAATAGTCGCTCTTCTATCCTGTACCTCATGTTACAGAGACATATATTGTGTGTCACTCCAGGACTGTATTTATATACAAAAACACACATGCGTATGCACACACACACACACACACACATACACACACACACACACATTCTCTGTCTCTGTCTCTCTCACCAGAGGCTTATTTTTCTTTTAACAAAAATTGTCCCTTTTTAGATGTGAAAAATGGTCCCGACAAATGTTTTAAGGCACTTCTTAGATGCCTAAAGTTTAGGAAACACTGTGCTTGGGCTAATTTTTGGGCTCTGAGGATATGAAGAGTGAAAAGCTGTTCATACCCAATTTTTCTGAATGTCAGGGAAAGGTACACCTGTTTTCAAATCTTTACATCTCTGTGTCTCCCCAGGGGATAAAGCTTTTACTCAGGGGATTTCTGGTTGGGGGAAGAGGGTCTGCACCACAGTCTTACTCTAAGTGATTATTATCACACCGGTAAGTTTCCACTGTGGCTGCTGCGTGCAGGCTGTGAACACATTTGAAGTCAGCAGGGGACCGTTAGAAACCTCCCCTTTGCTGAGACGGAGCTGTAGAAACTTCTGCTTCACTGAAGCATACTTGCAACCTGCGGTCAGTCGCTTCTTTTTTCATGCAGTGCAGTTTTAAACTGTCTTCTATCCCACAGAGCAAAAACATACCCAACAAAAAACAGTACAAACAATCCCCATGAGTGTTTTTGAATTTTCCTCTGCTAATCTCATTGTTAATGGTATGAGGTCTTGCCAGGAGCCATTTGTGGTTTAGACACACTAAATAACATAACATTCACACAGTTAAAAACAATTAATATTAAGCATCAAATCAAAGGCTATTTGATGAAAAACATAGGCTAACTGACTTTACTACCTATCTTATAGAAAAGAATTTCATCTTTTTTACAGGTCTCTGACTGCTAGATGAGGAGGCATATTTAGTAATCTGCAGAAGATATAGGATGCTATATTTTAATAATGACATAATTGCATAAATTGCACACTAAGTTTGCATATTAGATTATCAGCCAAAGATTATCCTGTTTAAAATAAAAAATGCTCTCCATTAGTTAGTGGAAAGTGATTCAAATCAACCTTGCTTTATCTATGGTTGTCCTTAGCTGGCAGTGGACTTAGCAGCACTTAAATCCCTATTTGGTATGAATTGAAAGGATGTTGTCCTTGGTTCACAGCACTGATTTTTCTATCAAAAGGAGTTTAAGTAGAATTACCATGTATAGTAGAAATTTCAGGGGGAATTTAAAAGTCATGCAAATAAAAAGAATCCCACAACCATTATCTCTAATCTACCCAGGACTAATTAAATTTCTGTTAAAAATACTTTGAAGTTCACATTGTATGCAAAACAGGATATGAGAAGTTTATGTGGTTACAGGTATTATTTGTCTTCCTAAATCATTAAAAAACTATATGGTAGAGACAAATCAAATCCCACCATCAACTTATTCTGAAAACAGTGGTAGGTCGTGGTGATGAGGCACATCCAGAAAGTTATTGGCTTTATTTATTTACTTATCTTTTGTCTTACTAATAAATCATAACATTGTTATAAATCATAAGCCTTCAAAAATGATTGAGATTATAGAAAGTAATAATCATGATAATTTTGTTACTTTTACTAGTTTAAAAGACATCAGAACCACTAGTTAAAGAAAGAAATTGCTAGTTTGAAAACAGACTGAATAAAAGCACATATTCTTTCCATTTATATTGGTTATGGATGCTGCCATTGGATTAATTTCATCTTTGGCATTTGTAATTAAAAACACTGACATTATTATTTGGAGTGCTAAGGTTGATTACGGGGCTTCAGAATTTTAAGATCTCCTTTATGTGATTTGGGGACAAGTATTTATCTTTCTGAGCTTTGTTGATCTCCCTGTGAAGACACACAATTATTTCTACCTCACTGGGTTTGCTTTAAGAATAATGAAGAGTACTGGGCAGGAGGGGAGAATTCTATGCTCCTTTCCCTTCCCAAGGGAAAACAGCTTCCGCTCTTGCTTCTGCCCGCGAGGAGCAGGGACAGTGCTCTGATTGGCCTGGATTTCTCTTTAATTCATTGTTGATATTCCCTCTTCTTACTCTCCAGGTATTCTTCCTGTTTCTTTCCTACTTTTCCCTGCTGTTCCTCTTGTGTGTCTGGCCCTGTCGGGTCACCGTGAGCACAGCCTGCCAAATACTTACAAAAAAAGAAGACCTGATGCAAGAATAGGAGATGATTCTGACAATCTTAGCAGGCAATTTGTGAATAACATAGTATTTAGGTTTTTCTGGTCTGAGGCTCTGCATCTTTGTTGTAGGTGTGTTTGGTGGCAGGGGGTAATGAATGCAGAGGGAGAAATCTTCTTATGATTGTCTGATCCTCATAATTTCTCAATTGTTTTCATTCATACTGTACTTAGGGGTAATTCCTTCAAGTAATTCCTGCTGTTAGCTGATGGAGCTTCTTTATTTTCTTTGCTGATGAGAAATTATACTGTTTTGTTTCTATTAATGTTTCATTGGAAAATATTTCACTGGAAAGACAGAGGAGACTGAGTTACATATTGTTAACTAACTGCTAGAGTGAACCTAAAGGCTCTAGAATGAAATGGAAAAATGTTTTTACACAAGTAACATATGTTTATTGGAGAAAATTAGGAGACAGAAATGATTCAAAGTCATAAATACATCCTCGCCATAAAATTTTATTGTGTATTCTTCTGGAATATGTTGTTTATAGAATAACAGATGATATTACCTATTTAAATATTATCATATGTAGTATGTTATTTATGTATTATGTTACATTTTACAATATTAAAACTCTTTTATAATTTACTTTAAAAATTTAGTATAATCTAAACATTTTTCTGTCAATAAATGCATTTTAACAACAGTATTTTTAGTTATTATAGGACATTCCAATTTCCTGTTGTTTTGTTTTTCCTACCTTAACATACATTTTTTCAATGTATTTGTTATTAACACTGCCATTTGGTTTAGTGATTGTAATTGAAAAGTATAAAAATATTATTTTTAATATTTGAATTCTGTTTATAAGTACATGTCATTTTCAATATCACTACTTAATACTTTGTCCAGGTTTTTTCTTTTTTCTTTTCATTTTTCTTTCCTTTTTTTTTTTTTAGTGATATAAACATTTGCTTGTCCAATTTCAGTAAAGTATAGGGTTCAACCATTTGTCACCATGTGTCTGCATGTTTCTCTTTGCTTTTTCAGGTGAACCACTCTGACCTATAGGTTCCTAAAGTCTGAGAGTTTCTTTTATGTTCAACTTGAAGATCTACTAAAATGAATTGAAATCCTAAAATATACAACAGTGAGAAAAAATAAATGTTAATTAAAACTACTTCTTTTCACAACTAATTGCTAAAGTAATATAATTAGATAGAAAGGTATTTTTGCTGGTTCAAGCTTTTATGAATACAAATACATATATTTCTGTCTCAAATCACTCAAGTTCATGGTTTTGCACTTGGTTTTTAAGATGAAACTCAGTAGATTAATTACATGAGAGATATGACAATGGTACTTCTTGCAGTATTTTGAGATAGCCAAAGAAAGGGCTCTATATCCATGAAATGTCCAATCTTGATTTATTCTCATTCTGCTCAGTTCTCCTCCCTCATAGCTCACTGAACCACAAGAGAAAGAATTTCCCGACATGGTAACTTTGGCTTTTAAGAAATCACTTTGAGTCAAATCATTCATTATTCTGAGACAACATTTGGTCTTATTCTTCAGTCCTATTGAGGGACTCAAAATCCAAGTTTATATTACTAGGAATAATTCTGAGTAACTAACCAAAAAATTGGTAGAAAAAATGAGTTATTTTCTTTTTGGAATAATTAGTTGCTTTAAAAAAACTATGTTCTTATTGGAAGGAGGAATGGAACTTAAGGAAAAGGTAACAAGTATCATGGTTTTTTTTGTGTGTGTGGGTCATCAATTAGATTTACTTTTACATAGGGAAGGTAGTACCATTCCCTGTTCTTTTTTCAAATGAAAGAGTTAGAGCGGCCAGAGGGAATCATCTGGAAATATTTGATAATGAAAACTGGGACCCAGCTGGTCCTCTCAGCTCTGTGTTTGTACAGTTAAGTATGAAAATAGATCATAAACACACAAATGCCTTTTGTTTCTTTAGCTAATCTAATTTTATTGGTAAAGAAATCTTTAAATGCATTGTGATTTCTTTCACATGCTGATTAGTATACTCTCATATCTTCATATTCTCTTTTTAAATGGGGGGAAATAGTGCCTCACTTAAACTATGATGTGAGAGGCTCTGATACAATTAAAACGATCTAAACAGCTGTAGAAATATTTCTGAGCCTTGTTGATGAAGAAGTAATCTCGTTTGATGGATGTCTTCATTTCTATCTTAATCACAGCATGCAAGATTAGCAATACATGTGTTTCACTTCATTTAATTGCTCAGAACACATGCACAAATACAGGGCTTTACTTCAATTAATTATTTTGAATTTCAATGAACTTGAGAGACCACATTGAAAGTATCTGATGGAGTCCTTAGATAAATGTAATGAATGTTAGAGAAACTTTATATAACAGCCTCCTCCAAGTCTTGATTTTCTGCCATCCTAGTGAAAGAATTTGAAAATATAAACATGTAGAACATATAACAATAAATCAGATAATTGGATGACCTAATGTTCTGTCTTTAGCTATAGTCATTACCTGAGGGTTCAAAGAACACTGAAAAACTATTAGATTAACTGTGCCGTGGTTATAGGAAAAAAAGGAAAGGCATATGTTCTTACTCATACATTGATCTACCATAGCTGACCCTTATCATAAATTTATTAGTGACTACTCTGTTGTGCTTGTCTTGGAAAAGATTCTAGATTTAAGTCAAGATTGTTTTAAAATTTTCATCATATGTGCTAAAACATCATGTTCTAAACACTTTCTAATTACTGCATATGCAAAAAAGCAATTAGAGTTACTTTATAGTTAGAAACTGGAAATAATACTTTGACTCTGGATTATAGGAAAACGTTTAAAACTGAGAAATAATATTAGAATATGGACTATAAGGAATTAAGCTACAAAGAGCACAAGTGTAATAAAAGGCAGTTTAAGCCTCAGGTTTGTTTATCAGAGACCAAGACTGGTGGCTGGTTCAGAATACCGTGAGAGAAGACAGCAGGCTGTCATGGATGCTGGAGTTCACGAGAAAGGTACCGTGTAGAAACATGATACCCCAAATCAGCCTAACTATGTGAAAGTCAAAATTTATTAGAAAGAACGGTTTCTGGGAAAAAAAGAAAAAAATGACTGGGAAGACAACAGAAAATATGTATGAAATTAGGCAGAGAAATCTGTTTAAAAAGTACAGAAAAATCATAACAGAGAGAAAATAGTTTTTTGGCTCAGGCAATGTTAATTTACTGTAACAACTGAAGCTGAGAATTGTACAAATATAAGTCTAGTAAACTTTTATTCCTAACCAGCTACCCTACATGGGCAGCACTGTAGATGTCTCCATGAGAGAAGAAAAATTGAAAATATTTTTATCTATTTTATCTTAAAATTTATTCCTGTAGTGAGGAGAAGTGCTAAGTCTGCCAAATTGAGAGGAACCCACCAATAGTACTACACAGAAATTAGTATTAATTTACTCCTATGTAAGCAGTAGGCATTTTCATGAGAAATAAAGATATAATATAAATAAATTTATTATTACGTACCCAGCAGCAGACCTCCATTGAGGTTTATTTCTCATGGAGACTTGATTTCTGCATTTTGACAGCTGATATATCCTAACTGCATTTGTCTCATGACTTAATGGCAAAATTTTTGATTTTCCATTAAGGTCACAGGAATTTTAATTTGGACAATTTTTTTTTTTTTTTTTTTTTTTTTTTTTTTTTTTTTTTAAGAATTGCCTTCCTGGTTCCACTTTGACTCCTTTACTAAATGAACATTTAAATATTTTCTTTAAAAAAAGCAAAAAAGAGCAAAACAAAAGAAAAACAGAAAAGCCCCTGCGGATTTCAAAAACTCTACTGAAGAAAAAAAGCAACAATGAAAGTCTTCTACTGATAACAAAAAGGGAAAACACCAATTTGCTTAAGGAACAAAGCTATTAGTATAACACAAGCTTACGAGCCCCTTCTAAAAAAACTGATCAAATGAAAATGTTTCAGAGATTGCTGGTGTATTCTTGAGGAAAATTAGTTTGGTTGAAAGAACAGTTGCTTTCTGACTTCTGCTAAAAAAGCTGAATTCCAACATAGTTGTCAGATGAAACTGTACAATCCAAATCTCCTCTTATTGACAATGGAATTTGGTTTTGGGTAAGTGACTTCATTACTCATCTGTTAGTTATTCTTTGAACAAAAGCAGTCTTGTTGCTCAACCTAAAATCAGAACAGATAAACGTGTAATACCCTTTGCACTGGAACTTGGGGTGTTGCCAAAGCCATGTTGAGAATTCAAGAGTAAGTGCCATAATATTGAAGGCAGAATATCAAATTCATTCACACTTAAGGTTCGTAAGCTGCAAAAATACACAAGTAATTCCTTCTCCTGAGATAACTCAATTTTAAACTTTTCTATAGTTACCAAACTGGAAAGTTTAGTTTTTCTAAAACGAAGCCATCATGTGCCTTATTGACACAAGAACAGCCAGAAATAACTCACACTAGAAAAATGGAGATAGTTCCCAGAATATTATGAAATGAGACAAGATGGTCATATTTATTACACAGATTAGAATGAACTATCCAGATAAAGAAGAGAGGCAGTTTGTTCCGAGTATGCATGTGGTCAATAAATGAAAGAAACAGATGCAAACACCAAATTCTCACATAGGTACAAAACCAAGGTGGATTTCTTACTCTACATATTTTGAAATCAGGAATAAGTATGAAGGCTTATTTTTATAACAGAACAATATTAGTTGCCAGGATTTTAGTTTTGATTTAAGAATAATTACATATTTTAAAATGGAATAAAAAAGACAATTAAAAACTATTGGTTAGTTGCTGGCTTTATTTTTATATGACTTGATGTAATAACATTCAGTTAACTTTAACTTTAATTTAACTTAAAAAAAAATACTGAGCCTGAAAAGTAAGTGAGTGTCCAGAGGTAAAACTCTCCTTCGAGGCTGGGCACGGTGACTCACTCCTGCAATCCCAGCACTTTGGGAGGCCGAGGTGGGTGGATCACTAGGTCAGGAGTTTGAGACCAGCCTGACCAACATAGTGAAACACCGTCTCTACTAAAAATACGAAAATTAGCCGGGTATGGTGGCTTATGCCTGTAATCCCAGCTACTCAGGAGGCTGAGGCAGGAGAATCACTTGAACCTGGGAGGCAGAGGTTGCAGTGAGCCGAGATCGCGCCGCTGCACTCCAGCCTGGGCGACAAGAGCTAAACTTCATTTCAAAAAACAAACAGGCAAACAAACAAAAACCTCTCCTTTGAGAGAGCATTGTTGAGTACTCACAGCCTATTCTTTTTGGACATTTATACTTTAAAATATCGTTACTTTTGTAAGGCTCCTATTTATCCATATTGCATAGAATATACAGATATGCATCAAGACATCATAAAAACATATAATTGGAGAAACATTTGTTAGGTGAAAATCAATAGTCATTTAAAGTGAAATATCTACACATATGTATACACACAAATATTATATATTTATATACGCTCCCAGTAACCCAAGGGAAATTAAAAATAGCATGCATTTTTCATTTGAATTTGTTTTGCCACACTATTTGGTTATTGAATCTCTAAAAATAGTAGATACTCAAAAAATGTTTATTGAATATTCAAAACTCAATAAACATACTTAAGTTTGACATACTAAAATAATGCCTAGCATTTGAGAGTGGTTATATTTATTTTCAGATCTCATAGATTAGTGTTAAAAAGTGTGCTACTTTTATTTTAAAACCATTGTGCCAATGTAGCTCAGTCTATCTATAATTGAAAACATTTTGATTGAAAGATGATCCTTTTTTCTTAAACAACATTGGACAGTGGCCTTTCCAACTTTTGGAGATCTCCGGAACATAAAGAAAAGAAAGCTTAGTTTAATTAAATAATATAAGTCGGCACAGTACCTTGTCTGCCTTATTTGCTTAGCATCTTTCTACAACAGGTAATGATAATTTTCCCCCAATAACTGAGGTCAACAGTAGCTAATTCCAGTTCCTCTGCAGCCAGGCATGTAAGTAACATCTGCAGTTGCTAAGTTGGTGCGGGAATTGAGATAAGAGGTTGGTATACTCTGCTTCCAGGTATTTAAATTTAGTCTTCATTTTTCTCAAACACTGTTCACCAGTATTTTGCTTTCCTAACATTTTAGGCAGAGGGGCTAAATTAAAACAACAGTTGTTCTACAGTGACCTCTGTGAAAGATAGGAACGGAATGGCTTGGTTAGTTTGTTAATGCAAATTCTCATTCATACTTGGATATTCTAACTCTGTAGACCCAGGAACCTATATTTTTAGACACAGACAAGTTTATATTTCTTAGACTGTATTGTTAAAAATATACAAACGATAAAAAAAATCAGATACATACTTTAAAAATAATCAGAAATGACTGGTGACTGAAGATGCGGGATTTGCTGCAGTAAGAGGTATCCGATGTGAAGCAATCCTGATGTTTTAATATTGGCTTGCTATACACATGCCTATCTACTGTATTTATTGTTTATGGCTTATGCTTTTGTAAGATATAGGTGCAGTAAACAGTAGAGATCAAGGAAAAAAGTATTTTGAGTAAGTAGATTAATGCGAATAAATCCTGAATGGTCACTGCTGATGCGTTTCAGTTCTCTTGATGTATTTTCAACTTGTTTAAATGAGAGCTCCCAGAACAGATATTGGTTACAGATACTGGCACTTAACTTAGAAGGATATGTCATTGAATGACCTTTGGGAAATAAACTTTTACCATGCTTTTAGAACTGGTATTAGCAAGCGGTTTCTAAGCTATATTTGTTCTCTGAATCTGCTAATTTTCATGACAATTATATTTGGTCAAGAAAACATTCTACTGAAGTGATGCAACACTTCATCACTTTTCCCCCCATCTGACCTGTTTTCCTTGTTGCAACAACATTTTCAGTTTTACACCCACAGACCATCATCCCATGCGTAGACCCTGATATTTGAGGTCAGTGTTATTTGAACAACGGCATGGTCCTCGAAGGCTAGGGTGGGACCTGAAGACCCTACGAAACACTGGCTGTATGATGAGGAGAGGTTCAGCAGCAAGTGGAGACCAAGTAGATAGGCAAATCTCAGAATCAAGAGGGTTTTGGCAAGAAACATTAGCCAAAAATCTATGCAATGTAAGAGTCAAAGGGAAGAAGGTAGCTATGGACATTGGGGCTTAGAAGAAGATCTCAAGTCTGCATCTTAGTCCTAGAGCAACTACAATCCTGGATGAGAACCAAAGCAGAAGTATGGGCAGCAAGGCAGAGACCAGAATCCTTGACCAGGAGTGGGGACAAAATATCTGGTATTAAGTGTCAAGTCAAGAAGCTAAGTTTTAGAAGCTGGGTTTAAGGTCAGAATGATATTTGATTCTGAGTTTACTCCCGGGATTCTTAAAATCTTCCTAACACCAAAGATTTGTTCCAATATCAGATACTAGAAGTCAGAGAATGTAGTTGACCTGTTCAAGATCACAAGCTAATTAGTGCTGGGGCCAAAATTAGATTCCAGGTTTTCAATTCTCACACCAGGGCTCATTAGGCCGTGATTTGAATGAATCAGAAATGCAGATAGACAGTCTATTTAATTGTTTTTGACATGTTCATTTGTCACTACTGTTTTATAACTACAAAGAGAATTAAAATTTTGGATCAGGTTATGGAACAGATAAATTGAAATAGTTCATAGACATATCTTGTAAAATATATATACATTTGTCTTAGAAAGGCTCAGAATTGACTGATTTTTCTGATTATTATTTATACATCTCAATGAGTTGAATATAGATGGATTCATTATAGATTGTTAATAATTGTGTGATTTTCAGGTCAGAAAATTCCATTACCAGCAAATTGTTGAATAATACATAATTTCATATATTCATCTTACTGATAGGTTTTTCTTTTTTTTCATTATATAAAGTTGACATTAAAAAAATTCTGGAGATTTTGTGTCTTGGTTTAAACTTTATTGATCTTTTATTGCCTTTATTTACAAAATCTTTGAATTAAAAGTCTATAATGGGATAAATTCTTATATTATTTGAAAATAAACCATTATCTAAAGTTACTTATGCTTTATCCAGTCATAATTAAATTTATAATTTTATGTTCTGTTTTTGCCTTATAACCTTCAAAGTAAGCATCATAGACCCTTTTGTCATACTGGAAATCGCTGACTGTTGTTTTCATTCTTGTAATTATTCCACCTTGGTCTTGCAGAATTGATATAAAGGAACTAATTTTTTGCATTAAGCAAAACATAAAAACAAGTAATATTTCAGGATTATACAAAATTTATCAGATAGTGGTGCCAGCTGATGAATTGTAGTATTACAGCCCAGTTGCCTTAGATATCTCTGGGTTTTGTTTGTTTTTAAGCTGAATTGATTTTTCAAACTGTTGAATTATTGAGCTTTCTGGCCTTCATGGGTCCACGACATTGATATTACAGTTTCATTTTACTACACAGAACCACACTGAAGAATTAAGGTAAACCTTAGATGGAGGTAGAAACTAACCTCTGAAAATCAAAGTGCCTACAGGAAGCTGCAGGTGTGGGGAGTGGGAGGAGAATGTACCAAGGCAAGGGGAAGGGAGAGGTTTTTGAGGGAATTTCCGCCACTGAGAATATGAAGTCAGACAATTCACAGTGATAGGAGATTTTTTGCTTTTTTTTACAAACCAAAAACAGAGAAGAAAACAAAAGGTCAAAAATAAATGGCATGTCCAGAGACTGGGAAAGAGCTAGAAAGAGGACAAAATATTACCATTTGATATCTATTAAATATATCCAAGTTGAAGTCTACACCCTTGCTACTGAAAGTGTGGCACAAGAACTAGCAACATCAGCACCATCTGGGAACTTGTTAGAAACGCAGACACCTAGGCCCCAACCTAGACAGATCGAACCAAGATCTGCATTTTGATAGTAGCCTCCAGGCTGGCAGAACGCACATCCACATTTGAGAGTAAAGTTTGGGGAACCTTTTTTTTTTTTTTTTTTTTTTTTAGCATTAACATGAATAGAAATATAAAGTTATCAAAATTTCTAGGATTTTTTAATTTAATGTTCAAATTTTACATTTTAAAATGATGGAAAAATATTAGAAATCTTTTCAAAATTTATGTTTTATTTCTCACTCAATTTTCTTCTTATACAATTAGTTATCAAGGTATTTATAAAGCATGTTTGGTTAAAAGCACCCCAATACATGTTTTATTATATTAAAACATTTTACTTTTTAATGGATTAAAATGAACTATGAGCCTGCTTTCTAAGTTGAAATTACATTTCTCTTCAGATTTTGTAGCTGGATGATGCTGTTCTTTCACAACATTATTTTAAATAAATTTGTGAATACAAAGCGTTAAGCTTGTTTTAAATACTCTACAAACTTGACAATATTCTTTTTCTTGATCTGGGTACTAGTTACACGAGAGTGTTTAGTTTGTGTGTTAATTAATTGAGTTCTATGTTCATGATACATATACAATTTTGTGAGTATATATAAAACATTTTAATTACAATTGTTTTCCAATTCAATAAATATTTCAACTTAATAAACATTTAATAAATAGTTTAATAAACATTACCATGATAAAAGAAACCTATACCAAGAGAGCACATCTACTACCCTTAACCCAGGTGTTTTGTAAGACTTTTTGCATACCCCCAAAGTGCTGATATCGCTGATATTATTTGGGAAATGTCTCATTGGTGATTCAAGGAGAGTTTCAAAATAGTCTTTAGTGTGACATCCGTCACCCCATCGTGCTTACTTTATGGTCCCACACATCTTATTCTATTTTGGTTTGTTTTGTTTTACCCGTTACCCACCTTAACACAATTACCCATTAGTCTTGGCTGTAAGTGTCATTTAAGGCTCTTTAAAAAATTCAAATCTACCATCAAAAACAAAGTTTTCTCATAAAGTAGATATTCAAAAATGTACTACCAGCATAGATAGGAGTTCACAAATGTGAGCTCCAAAATATATTTTGGACAAGGGCAGTATTAATGAAGCAAATATCAGTTTCCTCAAGTGTCTGTTTTCAAAAAGCTTACACTCATTTCGACGTATGTAATTCTGATGTATTTGCTAAAATATTTATTTTATTGTCTTGAAGATGTATGAAATAGCTGAAAAAGGAAATCGACTAACATCCATATTATGTAATTTTTTCTTTAATTTAAGATGAAAACCTAAGTACAGGTAGAAACAGGTAAAGTAGGTCACTATAAAAATGATAGAAGGTTCTAGGTTAAGTTTTCTATTGGAAATAAAGCCACTATCATGTTTCATCAAATATTAGGACTCGGCGCCAGGGATTTTATTATACACAGGGTATGAAATACTTTATAAATCACCATATCTGCTGACATTCAATTACATTAAGCCTTATTAATATGAACTGCAGAATGTTTTTAGGTCTCTACTGGTAGTAAAACTAGCTTTTTCATTTAAAAAGCTTGGCTTTCCCACATGGCCCCAAAGTTCATATAAAACCTTTAAACATCCAAGATTTTGTGCTGATTATTTTTCAATGTTTCAAACTATAGACCAATTACCTGAGTGTCTTAAAGACAAACACCTGTCCATATGTCTAGGAATGGATTAAAATATGGTAACAGATCTTGTGCAAACCTGGTAGTGATTTTTCCATGAAAAAATAATCCTTCCACATCTTTTTCTATATAATCTCTATTTATTCCAGCATAGAAAGCTGTTGACAAATGTGAATTCCAAAATATATTTTGGATGATGGCAGTATACTGCACAATAATGTATCTTATCAAATAATAAGTGAATCTGGCCCATTTGTATGAGTTTTGAAATCTCTAGGAGAGGAAACAAGTGTCCTTCTTCTTGTAATGCTACAATAATAGGCCCTGTGCAGAACCAGGTAGAGCTGAGTGATTCAACACGTCACCATCCTCACACTTTTAGGTAACGTGGGCTCATCTTTTCTCTTCATTTTGTATGTTCTCTTTCAACTGAAGAATCTTTATGTGTACCCTTTAGATCAGAGGTGTGAAACATTGGCTGTATCTTGAGTCACTTATAAAAACTATAAAACTATAAGTTCCCATAACTATACTCAAGAATTCTGATTTAATGCTCTTAGCTGACACCTAGACATTGTATTATTATTATTAATAACCCTTGCAATTGTAATATGAAGTCAGGGTTGAGAACACACTTAAGATCATGGCTGTTGACAGCTGAAAAGCCTCTGTTTAATTTTTCATGTGATAGAAGAGGGAAGAGATAATCTTGAGAGATGTGCTTCAGGCTTACACAAATTGTATGGACATTTATACGAACCACATAATTTTTTGAGATCTATTTACATATGTATATTGTACCATATAGACATGTCCTTATATACTTGGGTGCCTATGTTATACTCCGTATTTATATAGGAATGAATATTTTATTTGAGTTTAGTTTAAAATAATATACTCAAAATACTTCAAACGTTTAAAATATTATCTCAGATATGCAAACAGCTTGAGTGAGAAATATTTATACATGACCACTAGGCGGTGCAAGTGATCCATGTTTGTAAATGGTGTAATTCAGCATTAACGTCAAATTGGCAATTATATATACATATATACTGAAATCATTTGCTATCGGCCAATTTTTTAAAAAAGAAATAAATGCTATGATTTATAGTGGTAGGAATAGAAACTGCTTTCTATGCCATACGAGCAATTTCTGCATGCACACAAAACAGTAAGGAGTTCTCTTTCTTTGAAAATATTTTTCTCTAGAGATGTCACTTAAGTTTTCTAATTCAAATGCTTGCTTATTTTTACAGTGCAGATTAGTTAAAGGGAAATATTAAAATGTTTCCAATGTCTAATTTTAAAAATATGTCTGATGCATAGTTTATTTTCTATAAAATGTTAGTTTTATCAGAACAAAAAATAACATTTATTGTTCTTATTACTGTGAATGATTCTGAACAGATTTAATTCTTCATTTATTTCCTAATTTATAAAATTCAAGGTTAGAATGTGCTCAAGGTTGACAAATATTCAAATGAAATTGTGGTAGCTTTCAGAACTTCGGGAGATACATATTTTACTTAGTTTGGATTTTAAACAGTTATTCTCCAAAGTTTTCATTTCTTTGTAATGAAAGAGTATTCTAAAATACAAATATGGAAGTCCTCTGTGATATTTAATCCAATAAACAGTATGAGTGTCTTTTATTTTGAGGCAGAAAGTGCTCGGACTTCATGAATAAAGAAGAAATGTCCCTTATTCTCAAGGGACATGCAATTTAGTGAATTAAAAAATGTCACAATAGTGCAGATTAGGAGAGTTATCATTCCCTCTCCCCTGCACCCTGTCCCTGATGTCATCTTGTTATGCCTCAGGATTAAGAACGTTCCCACGTGACAAGAGTCAAAGTATCCCTCATGTTGAACAATAGAATTTCCATGTCGCACAATGAGCATATATGTCAAGCATGAATTCTGTCTTCCAATATTAATACTTAAGCGATATTTTTGACTCTTTTGTGAAAGACAGCTATGAATGAAGCAGAGAGAAGCCTACAAACTGAACCAGGACACTGTTTTTTAGTATTCCAAAAACCTGAATTTTCTTACTCAGGAAAAATTTCCTAGCACTCTTGTCCTCCAGTGGCCCAGTATGCTGGTGTCAGACTGAATTCCTCAACCGCTGCTTTCCCTTTTTTTTTTTTTTAGACAGAGTCTCACTCTGCTGCCCAGGCTGGAGTGTGGTGGCATAATCTCAGCTTGCTGCAATCTCTGCCTCCTGTGTTCAAGCGATTCTCCTGCCTCAGCCTCCCGAGTAGCTGGGATTACATGTGCCCACCACCACACCCAGCTAATTTTTGTATTTTTAGTAGAGATGGAGTTTCACTATATTGGCCAGGCTGGTCTTGAACTCCTGACCTCAGGTGATCCACCGACCTCGGCCTCCCAAAGTGCTAGGATTACAGGCATGAGCAACTACACCCAGGTTGCTTTCCTGCTGAAGACCTTCAAAGATCTCTCTGAGATTTCAAAGCCCTCAGAATGTCCTCCTTTTGTGGTAACATTTATCTCCACTCCACACCGTCCATTTATTATCATGTACAAATTTGTATGCATTTTGATGTATGGGAACTTGGGCTGGATTCATTCATGATTTATGCATCAGGAAGTTAAAATGGCTTGAAGTCATCAGAGATGAGGCTGAATATAGTAAATATTGTTGTTTTTTTACTCAGAATTTTCTTGCTGTGGATATTCTATGACTATTGCAGAGTTAGTTGCATAAATGTTGGTCACTCTGCTGTTCAGACTCAACTTGGGCTCAGGATTCCTGCTGCCTGGCCTTGCCTGCCATCAGCATTTCTGAATCACGTAGGTTATATTAACACTTGATGCCCTGCCTTTTCCCTTACTGTTGAGCCTTCTGATCTATGCTGTGACTTCACTAACCTGTTTGCTATCTGGTTTCACTGGGGCCTGTGGATTCTGATACTTGCTCAACTTTTTTACTTGAATCACTCACTTGGATGCAGACACTTCCCAGTCCACTCCCATACCTGACCTGTACCTTGATTACCCAATCTTGTTGACCTGATGTGACTTTCACAGCGCGTGCATGACACCGATACCTAACCAGCTTGTTACTGCTTGTCTCCCAATGTGGTCTCTCCACCTTTCCCAGGCCATGCTGGGCTGTGCCACAAACACCATGGGGTTATTTTCCTCTCTGTGCTCACACCCTGACATTCCCCTTCTGCACTTCCTCATCTATCAAAAACATAAATCTGGCCGGGTGCAGTGGCTCACACCGGTAATCCCAGCACTTTGGGAGGCTGAGGCGGGCGGATCATGAGGTCAGGAGAGCAAGACCATCCCGCCTAACACGGTGAAACCCCGTCTCTACTAAAAATACAAAAAATTAGCTGAGGGTTTTTGGCGGGCTCCTGTAGTCCCAGCTGCGTGGGAGGCTGAGGCAGGAGAATCGCTTGAATCCAGGAGGCAGAGGTTTCAGTGAACCGAGATGGCGCCACTGCACCCCAGCTTGGGTGACAGAGCAAGACTTCGTCTCAAACAAACAAACAAAAAAACGTAACTCTGAAGACACTGTTTACTTCCACTTTCAAAACGTATCACAGGATCTTTCTCCTACAAACCATAGAATTTTCTTCTGCCCTATCATCTGAAAGATTACCCTCTCCACATCCTGGCTATTTCATTGTTGCGCAGTTTTGAGGCAGATCTTTCTTTCATTGTTTTCTGAAGCTGACAGTCTGACCTTAGCGTTGATCGAGGGCACAAGTTACTAACTTAGCGGGAGCCCGTTAAGATCCACGTTTGCGCTGTCTGCTGTCCGCATTTGATTTTTTTTGAAATGAGGTGTATTTCAAACAAGTTCATTGCTGTGCTGATGCTCACAGTCAGTGAATGCACCAAGAAATAAGCTAGACTTCACTTTGTAGTAGAAAAAAAACTGACTAGATAGGAAACACAAAATAGGATTCCATGTTAGTTTCTATTGTAGTTCAGGACAGATACATGCAACCACAGAAGATAATTTGAAGGAGCAAAAATGTAAACAGAAAAATCTGAGAAAGAAATAAAGCTGTTAACCCAGCACACTAATTTAAGTTGACTTCCGTGACTGGTTGGACTAGGGGAGAGTCTTGAGGGAACCCAAAGAAAATGAATTTTAGTCTTCACAAATCCAGCATTCCTGAGTAATGCTTTGGCTTGGGGTTCAAGAAGTCAGAGTAAAATAAAGGAAGAAAATGAACTTTAGGGATCCCTAGAAAAAGGTAAAGCTGGTCTGAAATGGTTGGAGAGGTTTTTTAATTCCTAGAGCATCAAAGTCAAACGTATCTTTAGAGAACAAAAATGGTACGTTCTACTCCATGTCAGCAACACCCCTGTGTAGTTACACCTTGCCCCTCCCATTCACCTCGAGATTTGCTGCACCACAGTAAGAAAATGTCTTATCTTTCATAATAATGGCTTCTTACGGTGTTCCTACTGGCTCCTTACTGACAAAACAAACTAGAAAAAGTAAGGAGCATAGCTGTGTGTTTATAGCTTTTGTGGCCATATATTGTCATTTAATTTAAGTAAGTACTTGAGTCATATATCAAGCATACCTTTAAGGGAATATCATAGGTAAATTAGTTAATTTCTCTATGTTTCCATTTCCTAGTCTATAAAATGGAGATATTAGGGTCTAATGTATAGGATATGAGTCTAAATCATACAAAGGGTTGTTTAGCACGATACATAGGAAGTATTTGATACATGAAGTAATGAGAGTTATTATTAGCTAAGGACATTCTGGGGAAAGACTGAAACTGAGGCTCCAGTCACTGGGGCTGTTGGTTACCTTCCTAGATGAAAAATGAGAAGCAAGTTGTTTGGAGCCCACTTCGGGGATCTAATCCTCACGTTGCCTGTGGCCATACCGCCCTGAATGTGCCTGATCTCGTCTAATCTCAGCACTATCACTTGGTAACTTGGTGTCCATAAAAATATCCTGCATTTAAAAAAACGATGGCAGAGTATTCCTGATTGTAAATTTTAAAAACAAACTTAACTATTACAACCAACCAATTTTCTTATCAACTGCCCAATTGTAAAAATGATGTTATCAGTAGCTTTAGCAAACATGTATACTACTTCTGGTTAAATTGTATATTTTTTAAAAAATATTCTTTGACTTAGAGCCTATTACTTTCTTCTATGCCTGTTTAATTTTTGCCATTGTCTAGGTCTACAACGCATTTGTGACTTACATAACAAATGCGATTAATCTGTATGATTTTTAATTAGAATTACATGTATGTGGTCTATTTATTCTAGGACTTCAAACTTTCTTCTATAGGATAGTTAATATATAAAGTACATTAGGGATTCACAATTACCATTTAAAACTCATTTTTGACAGTGCTTAGCAGCAATACCATAATGTTATAAACACATCTATATGTTTCTTTTACTATCTTGCTTTGTGCAGTTGTCTCCCAAAACAAATTCTCCAAATTTAACAAGGAAAATTACATTGCTAATTAGATTTAGGAAACAGCCTGGAAGCTAATGAAAAAATAAACTTAGAAAGAAGGGACAATTATTTCAAAATTATCCATTAAATCTTTACTGCTGCCATATAAGGTACATTTTCAATTTATTTTTTATAATGTTTGTAAAACAGTGCTTTAAGTAATACATAAGAGCATGCAGAATAACTAGTGGAAAACAGCACAGAATGAAATTCTTGTCTATGTGGAAAGAGTCTCTTCATGTTCTTGCATATTTTAGATAAATATTACTTAACATATAATTTTAAGATTTCTTTTACTGCATTGGATAGAAACCCCTATTTAAGTCAGTTTGAAATAAGTGATACCACAATTTGACAGTAGATGGCACTATTGTTATTCTCTAACAATGTGCTGAGTCAGAGTGGGCTCCGCTCAAAAGCTGCACATTTTTTCATTTAAAGCAGGACTACCATCCAAGAGTCAATCTTGGAAGTCATTATTAATTTGAAATGACACCAGGGTTTTATTCTTTTGCCATTCTCTCATTTAAAAGAACAAAATTTCCTTCACACCTCTGCTGTTAATTGCTCTCTGGGGGTTGTCTAAAATTCTTTGATGTGTAATTTGATTTTAAATATTTTACTGCTTTTGCTGGCACAACAGAACAACGTTTTACATAAATGATGCTAAGAAAAATCTACCTCTTCATGGTAAGGATACTAAAACTCTTTACTCACCTTTGATATTTATTATCCCTCTTCAACAGTATTACATGTGTAACGTAACAGTGATCATGAAAGTTAGAGTCAACTTAATTTTTATGGGGAAGATTATCTGTATTTACATTTTCTTACAAATTGTTGAAATTACCTCCTTCAGCTCTTTTTGTCAATCCTAAATCCATTTACTGCTACTTTTTATCCTACAAAAAGCAAAACAATAACAGCAACAACAACAAAAATTTAGTTCATTACTTTTCCCTGCAGTGAATGGGCTGTTTCTATTGTCCAGCTTAATACCGAGTCAGCCATTAGTCACTAATGGATTAGTAGCTCGAAAAGGTGGATATTATTGATAGGCGCAAATGGATTTCTAAGCATTTCTCTGAAACTACTTGCTAATGTTCCTTTCACAGGAGCAATTAGGCATGTCACTCTGTTTTTGCAATTTTTGGTTTTGGTCCAATAAAAAAAATAGGCTTTGCCATCCTAGGATTTTCATTTTGCTTCAATCTTGGGGATCTAGTCTGCCCTTCAAGGATTTTCATAGTTGATTAATGGTGTGAAATAATGCATTGATAGAGGAATTATTTGGAAGCAATTCTAGGGTGATATCTGTTTTTGGTTTTTTTGCTATTGTGCTTTCCTCTAACTCAGAAAAGTGAAAGATAATTATTATATTTGGTCTCGTGTATATGTATGTGATTTTCTTCAACACACTAGGGGTGTCTTTTATCTGCTACAAAGACATTTTTGTCCAAATAATTTGGGCATAAAAAGTACACTTTATGATTCCTCTATTCATTATATTTAATCTACTACTAGAGCCAAGAAAAAGCCAAACTTAAATAAGTGATTTGAAAATTTTGTGTTTAAACTGAAATGGTATAAACAAAGGTGAAACCTGGTTTATAGGAAGATTAAAAGAGATCCGACATGGCATTTTGTCTAGGTGCCTGGCATCATTCAACTCTACTGTTCTATAGGTATTGCTATTCTTTGTATTTATGATTGGTATTAGCGGCAAAATAGCCTGCAGCTGGTGCTGAATGC
The DNA here is from genome assembly GCF_037993035.2 of Macaca fascicularis. Lineage (NCBI taxonomy): Eukaryota > Metazoa > Chordata > Mammalia > Primates > Cercopithecidae > Macaca > Macaca fascicularis. The sequence continues at coordinate 109,115,716 of NC_088386.1, forward strand.
CTCAGCCCTATTATTAGAGCTATTGAGATAAAATTATCTCTACTTTCTATTTCAAATTGGTTCAAGTCTATCAAGTTCAAGACTTTGACCTCTTTGTTTTCATTAGAATCCATGTAAGACGTGGAATATTATCTCTGTAGGTGTTTTAGGCGCTTTATACTGTAATTCAAATAGGAGAGGTTTGTGTGTGTATCTTGCAGTGAAGCAACGTCCTTATCCCTCTATGTGTCCTGTGACTGGGATGAGGCCTTATACAGGCTAGTATGTCGTTCAGCAAATTATTTGTTAAAGTTTTAAATAGGACAGCTGGCGATATAAGCCTGACAATTTGCTCTTCAAAGTTTAATCTGTCAGGGACTACTCAGTCAGCCTGTCTTTAAAGCAGAGCATCGATTCTCTCTTCCACCTTCTCTAGGGACCAAGCAGTTTCCTAAAAACATTATCCTGTTCTACTTGTGCCTTGCTTTTAAAAATACCTGAAGATTCTTGCTCCTGGGTCGCATTTATTTTTTAATTTGAGACTTCAGCAAGATAATACAAAAGATTAGCTGAGAAGTACAGAAACCATACATTTGTAGTGTGTGATTTTGATAGTCTATAAACTTGAAAATGTGATCTATTTACATCTAGGTAATTTATTTCTGAAATTTCTCTCAAGCATTTGAGGTTTAAACTCAGTTAAATTTAGGGTTTCATCTTGCTCCCTTCTGGCTGAAATCGATTTTAAATCATGAGACTGTAGAAGGTTCTGGGGTTGCCTCCGGTTACCCAACTGTGACCTGCATCTCATGCTTCCATCTCTATTCTCCAGCTGCATTGCACCCTGGCACCAGGATCACATGCGAGGCTACTGCTTCTGGGAGTTCCAGATGTGCAGTGGGCCATTCTTTTTTTGTCTTGAATCAGCAGTCTTATGTAGAGGTCTACTACTTTTCTCTCTGCCTTCCTTGCTCCATCATCACCCGATTGACCTAAAGGAGAACAAGACCCAAGTCTTCCCATACCAGGGTGACATTCTCTCATGTTGACTCCTTAGGTTCTCTTCTTCAACTCCTCTTGGAAGCTCTTATCTGATCTAAGAGGAAGGTGAAAAGCAAAGCAAAGCAAAGCAAAACAAAGCAAACACCTTCCTCCACAGACACTCTTCTACAGAGTTTACACCGAAGCTGGCTTTTCGAAACTTAAAAGCTGAGAATTTACTCTAAGTTTTCTGTTTTTTCCATTGGTATCTCTCCTTCAGACATTGATTGTTGGCATTCTGGGGTAACATACTTGTATGGAAGTATGAGATGGGAAGGAGGCACTTCAACGAATGCCTCTCATACCATCCCAGTATTTTGTTTTTTGTTTTTTGCTTTTTTATTTTGAGACGGAGTCTTGCTTTGTCACCAGGCTGGAGTGCAGTGGCACAATCTCGGCTCACTGCAACCTCCGCCTCCCAGATTCAAGTGATTCCCCTACCTCAGCCTCCCGAGCAGCTGGGACTACAGCCCTGTGCCACTATGCCCGGCTAATTTTGTACATTTTAGTAGAGATGGGATTTCACCATGTTGGCCAGGATGGTCTCAATCTCCTGACCTCATGATCTGCCTGCCTCTGCCTCCCAAAGTTTTGGGATTACAGGCGTAAGCCACCATGCCCGGCCCATTCCAATTTTAACACAGTCTAATGAACTCTATAAGGAACGGGTACTGGGAACTTTTGAAATCTTTATAACACCTCTATAAAGGATTATTAGCTCCTGTTTTCAAGTGGACTTAGAAAGACAAAAATGTAGCAGCAGCATATCACAGAGCAGCATGAGGCCAGTGTAAATTCAATGTTACCTATCAGTCTTCTCTTACTGGGATATTAATCAAAATGTTAGGCACAAATGTTAGGAAAATAGATTTGCTAATTCTGGTTTCGTTGTCTCCTGCCATCATACCTGTTCTCAATCATCTGCTCCTGCAATAAGGGATAATCTACATCTAATTTTTAAATTTATTCCAGTCCACGTCAGAATGGTTATATCTTGTATCAGCAATGATATCTTCTGTCTGGCATTCTTAGTATATAGACCAGGGGTTCTCAATCTTGGAGCTATTGACATTTTAGATCAGATGATTCTTGGTCATGCAGGACTGTCTTGTGTATTTTAGTGGCATCCCTGACCTTGGCCCCCTAGAGACCAGTAGTACGTTCTCCAATCGGGCCAACCAAACATGTCTCCAGACATTGTCCAATGTCTCCTGGAGGGCAAAATCATCCGCCTCCCATTAAGAAATACTGCATAGGATTTTTATCTGTAATTTCACTGCTCCAGTATTATTTCTATTCTTTACTTGAGAATCCAGTTTTGTAGGACCTCAGATTTATATCATTCTGGGTACTCTCAGACAAAAAGACAAAATTATGATAATAAAACTGAGCATAAAATTTAATAATTATTTTGAATGATAAAAAAGAAATTATAATAAATAGCAAATTTTGAAAAGCTGACAAACACAACTATCACAGAAATCAGAAAAAATACAATTTTTAAAAATTCAGCTGTTTATAACCCACCTATGGCCTACATTTTCTGCTGCCTATGTTTTCAATAAAACATTATTTTGTATGTGTAAAAAACATTCATATGATTTTTTAAAATAACATTTTTGTGTGTGTGATGAATTTTTAATATTTTTAAAATAGAGGGAATAGGTGATTTACAGTTACCTATTATAGTGTTTATAATAGTAAATGTTGCATTACCGAGTTTATTCATAACAGGAGAATATTTCTGTTTTGACTTGTCAACCATGCAAATAAAATTCTTTCTTCACAGTTTGATATTTGGAAGAATTTTCTATGGGCTGGCTTCTGGGTCCACACATTTCAAGCCATTTCATCTTCCACTCCACACATTCTTTCAGTTCTCAGTACCATAGGACATGTTCATATAGAAATACAACCTGTACCTTTTCACATTGCTGTCACAATCCTGGGTATGTCACCAAGGTAATGGAGTGGGCATATGACACCAAAAGTGCTGGTGACCACCTTAATATCCCATTCTACAAGATAGAAGTGTGATGAGAGGACATTCGAGCGGACAGAGACACCTTTATTGACAGTAAAGCATCATATTTTCTGCAAAATTTTCAAATCTTTACTTCAGTATAAATACAGTCCTAGGTAGCATCTAGGGCCATGGAAGTGACATGTAAATGAGGAACCCTGAAACATTAACAGTAATGATTTAAAGCAAACACATTTAACCATAGCTGCTGCTACAAGGGAAACAATGGGGGAGATAGAGGATAAGAGAAGACCCAGGCAGGATATTTATATTAGGTTACAGGAAACAAGCAGGGAATTATGGGTTCATATTTTCTAAAGAAATGGAAGGGAAATTTCCTAGCATTAGTCAACAAAGAAGTTTTATTTTCTACCTTAAAGTTAATAAACCCCTCCCTCAAAAATATACATAGAAAAACAGTATTTTGTAGCCCTTATGACACACAGGGTACATTCCCACTGCATTAAGAACACCCACTTTTTGACGGGCAAAGACTTCATGATTAAAATACCAAAAGCAATTGCAACAAAAGCTGAAATGACAAATGGGATCTAATTAAACTAAAGAGCTTCTTCACAGCAAAAGAAACTATCATCAGCTTGAACGGGCAACCTAAAGAATGGGAGAAAATTTTTGCAATCTATCCATCTGACAAAGAGCTAATATCCAGAATCTACAAGGAACTTAAACAAATTTACAAGAAAAAAACAAACCACCCCATCAAAAAGTGGGCAAAGGATATGAACAGATACTTTGCAAAAGAAGACATTTATGCAGCCAACAAACATATGAAAAAAACCTCATTATCACTGGTCATTAGAGAAATGCAGATGAAAACCACAATAAGATACCGTCTCATGCCAGTGAGAATGGCAATCATTAAAAAGTCAGGAAACAACAGATGCTGGAGAGCATGTGGAGTATAGGAATGCTTTTACACTGTTGGTGGGAGTGTAAATTAGCTCAACCACTGTGGAAGACAGTGTGGCAATTCCTCAAGGATCTCGAACTAGAAATACCATTTAACCCAGTGATCCCATTACTGGATATATACCCAAAGGATTATAAACCATTCTATTCTAAACACATGCACACATATGTTTATTGCAGCACTATTCACAATAGCAAAGACTTGGAACCAACCCAGATGCCCATCAATGTTGGACTGGATAAAGAAAATGTGGCACATATACATCATGGAATATTATGCAGCCATAAAAAAGAATGAGTTCATGTTCTTTGCAGGGACATGGATGAAGCTAGAAACCATCACCATCATTCTTAGCAAACTAACACAGGAACAGAAAACCAAACACTGCATGTTCTCACTCATAAGTGGGAGTGGAACAATGAGAACATATGAGCACAAGGAGGGGAACATCACACACTGGGGCCTGTTGGGGGGTCAGAAGCTGGGGAGGGATAGCATTAGGAGAAATACCTAACGTGGATGATGGGTTGATGGGTGCAGCAAACCACCATGGCACATGTGTACCTGTGTAACAAACCTGCATGTTCTGTACTTGTATCCCATAGCTTAAAGTATTAAAAAAAAATAGCCATTCCATTTCTAAGAGGTAATTTATATTAGTTACATGTGGAAAGGGGAAAAGTTTGGGTTATTTTTCAAAATTGTTTAAGTCCTGAGAAGTGTGACATGTTTTTTACTTTCTAATACTTCTATGAATAAAAGAGATACCCTAAATTAGAAAAAAAAATAAAGAATCACAAGTAAATTGCTTGATTTCTTTATGTCTCCATTCTCTAATCTGTACAATGGAAGACATTACTGTCTATTTATAGGGTATGATGAGTCTAATCCATACAGATGTCCAATACACAGGAAGAAGTCAATACATCCAATAAAGAGAGTTATCATTAGCCAAGTACATTCTCTAGGACAGATGAAGATTGAAGCTCTAGTCACTGGGATTATTGGTCACCTTCTAGATGTAAACTAAGAAGCACATTCTTTGGAGCCAACTCTTGGGTTTCTAATCCCAGCACTGTTTCCAGCCATATCACCCTGAATGTGCCTGATCTCATCTAATTCCAGCACCATCACTTGGTAGATTTATGTCCTTAGTAAAGTTCTTAACCTCTCTGTGAAGTTTCCTCACCTGTAAAGCTGAGGTAAACCCAATACCTCATAGGGTTTGCTTTTACTAGTGGTGCCATTATTATCATTATTTCCAAATCATATTCACATTTTTAAAGTACTACTTATATGAGGGAAACATATTGTTCAAGCAGATTTTGTGTAGCCTGTTATTCAAATAGAACAGGGTGAGTTGTATTTGATAATTGACTTGCATAATCAGGCTATTTTATAACTGTACGGGATTGTTTCTCTTTGTTTCTCCATGCCTTTACGCTGAAGAACACTTTGCCCTGTAACCTATAATTTTCGTGGTCTCACTCGATCAAAATATTCCCTCAAGGAGATTTTTCTTTTCTTTTCTTTTTTTTTTTTTTTTTTACAACCTGGTTGATGTTTATGGGAATACGTTGATGGAGATCTTTTTATCCTCAGCCGCTCTGTGAGATTTGTGTAATTTAGAATTTTGTTGTGATGTTCTCAACAGCCGGGGGAAGACATGGAATTGTAATGGCACACTCAGACACAAAACAATCTGGGGCTGTGATGCATCTAGAGTTTTTATAGCCTAATTGCTGTAAAACATAAAACACCAAAAGCTCCAATTCTGCCTCACCTGGTAATGACACTGCCTGAAAATAGGTTGTTATGGTACTGGAAGGAGTTGGGTTGAAAGGGAAACCAAGAAGCTACTATGATTAGGAAAAAACGGCATTGTTCATATAAGCTTCCATGGAAAATTATTTCTTTTAGCAAGAACAGAGGCATTGCAGAAACCGGTTCCAGGAGGCTATTGGGAATCACAGTCAGTAAAATATCCTGAATTTTTGCAAGCTAGAGTGTCTCTCTCTTCATTTTATTATCAAGTGCACAATAAGTAGATATGGACCTCATTTTAGTTAGTTACATAAATTTAGTAATTTTATAGTAGTTACAGTGAAAACATGGTATATTCTCATGGGAGCAAAAGGACATTATAGTTTTGAAAACAGCAATACTCCGTAACCTGAGTATTTACATAAAGGAAAATTTCGTGTATAGTTAGTTCATAAAGTGTGTTAGATATAACTAGACATATGTAGAGTTAATTGACTATTATATAGAAATCCAGTCATTGATGACATACCAGGTAACTCTGGAGTAATATCTTTTTTCCCCAGCTTTATTGAGGTATAATTGAAAAATTTTAATGATATATATTTAACATGTACAACATTATGTTTTGATATACATATACATTGTGAAATAATTACCACAATCAAGTTACTTGACATATTATCATCCCACATAGTTCTCTTTTTTGTGGTGAGACTACTTAAAATCTACTCTCTTTGCAAATTTCGGTATAAAATGCATTATTATTAACTATAGTCACCATGTTATACTTAGGTTTCCAGAACGTATTCATCTTAAGACTGAAAGTTGGTGCCTTTGACCAACATCTCCCCATTTTCCCCATTCCCCTACTTCTGGTAATCATCCTTCTACTGTCTGTCATTATGAGTTCTACCTTTTTTAGATTCCATTTATAAGGCAGGTCATTCAGTATTTGTCTCTGTCTGGCTACACTATTTTAATCCCCACCAACAGTGTACAAGTTTCCAGTTTCTTCACATCCTTGCCAGAACCTATCTTTTTTCTTTTTGATAATTTAAGCCATCCTAACAGATATGAGGGGGTATTTCATTAGTAGTATTATTAACATTTAATAGAAATACTATATAAGGTTTAAAAATAGTAACTTGTGTGAAAAGGATAAAAAGTAGTCATGACACACCATCCTTTCCTGTCTTCACATTTGATATGAGTAATTTGTATAAGATTCTGGTACAATGTGGAAATGATGTTATTTGTTTTATAAGGCTAACAAATTCTATTAAACTTTTTAGGATTAAAATGTCACTTCAGAAGAATTATATTTTAAAATGAGACTGTATCTCAGCAATATTGCTTATTCTTCAATCTATTTTTTGTATTTATTCATTAAGTGGGGTTAATAAATTTCTGCCGTTGTCATGAAAGCTGAAGGTATGGCTGGGCAGCACAGTGGCTCATGCTTGTAATCCAGCACTTTGGGAGGTCAGGAGTTTGAGATTAGCCTGGCCAACATGGTAAAACTCTACCTCTACTAAAAATACAAAAATTAGCTGAACATAGTGGTACATGCCTGTAATCTCAGCTACTCAGGAGGCTGAGGCAGGAGAATAGCTTGAACCTAGGAGACAGAGGTTGCAGTGAGCTGAGCTCTTACCACTGCACTCCAGCCTGGGTGACAGAGTGAGACTCTGGGTCAAAAAAAAAAGGTGCTTTGTCACCAGGTCATGAGTTATGCTTGTTCTATGTATCGACTATAGGTAGACTGAGGGTACAATATTGACACCCTCATCCTTTTTAGGCTGACATTTGGACTTATAGCCAACACCATTACAAGATTGCCTTCCTTAAAAATAAAAATTAAACTAAAAGCCAGTCGCAGTGACTCACAGCTGTAATACCAGCACTTTGGGAGGCTGTAGCAGGTGGATCACAAGGTCAGGAGATCGAGACCATCCTGGCTAACACGGTGAAACCCCATCCCTACTAAAAACACAAAAAATTAGCCGGGTATGGTGGCAGGTGCCTGTAGTCCCAGCTACTCAGGAGGCTGAGGCAGGAGAATGGTGTGAACCCGGGAGGCAGAGGTTGCAGTGAGCCCAGATCGTACCACTGCACTCCAGCCTGGGTGACAGAGCAAGACTGCGTCTCAAAAAAAAAAAAAAAAAAAAAAAAAAAAAATTAAACTATGTGCATTGATATTTTTTACTTGAATAATTACTTTAATGTGAATTTTAAATACTTACTTTGTATTTTATAATTCACCCTGTACTCATTAGTTTTTTATAGTAGTTATAGCAAAAACATAGTGTATGCTCATGGGAACAAAAGGACATTGTAGTTCTGAAAACAGCAATTGAGAACTTAGAAATAAAGAAGGAAGGATATAACTTGAGCAGTGATGGTTCTTTTGGGGCTACTTGAATAATCAAAGGGCACCGGAGTGGTTTTATCTCATAGAAAAAGTTCTGCAAACTCTGTAAGAGTCTTACATATTCATTATAAACTGACAGATTTATTGAGTACATTTAAGTAATTTAACATGGAAGCAATCTCATGCAAAATCAGAATTTCAGTATTTTCTTTTTTCTTGATTGGCACAATGCCAAAATTTTCATTAGTTCTAACAGGCAAGAAACTGATTTGTGGAAATGATATAATGAATGATGTTGGGGAGAAACTATCCATGTTAATTGTATTCAAGCACTTCTCTTTGCCTGCATAGAGTCTTTCTCATTTTCCAAACCATGTTGCCTTAGTCAGTCTTCTTACCTCTCTCAGGCTGGTTGAAGGCTAAACTTAAGAATGTTTTCCTAAGGTTTGGTAGATTGAATTCCTGGGCCCCAGTTCTTCAGTCCTCGAAATGGCCTCATGGCAGGTGATTTTTAGACTTCATTTTTGAATTTTACTTTGGTCAATGCAGATTTTAGTAGGTGTGACATGTGCGGAGGCCTGAAATATGCTTGAGTGGTTAAATTTGCTCTCTTGTGCAGTTGCTTTCTGCTAAAGAAGAACATGCTTTGTGTAGCCTTGTCCAAGGATAATGAAAGACACATGGAAAATACTTGAATTCAACTTCAAGTTTGGAGTCAAGGCCAGCTGAACCTAGCCTAAATCAGCCGAACCCCAGCTGAGTCACATACGCATATGTTGTCTGCCCTGAATTTTGGAGTGGTTTGTAAGACCACGTTTTTGTAGCAGTAGCTGACTGATAAAGGATGAGAGATGTTCTGTTTGCTTAGTAACAGCTTTAGCTTCATTTTGCTAATGAAAAAAATGAAACACTAACTGATTAAATGATATGCCTGAGATCAGACCAAACATCAGAAAATAATCAGAGACCACCTGTGTCGATATTACTTTACCTTGAGCCAGGACATTTTAAATAAGACTCAACACCAATAAACATCCTGGTTGTTTGCTTCAGAAATTTTTTTGCAGAGCAATTTTTCTGGGCAAATAGTTTTCTTATCTGGGCAAATAACTACCTAGTAAGAACATTAGTTTGCTCACCTGAACAAACATCACCTATCAGGGTATTAATTAATTTATTAAGACTTACTTTAAAACTTTCATTTCAAATTCTAAACTATTAAGGCATTAACTTGGTCAATTCTAACTAGTTCCCCTTTTTGCCAATTCTAACTAGTTGCCCTCTCGAAGACCTGGCTTATACCCCATGAGCACAAACTCTAAAATTTCCTATTCTTCCCTAACCTCTCTATCTTTGAGAGATGACTCAAACTGTCAAATTGATATTCTTTCCTACTGAAGTAAATTTAATCACTCAGCTTTGGCCAGGTGCGGTGGCTTACACCTGTAATCCCAGTACTTTGGGAGGCTGAGGCAGGTGGATCACGAGGTTGGGAGTTTGAGAACAGCCTGGGCAATATGGTGAAACCCCGACTCTACTGAAAAAATAAAAAAATTAGCTGGGCGTAGTGGCGTGCGCCTGTAGTCCCAGCTACTCAGGAGGTTGTGGCAGAAGAATCACTTGAACCCGGGAGGTGCAAGTTTCAGTGAGCTGAGATCAAGCCATTGCACTCCAGCCTGGGCGACAGACCAAGACACCATCTCAAGAGAAAAAAAAAAATCACTCAGCTTTACTTGATCAACAGCTTTTTGGTGGTCTTGGTGTAAGAATTGACAGCTGACATACCTTAGTATTATTTTGTTGAGCATTAATAAATGCATGTGTTAGGAAGAATAGCAAAATCCTGAACGTGTGCTTATTGGCTTCCAGTTCTTTTTGTTCTGCTATGAACTGGCACAATTGATCTATTTATCAGGCTGTCATCTATAAAGGAAAAGGATCAGAAAGATTATCTTGAAAGTTTCCGGGTCTAAAACTCTATGATTCTAAGATTCTGAGGTTTTCAAACACACATGTAAAATAATTACTGGAACAGTTTATTGTTTTTTAAATATCTCTTAATAGGAAGTGCACAAATTGTAAAAATTTAAATAAGATTATTATGGCTCCTTTAAGGAATCTATGATAACATGTCCTTAAAAACACTGGTATAATGAATTATTTAAATTAAAGGGTTTTTTTTGTTACACAAATTGGTTTACACTAAGAGTCTGAATCTAAATATATTAGTTCCTTTATGTTAATTGTATTCTCCTCATATGATAACATTTCAACCATTTATAATTCACCAGCAAGCAATATTACCGATCCTGAATAGAAGTTCTACGTATCATCAGGAAGTAAGCAAAAAAAGCCTCCTGCCAAAGAAATTCCACCTAAGTTAATGACAACTTGTTTCATTAGGTCTTCTTTCAGAAGATATTTAATATTATTTTGCACACAATATTAACATGTCTTATATAGACTAGAAAGAACAAAATAAACTGTAGAGTGATGCTATATACAGGCACAGTGATAAACGTAGAAGTAAGAGAGCAGATTATCCACAATGGAGGAAACCACATAATTATGGAAAGTAGCTATATGAGCACAAAGTACAAAGTCTGGAGACATTTAAAATGGGCCAGTCTTATGCACCTTTGATTTACAGATAGTGAAATAGCAGATGTTCATAATAATCATGTTTCATCATCTGGATGCAGACTTACACTCTCAGCAGAATTTTTTATTTAAGGATTCAGATAAATGTATAACATATTTTAGAAACATTTACAAACCAAAATTTTGCTTTTTAACTTTTAGAGGTAAAACATCATATATCTATAAAATCTGATTATGCAAAATAATGTTATTCAAAGAATTCTAGACAGCTGGAGTTTTACAATTTTTAGCTTTTTGAAATGTTCTCTAATGTTTTCCTGATTTGCTCTCTCTTGGTTTTAAACCCAACATTTTTGATTCAAGATTTTATTTATTACATGTATATTTCTTTACTATTTTATAAGCAGTTAATATTTTTATATTGGTAATAATAAAATTTTGTCTCTTATTTTTAGTTCCACCTTCCTCTTTTTCTTTCAAAACTCATTATTTCAAATATATCAGGAGAATCTCATTCATGATTCACTGGCAAAGATTAACTCTAAATAGGAAAATGTTACTTTTTAAATTTAATCTATGTTTGCGATGGAAGTAAATTCAATTGAAAGAGACTTTTTCTCTTCTAAGTAAAAAACTTTCATTTCTGATACATAAAATACAGATTAATTACACCTTGTGATCCACTTGTAATGATTCCATAGCCTTAGCAGAAAATAGTCTGGTCTTTTGGAGGGAGGTCACATTAGAACATCATTTTGAAGTGAGGCTTTGCACTCTTTCAATATTTTTGGCAGCTTAACTGCAGTATCTTTCATATGTGAAATAACGAGGGTATTTAAACAACTTATAAGAAACTGTTAAATAGTAAGAGTTCAAACTTCTGTTGCTCCACTAAGCACTATGAATATAGAAACAATAGGCAAGAAGAGGTAAAGAAAACAACTTGTAACCCTCAAATGGGTGATGGACAAAATGGATGAAGAAGGAAAAAATTTGTATTTAGAATTTACAAATTAAAATTTCTTAGCACAATAATAATGGCTGTGTCCAAAGGAAAAATTCATCAACCAGAAAAAGGTTGATATATTTCCTATATAACATTGATTTATTTCCATTAACAATGGTTTGAACAATTTATTTTTCGAGTTCACTATAATTATAAAATACTTTCTGACAAGCTGATTAATAACAGTACTACCTTATAAGCACAATCAGAGTAGCTCTAGAGAGCTAGTGTTGAGTTTGATTTGTAACAGTGAAACAACAAAAGAGCTAGCACAACTAACTCCATTTTTGTTTAAGGGGCTTTTACCCTTTTTTGGACATAGGCAAGGATAATTTTAAAGACTAAGATGATATGCAAAACCAACAATAATGTAGTTGTTTTTTAAATTTTTATTTTGTTATTTTCTTGAGACAGAGCCTTGCTCTGTCGCTCAGGCTGGAGTGCAGTGATGTGATCTTGGCTCACTGCAACTTCTGCCTCTCAGATTCAAACAATTCTCCTGCTTCAGCCTCCCTAGTAGCTGGGACTACAGGCACACGCTGCCATGCCCGGCTAATTTTTTATACTTTAGTAGAGATGGGGTTTCGCCGTGTTGCCCAGGCTGGTCTCCAACTCCTGAGCTCAGGCAATCCGCCTGCCTTGGCCTCCCAAAGTGCTGGGATTACCGGCGTGAGCCACTGTGCGCGGCACCACAATAATGTAGTTTTTAAAAACTAATTCTGGCTTGAAAAGGTAAGGACATAAACAACTATGTTTTGTTAAAGATTTATAGGATGCTGTGACCTGATCAAGGCCAAAGAAGTTCCCAGCCTCCTCGGACCCTCACTGGTGCCCAGATTTCTGCGATCACCGGTCACTTCTTGATCCCAACCCTGTTCTCTTCTGCCGACTCTTAACATAAGAAGAGCCTGAAATTTGTACTGAATTAAGATGGTATTTTAGGACACAAGTCCACCATCTTCTCAGTTTGCTGGCTCTCCTAATAAACCTGCTTTTTCTCTTACCAACTCTTGTCTCTCATGTTTGGCTTTTGACTAGCAAGTAGCCAAACTTGGTATGGGTTACAATTTCATAGTGCCCAGCATGGGGCTGTGCACCCATGGATGTTCTAGCTTGCCCCATTTCCAACAGCAATGGAGCAATTAGCCGCGGTAGCATACCAGGACTTCCCTGGTCGTGTTACTGGGCAGAGCAGTTAAATGAGTTTTTAATGATTCCATTTTAGCTAGAACTGGTTGAACACTATAAGAAAACCAAAATCTCCATGTAAACTTAAATTTGTGAGTTTTATATCAACATCAGTAGCTTAATAACAGCAGATTCAAATTAGACACAAAAGAGAAAAATAGAATTTTAGAAGACCGTGCTTATCTTTATAGTTGTAGGTTGACAATTTGAGCTCTGAATTTTTCTTACTGCAATTTGCCCATTAGTTTTAAAATGTGCACAAAACAGGCCATAATACGTAACCCGCTGAAGTCCCAGAAAACTGGGCATGCCTTTGAAGTGTAAACCCAGGGCCCACAAAATATGACAGACAAATTCAAAATACCTGGTTCTCAGATTGTGTAAAAGTCCAACGACTATTTCCCTCTCCCACAGGATACCCCAATCAAATACAAAAACAAAGCAGTGAATTCTGAGGAAAAGCCCACTTGGAAGGGAAAGCAGTTCCTAGTTGCACATATTGAAGTGACTTACCCAGTCTTGGAGCCTGTCAATACTTCTTTTCCTGGTACCAACAAAGCTTTACAGGCAGCTGACACCATGAAGAAGGAAGAAGGGAGAATCTCTGAGACAAAAGCATTACTGGCAGCTGCTGGGATGTCTCTGGAATTCCAGTCATGGTGTCAGCTAGCCATGAGCAACTGGCACTCATGACTGGTTGTTGATCTGCCTGATAGTGTGAATGGGTAATTCCCGGAACACTGCTGTGGCCAATTGCTCCATCCATAGGAAATCAGGCAGGCTAGGACACCTGAGGCACACAGCCCCACATTGGGCGCCATAAAACTGTAACCAGATTCAGCTGCTCACTGCTCAAAAGCCAAACACGAGAAACATGAGTTGGTGGGAGAAACAGCAGGTTTATTTGGAAAGCCAGTAAACCAAGAAGATGGTGGACTTGTATCCTAAAATAAGTCAGGTCAGTACAAATTTCAGGCTCTTTTTATGTTAAGGGTGGTGAGAACAGAAGGGCGTTGGGATGAAGAGGTGACTGATAATCATAGACATTTGGGCACCAGCAAGGCTCTAAGGAGGTTGGGAATTATTTTGTCCTTGATCAGGTCACAGTGTTCCTATAAATCTTTAACAAAACATAGTCATTTACATACCTATGATATTCCAGGGGTACCTATGACATTCCAGGGTTAGTTTTAAAAAACTATATTGTGGTTGTTTTTGTGTAGTATCTCAGTGCTCTATAGTTATCCTTGCCTATGTACAGGAATGGATAAAGGCCCCTTAAACAAAAATGAAGTTAGCTATGTTTGTGGTTTGTTTTTTTTTTTTTTTTTTGAGACAGAGTTTCACTCTTGTTGCCCAGGCTGGAGTACAATGGTGTGATATCAGCTCACCACAACCTCCGCCTCCCAGGTTCAAGTGATTCTCCTGCCTCAGCCTCCCGAGTAGCTGGGATTACAGGCATCCGCCACCACACCTGGCTGATTTTGTATTTTTAGTAGAGATGGGGTTTCTCCATGTTGTTCAGGCTGGTCTCAAACTCCCAACCTCAGGTGATCCACCTGCCTCGGCCTCTCAAAGTACTGGCATTACAGGTGTGAGCCACCATGCCCAGCCTGTTAGTTCTTTCGCTGTTTTGCAGTTATAGTTTGAGAACAAACATATTTTAAAATAAATAAAGCAGCATACTAACTTCTACAAAACAAACCACTAATTCTCATTTGGTGATGTCATGCTCCATTTTTTGTTTTACTTAAGTACATTTGCCTTTTACTACCACATATTGTTTATGCTCACACATTTATTTAAATATCAAATTGAAATGAAGTAGAAATAATACTATTTTTAAAAATCTAAAATGTTAAATAATTTTGAGTTTTAAAAATTTTTAAAAATTTGACTCTCAGAAAGATAAATGGATACTTCTTGTGGTCTCAGAAATTCTAGACTATAAGCTGATGAACTGCAAATTATCATTCACATTTCTGATTTAATGATTAGATAATCAAGGGTTTTCAAATATTTTGAGTATGATTAAATGCAGGTTAAACTGGTATATTTGCTAAATCACTGACAGTTTATCTGAATTTGCATATACTTATTTGTGAAGTATGGAACTATCATTTTCCTGGATAACCTTCTGTTTTTAAACTATTTCCTTGCTAAGATTTCAGATCTATTGGGAAGAATTATCTTCTATTTAAAAACAGATATAAATAAAAATACAGGAATGATTTTGGTGAAATAAACATAAAATTTGCATTTCTATCAGGTTTCCAAGTGATCTTGCTGCTGCTGGTCTGAGCACTAAACTTAAAGAACTTTCCAGAGCCACTTGACAGAAAGATAATTGTACCTTGAAGTTATATAATCAGTATTACAGTTTTAAATAGAAACTAAACTATGGTATCATAAATTTTAAAATTTATTTTCAAAATGTACTCTCTATAGCTGAATGTCATTATATATTGTAGAATTCACTTTTTGGGATTGTTTTCCTCCTTGTTAGTCTTCATTTTGTTCTCAACCCAAGCTGTGTCTCCCCTCTTCATCATTGTTTTGGAAATATTTGTCTGATTTTATGGTTACTATATATACTAAAACGGTAACTTCCTGGAGTAATTTTTCAGGTAAGAATAATCATTAGAATGTAAGCTTCCTGACACAAGGAACCATATGCTGTTCATCTTTAAATCCCCACTTCCATCTTATAACTAATGTGTAGCACTAAGCATTGTCCATAAAATAAACAAATATGTATTGAATAAATATTATTACATTTTGACTCTATTTCTTTTTTCTGAAGACCATAAAAATCACATATAGAGCTTAAATCATCTAAAATTTACATACAGGGAGGTGAAGAAAGTAGGAAGAGAGGAATGGAAGCCCATAAGGGTCTGTAGGAACAGAAGGTAGTATGAAATGATTAAACCTGAATTAATCAGGATCTTAAATTATTAATTCATTTATTTGAATGTACCATGTTTCTTTGTTATTTATCTGGTGTTTTACAGTGCAATATATAAAGAGGAAGCAACCAATCCAGATATATTGATTAGAAATGAGCTTAACAATTAAATAGAATTTTACCTGATAATAGTTTTTAGAGGACACTGGCTAAATCCAGTCACTATTAAACAAGTTAAATGAAATGAAGTAGTAGAAAATACTTCATAGGACAAAATTAATCGATTTATATCAAGGAACTCATGAAAATAACAGGCAGTTATATATATTTTCTCAAGTGAGAGAATCCTTGTTTAATCTCTGAAAAAGATATATAGTAAGTGATTTTTATTATTCTACTATATGTTTGAAATGGAAATATTTCATGATATAAAAATGTGAAATCTTATTAAAAGACATAAAACAAAATTGAACAAATGGGAAGGCCTAATATGTCTTAGGAAGGTTTACTATCATTTGGAAGTCACTTCTTCTAAAATTAATAATTTAATTAAGTTATCATTAGAATCCCAAAGTGTTTCATTAGGAGGGGGAAATATATAAATTAATATTAATGTTTATTGCCTGAAAGAGCTTAAGAGAGTATGCAAAAGGACCAAGAAAAGGATCTTGACTTTCCAGTTACCAGAATATCAAAACTGAAAACCACTAAACACAAATCAATATGACATTGGTATAGAGAAACCCAGGAAGTGTATGTTGCAGTGTGTGAAGATTGGGTGACTGCACTCCAGTCTGGGCAACTAGAGCAAAACTCCATCTCAAAAAAAAAAAAAAAAAAAAAAAAAAGTACACAGAGTAATTACAATAATGGGTAACTAGCTTTAGAAAACAATTCTGAGTTTTACAATGTGTATAAAATCAGTATAAAATTTGTGAATAAATGAAATATATGTAGATTTCTTAAAATTCTGTGATTTTACTTGGATGAAGTGAAGAAAGCCTATGTTTTGGGAATTCCCGACTGAATATTGGAGGGAACAAAACGAAAAGAAAGAAAATAGGAAAATGATAGATGACATTTTACAATATTACAAATTGAAATGACAACAAGCATAAAAATGACACTATGTAGTTCACTATTTGTTGAGGAATGAAAACTAAAGTAATATTGAGATATCAGGTTACCCCCAAAGAAGAATCAAACATTAAAGAGAAAGCTGTATGTGTATATATTACAGATAAAAATGTGAGGTTTTATTGTTTTTTGGGGAAAGCAATATGGCAATAGCCATTGAAATTAAAAACAAATACATCCTGTGATCCAGCTCTTCTGTAATTCTCAGAAACTTTACTATAAAAAGCAAAGCATCATTCATTAAAATTACGTGTACATGAATTTTATTGTGATAGTGCTCATGGTGGCATTATATAGGGAAGATTAAATACATTCCATTATATGTACATGAAATAATAAAATATAGCCACCTAAAATAAACTGTATTAATGCAAGTTGACTTAGATGCTTTTTTATGAGGTGTTTTTGAGTAAGAAAAGCAAGACGAGAAAAGATAATGTCATCCATTTCTGTAAAACATAAAATAACCAAGAAGCCCTTTGTTTATTTTTATCTGAATATACATATTTGAATTATATGAATATCAATACTGCAAAGGGTCTGAGATTTTATTCTATTTGCAAACTAACAAGTTAGCCTTCTTATCTTTTACAGAATTTGATAGAAAACATGAGACTCCTGGGTCAGAAACTAAGAGCTTTATTACTCATGGCATAGCAAACAGAATGATCATTTTCATATTTGTAATAGTTCCCTTTGTCCTGGAGTCTCACAGGGGTGACATGGAAAGCCACCTGACATCTGCAGAAGAAGAGGGTTGCATTATAGAATGGAGCAATGGAGCCAAGGGTCCTGTACTTTTTGAGCAACAAAAAAACGTAGTATGCAGCAAAGAAGCTAGTCTCCCTTCTACTGGGAGCAAAAAGTTACCCAATAGGAGGTCAAGTTGTGATAGGGAGTCAAACTGTGGTCTCCTTGACCTATGTTGTTACTAATGTGACAAGAGAAACTGCTTGGTGTGAGAAAACTGATAAGTCTTGCAATCTAGCCTACTTAGCAAGAACACGAAGTGATATTTAGGGGTCATTGTGAGCTGCAAAGGAGCATGGAGAAAAATATAGACATGTATCATATTTTCAGAACAATTGACTTTGCAGGGAGTGAGCTGATGTGGGGGGAGGGTAAGAAGATATAGAAGAATGAAGCGAACAAAAAAGAAATGAAAAAGACTGCATTTAATAAATACATAATCACAAACATATGTATATACATTTATGTATAATTATGTTTTTAATTAAAAGTATAAGTTATGAATAATTTTTTTAAAGTTACAACCACTGATATTTGGTCATTTTAATCTCTAATTTAAATACTTCAGTGGCTTCCTATTAATTTTAGGATAAGGTCTATATATAGTGCCTAAATACGGCTTGCAGTGACTTCCACATATAATTCCTGCTTGACTGTTGATCCTCGCCTTTAGCTGCAGCCATTGTTCTACACTAGACATTCTGCATATTGTGACTATGCCAGAGATCATGAATCAGGAAAAATTATGCCGACTCATTGATGCTTACCTTCAGTGATATAATAGTTGATTTAGAAATGTGACACTATTGAAAAGATACACGTCTTCCCTTATTACAGTTCTGGAGTTTCATTGCTACTCCAAAGAATGGTAGGTACAAAAAGAGTTCTGCTAAAGGTATAAATAATTTTTACACTTATGTTAATTAATGTTGGTCAATCACTACAATCTAAGCATTTGCTTTTTAAAAGATAATGATTTTTTGTTACTTTGAAGAAGTGCATCCATGTATACTAGCAGTAAGAAAACAGGAAGACAAGTTTTTCTACAAGAGTATTTCAGACTTCTCTCTGGAACTTTAATTGTGTTACATTTAAATTTTTAACATTTCAAAACCCAATCAATTATAGAACTCTAAATGATAAATATTTTAGTATGTGTGTAAGAGAAGTTTTAATAATCAACAATAATTTGGGTTAAGGTATTCCAGAGACAGAAAATTTGAGGAGGAGCATTTCCTGCAGAGTGTGTGGTACATTCTTGACCCTTCCTCTCTGATCAGCTTCAATTAGAAAGAAAGGGGCAGGTGCGGTGCTTCACGCCTTCAATCCCAGTACTTTGGGAGGCCAATGTGGGTGGGTCACGAAGTCAGGAGTTCGAGACCAGCCTGACCAACATGGTGAAACCCCATCTCTACTAAAGATACAAAAAATTAGCTGGGCATGGTGGCGTGCACCTGTATAGTCCCAGCTACTTGTGAGGCTGAGACAGGAGAATTGCTTGAACCTGGGAGGCAAAGGTTGCAGTGAGCAGAGATCACACCACTGCACTCCAGCCTGGGCAATAGAGTGAGACTCTGTCTCAAAAAAAAAAAAAAAAAAAAAAAAAAAGAAAGAAAAAAGAAAAAGTATACAAGACTATACAAGCATGCATATTACTTTGCTTTACACAATTGGTGGCCTACTATACCTACTTTACAGCAAAATACATTTGAAAAGCCAAATGAAAAATGGGAAACATGTTTTTTATGAAGAAAAGAGATAATTGCTTGCGAGGGAGAAAAACTGAATCACCACTCTCTTATTTGTTTAGAGTTTAGTGTAGATTAATGTGAGAACATCCTAACCCCAAAGGAACAAGTTATTTCCCAGGGAGCAGTTTTCTCTACTGTACGCAGAGACCAAAAGTAAGAGGAAAAGCCGTTCAAAGATGGAAAGGGTGAGGAGGGATATTGGCGAGCTTCACTACCAGGCTAATCCTCTCGCATCAGAGACAATTGCTCGCCCTAGGGGTGAAGACATCTTAGTCAGCACTGCTTAAACAAGGTAGTTTGTGCAGGATATGTATTGTGTCTGCATCTGAGTTTTCTCAGTGCTCCCTCAGCAACTACTTCAAATGATTATTGTGGGATCAAATAAAACATTCCAGATACAGCATCCAGTATGTGTTAGCTGTCATTGTTCTAATAGTCTCAGCATTGGAAAACTAGCAAAAATCATGAAATTGCTCCTAATTCTTAAATTAGACTTTATCTTGTGCTCACCCACCACACCAAGAAGTAGATGCCTTCATGTGGGTGGCATCAGCAGAACTCAGGCATAACTGTATGGGTGACAGTGGTCTGGGAGTGCTTTGAGTGGTAGAGAGCAATTAGCTGAGTGCCCTTCACAGTAAGGTCAGGTAGAAAGACAGTGTCTCAGACACACTTTCCACATTACTTTTCACCCTCAGAAGCCAAAATTGTGAGTGATCTTACTAAAGAGAGGCAGTTTTTCATGACTGAAGCTTTCTTAGAAAATAGAATATTTGTTTCCCTCTAAATTCAAATTTATAATAGAGTAGCCATTGGATTTTCTGGGATGTTTATTAAAAATCTGTGATCAACCAGCAATAATTTTCAACTTTCTCAGTCTCTGGGAGCAATCATCCTTATTCAAATATTCCCTGGCTGGTAAGTTCACTCATCTGAATAGTTTATATTCTATTTCTTTTTTAATGTTTCAAATGTTTCTATGTAAAAACAAAAAATGATTCCAAGGCATTGACTGTTTAAAGTATGTAAATATGAAAAAATGGTAATGAATGGGTAGATTTACATAAGTAAACTTTGTCTGGATATTGGAATTATTAAAGAATTTAAAAATAACATTGTGCTGTAAATGCAAGAGTAATGTTAGGGAATATTGATAGGATGTCAGTTTTCATAGTTTGTAGTTAAAGTAGGGAAAATTGGAGCCTTCATAACTGTCAGCATAATTGTACCATCCTTGTCTCAGGAACCCTTTCTCCTGCTCTACTTTGTCATCAGCAACCATTGTCTCTAAAGTTCCTGTGATATTCTTGTGAACACAAGTTATTTTTCTTCTACAGTCATCTGCTTGTGCCTAATTAATTTATAAAGTTATCAATAAGGATTTATGAAATATGTAAGTCCTGAAAATCAGGGTGCGCCTGTGTCAGGTAGGAGGGCACCTCTAGACCTTAACTCAATTAACATCAAGGAAGTAATTTAGATTCAAAGTAGGGTTTAAAGCAAGTACACATATTGAACTGAAGAAGTGGTTTATCGTAAAAAATTTATATTTTGGGGGCTTGGCATGGTAGCTCACACCTATAATCCCAGAAATTTAGAGGGCTAAGGTGTGAGGATTACTTGAGGCCAGGAGTTCAAGACCAGCCTGGGTAATGTAGTGAGATCCTGTCTCATAAAAGAAAGAAAGAAAAGAAAAGAAAAGAAAAGAAAAGAGAAGAAAAGAAAAGAAAAGAAAAGAAAAGAAAAAGCTGGGCATGGTGGCATGCACCTGTAGTCTCAGCTATTCTAGCTACTCAGGAGGTTGAGGTGGGAGGTTTGCTTGGGCTCATAAGTTCGAGGCTGCAGTGAGTTATGATCATGCCACTGCATTCCAACCTGGGTGACAGAGGGAGACCCTGTCTCTAAAAAAAAAAAATACACTTTTAATTAAAATCTGACTAACCCTTATGTATTTCACATATGGGTCTTAGCTTTCATTACTCTCATGTTTTCTGAATCTCTGATTTGTGTGGTTCTGTGCACAAGAATCTGTCTCAACAGTCCCAGGATCTGACCAGCCTGGATGCAATGTACTAACTGGCCTATTCACTACCAAACTTGCTTTCTTACCTCCAGGAAGGACAAGGAGCTAAAATGAGTTATCTTTTATACAGGGAACAATTCAAACTCTGCTTTCCATTATCCACAAAGAATTGAGCATAGCATTATATGCTTAGAAAAAAAATTCTTCTCCTTCTTTCTTTCCTTCCTTCCTTCCTCCCTCCCTCTTTCTCTCTCTTTCTTCTTTCTGGTAATATGCATAATTGCAGACATGCTAAGACATGTTAAAGTCAATCAGGGATTATACAATACTTTAGATAAATCTATTGTATTTCAGGTATAGGATGTGACAACTGAGTATCAGGAGAACACTGCAATGGCTGGAAGAAGGCTCTCTCCAGCAAGACTGTCTTGGAAATTGCTGTATACCCCACTGCATATCGAACAGTGGAATTTTCATAGGCAAGTCCCCCCTGCTCAAAGTGGGCATTAGATGTGTGTTAAATGTTCACTGCTAGAATTGTCATAATGCTTTCCTAAGTCAGACTTCCATTTCTTTTTAAAATACATTTAAAACTTTTTATTTTGATAGAATTTTAGATTTACAGAAGAGTTACAAAGATAGTATAGCTTAACTCAGCTTTTCCTTTATTTTTTATTTTTAACTTTAAGTTAAGTTCAGGGGTGTTGTGGTACATATACACCACGGAATAGTTTACACCCATTAAAAAGAATGAGATCATGTCCTTTGCAGGGACATGGATAGAGCTGGAGGCCATTATCCTTAGCAAACTAACACAGGAACAGAAAACCAAATGTGGCATGTTCTCACTTATGAGTGGGAGCTAAATGATGAAAACACATAGACACATAGAGGGGAACAACAGACTTCCATTTCTATCTACCTCCTTCTCTGCACAATTCTTCTGTCTTTCCAGTCATTGTCTTTGTTGTTGTCCTGACCACTCTTTTGAAGTCTTTCTCTTCTCAGTCTGTACATAGTGCCTGATGAGGAAGTGAACAAAATAGAGGAGGGTGCCCTGGACTTCAAAGGTAGCCCATTCAGTTTTCTCCTATGTATGAAAACAAACTGTATTTTTTCATCTGTGTGGTGAGAATAGCACTTTCAGGTCTAAATTCACAAAGGCACATCATGTTAGCCCTTTTTGTGTGTGGTAAGAACACTGAATATGAGGTCTACCCTCTCAACACATTTTAAAGTACACAATACAATGTTATTGTATATCAGATAGATTAAGAAAAAAACTCTTGGCAGCAAAATAAATCTTCAAATAGTATGGAAGTAATGGTGATTCCACACAGAGTCAATTTACCAGGAGGTCCTGTTGAACTGCAAATGACAGACAGCCCAACAGAAACTGACTTAAGCAAAAGGAATTTGTTGTTTTAAAAGAAAGGTCAATGGTGAGGCTTGTTTAAGGAAATGCTAGAATAAAGGTTCAAGCAACTTTTTAAAAATTAATTTTTTATT
Source organism: Macaca fascicularis (assembly GCF_037993035.2). Lineage (NCBI taxonomy): Eukaryota > Metazoa > Chordata > Mammalia > Primates > Cercopithecidae > Macaca > Macaca fascicularis. Next base: position 109,138,698 of record NC_088386.1, read on the forward strand.
TCAGAATAGTTTTAGATTTAGCAATAAGTTGCAAAGATAATATAGAAAGTTCCCATATACTCATATTCAGTTTTCCCTACTATGAACATCTTACATCAATATGGTACATTTGTTACATCTAATGAACCATTATTGACACATTATTAGTAACTAAATAAAGTCTATACTTTATTCAGAAATCCTTAGTTTTTACATAATATTCTCTTTTCCCTAGGATCCCACGTTGCATTCAGTCAGCATACCTCTTTAGGGATCTCTTGGTTGTGACAGTTTCCCACTTTTCTTGTTTAATGATTGATATGTTTTGACTGTGTCCCCACCCAAATATCATCTTGAATTGTACTCCCATAATTCCCACATGTTGTGGGAAGAACCCTGTGGGAGAAAATTAAATCATGGGGGTGGTTTCCCCCATACTGTTCTTGTGGAAGTGAATAAGTCTCACAAGATCTGATGGTTTTCAGAACAGGAGATCCCTGCACAAGCTCTCTTTGCCTGGTGCCATTGATGTAAGACGTGACTTGCTCCTCCTTGCCTTCCACCATGATTCTGAGGCCTCCTCAGCCACGTGGAACTGTGAGTCCAATTAAACCTCTTTATTTTGTAAATTGCCCAGTCTCAGGTATGTTTTTATCAGTAGTATGAAAACAGACGAATGCAGTAAATTGGTTCCAGGAGTGGGGTGTTGCTGAAAAGATAGCCAAAAATGTGAAAGCAACTTTGGAACTGGGTAACAGGCAGAGGTTGGAACAGCTTGGAGGGCTCAGAAAAAGACAGGAAAATATGGGAAAGTTTGGAACTCCCTAGAGACTTCTTGAATGGCTTTGCCCAAAATGCTGATAGCAATATGGACAATGAAATCCAGGCTGAGGTGATCTCAGATGGAGATGAGGAACTTGTTGGGAACTGGAGCAAAGGTGACTCTTGTTATGTTTTAATAAAGAGACTAGTGGCATTTTGCCCCACCCTAGAGATCTATGGAACTTTGAACTTGAGAGAGATAATTTAGCGTATCTGGCAGAAGAAATTTCTAAGCAGCAAAGCATTCAAGAGGTGACTTGGGTGCTGTTAAAGGCACTCAGTTTTATAAGGGAAGCAGAGCATAAACGTTTGGAAAATTTGCAGCCTGACAATGTGACAGAAAAGAAAATCCCATTTTCTGAGAAGAAATTCAAGCCAGTTGCAGAAATTTGCATAAGTAGCAAGGAACCGAATGTTAATCCCTAAGACAATAGGAAAAATGCCTCCAGGGCATAATAGAGGTATTCATGGCAGCCCTTCCCATCATAGGCCTGGAAGTGTAGGAGGAAAAAGTGGTTTTGAGGGCTGGTTCCAGGGTCCCCATGCTGTGTGCAGTCTAGGGACTTGGTGCCCTGTGTCCCAGCTACTCTAGCCATAGCTGAAAGGGACCAAAGTAGAGCTTGGGCCATGGCTTCACAGGGTGCAAGCCTGAAGCCTTGACAGCTTCTGTGTGGTGTTGAGCCTGCCTGTGCACAGAAGTCAAGAATTGGGGTTTGGGAACCTCCGCCTAGGTTTCAGAGAATGTATGGAAATGCCTGGATGTCCAGGCAGAAGTTTGCTGCAGGAGTGGGGCTCTCATGGAGAACCTCTGCTAGGGCAGTGCAGAAGGAAAATGTGGGATCAGAGCCCCCACACGGAGTCCCTACTGGGGCACTGCCTAGGGGAGCTGTGAGAAGAGGGCCACCTGTCCATCATACCCCAGAATGGTAGATCCACTGATAGCTTGCACTGTGCACCTGGAAAAGCTGCAGACACTCAACACCAGCCCATGAAAGCAGCCAGGAGGGAGACTGTACCCTGCAAAGCAACAGGGGTGGAGCTGCCCAAGAACATGGGAACCCACCTGTTGCATCAGCTTGACCTGGATGTGACACGTGGAGTAAAAGGAGATCATTTTGGAGCTTTAAGATTTGACTGCCCTGCTGGAGTTTGGACTTGCATGGAGCCTGTAGCTCCTTTGTTTTGGCCAATGTCTCCCATTTGGAATGGCTGTATTTACCCAATCCCTGTAACCCCACTGTATCTAGGAAGTAACTAACTTGCTTTTGATTTTACAGGCTCATAGGTGGAAGGGACTTGCCTTGTGTCAGATGATACTTTGGACTGTGGACTTTTAGGTTAATGCTGAAATGAGTTAAGACTTTAGGGGACTGTTGGGAAGGCACAATTGGTTTTTAAATGTGAGGACATGAGATTTGAGAGGGGCCAGGGGTGGAATGATATTGTTTGGCTGTGTCCCCACCCAAATCTCATCTTTGCTCCAGTTCCCAACAAGTTCCGCATCTCCATCTGAGATCACCTCAGCCTGGATTTCATTGTCCATATTGCTATCAGCATACTCCCATAATCCCACATGTTGTGGGAGGAAACTGGTGGGAGATAATTGAATCATGGGGGTGGTTTTTCCCATACGGTTCTTGTGGTAGTGAATCAGTCCCATGAGATCTGATGGTTTTAGAAACGGGAGTTCCCTGCACTAGCTCTCTTTGCTTGCCACCATCAATGTAAGAAATTACTTGCTCCTTCTTGCCTTCTGCCATGATTATGAGGTCTCCCCAGCCACATGAAACTGTGAGTCCAGTTAAACCTGTTTCTTTTGTAAATTGTTCAGTCTTGCATGTCTTTTTCAGCAGTGTGAAAATGAACTAACACAATGATGTTGATAGTTTTGAGAAGTACTGGGTAAGGTATGTTGTAGTTTCCCTCAACTGAGATTTATCTGATGTTTTCTCTTGATTGGTCCATGCTTACAGGTTCTGGGGAGAAAGATCACAAAGATGAAATGCCATTCTCATTACATAATACCAATACCAACATGACTTATCACTGTTGATATTAATCTTGATCACCTGGGTGAGGTGGTGTTTATCAGCTTTCTGCACTGTCAAGTTGGGATTTTACTATACAAGAAACTCACTATGTGTAGTCTATACTTAAGGAATGTGCAGCTATGTTCCATCTCCTGGAATGTAGAGTATCTACATAAATTACTTGAAATTATTCATCACAGGAGATTTGTCCATTCTTCTCCATTCATTTATTTATCATTTAATCATCTATTTGTATCAGTATGGACTCACAGATATTTATTTTATACTTTGAGTTATACTTCAGTACTACTTTATTAATTTGGTTGCTCAAATCATCCTAGCTTCACTTAGGACAATTGGCTGCTGAGTCCCTTTGACCTATGTCCATCACTTTGAGATTTTTTTTCAGAGGCAGGATCTTTTTTACTTTCTGGAATGGTAAGATCCTCTAGGCTCATCTTGTTTATTCCCCATCAAGCCCTAAAACCAGCCATCTCTCCAAGGAGCCCTCTATCCTTTTAATTAGCAAATGGTATTAAAATCTAAAATCTGAAGTGCTCATTGTAATGGGGGTGTTGTTGCTTCTAGGCCCTCTCAGCTGACAGAGCAAAGAAATACATGTGTGTATGCTACGGGTTCAAGTCATTGCATCTGGGCTCAAGTTTTCTCTTTCTTCACTCAGGTCTTCCATGCTGACTGAATTCTTAGATAAATAATTTCTTCATTCTTGCAATCATGCTGGAGCAACTCCAGAACTAAATCCCAAGGGGCAGAGTAAGAATCTCCCAAAATTTCCAACAAATTCTTACCAAATCTAATTTGGCTCCTTTTAAGACACATACCAACTTCAGAACTGATCACAGTAGCCAAGAATAATGAAGTATTCTTTTGGGTTAAACCTGGAACATATGTTCCTTGCCAGAGACAGAGGATTGACCCTGTTTGAACTACGTGGGCTCAGAATACTAGAGAAATGAATTTTCAGTGGTTGTTGGTGAAAAAGGGAAATATATATGCTGTATATTTGAAATGATAATTTTTCACCATAGTCAATTAGTACTACTTCTATGAATTCAGAAATCTAAAATTGGCCACCACTTACTGTTAAGTTTTGAAAGAAAATAAGATAGTTACTTTTATAAAAAGATGCATCAGTGAATGACTTGGGCTCTATCTATAGCAAATGAATGCTCATAACTTCTGAAAATTGAATACTCTTTTACTATATTATTGCATGTAATTATTTTCTGCTTTAAAACTACAAATACAAAGAGTACATCCATTGTCAGCTTCCTTTCTGGTTTTGCTTTTAAAAATAATTTCACTTTTACATAAATGGAGCATTTAGGCTGGGAGGAGATAAAATTTGTTGCCTTTTGTGGTTGTTGCTTTATTTCTACTGTCTCCATTGGTTTTCTTTATTTATATTTTTCAGTAATACATTCAAAGGGAAAGTAGATAGTTTGCTGTTCATTCATCAAAATATTAAGGCGCTTTTTCTCCACTCCAAGGAAGTTTGTGCAGTATATTAAAAAGGAAATATTATAGGATGGAAAGGCATCATCAAACAATCACTTTGGTCTGAATTTTTTGTTTTTTCTTAGTAAAGCATTCACACTTCTTTTTAATTAAACTAGTTATTAACAGAATAAAAATTCAAATGTAACACATTTATTTTCAAATTTGTTCCTTGAAAATACATGCTAGTTTTAAGATATCAGCAGTCTTCCTAAAAGGTTGCATCATGTTTTTATTTGAATGCAATTATTGGTTCTGTTTATATTTGTTAAAATTATATTTGCTTTTATTTCATTGCTTTACAGACCATTGTGGAGACCAAAAGGTTCACAAAATAAAATGTTAATGTAGCTTTAATTGGAATTTTTAAAACCACTTCTGCTTAGGTCCCTGTGAAATGTGTTTCAAATTGTAGTTGAACCACATATATCTTGGGTGACTTCCAATTTTGAAATCCATGAAATGGATATAATCAAATTAGTAACTCTGAATTAAAACTTTGGCTACTTGAAACTTCATAGAATTAGACTTACAGGTTTTCATTTTTTTGAGGAGTGTAGTTAATGATACTTCTTTCAGTCATAAGTCTCCTGTTTTTGAACTCTTTGGAGAAGATTTTTTTCCCATTTCTCCTCTACATTAAGCAATGGATATTGGTCATAATTTATTCATTTTATATGACCCTATTAAACTCTTTCCCTTTTTTGAGTGCTGCATATTTCTTTCTCTTTTCTCTCTTTTCCTCCTTCCCTCCCTCCCTCCCTTCCTTCCTTCCTTTCTTTCTTTCTTCCTTTCTTTATTTCTTTTTTTTTTTTGAGATGGAGTCTTGCTCTGTTGCCCAGGCTGGAGTGCAGTGGCATGATCTCAGCGCACTGCAACCTCTGCCTCCCGGGTTCAAGTGATTCTCCTGCCTAGCCTCCTGAGTAGCTGGGACTACAGGCGTGTGCCACCACACCCGGCTAATGTTTTGTATTTTTAGTAGAGACGGGGTTTCACCATGTTAGCCAGGATGGTCTTGATCTCCTGACCTTGTGATCCATCTGCCTTAGACTCCCAAAGTGCTGGGATTACAGGTGTGAGTCATCGTGCCTGGCTGAGTGCTCCATATTTCTAAAAATATTTAAGTTTTATCTTAAATTGTTTCTGTATGTTTAAGTTTCTTACAAATACAATATCCAATTTAAGCTTGCATATTCATTCAATATTTTAAGCAAATTTTATTAACGATTATTTACTGAAAACATTTGATATACCAGACATGGTTATAAGTGCTTTTCACGTATGTTGCTTAGTCTTTATATTTTAGTAAGGTAGGTATTAAAATCTCTGGTTTACAGAACAGGAAACTAAGGCTCAGAGAACTTAATTAAGGTCATACAGAAGAGGCAGGAGACAAACATCTGTAGAAGATGACACACTACATCTAAAATGTCAGGATGAGCCATTGTAACAAACAAAAACAAATAAAAGTAAACAGTAATTGTTCTGAGAGATCCTCCTTCATGTCTTTTATGTTCCTACATGTCTTGCTAGATATGCCAAAAATGTAAGGCTTTGACCACTCCTTACTCAGGTCATTTGTGAAGGCTGGATTTACAGGAAACAACCTTGAGAGATGAGGTAATGCCTTCTTCTGAAACAAAGAGCAACTTTTCTATAAAAGCAGTGGATTCTCCAATGTCAGAATTCTTCTCCTGTATTTTCAGCCTCCTGTAATTGTTCCTTGCATTTAATGAGCACTCAGGAAATGTGTGATGTGAGAACTCAAGGACAAAGAGTAGGGTAGTAAAAGAATAGGTACCAGGAATGAATTATCCGACTGTTATATCTACCTGTGACCCTTGATTATTCTAAAAAATAAACAAAATCAAACATTTAATAGAAATAACAGCTAACATTTCTTAGTATCTTCTATGTTCCTGGTAAGTTCTTAATGCTTTATGTTGCTTTACCCCTTGCAATAGCACTTTGAGGTAGGTAGTATTGTTGTCTTTGTTCTACAAATGATGAAACTAGGGCCTAGAGGCATTAAGTAGTAGTTTGCCCAATGTGTCATAGCTAGTAAGTGATGGAAGCAGGCTCTGAAAGCTGTCTCTCTGGCTCTAACACATGCAGTCTCAAACTCCTCCTTAGGAAGTTACTGTTATCTTTTGGTAATAAATGGGAGCTTTTATGGGATCACTGGCTTCCAGTTTTCATCAAGAAATGTAGAATGAAAAATAATACCATTCGCCCTGGCAATCCCATTACTGGGTATATACCCAAAGAAATAGAAATCGTTCTACCATAAAAAGACATGCACATGCATGTTCATTGATATTCATAACAAAGTCATGGATTCAACCCAAATGCCCATCAATGGACTGGATAAAGAAAATGTGGTACACATATGCCATGGAATACTATGCAGCCATAAAAGAATGAGATCATGTCTTCTCAGGGACATGAATAGAGCTGGAGGCCATTATCCTTAGCAAACTAATGCAGGAACAGAAAACCAAATACTGCATGTTTTTACTTATAAGTGGGAGCTAAATAATGAGAAGAAATGGACACAAAGAGGGAACAACAGACACTGTGGCCTACTTGAGGAGGAGAGTGGGAGGAGGGAGAAGATCAGAAAAAATAACTATTGGGTACTACACTTAGTACCTGGCTGATGAAATAAGTTATACACCAAACCCCTGCGACATGAGCTTACCTGCACATGTACCCCTGAACCTAAAATAAAATTAAGGGGGAAAAAAAAGAACAAATATTTGCAAGGAAAAGGGCCTTGAATTTGCTTCTGATACATACACAATATAACCTGAGGAAGATCCTCTCATAGAAATAAGACTACACATGATAGGGCAAGTGTCAACTATATACATTTGTTAGGACCAAATTTGTAGCTCATAATTTTTATGCAACTGTTTTTACCTTGGCGAGAATCAATGCTACAAATACTATTCCAAGTCTTAGTATATGGAACCAAACTCAAAACAGATGCCCAGCTAAATGCATTAAAGATCACAAGAAAGGACTTGACAAAGCTGAACACCATAGTTCTTTATTGCTAAGCGTCTGGTAGCTCCCCTGGGTCAGTCTTTCAATTATGATTTCTAGAACTTTATTTTTTCATTTTTAAAAAACTTCTAGGTGTTGAGAACTCACCTTTTCTAGTAGTTTTCCCTGGGAACACTTGGGGATCTACAAACATCTGAAATTAGAGGACTGCTAATGGGCAAGAATCAAGAGAAAGGTAATTCAGAGACGACAACGAAGTGGGAAAGAAATTATAGGGTCAAAGCGAAAGAAAACCAAGCTGCTTGGGTAGGAAGGTGCAATGCAAGCCAATTGTTTATTGTATCTTGTCCGCTCTGAGAGCTGCGCCTGAACTCTCGCGTTAACGGCAACAACGTTGCCACGGTAACCGGGAGGCCCGGGAGTGCGACAGCTACTTGGACTCCTGGCAACCCTTCCTTGCCCCGGGCTCCCGTGGGGCGGGGTGAGATATGTCGGGCTCTCGCGAGAGCTGCCTGGGGCCGTTGGGCAGCGTCTTCGCTGTTGCCCTTAGGGACAGCTGTGGGCCGGCCGGTGGAGGGGGCTCGGAGCGCCAGAGATGGCTGCTCAGCGAGGGACACCGAGCTCCGCCGTGAGGGTGCTGGAAGAGGCGTTGGGCATGGGTTTGACGGCAGCTGGGGACGCGAGGGACACGGCGGACGCGGTGGCGGCTGAGGGCGCCTACTACCTGGAGCGTATCCTTCCCGTGGAGGCGCGGCTTGCTGCGCTGTCGGGTAATGGGTGTTGGGAGGAAGGCGAGGGCCTCCCACTGGGGGCGCCTTTTGAGCCTTGGGGCCACTCTCCGGAGGAGACTTTGTTGGACTTCAAGGCGCTGTTTTTGCCACCGCAGTCTTCCTGAGAGCCACTCACTGAATTTCTCGCCCTTAGTAGCGCAGGGTGTCCCGTACCTGTTAGAAGAGTTGGGAGACCTTCCAAGGCCTCATACTTAGTAACCACTCAGTACATTTTGGATGAAGGGTTGCTTTTTATGTTAAGGCAGCACAACAAATTGCTTCAACCCTCCTTGCAAATAATGGGTTTCCTAAGTAAGCCCTCAATCTTTCAGAAAGCCGTCCCAATAAATTCAACGGAGGAACGTTAGGAGACTAGGGAAGGACCTCTGCCATTGGACTTTTAGAAGCTGAAGCTCAGAATACCCAACCCACGATCCAGTTGGATTGTCCAGTTAATGCTTAAATGCTTAGTTTTGATAGCATTATCTTCCTGGGTAGTTCCAAGTTTGACTATTTAATAATAATAATAGTATAGTTGCTTTTTTTTTTTTTTTTTTCCTTGAGCAAATAATGATCTGGTGAACTACACAGCTCAGAGATGTTAGGAAGAAAGCAGATAGTGATTAACGATTTTTATCGGAAGTAACAGAAAAATTGAATAACCATGTGTGGATAATTAGGTCCACTATTTCTTGTGTTAAGGCTTTAGAACTCCCTTCCTCTAGTTATATAGATTAATCCCTACTAGGGAGATGGGGAGAGTTCATGAGAAAAAGACATCTAAGTCCTTTATTCAGGCGGTAAGAGATGATTATCTGTTCAGTTCTTAAAGATACCAAGGACACTCCAAAATCTGCCAAATCTTATTTTTTTGTCCAACTGTAATCCTCCCCAGCTTTAATTCAAGATTTCGGAAATCCAGCAATGATTCATTTTGTGAGCTTTGACAAGCCGATTAACCTGTCCTGACTCAGCCTCAGTACACATCCACACTACAGAGAGCTGTGAAGAATTTAGTTGAAAGATTAAAGAACATATGTAGTATTTTATTGGGTGCCAAAACGACTTTTACAGGAATAGAAATTCGAATCGCTTGAAATCAATTTGAAAGAAATATGTGGGTGCTTTAGTGTCATAAGTGAGGTTTTATACTGTTTTCATAGATCTAACAGGCTGTCTTTTCCAGTAATATTCCTCTTTAACAGCGATTTTCATAATTCTTCCTAAGCGTATCTATATCAGTGCCCTCGCTACTGAATGGTAACCAGGCATCTTGTAATTTTGTTTGCATTAAAATTATTTCCATAAACACATAGTTTAATTGTTAACATGAGATTGACACAATCAGGTAACTTTTTGCAAACATCTTTGTGAAATAAATGGTAGGAGTCTTAACATGACAGAACTTTCAGCAATGAAAATCAGGTTTACTTAATTTGCAGGGAGCTCACTGAGTCCCACCTGCCAAGATGTAGCAGTTTGCAAACCTGTCTTACAAAGACTTCTTCAAATAATCACACTTACTGGAACTTTAACACATATAAGCAACTGTAACTTTTTAGGATTTTACTATCCACTGTGTGAATTATCCAACCCATTTACTTTTCTTCTTTCTTTGCTTGACTGACTACTATTTTGTCTTTTAACCAAAGGGTAGTCAGGGGATACACAGTTAAACATTTAACCAGTTAATTTTGCTATATTCCATGCTGAGGGAAGAGGTTTAGTCATTTCAACTCCCAGTTGAAATGAAGTTTGAGGATTGCTTGTGAATACCAATTTTTCCTGTATCCCTGGGCTCTCTTCACATGGTTAATTAAGAGTTGCCTGTGTAATGTTATTTGACATTGTTTCTTAAGGCAATTATGATAGTTGCTAAAGTGAGACTTCTTTTGGTTAAAAGTTTTTGCTTTCAGGTAATTTAATTGAGCTATTGTGGTGGGTAAATAAAAGTTACAATATGCACAGATGAATCAGAAATCTGATGTCCTGTGCTTCCCACATATACTCAATGACTTCTAATCTGCATTTGGTCTGGACTTCTCTTATTTATGACTGAACAGATGCTCCTAGTACATTAGACAATGAGCTATCAATACCGAGCAAGACTTTCAAAGAAGTTGACTTGAATTCTTTAGGAAATCTCTCACTTTTCTGCTTTTAAATACCCAAATATGAAGAATATGAATAGACTAATGTCTAAACCAGAAACATAGCCAGGATCCGCCTTGTGGGGGAACATTAATAAAGGTCCCATGTCCTTTATGATGGTTTACACACTGTGTTCAGGAAAAAGAGTTCTTACCTTGCAACACCCCTTCCCTGTAATCTCCTAACTCTAACAGTGCCACCTATTTCTCTTCTAAGGAACCTCAGAATATCATTGCTTTTATGTTTTAGACTTCAACAAGGTGAGATACAAACATACATGACATGGTTCTTAGCTATTGTCAGAACACTAAGAAATTGAGTTATGGAGTACATGAATCCTCTGTAGAACTCATCATTAGAAAAATACTTGCAGCATTATAAAATATAAGGTGAGATTTTAGCTATGTGATAGATATGTAAAGGGTCAAGTAGGTATCTCCAGAACCTAGAAGGAATGTTGGTTGTCTTTTGTGAATGAATGAATCTCTTATTAGAAATCAACACAACTTGGGTGAGGTTTTCAATTGTAGTGAGGAAGGGCTGCCTATAAATGTGTGGCTGCAGACATTTGGGACTGCCCCGTTCCAATTGGAAGGCCAGAATGAATTTGTACTGAGAAAGCTAAGGGTTAATTGATTTTGTTGTTCCTTGTCTAAAGAGACTTTGTTCAAGGAAGAGTAAGTGAATACGTGGACCCTAGGAAAGTGGAGCCTCAAGATACTGTTTTTGTTACATATCTCCCTCTACATGGACATCTGGCTCCTCTAGCTTTTGATTATTTCCTCTCTCTAGGCATTCTAATACTAAGGATTTGGCTTTTTAGATGATAGGTGTAAGTTTACTTGCCATTGAAAAGGTCTCCCCAACCCCTGGCAGCAATTTCTGAGAGTTGAGTAAGTTTAAGCCAGTTCTGTGAAGCTAATCAGCTCTGGATGGAGTCCCAAAGTCAACTCTTTCTGAAACTCCAAAATTAAGGACTCTAGACCCTGAAATACGAGGATCGCACTAGACTGATGCCCTTATCTGAGATACTGAGGACTGTAATTGAAGTAGCAAGCCTGTAGATAAATATCTTAACCTCTACCATGCTACCTTTAGAAAAAAAGTATATTTTTGGCCGGGCGCGGTGGCTCAAGCCTGTAATCCCAGCACTGTGGGAGGCCGAGACGGGCGGATCACGAGGTCAGGAGATCCAGACCATCCTGGCTAACACGGTGAAACCCCGTCTCTACTAAAAAAATACAAAAAACTAGCCGGGCGAGGTGACGGGGGCCTGTAGTCCCAGCTACTTGGGAGGCTGAGGCAGGAGAATGGCGTAAACCCGGGAGGCGGAGCTTGCAGTGAGCTGAGATCCGGCCACTGTACTCCAGCCCCGGCGACAGAGCAAGACTCCGTCTCAAAAAAAAAAAAAGAAAAAAAGTATATTTTTAAGAGATGAGGTATTGCTCTGCTACCCAGGCTTGAGTGCAGTGGCATGATCATAGCTCACTGCAGCTTCAAACTCCTGGGCTTGAGCAATCTTCCCACCTCAGCCTCCTGAGTAGCGGGAACTGCAGATGTGCGGCACCATACCCAGCTAATTTTGTTTTTTGTTTTTGTGTTTGGTAGAGATGGGGGTCTCACTCTGTTATTCAGATTGGTCTTGAACTCCTTCAAGGCATCCTACTGCCTTGGCCTCCCAAAGTGCTGGGATTACAGACATGAGCCAATGTACCAGTTTGCTGTCTTCTTAAGTAACTGTTCTGTCTAGTCTTTCACTGCAATAGTAATGTTCACTGATAACTTTAATTAAAATTTAAATTTTCCTTATTTTATTGTATTTTATTTTTTGAGACGTCACCCAGGCTGGAGTGCAGTGGCACGATCTCGGCTCACTGCAAGCTCCGCCTCCTGGGTTCATGCCATTCTGCTGCCCCAGCCTCCCGAGTAGCTGGGACTATAGGGACCTGCCACCACACCTGGCTAATTTTCTTTTTTTTTTTGTATTTTCAGTAGAGACGGGGTTTCACTGTGCTAGCCAGGATGGTTCACTTTGGCCTCCCAAAGTGCTGGGATTGTAGGCGTGAACCACCGCACCTGGCCTTTCCGTTTTTAAAATTTACTGTATGGTTTTTAACTTTTTTTTTTTAAAGCTAAACATTGTAGTTAAGTAAAACATTTAGAAAGGTGGATGCATAGATTTCTTTTTCTTTTTTAAAACTAGCATTCTCTTAGATACATGTGTTAGCCACTTTTTCTTCTGTTATAAAATGGTACTTCTCTGAAATGTTTGTAGTATTAAGTGAAAAGACATTTCTAAAATCCTTAGTAATTGTTATGAACCCTAATAGTGTATTTCTTATCACTGGAACTTTACGCATGGGTTCTTAGATATTAGAACATACATACCCTATGTATATTCAAATGAAAAGGATACACAACCTGCATATAGACAGACTAAGAACTATGTTACTAAATCCAGGGTGTTGATATTTACCTGTGTGAAAGTCATAGGCTATTTGGAGAGAAAAAAAATGTGTTTCGCTCTGTGTCCTTTAGTCAAACGTTAATGTGCAGGTGACTCACCTGTGGATCTTTAAATGAAGAATCTAATTCAGTAAGTCTGGCAAGGGGGTGAGATTCTGCGTTGCTAAGAAGCTTCCCGGTGCTGCGGGTGCTGCTGGTCCAAGGACTGTAATTGAAGTAGCAAGCCTGTAGATAAATATCTTAACCTCTAGCCTTTATATTTTCAGATAGAAATATCACATGTAGAGCCCATATCTTTGGATCTCCTGGCTTAGAAGTTGGAAAGACTTACACCATCAGCTTCCATGAGCACTATGAGTCTTATATGCTGAACAGAAGTTATTTTCCAGTGATGAAGGTAGAAGATACGCAATAGCTATCTAGAACAGTAGTGGCCAGTACATTTCTCCACTCTTACCAATTCTGTTGAATTGGTAGTGGCTCCCTGGTATAGGATATTAATAAGAATTCTGAGTCCTCATGAAGACTGTGTGGTAAAAACTGCAGGGAGCAATTGGCAAAAGGGAATGTGACCACAAGCATGCCAGCTACCTTCCATTTTTGTCTGTATTATTCAGTTATTTAAACTGGCCTTCCTAAGAAAGGGACCAAGACTATGGTATTTGCTATTCACAGTATTTTTATTTCAGCTTAATAAGTAAAATGTTGATCATGGAAGATCCAGGCTAGATTTTAGATTGCCTCTGTGTACGTTGGCTTTGCAGTGATGGCAACGATTACAAAATGATTTCTGTCTATAGTAGCTTTGGGAAATCATGTAAAATATAATTAGCTATATGTTTCACTCCAGTTCTTTATAAAGATGTTGCTGCTGCTAGCAGTAAACACTACCTACAAATGCAGCAGTGGAAGAGACCAGTGCGTAAGGTACTTTGTATGCTGCTCGCATCTGAAAATTGTTCATTGGTTTCTGGCTCTGGTCCATTTGTGGAATGTTACTTGTCTCTCCCTCATACCAGTTGGCATCTCAAGCTCTGCGCCATTAGGCCAACCAAAATGTCTCACTGAGGTTTCTGGCAGTTGTGTTCTCCGTAGTACTATGATGGGCTTAGGGCTCCCTGGCAGTTTCAGTGTGGGTGTTACATTTTCCCATTTTCTGAAAAGATTGACAGTATCAGGATCTGGTGCAGGCTCTGCTAGTGCAGAAACTATGAGATAGTTCACCCATGGTGACCAAATACCAGGGAACTAATTCATGCTATGAAACTCACAAGTGCTACTAAATTCCTTCCAGAGCAAATGGAGATTTGTGAGAAATGGGAGCCTCAGTCTGTGTCTAGGTTATGACTAGGAATACAGAACCTGGTCTGAACTTGGATGGTACTGTAGGCTGTGGCTTCAGGGCAGGGAGAAAAGGGGAGCCATGGACACTACCCTAGGCAAGAGCAGTCTAGAAAACCAGGCACAGTATTAAGTGTCAAGTCAAGGCCAAGTGTGCAGATAGGTAAGAACCAGATATGAGGGGAACAGATGGGGCAGAAGAAAATTTTGGGACTGAAATTCACCAGTGTTCTTCGAAGGAATACTAGGCAGTTAGAGGGAAGGGAGTTTTGTAAGGGCTCAAAGGCAGCTTGACGTTAAGAAACTAGTTTTAGGCCAGAATGCTAACTTGTTATTTCAGTAGAAAAATAACTTTGCATGAGAACTGTGATTAACTTAATTGTATGGATGTTTCCTAGAGAGTAGGATCACCTAAGAGATTAAATTACGGATGAGAAAGTTGCTCAGTGAAAGTAGAACCAGAGTATACAGAGTTTTATCATTCTTGACGAATTAACCTTTTCTACTCTGGCAAGATTGCTATACAAAACAATGCTTTCCAAAGTTTTTCACATACAGTACTCCATCACATCCTACTTCACTCTGCCTTTTATGCTGTCCCAAGGGCCAAGGGGATTGATATCTCTATGATGCACTATTCTTTTTGTGAGAATCCAAGAATGTCATTTCTCTCAGGCTTTGGAACCAGATATTGCTGGATATCTGTTGAGAAACTCATCTGTTTTCATTGGGTCGATACAGAGATAGTGTCTGATTCCATGTCCCTTTTTACCCTAGTTACTGGGAAGCTTAGAGTCAAATCTGGGGGTTATTTTTAAACAATCTTATGACACCTATGGTATGTGCTGCCTCTTAATCTTATTTCTATAATACTGTTTTCTTTTCTCCTCCAAATTCCACATTCATTAATTGTCACATTTTGTTCAGTGTGTATATTTGCAAACTGCTACAGAATCACTTTAGGATCAGTTTGTGCACCTGTCTCTTGCCAGCTAGCTAGCCAGGTAAACAGATGCATACAAACATAAGTGTCAAAGTGCATTTATGTGTTTAATAACATCGTGACATTTAAACTGAGTTGCCTTTGGGAAATTTTATGTATAAATTATATTGTGGATACATAAAAATCAATCAAAGTATGTATCTTCCTAGTTTGATTGTTTTGTCCACTACCTGACGTATTGTCTCATCAGTCTCTTGCCCTTGGTTAGATTTCGTTTTGAGTCTGTAGTCGGTAGCTCTTTTCTGCTTCTCTTTCCTCTGGGGGTCTTCAAATTGAGCTATTTATGTGATTTGATTTACCTGTTATTAATGTAATACTTGAGAGTTTTTGGAAAAAAATAGGTGAGTTCATTACCTAGGGTATTTGTAAAAACATATTGTGTATTCCTATTGTCTCATTGTAGAAACAGTACGATGTAGCAGCAAATTTATGGCATTTGTATCTCAGGAATTTATCTTTGTCATTCACAGCTATGTGATCTTGGGCAAATCTTTTAATCTCTGATTCAGTTTCTTCATTTTTAATTTAGAGATGATTGTATTTGTGCCATTTGACCTCATTGGGTTGTTGTGAGAATAAATATAGTTTTGGTCCATGTGAAAATACTTTTAAGCTTTGTAAAATGGTATTTATGTTTTCTCTTAATATTTTTTGATTGTGGGAAAGTAATACATTTAGGTGATAAAAAGCCATTGTCTAGAATATTTGCTGGGTAGGAGTATATAAGTGTTGTTTGATATTTTTTATGCTTTGAGGACAAATCACTTTTTTTTCTACTATATATTGCCATGTGACATCTTCCTCATATAATCTTATCAGTGGTTGGCTTATTTACAACTTTAAAGTCTATCCAGAAGATTTTAGAGTATTCTTTTTGAAATTATTGTAATGTGTACATGGTGAAGGATGGCATTGCTTTTCTGAAGACATACAAATGACTGTATACAAAATTACTTTCTAGGAGCTGTCTCTCAGAAGGGGTCATGCTTTTTCATAGAAAAGAGGCTGACTTCCTCTAGCTGAACCTTCGGAAATTTTATCTTATATAAAACTATCAGAAATATATAAATCTATAACTGGAGGGAAATTTAAAATGTCTTTTATTCATTTTAACATATGGGGGAACAGCGGCATGAGAAATGTAAGAGATTTTTTTTCCATAGATACTCTTTCCAGAGTGAGAAAAGAAATGACAACAAACACTTGTATATCATTTACTATAAGCCAGGCACTAATCTAAATGCTTTACATATATTGACTCTCTTAACACTCAGAGTATGGAAAGAAGCCAGTCTCTAAAATAAAATGACACCTTGATATGGTTTGGATGTGTGTCCCCACCCAAATCTCACCTTGAATTGTAATAATCCCTATGTGTCAAGGGCAGGACCTCGTAGAGGTAATTGGATCATAGGACCAGTTTCCTCCATGTTGCTCTCGTGATAATGAGTGAGTCTCGTGAGATCTCATGGTTTTATAAGTGTCTGGCATTTCCCCTGCTTGCACTCATTCTTTCTCTCATGGCGCCCTGTGAAGAAGTGCCTTCCGCCATGATTGTAAGTTTCCTGAGATATCCCCAGCCATGCAGAACTATGAATCAATTAAACCTCTTTTCTTTATAAATTATCCAGTCTTGGGTATTTCTTCATAGCAGCGTGAGAATGAACTAATACGCATCCAATGAGCCCCACCTCCTAATATTCATGCTCTTTTGTAATCCTCACACATTGAATAGGCATGACCCATGTAACCAGTAGGATAATGAAGAAATGATGTGTGACTTCTGATCTTTGGTCAGAAAAGCTATTGTGGCATCCACATTGTTTTCTTGGACTGCTTATTCTGGGGATAGTTAGCCCACCATATCTTGAGGATGCTCATGTAGCCTGTGGAGAGACCCACATGGGGAGGAACTGAGGTCTTCTGGGAAACTAGTACTATGTCAGTGAGCTGCCATGGAAATGGATCCTGCTGCCTCATCTCAGCCTTCAGATGACCCTAATCCTGCTGTCATTTTGACTGTGACATGAGAGACCCTAAGTCAGATTCCACGAGCTAAACCATTAGTGAGTTCTTGACCCAGAGAAACCACAGTATAATAAATGCGTGTTGTTCCTTTTTCAGCATTATTGACATGTAATTGACAAAATTACATATATTCAAGGTGTACAATGTATTTTGATTTACATATACATTGTGAAATAATTACCACACCCAAGCTAATTGACTTGTTTACCTTGTATAGCTACCTTTTCATTTTTATATTACTTGTGGTGAGAATATTTAAGATCTACTCTCTTTACAGATTTTAAGTGCACACTACATTATTATTAGCCATAGTTAGTGTGCTATATATTAGGTCTCCATAAATTCTTCATCTTATAATGAATGTTTGTGCAACCTTGACGAACATCCCCATTCTCCCTACCCTCTGTTCATTGGTAACTCCCCTTCTAATGTCTGTTTCCGTGGAGTTGGAATTTTTTTTTAGAGTCCACATATAAGTGAGATTATGCAGTATTTGCCTTTCTGTATCTAACATTTCACTTAGCATGACCTTCAGGTTCAGTATCTGGAGTAGGATGTTAAATAAGAAGTAACAGTGGCTTTGGAACTGGGGATTAGGGAGATGGTGGAAATACGTTGTTAGTGAAAGATAAAATACCTCGAACAGATTTCTGGTAGAAGCCTTATGTTCTTTAAAGAGGCTGATGGCAAGGAATTAGAGAGTGAGGCAAATACTATTAGAAGCTGTTCTACAGTAATAGATAATAAAGGAGATATTTTACTCCTTGTAGTATTTAATATGGATGAATTAAGGTTATTGAATAGACTGAAGTATGCAACTATTTTTGTGTGGTGGTGGTTTAATCATTTAACTAGCTATTTTTGAACCTAATTACTTTTTGCTATGTTATTAGGAGAGGCACTTACTCATGTTTGACAATAAAATACTGACCTTTTGACAGATACCTCGTGTCTGAGGGTTGGTCATAATGGAATGGGGCTTAAGTGTCTCCTGCAAGTGATAGGGATAAGAAATACAGGGGAGAATGATTACTTGTGATGGAGCTTAGTAGCAATAATACATTTATAGGTTTAGATCTCTAAGGAAAATATTTGGCAAGCACTTTATGTATTTATGTAGCACCAAAAACCCACAGAGAACATGGAGAAGCAATATAATATGGTGAAACCTAAACATCTGGGTTCTTTTAGTTCCTAGCTGTGGAACCTTATGCCTCTGATTCTTGATTTGTAAAATAGAGTTATAGTTCCAGCCTCATAGACAGGATGAGGATGAAATTAGTTAATACATGGAAAACCCTTAGAACAGTTCCTGTCTCCTATTAAATACTGTGTAAGCGTTATCTATTCTTGTTACAAACAATAGAAGTTGTTACATACCCTCTCGGCTAACGCTTGGTTAGCATAATACCAGAGACATTTTATAATCAGCAGCAAAATGAAAAATAGGCTAATCCTCTCTTTGAGGATAACCACTGTCATGCATTAAAGTGTTTAATTCACACATTTTAAACTTGGCATAACCAAGTCAGTGTAATAAGAAAAAAAGGAAACCTAACACAACAACAACAACAAGCATTGATGGTGTGCGCTATGATTTAACATAAAATGTTGTCTTGAAGTTTTCATATGTAATTAGAGTAACTTACAAGTTTTGAAAGTCTTAAAGCAATTCTCGTAGAATTATTTTGTGTTAGAATAATTTCCATTGATATTTAATTTCTTCAGTATTTATGAAATTTTGAATTATGATAGCTGTATACTTTATATTCACTTAAAAATTAAGTTATCTTTCCTATAAAGATAATTTAAAAATGGAGATATATGGAAAAGTTAAATTTTATTGATAAAAACATTGATACGTGTTCTTTACTTAAATATTGGTGTGCATTTGTTTTGTTCATTCACAATACTTTAAACCAAATAAAGTCGCATTTTATTCACGTACTGTGAATAGTTAACTCAGGAGCTCTGGAAAATTCATTGTGGTTTAGATTGAATTTGAAAAATTTACTGTTTTTTCTTATCTCTTTCTAATTCATACTACCTTATGATATTATATGTATTTTCATAAGCCTTGATAGAATCAAGTTGAAAATCATTAGATAGAAAACAGTCAGACAGACAGATAGAAATGTAGGTTTTCATGGATTTGAGTTGTGAAAAATAATGAAGTATTTTGTTTTAAAATATCTAGATTTATAGGCTATATGAGGAAGACAAATTTTTTGGAGATTAAATTATATATATTTACCAACTTCCTGGTGAGATAGTTGAATCCAATACTATATTTGAAGGTCAAATCAATTTTTGTGTAATAATTTTATTCTATGTTTTTTGAGATTAAAACTTGACAAGATATTCAGAGGTCACCATAACTGAAACATCTGAAGATGACTATGAATATGAAGAGGTAACATGTTAATTTTAGGTGTTCTGTAAATTTATTGCAGTCATTCTCATGAAGTGCTCATTTTATTTTCTGAAACATGTAAGAACCATTTTTTTTTTGTTAAGATATACTAGTTTTTCAACTGAATTTAGCTTGTATCAGCTGATTAAGAATGAGATGTGAAAATTCTATTTAAACATTTAAATTGGATAATATATCTGATTCTTTTGATTTTCCTGTTAATTGTCCTTCAGGTTCAACTCCTTATTGCCTGTAGATTCCTACCATAAACTGTTATCTCTGTTCAGGAGGCACTTCCTTCCTGTCATCCAGTTTGCTCTTGTCAAGGATTCCTAGATTCCTACTGCCCAGTTGGAGCTCAGGCCTTATGCATCCCTTCAGCTTAACTGTACTTCTGTCTAATGTGGTTCCTATCTCAAAGCTTTCCTTTAATTCTTTGTTCCCGAGACCTGTCATTACTTTGGACACTTGGAGGATAAAATCACTGGTAGATGACAGAGGCTGTGAATGAAACTGTGTGGAAATAAGCCTGGCGAGCCTGGGTGAGCAAGAGATGGAATGAAGATTGGAGACAGGCTTATTACTGGTGAAATGGAGATTATATGTACCACATGAAGTTCCTGAATGAGTTAATAAATGTAAAGGGCCTAAACCAGTGATCAGTACATAAGAAGCTTGTGTTAAGTCTTAACTGTCATTAATGTAATTACAATCCATCACGTCCTTTCAAGATTTTAATGCTCAGTGAGTTTTATTTTTTAATAAACCAGAGATTTTCAGTTCCTAGTAGTTATGAAAAAGTGATGGCAGAGAGCACTTGGGATGGGGAGAGAATAGTGATATTTAGATAGCTTTATTATTTTTTCAGCAGAATTATTAGATTCTATTTTCTATTATAGATAAAAGCAGTTGCCCACAAACTAATCTTGAATTTATTAGAAGTGACACTTATTGACATTTACAAGGAAGTCAGAAGAAAGCAGTTATTCATTTTTCATGGATCTTCAGAATGACATGGTGTTTTACATAAAGTATTTCTTTGATCCTTTGATTTGTGAAGAAAAATTATTTCTAAAGTGAAATAAAGTATTTTATATTTCTGCTCACTTTTCCTATCCTTCTCTTTCTTTGTGAACTAGATACCAGATGATAATTTTAGCATCCCAGAAGGTGAAGAAGATCTGGCAAAAGCAATTCAGATGGCCCAAGAACAGGCTACAGATACTGAAATTTTGGTGAGAATTTGAACACTAGTGTAGTCTATAGTTTAGCAGTATGAAGTTTGGAAAGTTTTTTAAATGTAAATACTTACTAGTGCAGCCCAGTCCTATGTTGTATCATTTTCATTTCTGTATATTTGTGATCAAGCCTTCACTTTAAAATAAGTAGTCATATTTACCCTTTTTTGGATTGCCATTCTCCACATCATGGTCACTCTTGCATGACTTTGTATCAAGTGACACCTTCTCTCCAAACTCTGATTAATCTCACTGGAGGATAAACCAGGAATTTTTAACATTTGTGTTTAGAATTTAGTATCATATACAAGTTCTACAGTCTGTTTTGTAAACATTTTGTGTTTTTTTAAATGAAAGTATTAATCTTACAAGGAATACTTAATATATTATGACTTTTTCTTGCGAGGCTTATGAACTAATTATGTTAAAGAATGTGTGGGGGATGTCTTTTGATTATAATACAATGAGCTAAAAGTGCGTAAAACTGATGGCATTCCTCTAAAATTGAAAACTCATTAAAATTGTGAACCATTTAATATGATGGCAAAAATATTTTTAAAAATGTTTTATTTTGTACAACATTAAGAAGGATGCTTTCTTTCAGTGATTAACCCCTTTACTACTGAGAAATGTGAAGGAATTTGTGAAACTCCTTTTGGGTTGCAGATTTGCCTTCCTTAGTGTGCAATTGTATGGGAGACTTTACTGCATATTATACCATGTCATTCTTTCCATATTCTATAGACTTCTTCAATCTAGAAGTCCAATAACTCCTTTTCAAAATGTCTGTCCACTCAAAATTGGAATAAAAGCTCTAGAGGAAGATTTTTTCAGGCCAGAATTAATTGCATTCTGTTGTAAATGGAAGGCTACAGCTCATAGTAAATGACATTCTCTAGACATAGCTGCTTCTTGGTAGACACAAAGTGAAGTCTATTACATAGACTTATTAGTCTGTTGGATATCTCAAAGCAATAATTTGTAGGAATAGTTTTAAAATGTAGGAATAGCATTTTCAGTGACGTGCAACTGATATGTTTATTCACTTCTCATCATCCTCTTGCTTCACATCACTAAGGATTTTGACAAATTCTTTATGTACCGCTCATTTGTATTGGTATTTGGTAAAGTACATATGGCTAATACAGAGCTTGGCACATAGTTGGCACTAAATAAATAGCAGTTAAATAAGAGAATGAATAAATGAATCATTGAATGAAAAAACTATGAACAAAACGAATTGCTTCTTTCATGCTCGAAAGTGTTTATAGTGCAAAGATAAATCAGAGGGCAGTTGAGGAAGAAATCCATTATAGTAGCTGTTGTATCTTCTGAGCCAAATATCAGTAATTCCTTTTTTATCAATTTATTGGAAACTTTTCTTTATCATAACCTCACATGAGTTAACATTCTTGATTTCTGGCATGCCTATAGCTGATTGACTCTCATTTAGCTTGTTTTTACCTCACTTTAAAAAATTCTTTGGAGGAACAGTATTATGCTGAAAATTCACAGAAGTTGTCCTTAAGCTGTTAAAATTAAATATGGATTCATTTTATCATAAGCATATTAGTTATATTTTTTAATTTGCTTTTGATTTCTAAAGTATTTTAATCTTCAGCAATTTGAATTGTGCTATGGACTTTCTGTTTTAAAGAATACTTATTACTTGTTAAAGCAGTTTCTTGTTCTGATCTTATATATATTCATAAACAAGATATATTTTCTTCTATGTTAAAGGATACAGTAATCTCTATGCACAGACTTCTTAAAATTTTCATTGAAGATTGCAAGTAAAAGATTATGATACTATTACGAAAGTTCAGTTGAAATAATGTAAATTGTCTTATTTGTTAAAATATTAACAAAAATGACTTATTGAATAGTTGACATTTAAATAAGTTCTTATGATTTCCTTTTTTTTTTTCTTTTTTTTTGAGACGGAGTCTCGCTCTGTCGCCCGGCTGGAGTAGTCCAGTGGTGCAGTCTTGGCTCACTGCAAGCTCCGCTTCCCGAGTAGCTGGGACTACAGGTGCCCACCACCATGCCAGCTAAAATTTTTTTGTATTTTTAGTAGAGACGGGGTTTCACTGTGTTAACCAGGATGGTCTCGATCTCCTGACCTTGTGATCTGCCTGCCTTCGCCTCCCAAAGTGCTGGGATTACAGGCGTGAGCCACTGCTCTGGGCCAGGTTCTTATTATTTCCTTTAAACATGGGTAGTATAGATTAAATATTTGAGAATTGATTGCATGGTTTGCTTTATAAATTTTAAATCATGTATTTGATACTATCCGTTTTCTTGGTAGGTTCAGTGATCTGAATTCTGAATTAAATGTATTTTCATTATATTTAAAGTTATTCTTGAAAAATATTGAGAAGATAGGAAATGTTATTAATCTGTAACAGTTGTGTAGTTTGGTTATACTATCGGTTGTTTCTTGAAATTGAAGCATTTTACAAGTATAAATACAAGTAAAGATAGGACTATGTATATGTTCCTCAGATTGTGTCTGTGTGTCTGTGTGTATTAGGGATATTTGTATGTAAATGTATGAAAAGAAAGGTCCAGTTACATTTAAGCTGGGTCTCCCCTTCTAGACTCTGAGCCTTTTTATAAGTGTATTTTTGCCATTTTTTTGGATAATTCTTTAGCCTCTTTGGTTATTGATATTTTATTCTGTTAATTTTCAAGGTGCAATCTCAGAGGTCCTTTATACTGCTATAATTCCATAATGACTTCTAATTTTTATAAATGTAGAATTTTGATCTTTATGACAGTAGCAAGACACCCAAGTCATATAACTGTTCAATTCCCTGATGCTTTTCCTCCTCCTGCTGCCCCTTTTCCTCCTCTTCCTTCTCTTTTTCTTCCTCCTCCTTTTCTTCCTCTTCTTCCTCCTCTGAGAATTTAAGTAGAATTTATGGAATTTCTTTGGAATACTTGACTAGTTTTGGAGAAGACTAATTGATGACTAACCCAAGTGACAATGTTCTTTACCATATGTATCAATAATTCTCAAAGTATGTGGGAGGTCTTTTGGGGTCCCCAGGACCCCTTTTAAGGAGTTTATGTTGTCTTTCATTTTCCAACTACTCACCTGCTGGAGGATTCTCTTCATATAGCTCAACTGAGACAACATATCACAACAGGTGAAATGCAGAAACAAATATGGGGATCTAGCTGTTCCTCTAGACATTAAAAAGATTTGTAAAAATTTGTAACAGAGCCACTCTTCTCATTAGTTCTTTTTCTGTTTTGGAAAATGTAGTTTTTATTTAAAAAATTCTGTCTATGTTATCTGTGTAGAAGTTTTGTTATAGTTAAAGTAAATAAATGAATATTTTAAAATTTAATATCTAATATGTAATTCTTGACAGGTATAACTCAGATAAATAAGTGCTGTCTGGAGTATTCAATAATTTTTAATAGTATAAAAGTGTTGTGAGAAGATAAAGTTTGAGACATTTTATAGATTTCTATTCTCAGAAATTTTCAAATATGTTAAGAATTAATATAAAATGTTTTCTTGCTATTATGTTAATATAACAAAATATAGTCTAGGATTAATAAATTTGTATTTCTTTTATTTTGATCTTAATCTCACAAGGGATTAATATTAGTTTGGTGCAAAAGTAATTGCGGTTTTACCATTACTTTTAACGGAAAAAAAAATACAATTACTTTTGCACCAACCTATACCATTATGTTAACTCTTACATATCATAATGTTAATGGATTGAATTTTGAAACAATTTTCATTACTTTTATAGACTCAATTGCTAGGTCCCAAGAAAAAGAGCTGTTTGTCATTATTGAATTCGCATTATCTTCATGTACACACTTAATTTTAGTTAGAGACCCAGGCTCCTTGTACTCAAAGCCCGGTCTGCAGATTATCCAAGCCAATATATTTGACTTAATGTGAATTAAGGAGTTGATGAAATGAAGCCCCAAATAAGGTAACATTTAAGTTTTAAGACCACTTGGATTTCATTGTTTATTTTTTTGGGTCTCACTGGTCAACTAAAGTTGTGAAAAGAACTCACATTAAAACAGTTCAAAATTTGTCAAGATACTTGATTTTAATATGTGGTTTAGCACTTCTTGCAATTCAACATTTAATTAGTTCTTAAGTCTGGAAAGTTTTATGTCCTCAACATCTTTCATATCCTTCTCTTTATCTTCATCCTCACTTAGTCTACCTTAAAGCTACCCTCTTTCTTCTCTCATCTGAACTACTGCATGCTGCTGGTACTATGCTTCCTTCTATTCCCACCTAAAAGATGTGTCTAATGCAAATTTCAATTTATCTCCCCTCTCCGTAAATTCACGTAAAGACACATTGGGTGTCTACCCTTCCACCCACCTTTGCTTTCTTGATATGCTTCCTGTTTAGCTTTTCCATTTTATCTTTGGTCCTTTCTCCATAAGACCCTGAGCCTTAATGGATTGAATTGTCACCCTTGTTTTGCCTCAGATGTTTTATTGCCTTGAATATTGGTTTATCTTTCTTTATCTGTTGTATTTCCTCATTGTCTGTAAAGTTCAACCTAACAGTCTCATTAACAAAGCCTTCATTCACCTATCTAAGGCAAGGGAAATACTCTTCTCCATTGTGTATCACGTCACCTAGCAGATTTCTATTGTTGAAATCATAACACACTATAGAAACCTCTCTGTTAGGAAATGTCAGCTTTAGAATGTTCATAGACAAAATGAAGCTATGTGCTAGAGCTACCATTATTTGTCCTCAATAGATTTTTGGGTCACATGTGACTAGAGTAATGTTTGATCATTTAGCAGTTTGCAAAGTGAGACCATGTTTTGCTAGTTTGTAGATTGCTTACTTTTTTGTGCTTATTTTGTGGTGTTTTGTTAACCTCATAATTAAGTTAAAAGCCATAATGAGAGTTGTATATAATGTATAATAGGGATAAAAGTGCAACTTAAAGTTTCTTACGCATACATAATGGTTGCATGTATGATGTCTGTGGATACATAAGTAGAATTCTGTCATCAAAATTTGTAACAAAAGAGCTTCTGTATTATAATGTTTTGTTTTTACTAAATGAGCCTTTCAGTTTCTCAAGACAGAACTGTGTCTTATTCATATTTAATTCCCAGCATCTTTCATGGTACATGGGAGATGTCATGGTACATGGGAGATGTGTAGTATTGACATTTTGGCAATATTGATTCTTCTAATCCATGAACATGGACTGTCTTTCCATTTTGTTGTTTGTTTTTCAATTTCTTTCATCAGTATATTATAGCTTTCATTGTAGAGATATCTCACTTGATTGGTTAAGTTAACTCAGGTATTTTATTTGTAGTTATTTGTAAATGTGATTTCTTTCTTCATTTCTTTATCAGATTGTTAACTGTTAGCATGTAGAAATGCTACTGATTTTGGTATGTTGATTTCATATTCTGCAGCTTTACTGAATTTATCACTCCTAATTGTTTTTTTGGTGAATACTTTAGGTTTTTTTCCAGTATAATATCATAGCATTTGCAAACAAGGATAATTTGACTTCTTCCTTTCTGATTTGGATGCCCTTTATTTCCTTCTTTTGTCAGATTACTCTACCTAGGACTTCCAGTACTATGTTGAGTAATAGTGGTGACAATGAGCATCCTTGTTATGTTTCAGATCTTGAAGGAAAGGCTTTCAGGTTTTCCCCATTCAGTGTGATACTACCTGTGGGTCTGTCATATATGGCTTTTACTGTGTTGAGGTATGTTTCTTCTACCTTCATGTTTTTTTGAGGGTTTCTATCATGAAGAGATGTTGAATTTTATCAAATGCTTTTTTCAGCATCAATTGAAAGGATAATAATGATTTTTGATCTTCATTCTTTTGTTATAATGTATCACATTGATAAAGTTGAGTAAGTTGAACCATCCTTGCATTCCAAGGATGGATCCCACTTGGTCATGATGAATGACCTTTTTAATGTGTTGTTGAATTAAATTGGCTGATATGGTGTTGAGGATTTTTGCATCTGTGTTCATCAGGAATATTGGCCTGTAGTTTTCTTTTATTCACATGTCTTTGGCCCTGATAGGGTAATACTGGCCTCATAGAATGAGCTTTGAATAATTCCCTTTTCTTCTGTTTTTTAGAATAGTTTGAGTAGGGGTGGAATTAGTTCTTTTGTAAATGTTTGATACAATTCAGCAGTGAAGCCATTGTGTCCTGAGCTTTCCTTTGCTGGGAGCCTTTTTATTATGGCATCAATCTTGTTACTTGTTATTGGTCTGTTTGACGTTTGGATTTCTTCATGTTACAACTTTGGTAGGTTGTATGTGTCCAGGAATTTATCCATTTCTTCTAGGCTTTCCAATTTACTGGCATGTAGTTGCTCATTGTAGCCTCCAATGATCCTTTAAAATTTCTTTGGTATTGGTTGTGATGTCTCCTTTTTCCTCTTAATTGTATTTATTTGAGTCTACTTAAAAAATTTTTTTTTGGCTAATGTTTTGTCAATTTTGTTTATCTTTTCAAAAAACCAACATGTGTTTTATTGATCTTTTGTATTGTTCATTTTAATTTCATTTATTTCTGCTCTGATGTTTACTATTTTTCTTATATTTATTAGGTTTTATTTACTCTTTGCTAGTTCTTTAAAATGACTCGTTAGGTAATTTATTTAAAGTTTTTGTTTATTATTGATGTAGGCACTTGTAGAGAGCTGGCAAAGGGATCATGACAAACTCAATATTCCAATGGGGAGGGTATTTGATCAAACAACAAACTATTTGTCATGAATGCAGGATATGGGCAAACTTATGACTGTGCCTACCACCAGAAGGTTTGCTGAAAGCAATCACTCCCTGGCGCTGTGCTCCTTGAGGTTATCTACTGGGACATCTAGAGCCTATTATTTGAAGAATGCAACCTTGCTGTAAATCAAACTGCTGACCGACCGTCACCTGACAGTCACCCCCTCTTCTCACTATCTCTTATACCTAATAAATATGGAGGACTGAAAAACCTCAGGGCGCTTGTTCACTAGAAGCAAGGAGGCCCCGACCCTTCTTCCAAATATACTCTTTTATCTTTTTCTTTATTCCTGTGTTCATCATCCTTTGTTCAGTCCCCCAAGGTCCATGCAGGTGGCAAAGTGGTGCCCATACAGGGACTGGAGGACATCGACAGGAACTTATAGCTAAAAAATTACCTGTTAGTACTGCTTTCACTGTATTTCATAGGTTTTGGTATGTTGTGTTTCCACCATCATTTGTTTCAAGAAATTTTTCGGCCGGGCGCGGTGGCTCAAGCCTGTAATCCCAGCACTTTAGGAGGCTGAGATGGGCGGATCACGAGGTCAGGAGATCGAGACCATCCTGGCGAACATGGTGAAACCCCATCTCTACTAAAAAATACAAAAAACTAGCCGGGCGTGGTGGCGGGCACTTGTAGTCCCAGCTACTCGGGAAGGCTGAGGCAGGAGAATGGCGTAAACCCAGGAGGCGGAGCTTGCAGTGAGCTGAGATCCGGCCACTGCACTCCAGCCTGGGCGACAGAGCGAGACTCCGTCTCAAAAAAAAAAAAAATTTTTTTTCAATTTCCTCTTTGCTTTTCTCATTCAGGAGCATGTTTAATTTCCATGTGTTTGTGTAGTTTCCAAAATTCCTCCTGTTATTGATTTTTAAATTTATTTTATTGTAGTCAGAGAAGATACTTGACATAATTTCAGGGTTTTAAAATTTTTTTATTTTTTAAGATTTGTTTTGTGGCCCGATATGCCAGGCCATATATATCCCGAGGATAGAGATAGTCTGTTCTTGAGAATGATGCATGTGATAAGGAGAAGAATGCGTATTCTGCAGTCACTGGAAGAAATGTTCTGTGAAATAGCTATTTTGTTCATTTGGTCTGTAGTGCAGATTAAGTCTGATGTGTCTTTGATGATTTTCTGTCTTGATGATCTGTCCAATGCTGAAAATGGGGTCTTCAAATTTCCAGCTATTATTGTATTGAGGTCCATCTCTCTCTTTGGCTCTAATAGTATTTGCTTTATATATCTGGATGCTCCATAGTTGGGTGCATATATATTTACAACTGTTATAATTTCTTGCTGAATTGGCCCCTTTATCATTACATAATGACTTTCTTGTCTCTTTTTGTAGTTTTTGTCTGAAATCTCTTTTGTCCAATATAAGTGTAGCTACTCCTGCCCCTTTTTGGTTTTCATTTGCATGGAATATCTTTTCCATTCCTTTATTTTCAGTTGCTTATTTTCAGTTTTAGAGGTGCAGTGTGTTTCTTTTAGACAACAGATCATTAGGTCTTAATTTTTCATCCATTCAGTCACTCTATGTCTTTTTATTGGAGGTGTTTTTAGTCCATTTATATTGAGTGTTATTATTGATAAGTAAGGAGGAAGCACCTGCCATTTTGTTGCTTGTTTTCTGGTTGTTCTGTGGTCTTCTCTTTCTTCTTAATTCCTGTCTTCCATTTAGTGAAGATTATTGGTGGTATGATTCAATTTCTTGCTTTTTATTTTTTGTGTGTCTGTTGTATGTTTTTTTGATTTGAGGTTACCATGAGGCTTGCAAATACTATTTGATAACTCATTATTTTAGGCTGATGACAACTTAGCATTGATTACATAAACAAAAAAAGCAAAGAGAAAACTACTGAAAAGTCTCCATTTTAACTTAATCTTTCTGCTTTTTAAGGTTTTATTATTTCTATTTATATCTTATTGCACTACCTATATTTCGACATTGTTGTACTTTTTATTTGATCAGTTCACCTTTTAGTCTCTCTATTAAGGTATGAGTAGTTTACATACCACCATTACAGTGTTATAATGTTCTGTGTTTGTGTGCTTACTATTACCAGTGAGTTTTGTACCTTCAGATGCTTTTTTCTTGTTCATTAACATCCTTTTCTTCCAAACTGAAGAACTCCCTTTAGTATTTCTTGTAGGACAGGTCTGGTGTTGATGAAATCCCTTCCCTTTTGTTTGCCTGGGAGAATCTTTATTTTTCCTTCATGGATATTTGAGGTTTGAAGGATAATTTCACTGGATATACTATTTTAGGATACAAGTTTTTTTTTTTTTTTTTTTTTTTTCATCATAACTTTAAACATGCTATACCATTGTCTCCTATCCTGTAAAGTTTCCACTGAAAAGTCGGCTGTCAGACATATTGGAGCTATATATATTGTTTCTTTTCTCTTGCTGCTTTTAAGATCCTTTCTTTATTAGTGACCTTTGGGAATTTGATTATTAAATGCTTTAAGTAGTCTTCTTTGGGTTAAATCTGCTTGGTTTTCTATAATCTTCTTGTACTTGAATACTGATATCTTTTCTAGGTTTGGTATGTTCTCCGATGTTATCCCTTTGAATAAACTTTCTACCCCTATGTCTTTCTCTACCTCCTGTTTGCCTCCTGTTTACCTCCCTCCCTCTTACTCCATCCCTGCCTCTACCTTCTCTTTAAGGCCAATAACTCTTAATTTGCCCTTTTGAGGCTATTTTTTTAGATCTCATAGGCATGTTTCATTCTGTTTTACTCTTTTTTCTTTCTCTGACTGTATTTTCAAATAGCCTGTCTTCAAGCCCACTAATACTTTCTTCTGCTTGGTCAATTCTGTTGGCAGGAGGCTTTTATGCATTCTTCAGTTTGTCAGTTGAATTTTCAACTCCAGAATTTCTGCTTGATTCTTTTTAATTTTTTTCAGTCTCTTCATTAAATTTGTCTGATAGGATTATTAATTCCTTCTCTGTGGTATCTTGAATTTCTTTGAGTTTCCTCAAAACAACTATTTTGAATTATCTGTCAGAAAGGTTGCACATCTCTGTCTCTCCACAATTGGTCTTTGGTACCTTATTTAGTTTGGTGAGGTCATGTTTTCCTGGATGGAAATGCTGTGGATGCTTGTGGATGTTCATCATTGTCTAGGTATTGAAGAGTTAGGTATTTTATTGTAGTCTTCACATTCGGGGCTACACATCCTTCTTGGGAAGGCATTCCAGGTATTTGAGGGGACTTGGGTGTTGTGATCTAAGTTTTTGGGCACTGCTGCTGTATGTTCATTAGGGGTCACTCCAATCTCAGTAATGTTGTGCCTTTTGCAGTCTTTTAGAAGTACTGGCTAAGTTGTCTTGGATAAGATCAGGAAGAATTCTCTAGATTACCAGGTACAGACTTTTCCTTTACTTCCCCCCAAACCATGGGTGTTTCCCTCTCTGTGTAGAGCTGCCTGGAGCTGAAGCAGGGTTGATAGAAGCCACCCCTGTGGTCACTACCACTGAGACTGTGATGGGTCTGACCTGAAGCCAGCATAGCACTGAGTCTTCCCCAAGGCCCATTCACTGTAAATCACTGCCTGGGTAACTCCTGTGTTCACTCAAGGCCCTAAGGCTCTACAGTCAGCAGGTGGCCAGGCTTGTGTTCTTTCCTTCAGAGTGGCAAGTTTCACCCAGCCTAGGTGCATTCAGAGATGCTGTCTAGGAGCCAGTGCCTGATTTGTTAATCTTAAGAATCTACCTGGTGCTGTATTCTACTACAGCTGTGCTAGCTCCCAACCCTCAAGACAAAGTTCTTCCCACTCTCCCCTTTCCACAATCAGGGAAGTCTACCACCAGCATAGGCCCATTGCAAATAACAGCCTGGCTACCACCAATGTTCACTCAAGGGCCAAGGACTCTTCAGTCAGCTTGTGGTTGAAGCTGCCAAACCTGGAACTCTCCCTTCAGGACAGTAGTCTGCCCTCTGGCCCAGGGCAGGTCCAGAAATTCCATTTGAATGCAAAAGCCTGGATTCAGGGACCTCAAAGGGCCCACTTGGTGTTCTACCCAACTAGGGCCAAGCTAGTACTTAATCTGCAAGAAAAAGTCTCCTTTACTCTTTCATTTCTTTTTCTCAAGCAGAAAGAATCTCTTCCCATAGCCACCACACCTCTCTGTATGTGCTAGTTCACACCTGAAGCCAGCTTGTCTCTGAGTCTCATTCACGACCCACGGCAAGTAGTGCCTGTCTACTGTTGCTGATTATTTAGGACCCAAGGACTCTTTAGTCAGCAAGTCATAAATCCTGCCAGGACTGGGTTCTTCCTTTCAAGGTGGTGGGTTCCCTTTTGGCTCAAGGAGTTTCTAGAAATGTTGTTTGGGAGCTAGGGCCTAGAATGGAGGCCTCAGGACCCTGCTTGGTGCCCTACCCTACTGTTGCTGAGCTGGTATCTATATTGCAAGACAAAGTTCTCTTTACTCTTCTCTCCTCAAGTGGAAGGAAGGAGTCTCTCCTGGAGTTGTGAGCTGCACTGCCCGGGGTCAGGGGAGGTGTGGCACAAGCCTCACTTGACTGCCCTGGCTGTTATCTCACTAAGTCGTGTGCTCCTTAAGTCCACTGGCTCTGAGCCCAGCATAGCATCAGAATTTCCCAAAGAATTACAGTCTTTGTGGTGTAGACTGCCTTTCAAGTTTATTTAGTACCCCAGAACCCTTTAGCCCGTGGTGGTGAGGCTTTCTGGAACTCAGGTTCTGACTGCTGGGATGGGCAAGTCCCCTCTTGCTAGGGCTGGTTTAAATGCTCCCTCTGTGGGTGATGGCTGAGTTCTGCCTGGTGTTGCTTTCTGCCATGATGATGCAGCACTATTTTCTAATGTAAAAGATTCCATAATCACTGAAGTCTTCCTCCCACAGGACAGAGATTTTATCTCCATGCCACTTGGCCACTGCCAGGGTATGGGGGAGGTGTGGTGTCAGCAACTCCAGACTGTCTTTTCTGCCTTCTTCAGTGCCTCTTTCAGCGATATGAAGTTAAAGCCTGGTATTGTGATTACTCACTTGATTTTTGGTTCTTATGAAGTTGCCTTTTTGTGTGAATAGTTCTTCAGTTTGGTGTTCCTGCAGGGTTAATGATCGGAGGCTTCTATTCAGCCATCTTGTACTGCCTCCTTCCAAATTATTCTGCTTGAACTTTACAAATGTAATTTTACACTCTACCCATTTGCCAGGATTTTTTGTAGCCCCCAAATTTGCCTCATCTCACCACTATTGTGAATATCATAGCAGCTACCAGTAATAAACATCAGTGTTGAATTATATATAGCACTTTTGGAAAGAATTTTTGGGGCAGCAAAGATCCTCTTTCTTCATTGGATTTCTATGTAAACATTCTGTATATTCTGTGTAACCTGTTATATAACCATTACCAGCTTGGGAAAGAGAAGGCGAAAGGAAAACTTGCTGCTGAGTTTCTGTAGGTGAGAATAGATCTGCTTATTCAAATGGTCAGCAAACAAATTAGTGACTTCTTGCCAATGCGAAGAAAATGACAGCACTCAAGAGATGATGATTCTTTTTTTTTTTAATTTTATTTTTATTGAGCAGCACTTCATTCTGTAAAATAGAATTAGTATTCCCTATTCCTTGGTATTTTTAGGAAACTACCAATTATTTGATTTATTTTGTACCTGACTTAAATGATATGATAGTTTTTATGGCTGTACCAGTTTCATTTGTTGGTTGCTGAAATGTCTTCATTTTCTAGTTTTACGTCTGCTAAGATGTTCTGTCAGAGTACTACATACAGTTTGAGTATCTTTTATCCAAAAGGCTTAGGACCAGAGTGTTTCAGATTTTGGATTTTTTTTTCAGATATTGAAATATTTGCAAATATGTATCAATGATAATGACATTTGGAAAATAAGGTTTAGTGTTATTCAAGTTCAAAGCTTGAGGATAGCCACCTGGGAAACACAGTCTCCAATAGAATGAGTGAGCATTCCAAAGTGGGGAAGTTAAGTTTTCACTTATATAGGCAGAAACAGAAGTTAACAGGGTTGCAACATTTTCCTTACAAGGTCATTACGTAGTTTGTAACGATTTGATTGATTACAGCTTGCTGCATTCCAAGGAAGATTGCTTCAACATTTTGCAAGGAAGGGCAGTGTTCTAAAGGGGTCTGATCTCTGGTGGTATTCCATCTTTCCTAATCATTTTTAGGACAATAATGAAGACATTTAATCTATAATCAAAAAAGCAGAAGTTGCAGCTGCATGCTCTGTGGCTCAGGCCACATAATCCCATTCCTCTCAAGCCTTAATAAATATAAAGTTCCAAAAGCTTTAGGTTTGGATTATTTAGTTTCACATACACACTAAGATCTCTTGGGACTGGGACCCAGTTCTAAACATGAAATTCATTTATGTTTCATATACACCTTTTACACATAGCCTGAAGGTAATTTTATACAGTATTTTAAATAATTTTGTATATAAAACAAAGTTTTTGTTAAGTACTTGCATGTGGAAATTTTTACCTGTGGTGTCATGTTGGTGCTTCAAAATTTGTGGCTATTGGAGCATTTCAGATTTTGGATTTTTGGATTAGGGATTGCTCAACTTGTACTTTAGGTTTTGAGGGCCATAAGGACTCTGTGGCTACTAGTCAACTGTCTCATGTAGTGCAAATGCATCCAAACATAATATGTAAACAAATGGGCATGGGCATGCTGTGCTCTAACAAACTTTATTTGTAAGAACTGTTAGTTAACCCCTGATCTAGTTGATAGACTGACTGACTTCCATATGGAATAGTAGTGTAATCTTTTGTCAGTAATTATTTCCTCCATAGTGTTTCTAAAAGTCATGGTACTAAAATTATTATATTTCTTTTTAAATGATAATTAAAAGGATTAAAAGGTCCATGCATTCTTTTTTCTTTTTTTTTGGTTAACATGCTATGTGCTATTGAAAGGGCAAACCTACCTTCTTACTATCCTTTAGGCAATCCAGTCACACTCCTGCTGCAGGGCCTTTGCACTTACTGATGCAGATACAAACCAGAACATAAGGCATTCTGCCTCTTTGTCTAGATTTATGCTAAGATAACAGTTTTATCAGTGATATCTTCACCACCCTAAATACGTAGCAACCCAGCTTCACATGAATACTTGTCCTACACCTGGTTCTATCTTAAATCCTCTACTTTCTCCCCACCCCAAGGTACTTAGTATCATCTATCATAGTATATGTTTTTTATTTAGTTACTCATATTCTGTCTCCATCCACTTGACTAATAGATATGAGGATAGAGATTTGTTTGCTTTCATCTGCTTTATCCCCAGTAATTAAAATATTAATGGTTCCTGGCATATAACAGTCAACAAACATTGTTGAAAAAAAATGAATGGATGAATGAATGAGTTGAAGTCTTATCTATATCGTTAATTAATGCTTTGATGTTTTCAAAATGAATAAATGCACATTTAAATTTCAGGAACGGAAAACAGTTCTTCCTTCAAAGCCTGCAGTACCTGAAGTGATAGAAGACTTTCTCTGCAATTTCTTGATCAAAATGGGAATGACCAGAACTCTTGATTGCTTTCAGTCTGAATGGTAAACAATTATGTAGATAAATAGTTCTCTTAAAATTCTAACATTTAACTTGTACACTTTTAAGTGTCTTGACTTTGAAATGACTCAGCCTATGAAAAATGACTAGAAACTTTTCCCATCTCCAGCCCTGAAACCACAACACACACACACACACACACACACACACACACACACACACCAGAATAGCAATTACAAAGAAATTTTTATTAAACATCTTTCCCAAATATTTAAGTTTAAGTAATTTTCAAAAAATCAAGAAACTTGAATATCCTGTGGAGTTATAAAACGCAAAGATACTTTATGAAAACATTTCCTAGTATTTTTGTATAATTATTGAGAGTATTTCCTGTATTTAGACATTATACTAAACAGTACTGCTTTACTTGCTTATTTTATTTATAGTGTAATGGCTTGTCTTTTTCTACTCACATAGCTGATTAATTATATTTCTATGAATATTCTTCATTTAGAAGTAAGTGGAATTGTATTTTGAATATCACTTAAACACAATATTTTCTTGTTATAATTGAAAATTTTAATAACTAGTTATGAAAATCAGCAGGTGTACCTTTTGTACCTTTATTCCTTTGTACAGTAATAATGTCACCAGGCGTATTTTCCATTTCCTGACATTGTTTAAATAAATTTATTAAATGATTAGATATGAAAATATATTTGAACTTTAATAGCTATTGCATATTCTAGAAAAGGGGATTAATATATCTAAAGATGTTTATAATTAGGACTAATTCCTAATTTTAAATAAATTTGCAATGTATGGATAATTTGCAATTTTTACTCATCCAGCTGTGGTATAAATTTTTATTGTTTGCTTTTTTTGGTTCTCATCTTCTGATAACATTCTCGTAAGAGCAATCAGTTTTATTATTTTAAATTGCACATCTAACATTAATTTTATGAGAATTATTTTTCATTAATACAGTCTAAGAAAAACAAAGTTCAGTGGAAGAAAAATAATGCTGCTTCTCTTAGATTTAGAAATTGTGTGAATTATTTTAAATAATTTTTAATAAAAATATCCCTAAGAAATATAATTACAAATGTTCTAGAAAATGTATTTTTTGTAAAAGTAGGTAGATGATTAATTTACAGTGCTAATAAAGTAAAAGATTAATATGATTCATTTAACTTTCTGTCTTCCAACAATGTGTGTT
This sequence comes from Macaca fascicularis, assembly GCF_037993035.2. Taxonomy (NCBI): domain Eukaryota; kingdom Metazoa; phylum Chordata; class Mammalia; order Primates; family Cercopithecidae; genus Macaca; species Macaca fascicularis. The sequence continues at coordinate 109,175,006 of NC_088386.1, forward strand.
AGGACATGTGATGCTTATATGTTAGGCCAGTCCAAAGTGTAAAATGATTTTCTTAGAATAGTGTGGATCCAAGTATACTGTTAACAATCTGGTGACTATTGTCATATTTTCCTTTTAGATTTAGCAATTTGAACTGATGAGATGAAACTTCAGGAAACTAAGATTAGTGTTAATATTAGGATTTAAAGTCCTCCCAAGCTAGGCATACTAGTCATAAGATAAAATTGGTATAACGCATCTCTTTATGAGTTTAGAATATTGTGGTTCAGGTAATTTTATCCTTATCCCTAGCTGCCAGTTTGCAATGAGATTACATTGTATTGAATACCTTATTTCATATGAAACATTTTTTATTTTGGTTAGAAAACTTTACCTATTCTACATAGTAAAATTATAGGAAAATTAAATGTATTATTTTTTATCATTTTTACCACAGGAGAAAACACTTAGAATATATAATTGCTATGAATTCACTTAATCATTCAAAACATGACCAAACAGGGATTTTCCTTTGTTAGTTTGTTAAAATAAGCAAACAAACAAAACACTGGGCAGTAAAATTTGACATAGGTTCTTTCACTCCTCAAGCGGAAAATGCAATGAATCCTTTAAATCCAGGGTTAGAAAACTAAGATCCTTGGGCCAAATCTGGCCTGCCTCCTGATTTTTAAAATAAAATCTTATTGAAACACAGACATGACCTTTCTTTAGGTATTGTATATGGCTACTTTCACTCTGTAAAAGCAAAGTTAATTAGTCACAACAGGGGTGATGTGGCCTGTAAAGATAGTTTTGCAAATTCTAAAATATCTATTCTCTGACCCTTTACAGAAAAGAGTTGCCAGAATGTAGTAGGAATTTGTTCTGTGAACCACGAAAAATTTCCATTGCAGGTTTAGTCAATGCTTCAATTCTATTTGTATGCCTATTTTAGAATTATCAATGGACAACAATAATTTCTCGGGGGGAGAAATTAAAGAAGAAATTAAAATGGAGAAAATATGGTAATCTAATTCCAGTACCTGTACCTCAGCATATGTCATCCGTCTGTCTTCCTACACTGACTGTTCCCCTATTAACATTGTCAGAACTACTCACCCTAAAGATACATTCCTACTCTTTTTTTGCCTTTTACTACCACTTCTTTTTAAACCGTTTTTCCCTTTCCAGCCAATGTTTTGAAAACAAAGTTTAAATTTTTTTTCTTTCTTCACCTTTTTACTTCCTATTCAACACTTGGTTCTCTCCAGTTTGGCCTGTTCGCACCATTTCACTGAAGGTAGGGTGGTAATGAAAATGCTATCAAAAGTAATAGTACAATTATTTATGACACTTAATTACTAATTTAATTTTTTTGTAATAATGGAAGAGTTTGCAAATTAAGAGTATATTTCATTAATTTGCATAAAATAAATTTTACAGCTTTTAGACAATAAAATTTGTCATAACATTTAATCACTTAAATGTGAGCAGTACAGTTACAACTTTCTGGGGATGGTTAAGTTTTAAAGCCAGAGCCTAGAATTAAAATTACCCTTGATATAGCCCTTATGTTGCCCAAGTATGTACAAGAAATATGTGTGGTGTTGTGTATACATTAATGACTCCCAGTGAACACTACACAAATATTTGTTCCTTTGTAATTTAATCTTATTGCTGTTTCTTCAATTGGTGAGGTCTTGGCTTCTAGTTATATGTCCCATAAGAATATTTTTTCCCCAGTCATTATTAAGTTAAACACAGGAATGTAGTGACTCTTCTACATAACATAAAAGTTAGCAAAAGCTAATTTTTGCTGTGTTACATTATGATAAATTTGACCACTGTAAATACATCTGCACAGATTTATGTACTATGATATTAAGGCAACATTTTAGGTGAGTATTTAATTAAAATTTTTAAAACAAAATTAATATCATGTTTATTAAATATGAGGGATTTAAAAATATTTAAGAGGGTGAAGGCTTAGGCTTATGCAGAAATGTACTTTGTATCATTTTTATTGATACAGTATATTCTCATGCATTATTTCATTTACTTCTCCCAACAACTGTATCGAGCAGGTAGCCACAGCCGTATTTCTATTTTAGGGATGAGGAAAGGGGATAGGGAGATTAGGAAGTCTCCTCAGTGAGTGTCACCAAGTCATAGCCAGTAAGTGGCAGAGTCAACCTAGGGACATACTGATCTTAAAGACCAGTCTCCTAACCACAAGGCTATATTGTGCAATTATACAAGAGAATCTTGGAAAAAATTAATAAAGGTGCCTTTTGGTTTGGCTGGATACTAAAAGGACTTAAGAAAATATTAATTTAGAATCCAAATTTGTGCCTATTTTCTATATTGGTTTGAGGAATCATGGGGCGGGTAATAAACATTTCAACTGTGCTATATTTTTCCTGAGAGGGACTGTCTGGTTCTAAGTGATAGTCACAACAGTGCTGGGGATTCTAACATCCTCAGTTTGTACAGTAATTAAAATAATTTTGTCTATGTTGGTAATATATTTCCCTAAATCTTTATGAAAACATGAGGGAAAAGTTCTCATTGTAGGCTTCTTATAAGGAGATTATAATCTAGATGACCTTTCCCCTGTCTTTTACCTCCTATGCCTTGGGTGCCACCATGAGGGAAAAATAATCCTTATTCTTCTGACACCATTTATATGTTTACTGGAATTCTGTCATAATATTCATCATTTATGGCATTGGGTCTTAAATGCATTTGGTATGTAGACAAAATTTTATGAAATTTCTATGCACTTTCTCCCTGAAATTCATATATATTCTCCATCTCTACATAATTCTAAGTAGTTTATGGATCTCCTGGTAAATATTAAGAGCATTAATGCAATTTTATTAGTGATAATTTATTGGCAGTTTCATTGAGAGCAAATTATATTTCAAATCTCTAATAGTTATGGCAGTCTTCTTTCCCACCTGAACACTTTTCAGTCTTACTTTAAGAGTGAGTGAAAAAGAAGAAAGAAATAAAAAGTCAGGATATTTCTTAAAAGAACAGATACATGCAAACTGAAGCAAACCACAAAAATATTATGTATGATAATTCAGATTTTATTGAGAAGTATACTTCTGTAGTTTGTGCATTAAGATTCCTAATTACTTGTATTATTATCTAAAAATGAGCTTAAAGTCATCTTTCATATTTTTATATGGATGACAGAAAATTTACCTGATAATTTTTGAATATCCTGAGATATATACTATGTAATAAATGTTGTATTTGGATTTGTGCTTCTTTTATCACATATTATTTTATTTATAGTGTTTAATTTAGAGGAAAAAGTATTAAATCACTTTTTTCCTCATAGAAAATTTCTCTAGTGGTTTTCCCACATTGAGTAAAGCAAGGTGCTGAAAATCAATTTTATGGTCAGAAAAAGCTTATGGTCTAATACTGCAATCAATCCCTATGTCTTCTCTTCTGAGATAAGTATAAATCACATTCCTAGTACAGATGACTTACTGAATTTATGATTCAATTGATACCTATTTCCTGTTTTATAAATTGTGGCAAATAAGATGGAATATTGATTCAATTATCTTAATCTTCAGGATATTCTATGGGGGGGGTCCTCTTGCTCTTTTTTTTAGAAAAAATCGTATATGACACAAAATATGTGACTTTATAAATATGTAACATTATTAAATTATGATTTATAATATGAAACTACTGATAATTTGTAATTTTTAGCTCTAATATTTAGCTCATCTAGAGCAAGCTTTGTAGGGATTTATTAATAACTTTATTACTTGAAATATTTTTCTATGCTCAAATTGTTTTTTTTTAACTTTATTAATTTCCATACACAGTGATTAAAATTGTAATTATTTACAATCTACCATTGATTCTCTGATGTTGCTTCTTACTTCACTGAGAAAATACAAGTTCCATCTCTCCCACCTCCCTCTTTACCACCCCGCTGCCTCTGGCCTCCAGTGTTCTCTTCTCTCGCAGACTCTAATGTTACCTGAAGCCAGCTCTCATCTTGTCTGCTTGATACCAACCCCTCTCACTGACTTAAGGATACTACTCTTGTAATCATCCCTCTTTTACCTCTATTGTCAGTTTTTTCCCTCTTTGCTGGGTCATTCCCATAAGCATACAGATGTACAATAATATCTCACATTTTAAAAAAGGAAGAGAAGAACCACCCTAGATTTCATATCTTCTTCTAAGTTCATCTTGATTCCCTATGCTCTGCTTTAGAGCATATCTCCTTGAAAAAAGTTTGTTGCCACTTCCTCATTTCCTAGTCTCTCAGTCATTCTCTCAGTTTGTCTTTTGTCCCCATGACTCTATTGAAAACTTCCTTTTTTTTTTTTTCAATAGTGACGTTCACAGTGCCAACTTCAGTGATTGATTCTCAGTATTCTTTTCAGACTCCTGGCAGCATTGGTCACTGTTGTTCATTTCTTCCTTTTTAGAACACTTTCTTCATTTGCCCCCTGGGCACAACTCTCAGATTATCCCCCTATTTCACAGGCCTCTCTAGCTTAGTCTTTTTTGGTAGTGTTTTCCCCTCAACTTGGAAGCAGTGAAGTGTTTATGGCTCACTCCTAGGACCTCTTCATTTCTTTCTTTCTTTACTTGCATTTCTCACTGCCTAGCTGGTCTCTTTCAGTCTTATCACTTTAAATAGTATCTGTAATGTTGATTACCAAATTGCCCACCCTTTTTTCCGGAACTCCGAATGTGTATACTCAACGTTTATCTTCACTTAAATGTCTGCTAGGCATGTTACATTTAACACGAATGGAAACAATCCCTTAATTACTCCAACCACTCTTGCTCCTCCTGCGTTTGTCCCCACTTAGTAAATAAATGGCTATCTGTTGCTCAGCCTAAAACCCTGGACTCGCACTTGCCTTCTCTCATTTACCAACACCTGACAGTTGATCCATCAGATAGTCCCGCTGGCCCCACCTTGACAGCATTTCTAGAAGGTACTTACTTCTCATAATCTCCAGCGCTACCAACTTTCTTCAAGCCACCATGCTCTCTCCTTGACTATTGCAATAGCCTGCTAACTGGTCTCTCTGATTCTATGCTTGCTAGACTAATCCCTTTAAAACATAAATCTGGTCAGTGTCACTTGTCTCAAAACCTTCCTGTGGTTTACTTCTGATTCAGAGTAAAATTGCATTCCTCACCATGGCTCCCTGCTGTTTTCCTGACTCATCTTTCACCACTCTCTTCTTGGTCACTTAGTTGGCTTCAGTTCCAGGCACACCAGGTACCCTGGCTGTTTGTTGTTTCTTGTAGTTGCCAAGCACGTCCTTGGTTCAGGGCCATTGCATTTACTTTTCCATCTGGCCCAGCTGCTTCTCTCCCAACTATCCACATAATACAGTCCTTCATTTCCTTTAGATCTCTGTTCAGGTATCACTTTGTCAGTCATATTTGTCATTCATGCCCACCCTATGTAAAACAGCACAAGCACGGCCATCAGTGTTTCCACCTCACTCTTCCTGTATCTTTTCGCCATCTTATTTAACTTCATAGAACTCATCACCCTCACCACTAGAATGGAAACTCCATGAAATAGGGACTTAGACATTTTTGTCAACTTTACTGTTGTCTAGACCAGTGCCTGGAACATAGGAGATGTTCTGTTATTATATTTTATATACCATGATGGTATTGGTACCTAGAAGTCATATTTTATTCTAAAATATATTATGAATGTTGGACATTTTAACTTATAAATGTAACTAACACTGCAAGTAATTACTATAAATACTCCCTGAGACTTAACTTTTCGAATTGTACATAAATTAAGCCAATTTGGCAGAAAGAAATGACATAAACCCTTTTGTTTGATTTTATCCTAGGTATGAGTTAATACAGAAAGGAGTGACTGAACTTAGAACTGTTGGGAATGTTCCAGATGTCTACACCCAGATTATGCTTTTGGAAAATGAGAACAAAAATTTAAAGAAAGATTTGAAGCACTACAAACAAGCAGCTGAGTATGTTACTTTTTAAATGACATTTTCTTATTTTTCTTTTGGACTAAATAAAGAGTTGAATGAAGTTGATTATATGTAATGTACCAGAGCCTTAATTTTGGAAAACTGGATTTTTCTAGTTGTAAAAAATGTGAGAGGCTTCACTACCACATTAATTAAACAGATGATCAGAACTATCATAATTGTAACTTACCAACAAGAAGGGAATGCAGGGAGTTGTTTAGGAGATGGTACATTTGTTATATAACATTCACTTCCTTATGTATTTGATAGTCTTTTCATGGTTTATAACATTTTCTCCTGTAAAGAGACTAATTTCTGAAATAATAATTAAATTTATAGAAAGCCGAGAGGAAAATGCTAGTTTATTCCTAGTAGAGGAATTTCGGTATTTGAAAATTCTCCAGAAGGAATAATATAAACTGTGGACTTTGAGTGACAATGGTATGTAGGTTCATCAGTTGTTAACCAATGTACCTGTCTGTTGTGGGCTGTTGATAATGGGGAAGGCTGTGCATGTGTGGGAGTAGGAGGTGTATGGGACATCTCTGTATCTTCTAATCAATTTTGCTATGAACTTAAAACTGCTCTAAAAATAAAGTTTATTAAAAAAATAAAGAGAATTATCTATACTGTTTTCCATACAGGTTGAACTAATTTACATTCCCACCAACCATGTATGAGTATTCTCTTTTCTCCACATTCTCACCAACATCTGTTATTTTTGACTTTTTAATAATAGCTGTTCTGGCTGGTGAAAGATGCTATCTCATTGTGGTTTTGACTTCAATCCAGCAATTCCACTACTGGGTATCTACCCAGTTGTATAAAAATTCCAACCATACTCTTACATTTATTGCAGCACTATTGATAGTAACAAAGTCATGGAATCAACCTAAGTGTCCATCAGCAGATGATGGGATAAAAAATGTGGCATTTATATACAATGGAATACTATTCAGCCATAAAAATGAATGAAATCAGGCCTTTTGCAGCAACATGGATGGAACTCGAGGCCATCACTCTTAGTGAAATGACTCAGAAACAGAAAGTCAAAAACCACATATTCTCACTTACAAGTAGGAGCTAAGCAATGAGTACATATGGACATACAGAATGGAATAATAGATACTGGAAACTCTAAAAGGTGGGAAAGATGGAGGAAAGTAAGGGATGGGTAAAATATCCACTACTTGGGTGATTGGTACACCAGATGCCCAGATTCATCACTATGCAATATATCCATGTAAAACAACTGCACTTTTACCCCTAAGTCTATAAAAATAAAAATATTTTTAAAAGAAAACATAAACTATCCATAATTTCACCACCCAGGGCCAGCCACTTACCATTTTGTTGAATAGCAGCCTTGACTTTCCTCAATGCGTATATATTAATGCATATTTATGAGTAACTTTTAAATATAAACTGCACTAATACCATATTTTGTAAGTTCCTTTTTCATTCAAGAGTACGTGATTAATATATTGTATGAAAATAAATTTTATTCTAACTTAGAATTACTGAAAGGAAACCTTTGTTTAGTAATTTCCTGGCATAAATTTATTCATAGAAGAGAAGCCAAATCTCTCCACACCTTTCTTTCTGCAATTGATGGAAGGCATGCAATTCCTGGTGAACAATTTTAGGTAAACAGCCAGTGTTATTCTGACAAAGATTATGTGAATGCATTAATTTGGGGTGAATCTGCTCATCTGAGGCAATGTTATATGGAGAAATCAATGCCCAGATGTGAAGCAGAGTTCATATTTTATTTATTAATTCATTTTTATTAAATATAGTTAAAAAGAGGGCCTTTCTCACTTAAAGAGGCATATTAAAACCAAAATTAGATTAATAGAATTACCATATAGGAACATAATATTAAGATTTTTGATAAGTTTAAAGAAACATGACTTTTCATTGAGAAGCAGAGAAAACATTTAAAATAAGCTCTTACTTGTGAACGATGGCAGTAAATAATTTGTATGATATCATTTATTCAAGTATTGTCCGTACTTGTAGAAATGTTTTTGCAAGGTATGTACATTTTGTATTATCTATGGATGTAATGTATCATTTAGAATTTTATATTTTACATTAGAAGTGTATGATGATTCTGAAGAATATATTACTAGAACCAGTGTTCTCTCTATTCTTTGTTCCATTTCTCAAAAGTGTTTTGTACTATTTGCCCTGATGCTCACTATGATTTTGTATATTCATCTAATGGATTCACTGGGAATTTGATACAGCATATTTCTCACAGTGCTGCCTGACACACTTTCAGTTCCTGATCTCCTTTGAATTATTGCTTGAGTTTGCTAATTTTCTGTTAAATAGATCAAAGCAGCCTCTTTATGCCATAAGTTTAGCTCCAGTGACATTGAATAGTCATTGTTAAGTACTGGTCGTTTATTGAATATTATGTTTAATAGCAATAATATAAAAAAAATATTACTCATGCAGATTATTAACTTAATGTTAAAAGAAGCCAGGATTAAAATGCATCACTCAAATAAAACATCTTGTCTCACTAAAATATCAGATTATTGTTTTAATTTTAACAGTTTGTGACTGTTTCTCAAATCTATCTCATTCAATAGAACTTAAAATCGAAAAAGTTAGACAAGGAACATTTGTGTTTGCTTTACTCTACTTGACATGGAAGATTTGAAAGGAAGCTGCTTGATCCTTAGATGCTTAATCTTTATTTTACTGAGTGGATATTAAGCATGGTGTGCTTTCACAGCACATTTTAGTAAAATGCTTCGTTATAACCTGGTTCTACTGATACATTCTTAGAAAATGGAGAATGGAGAATGAAGTTTTGTTCTGTTTTGTCAGTAGTTTTTTTGTTATACTTAATAATTGTACAAACATTTATACATATGATAATTGTACATGTGATATTTTGATACATATGTATCAAATACATTTGTACATATAATTGTACATGTGTTATTTTCGTTACATATAATGTATAGTAATCAAATCAAGAGTATTTAGGATATCTATCACCTCAAACATGATTTTTTTGTGTGTGTTGGGAACATTTTAAATCTAACTATTTTAAAATAGATGATAAATTATTGTTAACTGTAGTCACCCTACTGTGATATTGAACACTAGAACTTAACCCTTCTATCTAACTATGTTTGTATCCATTAACCAATTTCTCTTTATCTCCCCTTTCCACCCTACATCCCCCGCATACTTCCCAGCCTCTGATAATTATCATTCTCCCTGCTACCTCCATGAGATCAACTATTTTAGCTCCCATGTGAGTAAGGACATGCAATATTTGTCTTTCTGTGCCTGGCTTATTTCACTTAACATAATGATCTCCAGTTCCATATATGTTCCTGCAAATTATAGGGTTTCATTCTGTTTTTAAAAAATGGTTTAATAACATTCCATTGTGTATATGTGCCACATTTGATTTATTTATTCTTCTGTTGATGGATACTTAGGTTGATTCCACATTCTTGGCTATTGTGAATAGTGCTGCAATAAAGTTTTGCAAAAAGTTTTCCAAACTACATCTGTCATGCTACCAGCCTGCCCCAAATGGTAGTGTTTAATCATCTAGGTTTTTCAATTTGACTTCTGAGGATAATTTTCAAATAGTAAGTAGTGACAAACATGAGATTCCCTTTATTGAACTTGAGCTAATGTTTATATTTTTAGGATTAGGATATTTCTTAAGGCAAAATAATTGTAGATATAAAATACTTTTCTAATAATAATTTTTAATACACAAAAAAGGTTGCAGATATATATTATTCTTGATTATACTAATAGCATTTAGTGATTTATCTCTAGAAAAATCAAATAAATGATACAGCTATAAAATTAATATTTATCTGGGGGAAAGTTGCCATGAAAAGAGTACTTATCTTAAAGTTCAAATACCTCGCTTCTAATACTCTGTTACTTATTAACTCAGTTTGCTGAATTACTCCCAGTTTTCTTATTGTTAACCTGGGAATCATTTTGCGTAATGTTGTTAATTTCTATGGAATAATGTGATAATTAAATGAGACAAGCTATGTTAAAGAGCTTTGTAAATCACAAAGTGCTTTGAAATGTCAGCTATTATCAATAACTCTAAACGCTGTCATCTCTAGGTTTTTATTAATCACATCATTAGTATTTTTTAAATTCAGCAACGATGAAGCATGAAGAAAGAAATGAAAGGAGAAAATATTTCACACTAAAATATCATTTGAATTGCTGTAATTAAAGCAGGCAATTGTCATTTTCTCTGTTGTCAACATTACCAATTTTTGACTACAGGTTTTCTCTGTACCATCTATAAATATAGATTGTCTATCTTCCAAAATATACAGTTGGGAAATAATTATTGAGAACATTTCTGTATAGATGTTTTTATGGAGAAAATGATCTTATTAAAAATTTATAGTTCCATTGGAAGTACAAGTATTTCCCATACTGGATATTGAAGAAGAATGTTTTTCTCAGAAAAGGAGAACATAAATTTTCTATTGAAATGTAGACCTATTGTTATTTTAAATGCAGAAATCTAAAGTTGCATTTAAAGCAGGTGACCACAGTTGGAGAGATTTGGTGGTTGAACGAAGATTATAAAACATCACTTAGAATTATGTCTTTCACAGTTTAGACACTATATTCATAAACCTTGTTTTATTTGGTAGTTGTCATGCCAAAAGATTTACTTTGGTCTGAAGTTTATAAATAACTATTATGAGTTTTATTAATTACAACCTTTTTGCTTGATCTTCTTGCCTATTTTAACTAGCATTTTATGTCTTCTTCCCATAGTTTAGGCAATGCAAAAAAAAAAAAACCAAAAAACTTGTTTGGATGATTGATTCCTAAAATCACCATTATACTTGAACTTGAACATCTTGCAATCTGGCTTCCATTTCACTTTTTCTCAATTGGCCTTGGACACCAGAGAACTGTTTGACACCCAAATTTAGCAGTCTTTTTTTTCCATTTGTATATCCTGTTTTTTATTCCTATCTTCCCTTAGCATCTGTGACATCATACTGTGCTGCCCCTCCTACCTTAGTGGCAGGCTTCTTTTCCTTTTCTTAACTCCAAACAGTTGACACTTTTTAAGTACATTAGGATAACAATTGACTACATGTGAATATTGACAAATACAACTTATATTAGGTAGTGGTAAGTGCTATGAAGAAAATAACATGCGTAAAGGAGACAGACGAGGTGCTGTTTTATGTAGGATTGGTAAGAGGTGGGACAGGGGGCAGGGGAGCACATCAGAAACCTGAAGAGACTGAGGGAAAAAGCCAAGTATAAACTTGGGAAAATGGAATTCCAGGCAGAGGAAATAGGAAGTATGAAGAGCACATGGTGGAGACAGGTTGGCTTGTTAGAGGATTAGCAAGGAGGCTATACTGGCTCTAACCAGTGGGTTAGTGGTAGAGGCTTTGCTAGAAACTTGCTTTTTCCCCCAGGTGGTATGTGAAGCTAATAGTTTTGAGCAGAAGCATGTGAACAGGCTTCTGCTTGGAAAAATGCTCAATGTTACTAATTGTCAAGGAAATGCAAATCAGAAGTAAACGAGAAATTGCCTCATACTTTTCAGGATGGCTATTATTAGAAAAAAACAATAGGCCAGGCTCTGTGGCTCATGCCTGTAATCCCAGCACTTTGGGAGGCCAAGGTGGGCAGATCACAAGGTCAGGAGATTGAGACCATCTGGCTAACACGGTGAAATCCCGTCTCTACTAAAAAATACAAAAAATTAGCCAGGCGTGTTGGTGGGCGCCTGTAGTCCCAGCTACTTGGGAGGCTGAGGCGGGAGAATGGCATGAACCTAGGAGGCAGAGCTTGCAGTGAGCTGAGATCACGCCACTGTACTCCAGCCTAGGCGACAGAGCAAGACTCAAAAAAAGAAGAAAAACATAAACAATAACAAGTGTTAATGTGAATGTGGAAGAATTGGAACCCTTGCACATTACCAATGGGAATGCAAATGGTGCAGTCACCACTGAAAACAGAATAAAGGTTCCTCAAAAAATTAAAATTCGAACTACCATATGATCAAGAAATCCCACTCCTGGGTATTTATTTGAAGTGAATCAAATTGAAACCAGGATCTCAGGCAGATATTAGCATTCCTATGTTCATTAAAGCATTATTCACAACAGCCAAATTATAGAAACAACCTAAATGTTCATTGACAAATGAATAGGTAAAAAAATATGGTGCATTCATGCAATGCAATACTACTCATCCTTTAAAAAGAGGGAAACTCTGTAATGTGTGAGGACATGCATGAACCTTGAGGACACTACGGTAAGTGATATAAGCCAGTCACAGAGGGGTGATTACTGCATGATTCCCCATATATGAGATATCTAATATAGCAAAATTTATAGAATCAAAGAGTAGAATGGTGGTTTCCAGGGGACGAGGGGAGAGGAAGATGGGGCACTACTAATCAAAGGGCATAAAGTTTTAGGTAAACAAAAATGAATGCTACAGATTTGTTATGTATCATTGTACTAAAACCAACAATAGTGTATTGTACACTTAAAAATTTGTTAAGAGGGTAGATCTCATGTTACCTTCTTACTATATACTCAAAGAAAGTAAGCAGTATAGACTAATGAACCTCATAGACCTACAGGATAATCAACACTCTACTTTTGTCATTCTTTTACTCTCACCCATTCCCTACACCTCAAGTTATTATATATTTTTTACAGTTTTTTTGTTGTGCTTTATATACATTGAAATATATGTCTTAGCTATATAATTTGACAGATAAACTCTTAAACCTCCACACTTATCTCAAGGTAGAACATTTTTATCTATCCAAAAGTTTTCCTCATGTCCCTTCTCAGTTGTTCTGTGTCCTGGCAATCACTTTTCAGAAATTTTTCACTATAGATTAGTTTTGTTTGAGAATTTCATAAATGGAATCACACCATATTATTCTGTTTGGCACCTTATACTCAGCATAAAGTCTGTACAATGTATTATTTTTGCCTGTATCAGTAATTTGTTCCTCTTTATTGCTAAGTAGTACTCTGTTGTATAATGCATACTACAACTTTTTTATCCTTTTTCCATTTAGTTATTTCCAACAGTTGGTTATTAAAGATAAAACTGCTATGAACATTGAGGCACAAATATTTGATAGGAATATGTTTTCATTTCTTTTTTATAAAAGCTTAGTGGAAATTCTGGATCGGGGGATAGATGGATGTTTAACTCTGTATGAACTGCTAGTACATATTCCCACATTCAGGTTGGTCCATTTTGCTTTCTCAGTAGGAATACATGAGAATTCCAGTTGCTCCACACAGCTACTAACATTGAGTGTTATTAGTCTTTTCAAGTGTAGTCATTTTTAACTGTTGTGTTGTGGCATCTTGTGTTTTTGATATGCATTTTCTGTATAACAAATGATATTAAACATATTTTTTTTTTTGCTTTTTGACCATTCTAAAAAGCATTCTACAAAGCATTTATCCTGCTTTCTGTATGTTTATGTTGCTTGTTTGCTGAAGATAAACTACTCATCCTTTAAAAATGACGAATTGTAATTGAATACAATTGTAATTGAATTGTAAGAGTTTTTTGTATATTCTGGATACAAGTGCTTTGTTAGAATATTGTGAATATTTTCTCCCAGTCTATGGCTTGTGTCTTTAATTTATTAATGGTGTCTTTTGTTGAGCAGGTACTTTAAATTTTAATGAAGCATAGCTTATCTTTTTTATGGTATTTATTTTGACATTTTATTGAATATATCATTTTCTACTATAGGTAACAGATATTCTATGTTTTCTTCTAAAACCCTTAAAATATGTATTTTTATTTCAGCATAGGATATGTTCTTAAGTTTTGTGCATCGTGTGAGGTAGAAGCTAGAAGTTAATTTTCTTTACTATAGAAACACATAATTGTTCTGGCACCATTTCTTGAGAAAATTATCTTTAAGTCTCATTTAATATCTTTGGCACTTTTATTGAAAATCAGTTGACCATTTAGAATAAGTTTGCCAATTTCCACAGACACAGGTGACGTAGGTGTGACATAGGATGGGGATTAAGTTGAAAATATAACTTGATTTTGGAAAAATATGTGTGTGTGTGTGTGCGCGCGCATATCTATTTTTTGAGGGGGAAGAATTGATACTATCACAAGTTTTTGTCCTTCTATTTACATAGCGTATCTCTCCATTTAAGTTATATTTAATACTTTATATTTATGAAGGAACTTGAAATTTATGCCCTTCGCATTTAATTATCTAATGTTTATATTTTGTTGTTGCATTTTGAGTTCCATATAATAGGGACTATGTTTTGTGTTCCCTATATCCCCAGGGCCTATCACTGTGCCTGGTACATAGTAGGAGCTTAAGTGATTGTGTGCTATTAAACTTTTGGCTCTTTAGTTAAGCTTTTAATAATTTTTAGAGCAGTTAATTGGTGATTTTTGCCCCTTTCATGGCATTTATTTGGGGTAGGCATTATTTTCTTGGGAGTGTAACCAGTCTTTCCCCGTTTTGAGTATTGTCTTCCTTTGCCAGGCTTTTACAGTAAGGAAATATAATGCAGACCAGAAAGGGTTTATTGAGAGCCCCGAAGAAAATAATACTGATTGGGATTACTAACAGGAAGATGAAAAACTACCATTTTAAAAATAATGAAATACTTCCTTTTACAATCTGCCAGAAAATATAGGCATAAAGAAAACCATAATTACATGACAATTAATATTAAGGAAAAGTTAAGGTGATTTACTAAGGGGCCTTTATTTCACTTTCAAAATTTACTTCTATAAAAGGTCAAAGAGTACCCAGCTTTTGTGAAGACCCATTTAGTTTTATGACTTTCAGAAACAAACACTGTGAAAATAAAGATAATAATGAGGCTCATAAAATTTCATGCTTTAGTGTTTAAGTAATTGCTTGTTAAATTAAGAAGGTATTTTTTCTGGATATGGATATACCGCTTTCTTTTTTGGCTAAGATAATGAAAATTTTTCTCTAATCTGGTTGAATTCCATTTTGGCTGTCTAACAATTATTCCAATATAAAATTTAGTGGGTTAAATAAATTCATTTATAAACAATTGAAGATAATGGAATATTTGCTAATTACATAACTACTATTATCAGAAATTACTTTGATTCAATTGTGCACATAAGAAAAATATATGACAAAGATGGCCTACTCCGATGCAGGTAAACAAGAAAATGTGTATATGATTTACTTTGCCAAATTGTAACAAAATAATCCACTAAACTCGTTATTAAGTGATCATTCAAAAATACTTAAAACTGTTCAGTTAATAAAATTATTTTACCATGGATATTCACTTCAAAATATTTTTGAGCATACTATTAAATAATATTCATATCATATTGAAAATGGAGTTTTGGGGCAGTAATTTTATAGTACTATAAGAATATCTGTACTTTAATGTTGCATAATTGAATTGTAGACTTTGATGTGCTGGTTTCCTGAAATGGAGAAGTTAGATAGTAATTGTACCATTTTATTAAGACAAAGCATGTGCAAATTGTTTTCTTTATGATGTACACATTTAAATAGAATGTTCCACTGAGTAACTCTTAACTTCGTTGTACTTGAAACAGAATGTCTGTTTGCTGTGTTGTTTTAAAACACAAAGATGCTCTACTAATGTGATGAGGAAATATTATATAGTTTAAAATATTCGTTGCTTATATGAATATTTTAAACTTTATTCTTTAGTACAACTTTTATTTTCCATTTATTAAGCAGATGGGCAGCAGGAAGATCATAATAGGAGAGGCACCACCATGAAATGAATTTAAATTTTTTTACTGAATAGACTTCATTGTGCAAACAGAAAGCAAGTCCCTGAAAACCAATTTAATGGTCAGAAAAACTTTAAGGTCTGATACTTCAGTCAATTCTTATGCTTTGTTTCCTGGGATGAGCACAAATAGGCTTCTAATGTATATTTAAAAAGTGAGTTGATGCAATGCTGCACATTTATGGTTCTGTTTAAGAAATTTTGCAGCATTATTTCTTAAAGTATTTTTAACATGTTGTGGGTTTACATTTCACATAAGATAAAAATAAGCTCATTTACATAATTCAAGTGACAGAAATTAAGACAATTTAGTATACTCAAAATAGACGTTCACAGAATTTTAAATTCATTTTTTAAAAGATACACAATGTTACTAATAATCACATACCCTAATATTTTTGGTCAATTAGAAGATATTTACTTACTGGCACACTGCTTGTAGGAAGATAAATTTACTGCTTAGAAGAATTGTGTGTGTCTCTTTTACTATACTAAATAGTAATATGAAATGATTATAATGATGATTATGAATTCAGAAACATTTATTGAGTAATTTAGTATTTTCGATGTGCAAGACAGTATGTAAACCACTTTACTAAAATATTTAATTGAATACGCTTTGAAGCTCATTATATGTCCATTGTGGAGGTGCGCAATTTGATATTTACAGAGGTTATGTAGATTAACAAGGTCACATTGCTATGAAGAATTTCCTATATTGAATATGATATTATTACCATACTAGCATTGCTCCAGTGAAGTACCTGGATCTGTTAGCTGATTATAAATATATAATATTGGATTTTTATCTACTGTTGTAAAACAAATATGGTATTATTTTTTAGATAAACTGATTCAACTTGACATGCTTTAGAGCTAACTTGTTTTGATAGCCCTATCAGGATATTCTGTACAATTCTTTTTTAAAAATATGGGGTTAAAATAAATGTTCAAAGATCTTGTTCATTATTCTTTTTGCAAATTATTTGAACAGATCCATTGATCCTTTTTCAGAACAATTGATCTCTTCTACACACAGCCTTTCTCCATACTTCTAATTGAAAATGGAATCATTTTCTAAATGAGAATTCAAGTGAGGTTCTTGTGCTTTCACAACAAAGTGTCAACTCAATCATTTATTTATTTTCCATTCACTCTACTTAAATTCTCTCCTCCTCTTCACTTAGTACTCGGTAAGGATGATGCCAAACAGTCTGCCATCTCAGGAAGATGGCAGAGAGTTTCTGTCTTTTTAGTCCATCTTCACTAGGGAGGTCTTGTGTACCTGAGCCTTAGGAATGAGGACTTTTCCTGTCTCTTTGTCTGTCCTCTGTGTTGTGGCCAAACTCTGCCTTCTATCTGTAGTTGGTCTTTGTAGGAGTTTCATACTACTACCTCAGAAGTAGGATACTTCTACTTGCTGTGAGAGAATATTAGGCCTAAGATGGTTACCTGTTGATTGGTTTGGCTGTGTCGCAACCCAAATCTCGTCTTGAAATCCCACATGTTGAGGGAGGGACCTGGTGGGAGGTAATTGAATCATGGGGGCAGGTCTTTCCCATGCTCTTCTCCTGATAGTGAATAAGTCTCATGAGATCTGATGGTTTTAGAAAGGGGAGTTTCCCTGCACAAGCTCTCTTTTTTTTTGCCTGCCACCATCCATATAAGATGTGATTTGCTCTTTTTTGCCTTGCACCATGATAGTGAGGCCTCCCCAGCCAAGTGGAACTGTAAGTCCATTAAACCTCTTTTTCTTCCCAATCTCAGGTATGTCTTTATCAGCAGTGTGAAAATGGACTAGTACAGTAAATTGGTACCAGTAGAGTGGGCGTTGCTGAAAAGATAGCAGAAAATGTGGAAGTGACTTTGGAACTGGGTAACAGGCAGAGGTTGGAACAGTTTGGAGGGCTCAGAAGCAGACAGGAAAATGTGGGAAAGTTTGGAAAGAGACTTGTTGAATGGCTTTGCCCAAAATGCTGATAATGATATGGACAAAGAAATCCAGGCTGAGATGATCTCAGGTGGAGATGAGGAACTTGTTGGGAACTGGAGCAAAGGTGACTCTTGTTACGTTTTAGCAAAGAGACTGGTGGTATTTTGCCCCTGTCCTAGAGATTTGTGGAACTTTACACTAGAGAGAGATGATTTAGGTTATCATCTGGTACAAGAAATTTCTAAGCATCAAAGCATTCAGGAGGTGACTTGGGTGCTGTTAAAGGCATTCAGTTTTAAAAGGGAAACAGAGCATAAAAGTTTGGAAAATTTGCAGCTTGATGATGTGATAGAGAAGAAAATCCCATTTTCTGTGGAGATATTCAAGCCAGCTGCAGAAATTTGCATAAGTAATGAGGAGCTGAATGTTAATCACCAAGACAATGGGGAAAATGTCTCCAGGGCATGTCAGAGACCTTTGTGACAGCCCCTGCCATCACAAGCCCAGAGATTTAGGAGGAAAAAATAGTTTTATGGGCTGGGCCTAGGGTCCCTCTGCTGTGTGCATTCTAGTGACTTGGTGCCCTGCATTCCACCTGCTCCAGCCATGACTGAAAGGGGCCAAGGTACAGCTCAGGCTGTTGCTTTAGAAGATTGAAGCCCGAAGTCTTGGCAGCTTCCATGTGGTGTTGAGCCTGCAGGTGCATAGAAGTCAAAAATTGAGGTGTGTGACCTCTGCCTAGATTTTAGAGATGTATGGAAACTCCTGGATACCCAGGCAGAAGTTTGCTGCAGGGGTGGGGCTCTCATGGAGAATCTCTGCTAGGGCAGTGCGGAAGGGAAATATGGGGTGGGAGCCCCCACACAGAGTCCCTACTGGAGCATTGCCTAGTGGAGCTGTGAGAAGAGGGCCACTGTCCTTCATACCCCAGAATGTTAGATCCACCGACAGCTTGCACTGTGCACCTGGAAAAGCCACAGACACTAAACACCAGCCATTGAAAGCACCCAGGAAGGAGGGTGTACCTTGTAAAGCCACAGGGGTAGAGCTGCCCAAGACCACAGGAGCCCACCTCTTGTGTCAGCATGACCTGAATGTGAGACATGGAGTCAAAGGAGATCATTTTGGAGCTTTAAGATTTGACTACCCTGATGGATTTTGCACTTGCATGGGGCCTGTAGTCCCTTTGTTTGGGTCAATTTCTCCCATTTGGAATGGGTGTATTTACCCAATGCCTGTAGCCCCATTGTATCTAGGAAGTAACTAACTTGCTTTTGATTTTACAAGCTCATAGATGGAAGGGACTTGCCTTGTCTCAGATAAGACTTTGGACTGTGGACTTTTGATTAAGGCTGAAAAGAGTTAAGACTTTGGGGGACTGTTGGGAAGGCATTATTGTGTTTTGCAATGTGAAAACATGACATTTGAGAGGGGCTGAGTGTGCAATATGGTTGGCCCACCCAAATCCCATCTTGAATTCCCTTGTGTTGTGGGAGGGACCTGGTGGGAGGTAATTGAATCATGGGGGCAGGTCTTTCTGGTGCTGTTCTCGTGATAGTAAATAAGTCTCATGAGATCTGATGGTTTTAAAAAGGGAGTTTGGGAGGCTGAGGCAGGAGAATGGCATGAACCTGGGAGGCGGAGCTTGCAGTGAGCCAAGATCGTGCCACTGCACTCCAGCCTGGGTGATAGAGCGAGACTCCGTCTCAAAATAAATAAATAAGTAAATAAAAATAATAAAAAATAAAAATAAAAAGGGGAGTTTACCTGCACAAGCTCAATTTTTTGCCTGCTGCCATCCATGTGAGATGTGATTTGCTCCTCCTTGCCTTCCTCCATGATTGTGAGGCCTCCCCTGCCATGTGGAACTGTAAGTCCATTAAACCTCTTTTTCTTCCTAGTCTCAAGTATGTCTTTGTGCGCAGTGTGAAAATGGACTAATACAGCTGTCCATCTGCCAGGGGTAGAGAGTTTTTCTTTTACTTTTCCTTCACTTGCAAAGTATCTTTGCCTGTGCCTGTGTGTTGCCCTTTCCCCAGGGGCCTCAGAAGTAGGCACTGGTTTGTGCCTTTTCTGCAGCACCCCTGGGTCCTGAAGCCCCCATTCCAGGCCTGAGCTCCCACATAACATTTCTAGACACTTTCTGGGATAAAAGGGACCCCACTGCCTTGAAGGGAAGAATCTGATCTTGGCAGGATTTACCTTCATAAGAATGTCTTATGTAATGATAAAGCAGTCAATTCAGCAAGAGGATATAACAGTTGTAAATATATATGCACCCAACACTGGAGCACCCAGATATATAAAGCAAATATTATTAGAGCTAAAGAGAGAGATGGATCGCAATACAGTAATAGCTGGAGACTTCCAACACCCCACTTTCAGTATTGGACAGGTATTCCGGACAGAAAATCAACAAACATCAGACTTAGTCTGCACCATAGAACAAATGGACTTAATAGATATTTCTACTCTCAATGACAGACTATATGTTAGGTTACAGAACAAGTTTTAAAACATTCAAAAATTGAAATAATATCAAACATCTTCTCAGACCACAATGGAATAAAACTATAAATCAACAAGAAGAGGAATTTTGGAAACCATACAAACACATAGAAGTTTGACAATATGCTCCTGAATGACCAGTGGATCAATGAAGAAATTAAGAAGAAAACTGAAAAATGTCTTGAAACAAATGATAACGGAAACACAACATACCATAATCTATGGGATACAGTGAAAGCAATACTAAGAGGGAAATTTATAGGCACTTATATAAGTGCCTACATCAAAAAAGAAGAAAAACTTCAAATAAATTACCTAATGATTCATCTTAAAAAGCTAGCAAAGCAAGAGCAAACTTAACCGAAAATTAGTACAAGAAAAGAAATAAAAAGGAACAGAGTAGAAATAAATGAATTTGAAATGAAGAAAGCAATACAAACGTCAAGGAAACAAAAAATGTTATTCTTTTGAAAAGATAAAATCAACAAATCATTAGGCAGATTAAAGCAGAAAAAAAAAGGAAAAAAAAGGAAAAGACCCAAATAAATAAAATCAGATGGAAAAAGAAGCATTACAACTGGGACTGCAGAATTTCAAAGGATCATCAGTGGCTACTATGACCAACTACCTGCCAATAAATTGGAAAATCCAGGGGAAATGGGTAAATTCCTAGACAGGTGCAAGCTACCAAGATTAAACCATGAAGAAATCCAAAATATTAAAGACCAATAACAATGAACAAGATTGAAGCTGTAATATGAAGTCTCCCAGTAAACAAAATAACAGGACATGCTGGCTTCACTGCTAAATTGTACCAAACATTTGAAGAACTAACACCAGTGCTACTCAAACAATTCTGAAAAATACAGGAAAAGGGTATCTTTCCAAACTCATCTACAAGGCCCATATTACCCTGATACCCAAACCAAAGACACATCTAAAAACAAAACTACAGGCCAATATCTCTGATGTTGACTCAAAAATCAACAAAAATGCCAGCCAACTGAATTCAACAATGTATTAAAAAGATAATTCATCATGACCAAATGGGATTTATTCCAGGTATGCAAGGATGATTCAACATATGCAAATTAATCAATGTGATATGTTACATCAAAATAATGAAGAATAAAAACCATATGTTCATTTCAATTAATGCCGAGAAAAATGTAATACAATTCAACATCCCTTTATGATAAAAACTCTCAAAAAATTTGGTATAGAAGGAACATACCTCAACACAATAAACACTATATGTGTCATACCACAGTGTCATACTGGATAGGGAAAACTTAAAATCCTTTCCTCTAAGATCTGAAACATGAAAAAGATGCCCATTGTCACCACTATTATTCAATGTAGTAGTGGAAGTCCCAGCAATCAGACAAGAGAAGGAAATAAATGGCATATAATTGGAAAGGAAAAAGTCAAATTATCCTTGTTTGCAGATGATATGATCTTATATTTGGAAAAACCCGAAGTATCCACCAAAAAAAAATGATGAGAACTGATAAATTCAGCAAGGTTTCAGGATACAACATCAACATACAAAAATCAGTAACATTTCTATATGCCAAGAGTGAAGAATCTGAAAAAGAAATTAGAAAGTAATCCAACTTACAATAGCCATAAATAAAATTAGAAAGTAACTTAAGCAAAGAAATGAAATACCTCTACAATGAAAACTATAAAACACTGATGAAAGAAATTGAAGAGGACACGACAACAGGGAAAGACATTCCATGTTCATGGGTTCTAAGAATCAGTATTGTTAAAATGTCCATACTACCCTAAGCAACCTACAAATTTAGTGTGACCCCTGTCAAAATACCCATGACATTCTTCACAGAAATAGAAAAAACAATCCTAAAATGTATATGGAATCACAAAAGATCCAGAATAGCCAAAGCTATTCTAAGCAAAAAGAACAAAACTGGATCACATTACTTGACTTTAAATTATACTACAGAAATATAGTAACCAAAACAACATGGTACTGACATAAAAAAATAGCCAAAGCTATCCTAAGCAAAAAGAACAAAACTGGATCACTTGACTTTAAATTATACTACAGAAATATAGTAACCAAAACAACATTGTACTGACATAAAACCAAGCACATAGACCAATGGAACAGAATAGAGAACCAGAAACAAAACCACACACCTACAGTGAACACATTTTTGACAGATGTGCCAAGAACATACACTGTGGAAAAGACAATCTCTTCAATAAATGGTGCTGGAAAAACTGACTGGATATATATATGAAGAAGAATCAAACTAGAACAATATGTCTCATCATATGCAAAGAATCAAATCAAAATGAAACTCCTAAGAGAAAATTAAAAGAAACTCTCAATGACATTGGTCTAGGCAGAAATTTCTTGAGTAGTACCCTACAAGCACAGGCATCCAAAGCAAATAATGGACAAATGGGATCACATCAAGTTAAAAAGCTTCTGCATAGAAAAGGGAATAAGCAACAAAGTGAAGAGATAAACCCATAGAATGGGAGAAAATATTTGCAAATGACTCATCTGATAAGGTATTAATAACCAGAATATATAAGAAACTCTATAGGAAAAAAAATCTAATACTCCAATTAAAAAATGGATAAAAATTTGAACAGACTTTTCTCTTTTTTTTTTTTTTTTTTTTTTTTTTTTGAGACGGAGTCTCGCTCTGTTGCCCAGGCTGGACTGCAGTGGCCGGATCTCAGCTCACTGCAAGCTCCGCCTCCCGGGTTTACGCCATTCTCCTGCCTCAGCCTCCCGAGTAGCTGGGACTACAGACGCCCGCCACCTCGCCCGGCTAGTTTTTTGTATTTTTTAGTAGAGACGGGGTTTCACTGTGTTAGCCAAGATGGTCTCGATCTCCTGACCTCGTGATCCGCCCATCTCGGCCTCCCAAAGTGCTGGGATTACAGGCTTGAGCCACCGCGCCCCGCCGAACAGACTTTTCTCAAAAGAAGACATACAAATGGCAAACAGGTACATGAAAAGGTGCTCAACATCATTGATCATCAGAGAAATGTCAGTCAAAACTACGATGAGCTGTCATCTCACCACAGTTAAAATGGCTTTTATCCAAAAGGCAGGTAATAATTAATGCTGGCAAGGATATGGAGAAAAGGGAACCCTTGTACACTGTTGGTGGGAACGTAAATTAGTACAACCACTGTGAAGAACAGTTCACAGTTCCTCAAAAAACTAAAAATAGATCTACCATATGATCCAGCAATCTCACTGCTGGGTATGTACCCAAAAGAAAGGAAATCAGTATATCAAAGAGATACCTGCACTCCCATGTTTGTTGCAGCACTGTTCACAATAGCCAGGATTTGAAAGCAACCTAAGTGTCCATCAGCAGATGAATGGATAAAGGAAATGTGGTACATATATGTAATGGAGAACTATTCAGCTGTAAAAAAGAATGAGATTCTGTCATTTGCAACATGGTGGAACTGAAGGTCATTATGTTAACCCAGGCATGGAAAGACAAGTTTCACATATTCTCATTTATCTGTGGGATCTGAAAATCAAAACAATTGAACTAATGGAGATAGAGAGTAGAAGGATGGTTGCCAGAGGCTGGGGAAGGGTAGTGGGTGGGTGTGAGTGAGGCAGGGATGGTTAATGGGTACAGAAAAAAATAGAAAATGAATAAGACCTAGTATTTGTTAGCACAACAGAGTTATTGTAGTCATAACTTAATTGTACATTTAAAAATAACTAAAAGTAAAATTGGATTTTTTGTAACAGGATAAATGCCTGAGGGGATGAATACTCTGTTTTCCATGATTTTTACACATGCATGCCTGTTTCAAATTATCTCATGTACCCCATAAATATATACATCTACTATGTACCTGCAAAAATTTTAAAAAGTAATAATTAAAAATTATATTTTCATTTAGCAATATAGATAAATGGTTAAAACTAGAAGTTTGTAGTATTTTGGAAGAGATGGAAGTATGCAAATAACAAGACAATTCAAAAAGGGTTGTCACAAGCATAATGAACTGTTCCCAAAGAATCTCATAATGAACTTGAGAAAATTACATCCCTGTCTACAATCTAAAAATTGAAAGATCTATTTTGAATATAGGCTTTATTGTCGTTGAGATGCAAAACTGTCCTAAATTGCACTATCTTTTTTGTTAAAGTGTATATATGTAACTCCTACACTAACACTAAAAAATACACTATAAATATTTAAAGGAAAATAACCATTAATTTTTGTTTTTACAATAGAGACATCTTGACCAGAAGCAATGCAATGACAAGCAAATTAGAAAAATTAGATAACAAGCACTTCATTCAATATCATTATCTATATTATTTCTCAACTTATGTTGTCAACTTATTTGTCAAATTATATTCTTGATATACACACATGGGTTAAAATCAGGAAAGAATACATTGTTTATCTAATCATTAGTATATTCCTCAGATGATTTTTCAAGACTGAATGTTCGAGTCAATCATTGCTTGGCACATATAAGATTGTTGGCATGAAAATGAGGTTGAGGTTTAGGTGGAGAAAGTTCACCATGAGTATTGTGAGTCACCTGAACGTTGTTTATTTACACGTAATGAAAACTACAAAATTGGCAGTAAAATAAATAACAGTAGAGGTCATTTTTTAAAAATAGGGTGTACTGGGAGGTGGGGAGAAAGAAACGTAGAGGGCGGGAGCAGCCAAGTTGACCAAATAGAAACAGCTCCATTCTGCGGCTCCCACCAAGAAGGATGAAAAGAGCAAATGAATTCTGCATCTTCAATTGAGGTACCAAGCTTCTCTCACTGGGACTGACTAGGTGGTTGGTGCAACCCAGGGAAAGCAAGGAAAAGCATCAAGGGCCCACCCAAGAGCTGCATGGGCAAAGGAAGCTTTCTCCCTGGGCCAAAGGAGGTGGTGCAGGATTGTGCTACCCATCCCTGAAAACCATGCTTTTCTCATGGATCCTTGCAACCCACAGATCAGGAGTTCCCCTTGCAAGCCCACGCTACCAGGGCCTTGCGTCCCAAGCACAGAACTGTAAAGACATGGCAGCTGCTTGGGTGGCTGGCCATTTGAGCAGGCACCAAGACACAGAGTATTTGCATACTCCAGCTCTGGGAACTCCCATGAGGCAGTATATCTGTCCACTCCTGTGGGAAGGGGGCTGAAGCCAGGGAGCCAAGGGGCCTCGCTTCCACAGAACCCCACAAGCTAAAACACACTGGCTTGGAATCCCTGCCAGCCAACACAGCAGGCCAGAGACTGCCTAAGAAGACTTAATTCCCAGGGCAGGAGGGGCGGCCACCATCACTGCGGCTCCATTTGGCCATTGTCCCCTGCTGTAGGTGCCAGTGAGACTGGGTGGTCAGGACTAGGAGCAATTCCCCACAGCGCAGCACAGCAGCTGTGTCAGTTCATGGCTAGACTGCTTCCTTAAGTGGAACCCTGATCCATTTCTTATCACTGAGACAGGCCTCTCTGTGGGAATTTCAGCATCCCTAGACAGGAGTTCATGAACAGAACTTTGGTATCCCTGAGAGGAGTCACTAGGAGAAGGGGCAGCTGTGATATAATGGATCCGTGGTCTTTGTCTTTTCTACCTGCTGGCTCTGGAGAGTCAGGGGAGCCCAGATGAGGGTGCAGCACACCTCCTCCACCAAGGGGCAGCCAGACTGCTCGTTTAAGCAGGTCCCTGATCCCACTCCTCCTGACTAGATGAGACCTCCCAACAGGAGTCCCCAGATACCTCATACAGGAGAATTCCAGCTGGCATCAGGTTGGTGCCCCTCTGGGATACAGCTCCCAGAGGTAGGAGCTGGCTGCCATCTGTGCTGGTCTGTAGCCTCTGCTGGTGATACCTCCAGGGGTGGGAGGGGCCCAGGCAAATAGGGTCTCGAGTGGACCCCCAGCAAACTGCAACAGCCCTACAGAAGAGGGGCCTGACTGCTAAAAGAAAAACAGAAAACAACAACATCAATGAAAAGGACCCCACAAAAAACCCATACAAAGGTCAGCAACCTCGAGATCAAAGGTAGATAAACTCATGACGATGAGAAAGAATCAACACAAAAATGCTGAAAACTGAAAAAGCCAGAGTGCCTCTTCCCTCCAAATGATGGCAATATGTCTCCAGCAAGGCACAGAACTGGGCTGAGGCTGAGATGGATGAATTGACAGAAGTAGGCTTCAGAAGACGGGCAATAATGAACTTCACTGAGCTAAAGAATTATGTTCTAACATATTGCAAAGAAGCTAAGAACCATGATAAAAAACATTACAGGAGCTGTTTACCAAAATAACTAGTATAGAGAGGAATATAAATGACCTGATTGAGCTGAAAAACACAACACAAGAACTTCACAATGCAATAACAAGCATCAATAGCCAAAGAGACCAAGCAGAAGAAAGGGTATCAGAGCTTAAAGACTATCTTGCTGAAATAAGGCAGACAAGAGTAGAGGAAAAAAAGAATGAAAAGGAATGAACAAAACCTCTGAGAACTGTGCGATTATGTTAAAAAATCAAACCTATGACTGATAGGAGTACCCGAAAGAGACAGAGAGAATGGAACCAAGTTGGAAAACACACTTCAGGATATCATCCAGAACCTCCTCAACCTAGCAAGACAGGCCAATGTTCAAATTCAGGAAACCCAGATAACCCCAGTAAGATACTCCATGAGAAGATCAAGCAAAAGACACATAATCGTCAGATTCTCCAGGGCCAAAATGAAGGAAAAAATTTTAAGGGCAGCCAGAGAGAAAGGCCAGGTCACCTATAAAGGGAAGCCCATCAGACAGCAGATCTCTTCAGACACCATACAAGCCAGAAGAGAGTGGGGGCCAATATTTGACTTTCTTAAAATAATTTCCAACCTAGAATTTAGTATCTGGTCAAACTCAGCTTCATAAATGAAGGAGAAATAAAATGATTTTCAGACAAGCAAATGCTGAGGGAATTCATCACCACCAGGCCTGCCTTGCAAGCACTCCTGAAGGAAGCACTAAATATGGAAAGGAAAAACCATTACCAGCCACTACAAAAACACACTGAAGTACACAGACCAGTGACAATATGAGGCAACTACATAAACAAGTCTGCAAAATATAACCAGCTAGTAATATGATGACAGGATCAAATTGATGCATAACAATATTAACCTTAAATGTAAATAGGCTAAATGCCCCAATTAAAAGATGCAGAGTGGCAGGCTGGATAGAGTCAAGATTCATTGGTGTGCTGTATTCAAGAGACCCATCTCACATGCAAAGACACACATAGACTCAATCCCATTACTGGGTATATACCCAAAGGAATATAAATCATTCTGTTACAAAGACACATGCATGTGTATGTTCATTGCAGCACTATTTACAATCACAAAGACATGCAATCAACCCAGATGCCCATCAATGATAGACCGGATAAAGAAAATGTGGTACTTATACACCATGAAATACTATACAGTCATAAAAAGGAATGGGATCATGTCCTTTGTAGGGACATGGATGGAGTTGGAAGCCATTATCCTCAGCAAACTAACGGTAACAGAAAACCAAACACTGCGTGTTCTCACTTATAAGTGGGAGCTGAACAATCAAAACACATGGACACAGGAAAGGGAACCACACACACTGGGGCCTGTTGGGGGGTGGGAGGTGTGGTTGGGGGCGGTGGAGTATTAGGAAAAATAGCAAATGTATGCTGGGCTTAATACCTAGGTGATGGGTTGATAGGTGCAGTAAACCACCATGGCACACGTTTACCTATGTAACAAACCTTCAGAACTTGCATCTGTGCCCCAGAACTTAAAATTTAAAAAAAAGAAAAGAAGAAGAAAGAAACTTGGAAGAATGGATCTGAGACCTTGCACCATATGCCTCATGTAATTTGATCTTGCATCAAGAAGTCACTGATCTTGACTTATGCTTCATTGAGAGCCTTACTTTATCTCATAAACATCTTTGGTAGCATCCCATACACTGCTCCTCAGTGACTGGCTGTTCTGACACCACTTAAAGCAGAAATCTGTTCATGTGCATTTATTTTATGTGAATCACAATTTTGAAATAGTTGTGACCCAGAAAAGTAGATTTCTTCTGTTTCAAGCCTAATGTGAGGTAGCAGTCCATTTTTCAGAATAGAAATGTGACAGTCTCAATGCTGTAGTACTTTGTCAGTTATCTGAGGTTGAGAACTACTTTTTCATTATAAATTATATTTCACATTATTATATTGAAACTAATATATTATGGAGGTAAGTGAAACCTTCTTATTAAATTTTCACATAGAACCTGGACTTAGAAAGAATGCTTTCGCTTGCCTTATGCCAGAGGTTTGCAGAAGATATATCAAGTTGAAAAATTTTTCTGTATTACAGCACTGATATTGAAGACCATTCTCATCAAGCTATGAATTATGTAATAATCAGATCCACTGATGACATATATTTATTTAATATATACCATAAAATCTTGGTGTTTTAGAATTTATATGCTTTCTTTTCCCAAATATCAGAACTGAATAATCTAGTATATTCTCTTTAACTTTACATTCTAGGAAGTTCAGAGTTAAATTCCATAAAGTCTTTATTTTTAATAATTTTGAATTACCGTGTTTCATATATTTCAATTTTCCAAGCCAAACAAGTTCTCTTTGGAAGTAAATGGTTTATACTATGGACATGTTCTGGCAGCATACCTTTAATTTTCACTTACTTAGATGAAATGTAGATGAATCATATTTTTGGAACTACAGGTTTTGCCCTTTCATCCTTCACCCCCAAACCTAATATGACCTTATACAAATTATGTTTGATGGGAACCTTCAATGAGAATTATAGCAAAATATTTGTTTTCCTATTATCTTCTGAATGGCCCAATACTAGATTTGAACTCAAGACTAAATAATTTTTGAAAAAGGAATTAGCAGTGATTTATAAAGTTACTATTTTTTTTGCAGCAAAGCTAGAGAAGATCTGCTGAAAATTCAGAAAGAGCGTGATTTTCATCGAATGCATCACAAGCGAATAGTCCAGGAAAAAAACAAATTAATCAATGACCTCAAAGGGTAAGCTTATATTTGTTGGACTATTTATTAAAGAGTTATTTAATACATGTTAAGTAATTTGATTATGACAGAAAGTTTTAGACAAAGTTATTAGTTCCACATTTATTGAGCATAAGATGAGTAAGTTGCGGCCCTTGCTGTCAAGGGTCTCAGAAACTATTTGTGTGTGTGAAGTGGGAGGAGTTAAGCAGAAATATACTGAAATACACTGCATTGTTGCTATGCCACCCAAGAGGGCCATCATCCCAATAAGATTGGAGTGTGAGATGACTCAAGGATTTATTTCCACAGGAATTAAATTCTCAAGTACAAGTAAGAGTAGACAGTGAGGAAGTGGGGTCAGCACAGTGCTGTTGGCAGATAGTACATCCTCTGCAAATGTGCCAAGACATGAAAAAACATGGTATGTTCATCAAATTGTATGCAAAGAGAGTGAAGTGCAGCTGTGGTATTGCAGGGATAGGGGACATATCTCTAAATGACTATGAATTTAAAAGTCTTTTATAAATTATTTTGAAGACATTATTGAGATTTACTTTCTCTCCTTCTTTACCTTCCTCCCCTACAAAAACAAGTAAAGAAATTTACAATCCTTAAATAAAATTCTATTTGCTTGCTCTAAGGCAGTGCTATCCAACAGAACTTTTCTTGATGATATACTCTATATCTGTACTGTCCAATACAATAGCCCCTAACCATTTATATTTAAAAATATACCATACTTCTTCAAATTCCTAATACGTTTAAAGAGAATACTTTTCATATAAAATTAATCACTTTAGATTATATGTTTTTTCATATTTCATTATTTCAGGCACCCTTGTAAAGAAGCACACATTACTTTGTAATATAGCTACACTTGGTCTATACTCAGATAGCCTTTATTTCTTCATTTAATCATTAAGAAAAACATCTCCATTTAGCAATCTGGATGAATCACTAAAGCGCATTTTATAAAGACCTAAAACAAAACTTCAGTGATGCCATCAAGTCACAAAAAAGCTGGGCATCAAGTTAACCAGTCAAACACAGTGAATACTTTGCCTGATAGCTGTGCTATTGCATAATAAATCAGCTATAGGATAGAGTGTTTTTGATGCCAGGCAAAGTTGGGGTCTGAGATCTCTTATGTCATATTTTATCCAAATACATTAATAGTGTATCCATATTTCCTTTCATTGTAAAACATTAAATGTTTACCTTACTTTTTCTGTAAATTTTTCAACTAGTTTGATAATAAATTTTATAGTATTTCTTTTTTGTTTGTTTGTTGTTTTGTTTTGCTTTTTAGAGTCAGAGTCTCATTCTGTCACCCATGGTAGAATGCAGTGGTGAGATTAAGGCATCCTGTAGCCTCCAACTCCTGGGTTCAAGCAATCCTTCCACCTCAGCCTTCTGAGTAGCTGAGTCTACAGGTGCATGCCACCATACCCAGCTAAATTTTTTTATGTTTTAATTTTTTTGTAGCGATGTTTTTTCTTTGTTACATTCTAGTGAAATTCTATGTGTTGTTAATTCTTTTAACAGAAGATAGTCAAGCCATATCTCATGAATGAGTTAAATTCCAAAGTTAGTAAAAAAAGGGAAATTTTGCCATCAATATTTTCTTTAAAATTCTTCAACCATCCACAGATTACAGTGTATATGGTTGTGTGTATACAATTCTATATCTGTGTGTTTTATGTATTTAGACATATGTAATGTTTATGGAGATTATAGTATACACCAAAGTATATGTATGTATGTGTGTATATATATACATGTATGTATGTGTGTATATATATACACACATACATACACACACACACGAAGCTAATCAGAACGGAGGATAGAACTGTATGTACTACCTAAATTTTTATTTTTATTACTCTTTCTGAATGTCGTATTAATACACATTAAATGTATATAAAATGCAACTGCACTTTAATACTTAATTTCTATTGCTATCATCAATGAGGTATAATGTGATATCCAAATTAATGACTTTTATAAATATTATAGAAATTGAAAATGTTATAGAACATTATGAAATATAGAAAATGAAAAGCTCTGTTTCAATTATTAATGAAATAAAATATTATTCTTTTGGAGGACTTTTAGGGAATTTCTGCTTTGCACTATGCCATTGTAAATAGTATAGAATTAGCTCTCCAACTAGTACTAAACTAGCTCCCCAAATGTAAGGAACTATAAGACTGGACAAAATACATGAGGCAGTTTTTTTTTTTTTAAGTTGGTGGAAAATTGGCAAAGCAGGACCTTGATGCCTAAGAGAAGACAAACACAAAATGAGCAGGATGTTCACCCCACATATCTTCCTGAAGGTACTTTTCAGCCCACAGTTTGACCAGATATAACCCAAGCAGAGCATGGTGGTTTTCGGAGCTGAGGAGGCAGAGATCAGAGTTCAGGGCTGCAGAGGTAGCTGAAACTTGCAGCATGGTGTACACAGAAGGAAGGAGGTACATGAAATGTAGCTTAAGAAATATCTATAATGGTTCTCTTCAGTCTTTGGCCACGTAACTAACTTGTGGAAGTATAAGATGAGAGAATACGAAACCTGGCAGGAAACAGCACCTGGGAAGCTATGAGCAAAATAGAGATTCCAGAGGTTGCAGAGTGCTGGGAGATGTAGGAGTACTGATCAGCCATAAGGGAAGGAACATCACTGAATACTCTGAACATTTACTTAATATCCTCCACAAGCCATGCCATAGAAGCAGACCTAGTTGGTCCTAGAGAAAATGCTGCTTTAGACTTTTTCTCCAAAAAGCTTAAAGGTATAAGCTTTGAAAAACTCAACTGATTCACTGGGAAATTAATTGTCTGTCAGAAAATAACTCTTTAAAGGAAGAAAACAAAATTCAGACAAGTGTATGTCCAACATACAATAAATAAATAAAGTTTATATGGATTGATCTATCTATAGATATATCTAGAAGCAGGAAGATATGTCCTATAATCAGGAAAAAGCAGAAGCAGACACAGAGAAAAGAGAATTACAGATTTAGCAGACAGGGACTTTAAAACAGTTATTATGAAATGCTTAGAGTTTTAAAGAAAATGGTGCCTATAGGAGTGATAAACAGAATTAAACTGAAATTTGAGAACTGAAAAAAACATAATGTGCGAATGAAAAATTTACTAGTAGGTCTTGGAAGATTGGACATTGCCAATGGAAAGATCAATGAACATGAAGACAGGAAGATGGAAAATGATCCAACTGGTGCTCAAAGAGAAAAAAGCTGAAAAGAAATGAGCAGAGACTCAAAGAAAAAAGACTGAAAAAACATAAACAGAACTTCTGGAACAATATCAAATAGTCCATCATAGGTGTATTTGAAATCCAAGAAGAGGCTGGGCATAACCTTCCCCATTCTGCTAGCTTATTCCAATTATTAAGTATACAAATTCAAATTAGTTACTCAGGAAGACTGGAACTGATCACTGGGTGCTTACATGAACCAAATATGCTGTGAGCAGACTTTAGCCAGGACCCTACTTATTTCCTGTCCCTTATAGACTCCCATTCTAACAGGGGGGTCATGCTTTTGCTTTAAGTTTCTGAATTTGAACGACAAATTCTTAAAAATATCTTTCCCCAGTAAATAGCCACTCGATTAAATAGCCAGGGGTAATTTGCAGAAAAATTGAGGCTATTTATAACAGTATATAATTGCTATGGTGTTATGGAGTGCTTCCTCTACTGTCTGCTAAGGTAGCTCCAGCATTTCTACTTCACAGTGTTGGCTATCTTTTTCCAAGTTTCTAAGGACCACCCTAGAAGTGAATCTACCTTATTCGCTGGAGTTCTTACTATAATGTTAAATCCATTGTGTGGAGGTCAAGGAATTATTGTTTATCCAGTCTTGCATTCCACCCCCCTTTAATCAAGTACCTCAAAATCCAGCCTCTGGGGGTACTTTTCTGGTTCCTGCCAGTACATGCTGACTATTTTTTGCAGCAGTTTAGATGTATAGTCTCTTTCCTCCGTAATCACACTGAGGAGAGGAGGTAGGGATACTTCCAGCGGTGGGGCCGGGGTGGGGACATCTCTTTCTTTGTGGGGAAGAGGGCTTTTCAGCATCTTGCAGCACAGCTGAAGTACTACTTCTTTGTAGGAAATGGGGCCCACCTCTGTAAGCCCATAGGGCTACAGAAAAACATTCTCAGGGGCATCCTGAGAACCAGAGAAGAAGACAGAGACATTTCATACATTTCATGTAATAAAGAGTCAGTTCACCCGGAAGACATAATATTAAATATGCATTACTGTAATATAAGAGCTTCAAAATACATGAAGCAAACTCTGATAAAATTGAAAGGAAAAATAGATATTTCCTTAGTTATACTTAGGATTTTAACACTCAGTATTAGAAAGTGTAGGAAGAAATATACATAGATGTATTTGACATCCAAGAAGGGGCTGGGGATAACCTTCCCCATTCTGCTAGCTTATTCCAATTGCCAAGCATATCAATTCCAATTATTTACTCAGGAACACTGGAATTGATCACTGGCTGGGTACATGGACCAAATATGCTGTGAGCCAGGACCCTATTTATTTCCTGGCCCTTACAGACTCCCATTCCAACAGAGGGGACCAGATATAGCCTAAGCAGAGCATGGTGATTTTCGGAGCTGAAGAGGCAGAGATCAGAGTTCAGGGCTATAAAGGTAGCTGGAACTTGCAGCATGGTGTACACAGAACGAAGGAGGTATGTGAAATGTAAGAAATATCTGCAATAGTCTTTTTCAATCTTTGGCCTCATAACTAACTTGTGGAAGTATAGGATGAGAGAACACAAAGCCTGGCAGGAAACAGTGCCTGGGAAGCTCTGAGCAAAACAGAGATTCCAGAGGTTGTGTAGAAGAGTGCTGTCAATCAACTGAGCATAGTTAACATTTCTTGACTTCTACTTGGCTCTTTCCAGTTCACATGGAATTGTCACTAAAATAGATCATATACTGAACCGTAAAACAAGTCTCCATACATTTCAAAGGACTGATGTCATGCAAAGAATGTTTTCTGACCAAAATCAAATTAAATTAGAAATCAATATTGAAAAACCTCAGGGGGTTTCTCAAATATTTGGAAATTAAGTAGTATGCCTTAAATAATCCATGAGGCAAATAAAGAAATTAGAGAATAGTTTGAACTGAATGATTAAAAATGCAGCATATTGAAATGCAGCCAATGCAGCTTAAATTGAAATTGATAGCTTTAAATGCTTATTTTAGAAAATAAAGTTTTAAAACCAATGATGTCATCTTAGAAGCTTAAAAAGAGCAAACTACAACCAAGAAACATGAAGAAATGAAAAATAAGAGCTGAAATCAATAAAATAGCAAATGGACAAACAAAAAATCAACAAAGTTAGATGTTGGTTAATGGAAAATATAATAAAGCTGACAAATTTGATAATAAGATGGATAAACTCTCATTAGACTGATGTCGCCAGAGGTTGGCAAGAATGTAGAGCAACCAGGACGGTCATATAGGGTTGCTGGTAGTATAAATTACAATCCAGCAATTAAACTTCTGGGTATTTATCTAAAATAAATGAAGATATATGATCAAAAAATCTTACATGACTTATATAAGAATGTTTAAAGAGGCCTTATTCATGATAGCCCAAACTAAAATCCACTCAGGTTTTCTTCAGCAAAATATTGGATAACCACATTTACATACAAGGGGATACTACTCACAGTAAAGAGGAGTGAAGTATTGCGATGTAAAGTAATAAGAATAATCTAAAGAAACATTATGCTGAGTGAAATAAACTAGTTAAAAAAGAGAACATGTTATATGTTACCAAATACGTGAAGTTCTAGAATTTTCTGGGGTGTTAGACATGTTTCATATTTTGATAATGTGTACTACTTGGGTGTGCATTTCTCAAAACTCTGAACAGTAACGCTTAAGAGCTGTATGTTTTATCCATGTAAATTACACTTCAATAAAAAGATTTTGAGGTCATTTTCAAATAAAACAGATTTTTAAAGGTATTTACATTATATACTAGGCTGAACTATTCCTTCTGTTTAGGTATCAAAATGTTTTTATACTTAATTTTTAAAATAGAAGATTAGCCAAACTTGTTTTGAAGACCATCCTTTAGTTTATTTTGATGTGAATGACACTCCATGTTTAATCATCTATTATTTGTGGCCCTTGTCTTTCTGGCAGTCATTTCCAAATTAACAAAAGGAATTGCATTTTAAAAAATTTCATGGGTAGCAGCAATATTCTGAGTACATACTTGGATACAGCAAAAGGTACTAGTAGGAAATAGAGAACTAATTAAGACGTGATTTGCTCCCTCAGTGCACCCTCCACCCTCAAGTTGCAGTGAATTTGTGTGCTTTTTGTGCTTCTTGGCTGTAGTGTGTTAACCTTTATGAGGTTATTTATTTTTATTTCACAGCAAAAAAGAAAAAGAAAAAAAGGTTTCGATGTTAGATGGAAATTACTGATTTAACTCAATAACCCCTTAAGATACTATTGACTTTTTATTTTTTATAGGTTGAAGTTACATTATGCGTCTTATGAACCAACTATAAGGGTGTTACATGAGAAACACCACACTTTACTGAAGGAGAAAATGCTGACCTCCTTGGAAAGAGACAAAGTAGTTGGGCAGGTAAAGATACAGTCAAAGCTAACTTAAAATGATCTTTTAATCATTTTTTTAAAATAATACAAGTAGAAATACTGGTTTTGTTTCTGAGATTAATTTTAAAACATTTTCAACCAACTTTCATGTAAGAGAGATCCATTTGGAAACATTCAGAAAAAGTATTTATCCATTTAACTACATATAAAGATTATTATAAAATTAGGCCAGCCTGGTGGCTCATGCCTGTAATCCCAGCACTTTGGGAGACCAAGGTAGGTGGATCACTTGAGGCCAGGAGTTTAAGACCAGCCTGGCCAATATGGTGAAACCCTGTCTCTACTAAAAATACCAAAGAAGAAAAAAATAACCGGGTGTGGTGGCACAGGCCTGTAATCCCAGCTACTTGGGAGACTGAGGCATGAGAATTGTTTGAACCTGGGAGGCAGAGGTTGCAGTGAACAGAGATGGCTCCATACCACTGCACTCCAGCCTAGGCAACAGAGTGAGACAGTGTCTCAAAAAAAATTAAATGTCATTTAATTGAGACATAAATTTATAGCAGATTATTAAATTGTAGATTGAAGAAAAAACTTAGCTATTGTGGTCAAACTTGGGTTTAAATGCCAGCTTTGACAGCTATAAACGTTAACCTTAGGAGAGTTATTTAAACAAATTGGAGCTCAGATTTCTCATATATAAAATGTAGCTGCAAAGACCAAAGACATTACCTTTTAAGATTGCTGTGAAACTTACATGAGATATTTTAATAAATAAAAACTCCCTCCTAGGTACTGACTCAAGTCTTTTGTAATTTTTGCTGATGGGTGACATCCTTTTAGGGTTTTTGTATAGGCCTAGACCTAGGGTAGTGGGTGAGATACCTTTGGCATAAAAATTTAAGAAAAAGAAACAAAATGTTTATATGCCACTTTAAAACCATTTAACAATTTTTTTGGAATATGTAAAACTGCAACTATGCTTAACATTCTATTATTGTTTTCTGGAGATTTTCATTTTTGGCCAAACATTCAGAAGCTACAAAAGCTTACATGATGATAATACTCTTTTGAATAATTTTATTGTTAAGACATGCTTTAATCAAGTTTATTTTGTCTTTTGAGTGAAATTCTTAGCAACGAAAATGCAAAACATCATTGTCTTGATGCCCCTTGTGCTTGAATTTAATTTTGTGGTTTGAATGTTTGAATTTTAAGTAATATTGAATACAATGATCATATGATTTGGCTGTGTCCCCATCCAAAGCTCACCTTGAATTGTAATAATCCCCACGTGTCAAGGGCGGGACCAGGTGGAGGTAACTGAATCATGGAGGTGGTTTCTCCCATGCTGTTCTCATGATAATGAGTGAGTCTCACGAGATCTGATGGTTGTATAAGCGTCTGGCATTTCTTTTGCTTGCACTCATTCTCTTTCCTGCTGCCTTGTGAAGAGGTGTCTTCTACCATGATTGTAAATTTCCTGAGGACTCCCCAGCCATGTGGAACTTGAGCCAATTAAACATCTATTCTTTATAAAATATCCAGTCTCGAGTATTTCCTCATAGTGATGTGAGAATGAACTAATACAAATGAGTTTAACAATGTTTTAAATTTTATGGCATTATAATCAAACCTTCAGAATTTCATACCCTTGCTTCTTTTCATCTAATCTGTCTTCCCCAGTCTCCTAACAAAAGGCTTTATTCTATATCCTGAGGTATTAGGAGCTAGATTCAGATCTCTTACTATTTCCTCTTCCAGATGGGCCATGCTTGAATTTTTGCTACCCATCTTACTCTCTTTAGTCCTCCTGGTCTCATGCTTATCTCCTATATACCATGTACAATATTTGTGTTTCAAGTTGCTCCTTGATGGTTTAGTGGAAAGAGCTAAGGACTGGGAATGGCTGGTATGAATTCCAGTTGTGTTATAAAACAGCCAAGTGAGGATTCGGGTTATTTAAATATGTCTTTTTACTCACTTATTAAATAGGGATAAATTATTTGCCTTATGATTGATATGTGTATAAGATTAAAACATGTTTAAAAAGTTAAAATCATTTGATCTATGAGTTAAAGTTGAATTTTTCACACTACTGTTCAGATTTGCAAAGAAATATATCTTTATTATCTGCAACTGGTTTTGTCTTTGAACTCCTACTCCTGCTGAAGACAAAATAAAAGATAACCTGCGTATTAAAGACTATTCCAGTCTTTATGAGTTAAACCAGTGTCTTTGGGTTTAACACAGGGTGTTTGAATATTATATTAACTGAATGTTTAGCTAAAACATAGTTATTAGTGCTCATTTTCTTCCTTCAAATGGCATGCCCTTTTTATTCTTCCCTAGATGGTTCCTAGTAAAAAAGTTACTTATCTATCCATATAGTTTAAAGTCTACAGGCTATATTCACTCTCCAGAGTACTGTGACTTGTTTGATTAGGTTGGTGGTGTCCAGGTACATGATAGCTGGATAGGTCTGGATAGCTCCTGGATAGTTCCAGGGTAGTTCTTTTGTATGTGAACCCAACACACCTTGCTAAATCCATGGCCTCTGCCACAATATCTGTGAACTCCTTTATATCTGTGACCTCATTATCCTAACCCTAGTTTTTTTTCTGCTCTAGTACATCAAATATTAACATTTCCGTGTGTCCCACTGAGGTGGTTGAGGCTTCTGATTTCTCTATATTGCAAATACAAGCCATGAGCAATTTGGAAACCAGTTAGGGTCCATCTACACAGATATACCTTTCTCAGTCCATTTTCAACATCACCTGGAGAGTAGTATGTTTTTCTAGCACAATGTAAAATATGAAGGAGTCTTTAAGGGGTTGTCAATTTTCCTAGGCTATTGCCTGAAAAGCTAAGAGCAAGTGTACTTAAATTCTTGGAGTATCTCTAGACTATCTGGCTTTATTTGCCCTTCATTTCCAGCTGGCCCCACTTACATTTTTCACTTGGTAGATAAACCACGACTCATGTCTGACCTATTGTTACCTCATCCCTCAGGCATCTCGTCCGTCACTCAGGCACAGAACTCTTTTCACTTCTTTGTTCTATTGGATGAAATATCTCCCTATCTTCTTTTATGTTACAGGATGTTCTATGTCCTCGTTTGTTCCAGCAATCCTGATTTACACCCATTTGCACAGGGTAATTTTTAATAAATTTAACTTTCACCCTAAAAATATCCCAATTTGGAAAATCTTTATTAATGGGAAATTTTTTTTTAACTTTAAGTTCTAGGGTACATGTACACAATGTACAGTTTTGTTACATAGGTATACATGTGCCACATTGGTTTGCTACACCCATCAACTCGTCATTTACATTAGGTATTTCTTTTAATGCTATCCCTCTCCCAGCCCCACATCCCATGACAGGCCCCGGTGTGTGATGCTCCCTGCCCTGTGTCCATGTGTTCTCATTTTTCAATTCCCATCTATGAGTGAGAACATGCGATGTTTGGTTTTCTGTCCCTGTGATAGTTTGCTGAGCATGATGGTTTCCACCTTCATCCATGTTCATGTCAAAGGACATGAACTCATCCTTTTTTATGGCAGCATAGTATTCCATGATGTATATGTGCCACACTTTCTTAATCCAGTCTATCATTGATGGACGTTTGGGTTGGTTCCAAGTCTTCGCTGTTGTAAATAGTGCTGCAATAAACATACGTGTGCATGTGTCTTCATCGTAGCATCATTTATAATCCTTTGGGTATATACCCCGTAATGGAATCACTGGGTCAAATGATATTTCTGGTTCTAGATCCTTGAGGAATCACCACACTGTCTTCCACAATGGTTGAATTAATTTACACTTCCAACAGTGTAAACGTGTTCCTATTTCTCCACATCCTCTCCAGCATCTGTTGTTTCCTGACTTTTTAATGATCGCCATTCTAATTGACATGAGATGGTATCTCATTGTAGTTTTGATTTCCATTTCTCTGATCACCAGTGATGATGAGCATTTTTTCATGTTTCTGTTGGCTGCTTTATGCCTTCTTTTGAGAAGTGTCTGTTCATATATTTTACCCACCTTTTGATGAGGTAGTTTGTTTTTTTCTTGTAAATTTGTTGAAGTTATTTGTAGATTCTGGATATTAGCCCTTTGTCAGATGGGTAGATTGCAAAAATTTTCTCCCATTCTGTAGGTTGCCTGTTCACTCTGATGGTAGTTTCTTTTGCTGTGCAGAAGCTCTTTAGTTTAATTAAATCCCATTTGTCTATTTTGGCTTTTGTTGCCATTGCTTTTGGTGTTTCAGTCACGAAGTCTTTGCCCGTGCCTATGTCCTAAATGGTATTGCCTAGGTTTTCTTCTTGGGTTTTATGGTTTTAGGCCTTATATTTATGTCTTTAATCCATCTTGAATTAATTTTTGTGTAAGGTGTAAGGAAGGGATCCAGTTTCAGCTTTCTACATATGGCTAGCCAGTTTTCCCAGTACCATTTATCAAATAGGGAATCCTTTCCCCATTTCTTGCTTTTGTCAGGTTTGTTAAAGATCAGATTATTGTAGATGTGTGGTGTTATTTCTGAGGCCTCTGTTCTGTTCCATTGGTCTATATATCTGTTTTGTTACCGGTACCTTGCTGTTTTGGTTACTGTAGCCTTGTAGTATAGTTTGAAGTCAGGGAGCCTGATGCCTCCAGCTTTGTTCTTTTTGCTTAGGATTGTCTTGGCTATGCAGGCTCTTTTTTGGTTCCATACGAACTTTAAAGTAGTTTTTTCTAATTTTGTGAAGAAACTCGTTGGTAGCTTAATGGGAATGGCATTGAATCTATAAATTACCTTGGACAGTATGGCCATTTTCAAGATGTTGATTCTTCCTATACATGAGCATGGAATGTTCTTCCATTTGTTTGTG
The DNA here is from genome assembly GCF_037993035.2 of Macaca fascicularis. Taxonomy (NCBI): domain Eukaryota; kingdom Metazoa; phylum Chordata; class Mammalia; order Primates; family Cercopithecidae; genus Macaca; species Macaca fascicularis. Next base: position 109,215,840 of record NC_088386.1, read on the forward strand.
TCTTTTATTTCATCTTTTATTTCACTGAGCAGTGGTTTGTAGTTCTCCTTGAAGAGGTCCTTCACATCTTTTGTAAGCTGGATTCCTAGGTGTTTTATTCTCTTTGTACCAATTGTGAATGGGAGTTCACTCATGATTTGGCCCTCTGTCTGTTATTGGTGTACAGGAATGCTTGTGATTTTTGCACATTGATTTTGTATCTTGAGACTTTGCTGAAGTTGCTTATCAGCTTAAGGAGATTTTGGGCTGAGATGATGGGGTTTTCTAAATATACAATCATGTCATCTGCAAACAGGGACAATTTGACTTCCTCTTTTTCTAATCAAATACCCTTTATTTCTTTCTTTTGCCTGATTGCTCTGGCCAAAACTTCCAACACTATGTTGAATAGGAGTGGTGAGAGAGGGCATCGTTTTCTTGCGCTGGTTTTCAAAGGTAATGCTTACAGTTTTTTGCCCATTCAGTATGATATTGGCTGTGGATTTGTCATAAATAGGTCTTATTATTTTGAGATATGTTCCATCAATACCTAGTTTATTGAGAGATTTTAGCAAGAAGGGCTGTTGAATTTTGCCAAAGGCCTTTTTGGCATCTGTTGAGATAATCATATGGTTTTTGTTGTTGGTTCTGTTTATATGATGGATTACGTTTATTGATTTGCATATGCCTTGCATCCCAGGGATGAAGCTGACGTCTTCGTGGTGGATAAGCTTTTTGATGTGCTGCTGGATTTGGTTTGCCAGTATTTTATTGAGGATTTTCACATCGATGTTCATCAGGGATATTGGTATAAAATTCTCTTTTTTTGTTGTGTCTCTGCCAGGCTTTGGTATCAGGATGATCCTGGCCTCATGCAATGAATTAGGGAGGATTCCCTCTTTTTCTATTGATTGGAATAGTTTCAGAATGAATGGTAGCATCTCCTCTTTTACCTCTGGTAGAATTCGGCTGTGAATCCGTCTGGTCCTGGACTTTTTTTGGTTGTTAGGCTATTAATTATTGCCTAAATTTCAGGCCTGTGATTGGTCTATTCAGAGATTCAACCTCTTCCTGGTTTAGTCTTGGGAGAGAGTATTTGCCCAGGAATTTATCTATTTATTCTGAATTTTCTAGTTTATTTGTGTAGATGTGTTTATAGTATTCTCTAATGATAGTTGGTATTTCTGTGGGATCAGTGGTGATATCCCCTTTATCATTTTTTTATTGCATCTATGTGATTCTTCTCTCTTTTTTTCTTTATTAGTCTTGCTAGCAGTCTATCAATTTTGCTGATCTTTCAAAAAACCAGCTCCTGGATTATTTGATTTTTTGAAGGTTTTTTTTGTGTGTGTGTCTCTATCTCCTTCAGTTCTGCTATGATCTTAGTTATTTCTTGCCTTCTGCTACCTTTTGAATTTGTTTGCTCTTTCTTCTCTAGTTCTTTAAATTGTGATGTTAGGGTGTCAATTTTCGATCTTTCCTGCTTTCTCTTGTGGGCATTTAGTGCTATAAATTTCCCTCTACACACAGCTTTAAATGTGTCCCCGAGATTCTGGTATGTTGTGTCTTTGTTCTCATTGATTTCAAAGAACGTCTTCATTTCTGCCTTAATTTCGTTATGTACCCAGTAGTCATTCAGGAGCAGGTTATTCAGTTTCCATGTAGTTGTGTGGTTTTGAGTGAATTTCTTAATCCTGAGTTCTATTTTGTTTGCACTGTGGTCTGTGGTCTGAGAGAGAGTTTGTTGTGATTTCTGTTCTTTTACATTTCCTGAGGAGTGCTTTACTTCCAATTATATGCTCAATTTTAGAATAAGTTCGATGTGGTGCTGGGCAGAATGTATATTCTGTTGATTTGGGGTAGAGAGTTCTGTAGATGTCTATTAAGTCTGCTTCGTGAAGAGCTAAGTTCAAGTCCTGGATATCCCTGTTAACCTTCTGTCTCATTGATCTGTCTAATATTGACAGTAGGATGTTAAATCTCCCATTATTATTGTGTGGGAGTCTAAGTCTCTTTATAGGTCTCTAAGGACTTCCTTTATGAATCTGGGTGCTCTTGTATTGGGTGCATATTTAGGATAGTTGACTCTTCTTGTTGAATTGATCCCTTTATCATTATGCAATGGCCTTCTTTGTCTCTTTTGATCTTTGTTGGTTTTAAAGTTGTTTTATCAGAGACTAGGATTGCAACCTCTGCTTTTTTTGCTTTCCCTTTGCTTGGTAACTCTTCCTCCATCCCTTTATTTTGAGCCTATGTGTGTCTCTGCACATGAGATGGGTCTCCTGAATACGGCACACTGATGGGTCTTGACTCTTTATCCAATTTGCCAGTCTTTGTCTTTTAATTAGGGCATTTAGCCCATTTGCATTTAAGGTTAATATTGTTATGTGTGAATTTGATCCTGTCATTATGATGTTCGGTGGTTATTTTGCCCGTTAATTTATGCGGTTTCTTCATAGCATCGATGGTCTTTACAATTTGACATGTTTTTGCAGTGACTGGTACCGGTTGTTCCTTTCCATGTTTAGTGCTTCCTTCAGGAGCTCTTGTAAGGCAGGCCTGGTGGTAACAAAACCTCTCAGCATATGCTTGTCTGTAAAGGATTTTATTTCTCCTTCACTTATGAAGCTTAGTTTGGCTGGATATGAAATTCTGGGTTGAAAAGTCTTTCCTTTAAGAATGTTGAATATTGGCCCCCACTCTCTTCTGGCTTGTAGAATTTCTGCAGAGAGATCTGCTGTTAGTCTGAGGAGCTTCCCTTTGTATGTAACCTGACCTTTCTCTCTGGCTGCCCTTAACATTTTTCCTTCATTTCAACCTTGGAGAATCTGACGATTATGTGTCTTGGAGTTGCTCTTCTTGAGGAGTACCTTTGTGTTGTTCTCTGTTTTTCCTGAATTTGAATGCTCTCCTGCCTTTCTAGGTTGGAGAAGTTCTCCTGGATAATATCCTGAAGAGTGTTTTCTAACTTGTTTCCATTCTACCTGTCACTTTCAGGTACACCAATCAAATGTAGATTTGATCTTTTCACATAGTCCCATATTTCTTGGCAGCTTTGTTCATTTCTTTTTACTCTTTTTTCTGTAATGTTGTATTCTCACTTTATTTCATTAAATTGATCTTCAATCACTGATATCCTTTCTTCCACTTGATTGAGTTGGCTACTGAAGCTTGTGCATGCATCACAAAGTTTTTGTGCTGTGGTTTTCAGCTTCATCAGGTCCTTTAAGGTGTTCTCTATATTGTTTATTCTAGTTAGCCATTCGTCTAACCTTTTCTCAAGGTTTTTAGCTTCCTTGCGATGGGTTAGACCATGCTCCTTTAGCTCGGAGAAGTTTGTTATTACTGACCTTCTGATACCTACTTCTGTCAACTCATCAAAGTCTTTCTCCATCCAGTTTTGTTTCATTGCTGGTGAGGAGCTGTGATCCTTTGGAGGAGAAGAGGCACTTGGGTTTTTAGAATTTTCAGCTTTTCTGCTCTGGTTTCTCCCCATCTTTGTGGTTTTATCTACCTTTGGTCTTTGATGTTAGTGACCTACAGTTGGGGTTTTTTTGTGGGTGCCCTTTTTTTTGAAGTTGATTCTATTTCTGTTTGTTAGTTTTCCTTTTAACAGTCAGGACCCTTTGCTGCAGGTCTGTTGGGGTTTGCTGGAGGTCCACTCCAGACCCTGTTTGTCTCAGTATCATCAGCAGAGGCTGCAGAATGGCAAATATTGCAGAATAGCAAATATTGATGCCTGCTCCTTCTTCGAGGAGCTTTGTCCCAGAGGGGCACTTGCCTATATGAGGTGTCAGTTGACCCCTACTGGGAGGTGTCTCCCAGTCAGACTACATGGGGATCAGGGACCCACTTGAGGAGGCAGTCTGTTCATTCTCAGAGCTCGAACACCATGCTGGGAGAACCACTGCTCTCTTCAGAGCTGTCAGACATGGGGGTTTAAGTCTGCAGAAGTTTCTGCTGCCTTTTGTTCAGCTACGCCCTGTCCCCAGAGGTGGAGTCTATAGAGGCAGTAGGTCTTGCTGAGCTGTGGTGGACTCTGACCAGTTTGAGCTTCCCAGCTGCTTTGCTTACCTACTGAAGCCTCAGCAATGGTGGACTCCCCTCCTCCCGCTAGACTGCAGCCTCGCAGGTTAATCTCAGACTACTACGCTAGCAGCGAGCAAAGCTCTGTGGGCGTTGGACCCACAGAGCCAGGCACGGGAGAAAATCTGCTGGTTTGCCTGTTGCTAAGACCATGGGAAAAGTGCAGTATTTGGGCGGAAGTGTCTCGTTTTTCCAGGTATAGTCTGTAACGGCTTCCCTTGGCTAGGAAAGGGAAATCCCCCAACCCCTTGCACTTCCTGGGTGAGGCAACACCCTGCCCTGCTTCAGCATGCCCTCCGTGGGGTGCACCCACTGTCCAACCACTCCCAAGTGAGACGAACCAGCACCTCAGTTGGAAATGCAGAAATCTGTCTTCTTTGTTGATCACACTGGGAGCTGCAGACTGGAGCTGTTCCTATTCAGCCATCTTGGAAGCAACCTTAGTTGGAAAATTCTAAAGAGCAAATTTCTTGATATCTAATATGGGACAGTTAGTTCTACTCTTAACATAACGTTGAAAAAAAGAAATAAAACGGAGCAGTTAGGATTTATAAATAGCTTTTCTCCCCAAATCTGCTGTTCAAGGTGGCAGGTTCACTACAATTTGAGAAAGTCAAATTTAAATAGGAGATACTGTTGCCGCCACTGGGCTGTCAGTGCAGGTTTTACCATGGACAATGCTAATACTGAATGCTTGATACTCTTTCTGAATTTTGTTATGCTTGTCAATGGAAACTGGATGTGGCAGCCACCATTCTCAGGATAAATCCCAAACTCTACATTGTTCCTTATATCACTAGATTTTGTTCAGAATCCAAAATGGGTACACAGGATTCATGGAGCCAATGCAAGTCCTAGTTATAGGAAAGGCTGTGTAAATATTTGATATCTATTGCAAAAGGTGGAAGACTCATAATTCTCTAAACTCAAATTGCTAAGTGGCCAAAGTGACTGTCAAATATCCCTTATACAAGTCTAAACCAAGGCTTAATTAACCTACTCTCCAAATTAGGGCACAGAATATAGTCCTAGTCCTGTCAGCTCTCCAGGTGTGTCCTTGTGGAACAAGCCAAGGTTACCAGTTAATGAATGGAAACTGTTTGTGTACCCTTCATATAAAGAATGATTTATGGCCAACCAATCCTTTCCTTCTGTTGTAGCATACTAATCAGCTATACCCTGGGTGTACAGGCACAGATTAGCCTTTTAAATTGAACATATTAGTAGTGTGTCATGAAGCTATAGAATGAATTTATTCAAAATATGTGTACAGAGAAAATATCTTAAAATATGTGAAATGTTTCTCTATAATCTTTAGAAGATATATTACTTTTGTGCTTATCTTTTGAATATTTCTTTATTTCAACGTTTGATGCAGTTATGCATTGAGAATTCATTTCCAACCAAACTTTAGGATGTGAGTTAAGAGCTGTAAGAAGCATCTTATGTTTCTACCTGGATTCCTGATTGTTACTTCCTTAAAAACCTTATCTTAATGAGCATTTACTGTGTTTCTCCTTAAACCTATACCTTGCATAAAGAAGGATTGTATAATAATTTAAAATTTTTGAATATTAGCTAGTTTGTGTATGAAAGAGTGAAAATACACTGTGGGATGACGAAAATCCAATAGGAAATACATGTTTTCAAATTTCTTTAGTAGATAATAGACAGTGAATCAACATTTATTTAAAATGTAATGAAAAACCTGTAACTTTGTTTTTAGTTTTATGAAATTATTGAAAATAGTGTTCAAAATTTTGAATTAGAACTCCATGACCCCCAAAAATGGTGAAATAGAATTGATTTGTAAGTATATATGTATACTAAATTATCTTTTATCTTTTTTGGATCATGGGATTCTAAGTCTGAATATGTGTGTGTGTGTGTGTGTGTGTGTATACACACTAAAAACTAAATCTAAATATATATATATTTTAGGTCTGTCTGCTTGGAGGGTCTAGAAGTTGTGACACTTCACCAGCAATGAGCATGTCCAGTGTTAAGATCTTGATTTCTGATATCACTCTTTAATAAAAGGAAAGGAAACCAGGGTACTTTGGAGAAGTGTCTGATTCTAGAGCTGGGCAGAGAAAATACTAGATGGGCATGGAGCACTTGAAACATTCTCTTGTGCTAGAAAGGAAGGAAATTCTCAAAAAGTAGAACAGAAAAGAAAAACAACAACAACATAATAATGGGATATGTCAAGTTATGACACAGGAACTGTAATGGGCACCTGCAGAGGTCAGTGGATCCCCAACCAAATTTGATTTGGGTATTCAGACTGATAACACCACACACACACACACACACACACACACACACACACACACACACAGAGGCTGTGAATAAATTCACTACTTGTGTAATTGAATTTGCTAAGGGGAGCTGCACATTACCTCCCAAACATTTCTGAAATGGCTTGAGAGAGCAAGGAAGGGAGACTGGCTTGGGGGTTTTTATTGCAGTTGGGGATTAGGGCCAGGGTAAGATTTCTTATATGTGAGGTGAGGCTTGACTTATTTGAATCTCCCATCAGTACCACACAAGGGAATACCCAGGCATTCTTATCCAGTTGCCCAGATGTTGGGCACAAGGGAAGAGTGAGGAGGTAAAGCTTAAAGGCTGTTGACACTCAAACATCAAACAATAGAGTCAGGTTTGTCATTATAGGAATCCAACCTGAAGGAGCTTCCAGTGATCAAACCTTCTGAAACAATTTGAGCAACAAAATAATGTAGTGTTGGATTATAACTCAAAATATAAAATAAATATCTTTGATTCCTTAATGGTATAAATAAATGATTAGTAAAAACATGTGAGAGAGTAAACAAATCTCTGCAGAAGAATCCCAAGTAATACATGTTGATAATCCTTCCCTCAAGTAGGTAGAGCTTAACAACTCAGCTGTTAAGTGTTGGCTGCACTTAGTAAGTAATGACTTGCAACCAGAAATGCAATGGAAATAGGGAAGAAAGTAACTTTACAGTGAGGAAACCTGGCAGACTTCTCATCGTGTGATCAAAGGATCAAGGTTAACATCATCAGTTTTAAGTAATGTTGGTAGCATGTATCTGTGATGTAATATGCTAATAATAATGGCACTCCCCTGTGGTCTTCCTCTTGCAAATACATTACTTTAGTCTAACTGTGGGAAATATATCAAGCAACCTCAAATCTAGGGCTGTTCTGTAAAATACTGTCAGACTAATGTTCCCCAAAATTGTCAAGGACATTAAAATCAGGGAAAATCTGTGTATTAGTCCATTTTGTATTGGTGTAAAGGAATACCTGAGACTGGGTAATTTATAAGGAAAAGAGGTTTATTTGGCACATGGTTCTGCAGGCTGTACAAGAAGTATAGCACCAGCATCTGCTTCTGGTGAGGGCTTCAGGAAGCTTTTACTCACAGTGAAAGGTGAATGGGGAGCAAGTATGTCACATGGCGAGAGAGGAGGGAGGTCCCAGACTCTTTGAAACAACCAGATTTCCCATGAACAGTGGGAAGGGTCATAGGCCAATCATGAGAGATCTGCCCCCATGACCCAAACACTTTCCCCTAGGCCCCACCTCCAACATTGGGGATCACATTTCAACAAGAGATTTGGAGAGGACAAATATCCAAGCTATATCAGACTGAGAAACTGTCTCAGTCCAGAGGAGGCTAAAGAGACCTAAAAACTAGTTGTAAGGTGGTATTCTGGATGTGATTTTGAAACATAAAAAGGATATTATGTAAAAATTAATAAAACTAAAACTATGGCCTGTAATTCATAATAATGTATCAATATTGGTTCATTATTTGTAAAAAATGTATCATTACAATGTATGATGTTAATGGGGGAAAAGGGGCATGGGACAAAACAGGAATTCTCAGTACTACATTAGCAACTCTTCTGTTAATCTTATGCTATTCTAAATAAAAAGTTTATTTTTGAAATTTATAATTCTTTTGGCTTCTAGGAATAGATAGTAATATTTTACTTTTTTTAACCTAGGCATTTCATGAGCACTCATCTATAGATTATAATTAATAAATTGTTATTTTCTATTAATAAAGAAATATTACTATCCAGTGATAGTAGAAAAAAGTATATATTTTTATGTAATTGAACAGATGGTATTTTGTATTGGTATAATCATATATAATGCAAGATGAAATAGCTTTTTGAGGTCAAATTTGAAATTTAAGTCTGTTTTTCAGGAATACAGGTAAATCATGACACCAAGCTAACAAATGTTCTTAATTATAAGACATGTTTAATAAAATAGAGAATATATGTGGTTGTAAAATGAGGTAAGAGTTTGGGGAATAAAAACAACTTCTTCATATTTTACTTTACAAGCGATAATTGCCTTATATTTTATAAATATAAAGGTGATAGTTATTGTGAAACAATTTGAACAGAGGAAAAACTGCTCTCAAAATAAAGAATTGAATAATTATTAAAGTGTACAATGAGTATTCTTAATTCAGGAAACTATGCTGTGAAATAAATGTTTCAGATGCTTACCTAAAATAAATAATTAATAATTAGCTGGTGGAATTATATTTCAACTTAAAAATATGTTTTTCTTTTGTTAAAATTTATGTTTTATTAAAAAAAGGTATAAATTTAAAAGAGATTAATATTTTTTATATTTTACAATGGATATTTAAATACTGTGTTTTATGTAACGTTTTTAAAAGTCATTTAGTGTATGACTTCATTTCTTTGAATTTTATTTTTTAGATTTCTGGACTTCAAGAAATATTGAAGAATGTGGAAATAGGACATAGTTACCATGCTCCTGAAATGAAAGGTAAATGTAAAATGTGATGAAGCTCTAATTTAATATAGTTTGGTGATTTCTCAACCTTATCAGTGATTAATATTCTAGAGATATTTAAAAGTGAATAAGTGGTGGCTATTTCACAAATTAAAATTTTAATAAAAAGATTAAGAAGAAATATAGATATACTGTATGGATTAATTATAGAGAAAAACAAGTCAACTATAATGGAAGGACTTCTGTTTCTGGTCATTATACCTGGTACCAGACTAGCCTTCTCTATATAAGTAACTCTAAAGCTAAGCTGTAAGATCGGACAACTCCTTTTAGGCAATAGAAAACAGACAGCTCAAGTAACAGAAGGCACTTGGCAGAAGGAAAATTTATAAAGTGAGCTCTGCCATCACCATGGCTTTGGGTCTGTGGAAGGTTCCAAACTGAGCTTCGTGGAGATGGATGCCAATAAGAGCATGGCAATCCTGATAATTGGAAATATCAGAGACCCTAGTTTCACAGCTTTTGAAGCCACTAGAATCTGTGGGGAAGGACATCAGAGAAGAGAGCTGCAATGAGGAGTAGCTCAGTTTGTGAGGGAGTTTACTATGAGTCCTTAACTGAGGCTGCAATACAAGAGAGATACAATTATATAGGACCAAGAGGAGGCCAGAGATTCTAGAAGTTAAGCAGTGATGGGAGACATTGCACATCTGGCCATGCCTGGGTGGAAAGACCTCTTTCACACTTTGTTAACAACACATTAACATTCAGCATCCCATATCCACCTTATAAACCAGGAACAAAACTTACACAGCATTCTTAGAGAGGACACAGAATTTGGAGTTTGAGTCTTGCCAAGTTATAGGGCCTTGAGAAACATTTAGGGCTTTCCATGGATCCACCCTTACGAAGCATAAAATCAAGCCAAGGATTTTAGGGTCATCAGCCAAAAATGGAACTGCCTTCTAGAGCAAAAAATGACATCCTTTTGAGGAAGACAGTCATCTAGAGTCTTTACACTCTTTTACCCATACTTCCTAGTACATAATTAAACATTTCTAGATATGAATAGGAACAGGAAAATGTGACCCATAATCAAGACATCAAGCAATACATGGAAACCTACCCTAAAGTAGCTAAATTGTTGCATTTAGCAGATAGAAAGTACTAAAGCAGATATTTTGATTATATTCAAGGACTTAAGGGAAAATATTAAGAAGTGAACAGATGGGGAATTTCAGCTGAGAAATCAAAACAAGCATACATACCAAACCAAATTGAAGTTCTATAACTGAAAAATAGAATAACTAAAATGAATTTTTTTTGATTTTTGAGACGGGGTCTTGCTCTGTCACCCAGGCTGGAGTGCAGTGGCGTGATCTCAGGTCACTGTAGCCCCTACCTCCCAGGTTCAAGTGCTTCTGGTGCCTCAGCCTCTCCAGTAGCTGGGACTACAGGCATGTGCCATCATGACTGGCTAATTTTTGTATTTTTAGTAGAGATGGGGTTTCATCATATTGACCAGGCTAGTCTTGAACTCCTGACCTCAAGTGATCCACCCGCCTCAGCCTCCCAACATGCTGGGATTTCAGGCATGAGCCACTGCACCCAATCGAAAATTTTGTTGAATGTATTTCACAACAAATTAGAGATGACAGAAGTGTCAGTAAATTTCAAGAGAGATCAATAAAGGCATCTAGTCTAAAGAAGAAAGATAACAGATTTAAGGAAAACTTGCCTATTTAAGATATATAAAATTAAAGTCTCAAGAGAAGAATGAAAATGGAGCATAAAAATATTTAATGGCCCCAAATTTCCCCAAATTCATGTAAAGTATAAACTTAAACACCTAAGAAGAGAGCTAATTATACACATAAAGAGAACCATTCCTGAACACACTGTGTTGAAATTGTTGAAAATTGAAGCGAGAAAATCTTGAAAGCAATAATATAAATACAGGCTGATTTCTCATAGGAAATACTGGAGGCTAGAAACAATAAAATGGTATTTTTAAAGTGTGGAAAAAATTTTAATTCAAAATTGTATATCCAATAAAAATATCCTTTAAAATTTAGATAAAATGTAGGCATTTTAAGATAAAGGAAAACTGAGAGATTTTGTTGCAAGCCTTTCTGTACAACAGGAAATACTAAAGAACTTTCTTTGGGTCAAAAAGAAAATTTGCCAGAAAGAAATTAAGATGTACCACAATTGAATACAGAGAATTAAAAATGTTAAATTCTGGTTAAAATAAGAAATATGTTTTCCTTTTCCAATATCCTCAGAAGAAAAGTGACTGATTAAAATAAAAATTATAGTGTCATAAGGTAATGTTTATAAGGTATATAAAATAAAAGGAAAATAAATCGAGGTGTGATGGAAATGTTTTATATCTTAATTTTGGTAGTAGTTGCATGCCTATTTATATTTGTCAAAACACACCTAACTGTACAATTAGAGTACATAATTTACATACAATAAAATGCATAAATTTAAGTATACCTGTGTTTATTTTTGGACAAAGAGGACTTTTTTTTTTTTGGCTCAGATGGCTAGAAGACACAGGCAGTGTTCTCAGACATGACTAGATCCAGAAGGATTATGTCCCTAGGACCTGGTCGCTGCCTCTCTCTTGTGAGCTGGCTTCATTTTTTAAAAAGGATAAACTTTATTTTTTAGAGCAGTTTTAGGTTTATAGCAAAATTGAGCGGCAGGTACAGTGATTTTCCATATACCACCTGCCCCCACACGTATACCACCTGCTCCCAGACATAGCGTCCCCTATTATCAGCATCCCCTACCAGATTGATACAGTTGTTAAAACTGATGAGTGTCCATGGCATTATTATCACCTGAAGTCCATAGTTTACATTAGGGTTCACTTTTGGTGTTGTACATTCTATGGAATTCAACACATTTATGACATGTATCCAACATTATAGTGTCATGCAGAGTAGTATCACTGCCCTAAAAACCTTTTGTGCTTTGCCTATTCATCTCTTCTCCCTTCCTACTTTTCTAATATTTTATGTTAAAGTAGTATCAGTTATGCACAGTGATTCCTAAGGGACTATGCACAAGGATGTTTATTGCAGTCATAATAGTAACACAACAATACAAGCAATCTCACTTTTTAACCACCAGTGAATGTTTATAGTTGATCATACAATAATAAAAAGTCTCTAAAAATCATGCATAAGAAACACTTATGTTACAATGTTAAGGAGTAAAAACATTTATATGGTACAAGTATATGCCTGTTGAATATATGCAAAGAAAAAATATTAGAGGGTACATATCAGGATTTTAACATAATTTTCTCTATGTTATGTGACTACTTCCTACCCTTTTTCTTTATTGTGTCTTTTACAAAGAATGTACATTTCTGTCAACATCAAAAATTGTTCTAATATTAAGATAACTTAAGAAGAATATAATCAGATATAAATATTAAAGGATGGTTTGAAATTATCATAATTTCATGAACTGTAACTCCAAAAATGACTGAATATTCTGAAAAAGAATATATGTAAAACAGTTTAAAGGTTGAGGGACTTCATGAATTGGGTTGATGTTTGCACCAATTAATCTCTAATGATTCATTCTACTCTAATGGTTTAAATTTTATATGTTTATGCTTGACATATCAATTAAAATAAACTGATGCTTGACAGATAACTCATTTATGAAATTATCTCCTGGTGTTTAGTCTAATTCATACAAGAACATATTGCATGTTTTTCTTGAGTGATATTTTCAAGGTACTTTGGAGATTAAACTTGTAATTGTTATTTTGATCTGTGATATTTTCAAATGGCTTTTAGTCAAAAGAAATTCTGACCCAACATGGGGAAATAGTTTCTTTTAGTTATATATCCCAACTATCTGATCAAAAGTAATTATTTAAATCCTGTACTAATTTTATGCTCTTTGTAAACATGAACTCTAGTTTTAGATATGGAACTTGAAGCACTTTTCCCTAAGCTTCTGATCTCAGCATTTGTCTGTGGGCCCTTAGACTCTGTCATGTCTCCAGTTGCTAAAACTTGGTATCCTACTTAGTCAGGGACTGTAATTTGAAAAGACGAGGTGGGCGTGGTGGCTCACGCCTGTAATCCCAGCTCTTTGGGAGGCTGAGGCAGGCAGATCATGAGGTCAGGAGATCAAGACCATCCCGGCCAACATGGTAAAACCCTGTCTTTACTGAAAATACAAAAATTAGCTAGGTGTGATGGTGCGTGCCTGTAATCCCAGCTACTTGGGGGGCTGAGGCAAGAGAATCCCTTGAACCAGGGAGTTGGAGGTTGCAGTGAGCCGAGATCATACCACTGCACTCCAGCCTGGCAACACAGCAAGACCCCATCTCAAAAAAAAAAAAAAAAAAGACTATCTATTGGTTAAGTGGTTGTTCCTCATAATTCCTGTGTTCTTCATATTTTCATATTACTTCCTCCCTCTTTACTTGCTCATTTAAGTTTAGTTTTAAAAATACTTCCCTCTCGCTCTCATTTATCCATTCATCCACCCATCCATCCATCTATCCATTTATTTTGGGCAGAAGTTGGCATGTCAATAGAGATTCTTCAAATTAAACATTATTTACTTTGAAGTTAGAAAACAACAAATTGTCATTTACTCTAAACTTTGGGATCAAGACACATTAATTATTATTTAATCTAAATTTAGGGAATAAGACACAAATTGGAATGATTTGGAGCAAAGTTAGCAAAGTATTTTAAACATACTTTTTTGACTACCAAAGTGATGTTTATTATAGAAAATGCAGACAATGATAACATATATTTTAAATAATCACCACATAATTGCTGCCATACAAAGATAATATTAATACTTTATTACCTAATCTCACCTGAAAAGAGTTTTCAATTTTACATTTATTCTGTCTGGTAGGTCAAAAGTAGAAAAATTTCTGGGAGAAACTATGAAATAATTATTATTGAGTAGATATTTAAACTGAAAATTACGGATGATGTTTTTATTTTTATTAAGGGTCATATGTATCGAATATTTACATGACACTATACAGAAAGCACTTTTTAGTACTACATATTATGAGATAAAACTTTTTTTGCAAATTAATTTCAAAAAGCTTATGAAATCTACTGGTTTTGATTGTCATCCTTGTATTAGTTATTTTGTTTGCTATAAGGTTGCAATTTCAGTGCAATAATGCCTATTTTTAAAGCAGATCATAATGATACATATAATTGCATTTTAGCATATCTTATAATGTATAGGAAATTATTAATTCAGGATGACCTTCTAGAAATTGGAAATGCTTGGTGAAGTGAAAAATTGTGAAAGCTGACTTCAGAGCTTTGAAGAGGAAATAAATGTCATATATAGTAAAGCAAAGTAGCTCTTAAGTTAGTACTTCAAAATTAACAGTAGAACAAGTACTGATTATTTCTTATAGTTTAATTAATTGCTGCTTTTTAAGTTCGTTTTGTTGCTGCTCAGAATTGCATTATGAGATGCCAAATTCATGTAATTATATAGTCTATATGGTCTAATTAATAGAGACTTTTTTCAAATATAGCATCTTCTCATTTACCTTTATTATCTTTTTCTGAATTCTAATTATATAGATCTAACCAATCTCCTCATTTTAGTTTACGTGTGTTGCAGTCTCTTAGACATTTTCTATTTCTCTGGGTTAAATTATAGAAAATGTCTTCAAAACCTTTTTCAGTTAAAAAGTTCTCTTTTCAGTTTTATTTGCTCTATAAGGAAGTTAGGGAGTGGCACAAGGTAAGTGCTCTTTAAATATTTAATTATGGTATTTATGTCTTTCTGGTATTTATCCAAGAGCCTGAACATGTTAACATTGATTGAATGTGTACACACATGAAAGAACAATTGAATGGGTAAAATTTAGCAATGGAAAGTACAATAAATAGAATTTCTATAAATGAAAGCGTGTTTGTTTATTTGCTGTTTGTTTTATCTCAAGAAAGTATGGATGCCTTAAAATGTTGACTTTACCTAAGTAAAATTTGGAAAACTACACAGTACCTGTTGGTTCCATAGCCTTTGTCATTAATAAGCATTAGATGACAGCCATGAGAAGCTATGATAGAGACAAAGACTTTGCTGGGATATTACTCAACATTGAGAAGTGCTGTATAGAATCTGAGAATTACATGCACTTAAGACTGAATGTGATACAGACTTTACTGTCTGCACCTTTCATTTGTTCTGTACATTTTTGTGTAATAAAAGTGATACTTATTTGCTGGAGAGTGGAAATCATATTTATTCTCACTACATTGAGAAATAAAAACAGTATGGCGATTCCTCAAGGATCTAGAACTAGATGTACCATATGACCCAGCCATCCCATTACTGGGGATATACCCAAAGGATTATAAATTATGCTGCTATAAAGACACATGCACACGTATGTTTATTGCAGCACTATTCACAATAGCAAAGACTTGGAATCAACCCAAATGTCCATCAGTGACAGACTGGATTAAGAAAATGTGGCACATATACACCATGGAATACTATGCAGCCATTAAAAAGGATGAGTTTGTGTCCTTTGTAGGGACTTGGATGCAGCTGGAATCCATCATTCTTAGCAAACTATCACAAGAACAGAAAACCAAACACCGCATGTTCTCACTCATAGGTGGGAACTGAACAATGAGATCACTCGGACTCAGGAAGGGGAACATCACACACGGGGGCCTATCATGGGGAGGGGGGAGGGGGGAGGGATTGCATTGGGAGTTATACCTGATGTAAATGACGAGTTGATGGGTGCAGCACAGCAACATGGCACAAGTATACATATGTAACAAACCTGCACGTTATGCACATGTACCCTACAACTTAAAGTATAATAATAATAAATAAATTAAAAAAAAAAAAAAGAAAAACATTTTTTTCTGCCAGTACTCTGTACATTCTGTAGTGTTTATTCCTAAGTTTTGCTTTTAAATGTGTAATACTTTCCTAAAATTTTATTAAGTGTGTATTTTTCGTTTTGTTTGTAGAGCAACAACATATACACATAAACCCTGCCCTTTTGGATTTTCCACCTTTGTTATTCTTACCATATTTGTTTGTTTGCTTGCTTTTTAATTTTATTTCTTTTATGAAGTGGCCTTTAGCACTGTCTTACATGCTACATGAAATCTGCTTATATTGCTGGAATTATCTGTTGGATTCTTGAGTTTTTCTCCCTACTGATTTTTCTTTCCTCTGATATTACTATATGCATACCCCTTCTCATATACAATGGGAACAAAAGGTAGTGTGACCTTCACAAGATTGTTTACATAATTGCATAAAATTGTATATATAAGTTGTTTAGAATAGTGCACATTATGTGGTAAAACATCAATGAGGCTTGAATGTTAGTTATTGTTTTTAATATCAGGTTGACAACCCTGGAATTTGAAGGGGAAAATATAATAAAAGAGAATCAGAAGTAAATATTTTCCCTTAATCTCAGCAAGCTGTAATTGTTGCCTTTCCTCTAGACTTCAGCATCCTAGATGCTGTGGGACTCTAGCTTATAGCACCTTCAGGGAGGACAGGCAGTTTGGATACCCAGGTCTCTCAAGTACTTCCATGTAACATGGGGTTATGGAACATTTTTTAACGTTATCGTGGGAGTTATTTTGAGGATTTTCTCCTTTGTCTAGAACTGGTATTGAATAGAAAAAATTAGTCAGAAAATAAAATAAAATAAATGCCAGCCATTTTCTTCCCTGCCTTTATAATCTCAGGATTTCTTAAGAGAGACTTGACATTGAAATCATCCAGATATTTCTTTGTTCATCGTCTTTTCTCTGTTATAAATCTAGTGTTATAATTTGTAACATTTAGTTGTTTATTTGTGTTAGTGATTATAACCTTCTTAGTTTTTTGCAATCAACTTACTGTTTAGAAATACAAGTGGAAATATGTGTACTTATATATGTATATGTATTATATGTAGAAAAATGTGAGAACTTTTTCTGTCAATTCCCCACTCTCAAATGATTCCATTAAGACTGCTTATTATGTCCATGAGAAGTAGGAGACTAATGTTACAACTATTTTGAATATTACCCTGTGTTTTTCCTTTTTGTCCTTAACATAGGGAAGCGTAGACAATAATATTTTATTAATACAATATTCTCTTTTTTATAATAAAAATATGTATTATCTAGTTTCATGTGGGAAGTTTTGTCATTTCTTATCATTCTGTTCTTCACCATCTTTAACTCTCTTTATAAATACACAAAGCCTAGTGATAACAGGAATTTGGATATATCATAACTGGGCTCTGTAACTGGCTCACCATGTATTTAGTTAACCTTGTAGTAATGCCACTCTGCATTTTTAGGAACGGAATCTTGAGATCACACCTAAAGCATTTGGTATGGTTTGGGTATCATTAATTTAACGAATTTTTTAAAAATACATGCATCATTAAGATCTTGGTTTTCATATTTTTGGTTGCAATCATTTTATACAGATAAACAGTGCAAATATTAAGAATAAATTATATTATCTTGTAGTTGGTCGTAGTCGCGAAAAAGAAAATACACCAGAAGGTCCTACTCAGAAAGGTCTTCGTGAAGCCAGAGAACAAAACAAATGTAAAACAAAGATGAAAGGCAATACAAAGGTATGATATTTGTTTTTGTTTGCATTAAGTCATACTTAACTCTCAGATCTTTAGATCCGTTCACTCATATGGTATCATTATTTTACCGGAAAAGGAATTTAGAGGTTACATATTCCAGGCTACTTGGTTTATACATGGACAGTGGAGGTATCCAAATGTTACTAGTAAGTAGTTAATTCAGGGACACAGGCTTATTAGTAGCAGAGACAGCTCAGTGGATCACTCTGCCACCTATCCCAATGTAATCATGATCATGTCTGCTCACCTGCTAACTTTTCTGCTTGAAATTACCTCTGTCTAAAAGAAATCACTCCCAGGTCATATCTTGTTATTTCTTTTCTCAAAATGTAATGTCAGACTTTACTTAGTCTCTTTAAAGGTAGAATGAAATAGCATTATGCTCCATTTAATGATCTCTTTATATCTTGAGTACCTTCACTTTGTAATCAGACTGGTAGTTTAAATCTTCGCCAGTGATTAAAGAAAATGGTATTAAAAATGGTTGGTCAAAGAGATTGAAAATGAAGAAAATTACATAAAACCTGTTAAGAGTTTAGTTTATTGTTATGAAAATTACATAAAAGTCTAGCTCTGATGGCGTGAACCCGGGAGGCGGAGCTTGCAGTGAGCTGAGATCCGGCCACTGCACTCCAGCCCGGGCGGCAGAGACTCCGTCTCAAAAAAAAAACAAAAAAAAACCAAAAAAAAGTCTAGCTCTGGTAATGATTTTTCTTGTAAGGCAGTTGTTACCTTAGAGTTCTAAAATATCTGGCACTTATTTTAAAATAAAAATATTTACAATTGTAATAGCTTTTTAGTAATTCTAGAAGAAGAATAGATTTGTATGAATTCAAATAATAGCATTAACTTAGGTAATGCCAATAATATTTTTTTCTCTCTAAAACATGCATTGGATTCTGGTATTGTATAAAATATTTGAATAAAATAAAGTCTAATCACTTTTTGGTTATAATAAGCTTTTTATTATAATCTTGTACTTTTTCAGATTAGTGTTTTGTTGTTTTTCTGTCATCATAATTATAGATTATGGTATGTGAGGTAGACTCACATCAGATTTAAGGATTTTTGGAATGATGGAGGTGATTGTCACCAGAAACATTTTCATCTTCTAACGGTATAAGTATTCTCTTTCAGGTAGTAAGTCACATTAAGAAGTGATTTGTTGATTCATTCACTCAGTGTTACGGCTTGTAAGAGTTTAGATTAGTAATGCAAGGTTGACCGTCTATGTGACAAAAAGCTACTAAAATGTAGGAAAAGTACATTGCATATTTATGCATAGTATGTTATTTTATGGGTGTTGCATTCTGATATTTAATGTAATACCTACAGCGTGATAGAAAATACAGGTCATATTAAAGAGCTAAAGTATAAAATAAAGTGAATCCTTCTCACCTTCATTGAGTAATCATTTTTAGTAATATTTCTTTTAATTTTCTTGTAGTTATTATTATAACAAATGGCTGAGTTCTGTTTCTATTTTTTAATAATTCACTTCACATGATATCTATTGACTCCGCTGTGACAAAGAGGCATTTAGAGCATTTTACTGACTTGATTTGAGTTACATTATTATGCATGTTGTCATAATTGATAACATTTACATTTGTTCTGTAGTCTTAATTCTATTTTCTATGCTTTGTCTGAAAATTAATACTAACATTTAATCCCATAAACAGCTTTTAAATGGATTATGTTTAAGTAAATGTGATTTATTGCAGACATTGCAAATCTAACAAGAATTGCAGAGGAGGAAGGAGAATACCTGAAATGCATAGGACTGTATTTAAAGATTTCTCTTTTAAAAACAGTCACTCTCTTCTACTTCCTTGGCTTACACTCAGCTGCCCCTGTTATGTATTCTCATATTTTCCTTCATAGATTGCTTTTTCTATTTTCCTAGAGTATCTCCTTGAATAATTTTCAAAAAGGGCCAATGGAGACAAATGATCTAAGTTCATACGTCTGAAATATCCTTGTTCTGCGTTACACTGAGTAGATATTTTGCTGGAAATAGAGTTCTAGTTTTAAATTAATTTTTCACCAGAATTTTAAAGGCATTGTTTTAATGTCTTAGAGGATAGCAATAATTGCTGTTGGTCTGATTCTTGTTACTTTGTTGGGAAGTAAAAAATACCATATACAATACAATGTACCAGTAAACTAGTATTTTGAACAACTAGAACAGTGCGGTGTAATCATAACAACAACTTTATTTATGTGACCTACTGACTCTTAAAGCTGCTCAGTGGAGGTAATTCAACCCTTACCCTAGGGTGGTAATTCATTTCAGACTTCATGAAATTATTAGTTAAGTGTGTGTTTACTCTGGTTGCAAAACACAGTCTCAAATCAGTAATTAAGTATGTCCAGCTTTATGTAACACAAAAGCTCCACATTTGACATGAAGTTAAGCTGGGACCTTCTTTGGGCTAGACATTTGCAGTGTGGAAGGGGTTGTAATGGTGGTGGTGTGTGGCCATTCGTAAATCTTTTCCTCTTATTTTTTCCCTAGTTTGCTAACTGGGAAGGTTGAAGGTGCAAGGAGTGAGAAATTAAAGACGAATGGAAGAGTTGTTACTTGACTTGAGATACCTTATGATAGCTTAGAGTTTTTTGAACTTGGCAAAATCAGAAAGCTTTTATCCTGATGAGTACTGTATTAGTCAGGGCTCTCCAGAGGGATAGAACTAATAGGAGATACATATATGTGTGTGTGTGTATATATATATATATATAGAGGGATAGAACTAATAAGATATGTATATGGGGAGTTTATTAAGTATTAACTCACACGATCACAAGGTCCCACAATAGGCTGTCTGCAAACCGAGGAGCATGGAGAACCAGTCTGAGTCCCAAAACTGAAGAACTTGGAGTCTGATACTAGAGGGCAGGAAGAATCCGGCATGGAGAAAGATGTAGGCTGGGAGGCTAGGCCAGTCTGGTCTTTTCACATTTTTTCTGTCTGCTTTATATTCTAGCTGCACTAGGAGCTGATTAGATGGTGCCCGCCCAGATTAAGGGTGGGTCTGTCTTTCCCAGCCCACTCACTCAAATGTTAATCTCCTTTGGCAACACCCTCACAGACACACCCAGGATCAATACTTTGCATCCTTCAATTCAATCAAGTTGACAGTATTAACCATCACAAGTCCCCCGCTTGTCAACTTGAACCCGTACAGATCTGCTGAGATCATACATAATCTTCAAATAAAGACAATAATAAGGTCATAATCATGCCTAACATAACACAACTATCCTTCATATAACCAGAAATGCATCAGTTCCCAACTCAAGTACTATTACATAAAGTTAAAAATACTTAAATGCTGATGTGAAGTCAGTAAATCTTATGTGATAAGGGAAAAAGGAAATAAAATGAAGGTATATTCTTAATGCAGTGTATACATGCACAATCATGGTTTTAACAAAAGAAGGAGGGAATACCCATGACAATTACAGTCCTCGTTTCTGCAGCTGGTCATGTGGTCGTAGCTGGTATTGATTACTACCTTGTTCTAACCTGTATTCCCTTTGCCTTCAGCAAGTACCTCAGCAGGTTGTATATTTTTCCTGGTGGAGTGACCCAAATCTTCATCCTCGAAGGATCTGAGCCATATGCAGTCCTGCCCAGATTGGGCTGTTGTAATTTCCCATTGACCATAATCACAGGGCATGACAATACTAAGAGACACCCTAACAGATCTCCTGTATTCATGCATACTCTTTGCTACCTCCATTGTGGAGTAGTAGACTGATTTCATCTTGATAGTCTGGGCCAATCACCCCAGCCAACACTGTAACTCCCTTCTTAGCCTGTTGACTTAAAGGTAGGAGGAGCCCAAAGTGTCTAGGTGGCAATCTTAACTTCCAGTTTAATGGAATACACACAGACACACACACACACGTGTATCTCCTATTAGTTCTATCCCTCTGGAGAGCCCTGACCAATACAGTGCTCATCAGGATAAAAGCTTTCTGATTTTGCCAAGTTCAAAAAACTCTAAGCTATCATAAGGTATCTCAAGTCAAGTAACAACTCTTCCATTCGTCTTTAATTTCTCACTCCTTGCACCTTCAACCATTGTTGTGTCTCCTGGTGGCAGCGTTCTTCCCTCTGGAACTAAGACCTATAGACCAGCAGAATCTAATGTTGTGTGAACAGGAAGCAAGAATTTTGGTAGTGCAACCCCTTCTGCACTGCATCACTAGGGGTGATGGTGAGTGGTGCCACTTCCACTTCCACCCCTTGATTCCTGGACCCATGAATCCTGGCTATGGGAGAAACAGTACCATATATTGAATGCTGATTCAGAGCATACACACCTTCTGGAGAACTTTGCCTCAGCCCAGCAAAGTATCGTCACCTAGTTGGTGTTGTAATTGTGACTTCAAAAGGCCATTCTACGGTTTTATCAATCCAGCTGCTTCAGGATGATGGGGAAACATGGTAAGACCAGTAGATTCCAGGAGCGTGAGCCCACTGCTGCCCTACTTTAGCTGTAAAGTGAGTGCTTTGGTCAGAGGCAATGCTGTGTGGAACACCATGATGGTGGATTAGGCATTCCGTGAGTCCATGGATGATGGTCTTGGCAGAAGCATTGCGTTTAGGATAGGCTAACCCATATCCAGAGTAAGTGTCTATTCCAGTAAGGACAAACCTCTGCCCTTTCCATGATGGAAGAGGTCCAGTATAATCCATCTGCCATCAGGTAGCTGGCTGATCACTCTGAGGAATGGTGCCATATTGAGGGCTCAGTGTTGGTCTCTGCTGCTGGCAAATTGGGCACTCAGCAGTAGCCATAGCCAGGTCAGTGCCATGGTGAGTGAAAGTCCATGTTCCTGGGCCCATGTGTAACCTCCATCCCTGCCACCATGGCCACTTTATTCATGGGCCCATTGGTGATGACAGGGGTGGCTGGGGAAAGAGGCTGAGTGGTGTCCACAGAATGGGTCATCCTATCCACTTGATTATTAAAATTCTCCTCAGCTGAGGTCATCAGTTGGTGAGCACTCACATAGGATACAAATATCTTCACAGTTTTTGACCACTCAGAGAGGTCCATCCACATACCTCTTTCCTAAATTTCTTTGTCACCAGTTTTACAATCGTGCTTCTTTTAAGTCCCTGACCATCCAGCCAAACCATTGGCTACAGCCATAAATCAGCATATAATCACACATCTGACCATTTCTCCTTCCATGCAAAGTACATAACCAGATGCACTGCTCTAAGTTCTGCCCACTGGGAAGATATCCCTTCATCACTGTCTTTCAGGGATGTCCTAGAAAGGGGCTGTGGTGCTACAGCTGTCAACTTTTGGGTGGTGCCTGCATATTGTGCAGAACCATCTGTGAACCAGACCCTAGTCTTCTCTTCCTCTATGACCTGATCATAGGTAACTCCCCATGATGCCATTGGTGTAAGCTCGGAGACAGAAGGCAGGATGACAGGAATGGAGACCATGGACATTTGAGCCACTTCCTCATGTAACTTACTTGTGCCTTTGGGACCTGCTTGAGCCCAATCACACATATACCACTTTCATATGATGATGGAATGCTGCTGTGCATGACCTAGTTTATGGCTAGATGTGTCAGAAAGCACTCAGTTTATCATGGGCAGTTCAGGTCACATGGTGACTTGATGACCCATAGTCAGACGTTCAGTTTCCACCAAAGTCCAGTAACAGGCTAAGAGCTGTCTCTCAAAAGGAGAGTAGTTATCTGCAGAAGATGGCAGGGCCTTGCTCCATAATCCTAGAGGCCTCCGCTGTGATTCACCTATGGAGGCAGCATTGGATCTGCTGAGTCATACGGCCCCAGTGGTAGAGCAGCTTGCACAGCAGCCTGGAACTGTTTCAAGCATTCTCCTGTTCTGGACCCCACTCAAAACTGGCAGCCCTTTGGGTCACTCGATAAATGGGCCAGAGTAACATACCCAAATGAGGAATGTGGTTGCCTACAAAATCCAAATAGGCCCACTAGGCATTGTGCCTCTTTCCTGGTTGGAGGAGGGGCCAAATGCAGCAACTTATCCTTCACCTTAGAAGGAATATTTCAACAGGCCCCACACCACTGGACCACTAGAAATTTCACTGAGGTAGAAGATCCCTGAATTTTAGCTGGATTTATTTCCTGTCCTCTGTCATGCAGATGTTTCACCAATAAGTCCAGTGTGTTTGCTACTTCTTGCTCACTGGATCCAATCAGCATAATGTCATCAATATAATGGGCTAGTGTGATATCTTGTGGAAGTGAAAAAGTGATCAAGGTCTCTCCGAATAAGATTATGACACAAAGCCAGAGAATTGATATACTCCTCAGGTAGGACAGTAAAGGTATATTGCTGGCCTTGCCAGCAGATAGCAAATTGCTTCTGGTGGGCCTTATGGACAGGAATGGAGAAAAAGGCATTTGCCAAGTCAGTGGCTGCATACCAGGTACCAGATGTGTTAATTTTCTCAAGCAATGAAACCACACCTGGTACAGCAGCTACAAGTGGAGTCACCACTTGGTTAAGCTTTTGATAACACACTGTCATTCTCTAAAATCCATCTGTATCCGGGGAAAACTCCATTCCCAATATTCAATGTGGGTTCTTTTCTATTTCCCTAAGCACTGGCTGGTCTGAGAAATAAAGGGAAAGAGTACAAAAGAGAGAAATTTTAAAGCTAGGTGTCCGGGGGAGACATCACATGTTGGCAGGTTCTGTGTGCTCTCTGAGCCGTAAAACCAGCAAGTTTTTATTAGTAATTTTCAAAAGGGGAGGGAGTGCACGAATAGGGTGTGCATCACAGAGATCACATACTTCACAAGGTAATAAAATATCACAAAGCAAATGGAGGCAGGGTGAGATCACAGGACCACAGGACGGGGCGAAATTAAAATTGCTAATGAAGTTTCGGGCACTCATTGTCATTTATAACATCTTATCAGGAGACAGGATTTGAGAGCAGACAACCTGTCTGACCAAAATTTATTAGGCAGGAATTTCATCGTCCAAATAAGCCTGTGAGCGCTACAGGAGACTGGGGCTTATTTCATACCTTCGGCTTCGACCATAAAAGACAGCCACCCCCAAAGGGACCATTTAGAGACCTACCCTCAGGTGCACATTCTCTTTCTCAGGGATGTTCCTTGCTGAGAAAAAGAATTCAGCGATATTTCTCCTATTTGCTTTTGAAAGATGAGAAATATGGCTCTGTTCCGCCCGACTCACTGGCAGTCAGAGTTTAAGGTTGTCTCTCTTGTTCCCTGAACGTTGTTGTTATCCTGTTCTTTTATCAAGGTGCCCAGATTTCATATTGTTCAAACACACATGCTCTACAAACAATATGTGCAGTTAACGCACTCATCACAGGGTCCTGAGGCAATGTACATCCTCCTCAGTTTATGAAGATGACAGAATTAAGAGATTAAGTAAAGACAGGCATAGGAAATCACAAGGGCATTGACTGGGGAAGGGATAAGTGTTCATGAAATCTTCACAATTTATGTTCAGAGATTGCAGTAAAGACAGGCATAAGAAATTATAAAAAGCATTAATTTGGGGAACTAATAAATGTCCATGAAATCTTCACAATTTTTGTTCTTCTGCCACGGCTTCAACCGGTCCCTCCATTCAGGGTCCCTGACTTCCCACAACCCATCTGTCTTCTGTATAGGCCTTATGGGAAAGTTGAACAGGAATGTGGTGGGAATCACCACCACCCCTGTGTCTTTCAAGTCCTTGATGGTGGCACTAATCTCCCCAGTCCCTCCAGGGATATGATATTGTTTTTGATTTACTATTTTTCTATGTAGAGGCAACTGTAATGGCTTCCTTTTGGCTTTTCCCACCATAATAACCCTCACTCTACCAGTCAGGGAGCCAATGTAGGGGTACTGCCAGCTGCTAAGTATGTCTATGCCAATTATGCATTCAGGCACTGGGGAAATAACCACAGGATGAGCTCAGGGACCCACTGGACCCACTGAAAGTCAGACCTGAGCTAAAACTCTATTCCTTTTTTTTTCCTTTTTTTTGTTTTTGAGATGAAGTCTCACTTTGTCACCCAGGCTGGAGTACAGTGACACAGTCTCAGCTCACTGGAATCTCTGCCTCCTTGGTTCAAGTAAGTCTCCTGCATCAGCCTCCTGAATAGCTGTGACTACAGACATGTGCCACCACACCCTTATAACTGTATTTTTAGTAGAGATGGGGTTTTGCCATGTTGGCCATGCTGGTCTCAAACTCCTGACCTCAGGTGATCCACCTGCCTTGGCCTCCCAAAGTGCTGGTACTACAGGTATGCACCACCGCACCTAGCCTAAGACTCTATGAATTACCTGACTTCCATAAGCCCCTACTTTAACTGGAGGAACACTATGACGTTTTGGGTTTCCTGGAATCAACATCAGTTCAGAGTCAGTGTCCAGTAGTCCCTGAAATGTCTCATCATTTCCCTTTCCCGAATGCACAGTCATACTATAAGAAGCTGGAGGTCTTCTTGGGGAAGGATGGGAGAAAGATTAACAGCATAAATTATCAATAACATAGTGGGATCCTTCCTCAAGGGGACATGGCCTCCCCTTCATTCAAGGGATTCTGGGTTCATAAACTGGCTCAAGTCTGGAAATTGATTGATTCTCTGTTTTTATAATTCAAATTAGTCTTTTGTCTATTCGACCTAGAAGTTTTCCACTTGTATTTATTAAGTAGCAATGCAGAAGGCTTCCTATCAGTTTCACTTCTAGGAACACCGTGATTAATTAGCCAATGCCAGAGCTCTACACTAGTCAGACTATTCTGATTGCTGATTTGCCTCAGCTGTCTATTACAGCAGCTCTGCCCACCTTGTGTTTGATGGTTGAATGCTGCCACTTGGTCCCTGCCACCATGGAATCCAATTATTCCCATTGTATTTAAATTTTGTTGTTGAGTGACTTCAGTTCCCACTGTTAGTTCTGACATACAGAGAAGAGCAATTACAAGGCTCTTCAAAGATGCAGATGCTGCCCTCACAAATCTATTTTGCAAGGCATTGATCAAAGGCATATCTTCTATATCTTCTGAACCCTCCCAGCCATAATGAGTAGGTCTAAAGTGACTAATCCTCTCCACCATCCCAATCTCCCTAAGCCTTTGGATCCCTTCCTCTACATTAAACCAGAGGAGGTCAGGCATTTCCAGCTTGCTCACAGTGGGCCATCTTTTAATTCATATTTCAGCTAACCAAGCAAATAAACTATTAGAACCCTTTTTAACTCCGTAAGCTTCAACATTAAATGCAGAACCCCCACTTAGTCATCCCAAATCAATAAATTCAACCTGATCCAACTCTATGTTCCTTCCACCATTATCCCACAACCTTAATATCCATTCCCATGTCTGTTCTCCAGATTTCTGTTTATATAAATTAGAAAACTCAAGTAGTTCTTTCTGAATGTAGCGCATCTCTACATGGGTCACACTCTGAAACTCGCCTCTAGGGGCCTGCCGGGACTTTAGTCTATTTATAGGTCTAGAAGCAAACAGGGGTGTTGAGAGTGGCTCCTGAGGAGAATCAACATTATCTTACCTGGCAACTGCCTCAGGGGAAGCCATCACTGTTGCCTCAGGCAGCGTGAGGTTTATCTCCTCAGACAAAAGGTGGAAAGGTGGAAATCAAGTCGATACTCTGTACTAACCCTCACAAGCACTATCGTGAGCTCTTCAGACTTCTCTAAGAACTCCCTTTCCTAAGTGCTAAGCCTCTCTATATTCCCCCTAGTGGTATACCTCATAGCTTCTTTTTACTTGGGTCTCTTTTCCCTTTTAGGCCACCTTCCTGGATATTTTTAAACTTTAGGCCAATATTTCTACTGGTATCACATTCTAGTTCCTGGATCCATTGTTAGAAGGGGATTACAATCATTCCATAAGGTCTTTGTCTTGCTATTAGAGACTACAAATTAGGCACTGATCCACTGTGTTTATTCTAGATATGAAGAGCAAACTTCAGGCTCCCTGGGGGATTTTGTTTGAGGCCCATGCACTGGGTTTTAGAGTCTGAATCTCCTCCTCAAGATTTAGAGGAGTGGGACTTATAGGAGGGCTTTCTCTAAAGAAATCTTTCTCACACATCCTCTCCATGTCCATCCTCTTCACTTGCTTATATTTTTGATATGTGTGTGAAGTTTAAAAGAGTCAACTGTTTTTAGTTAAATTGTTGAAAAAATTTTTGCAGGTGATATAACACTTCTTTTGGAATATAGAAGGCATTGAATCTTTGTGCCTCTATAAAACTTCCAATTTTATCTTTATCCTTCTTTTTTCTTTTTCTTTTAGGTATTTTTATTTTTTTTAGGAATTGTCAAATTTCAGCAGAATGTAGCTAGGTGAAGCTATTAAGTATTTGCTATTGTTTCTCACATAACACATAGGACTTCTCAGTTTAAAGCCTGGTGTGTTCCTTTAGCCAGGGAATTTCTTTTTTAGTATTTATTTGATTTATTGTTTCTTTTCACTCTTTCTGAATCTCCCATTAGATAAATTTAGTTCAACTCTTAATAGATAAATTAATGTTTCATAAACTTTAATTTTCTCCTGTATTTCTATCATTGTTGCTTTGCATTCTGATAGATATCAGCTTTGCCTTCCATGTTAATGTTTAGAATTTGGCTTTATCTAGTTTATCACTATCAATCAATTGAATTTGTTTTTATTTTGAAAATTCTATTACTCATTTCCAAGGTTTATTTCTTACTCTCCAATTACTTCTTTTAGAAGTCTATGTTAATTAATGTAAAAAGTGTACTTATTATTCAAATAATAACTGTCATGAATGTTTTAGAAACAGTAATTAAACTTAAAAATGATTTTCTGTTCCTTGAATTTTCTTCTCTATCTTCTCCAGAGTGTGTTTATTTTCATTATTATCTTTTGTATTGTTTTGTTATTACTTTTTTTCTTCAAATGACTATCAATCCTTGGTTGAGAATTCACATTCATGAATTGGGGACTAGATTAGGTTATATAATTATTTCAGGTTCATAAGTAAAGATATTCAGTTCTGTGTCACAGTCAAACCCCCTACCTAGCATGAGTGTCTTCTCTATTGATGGATGTGTGAGGACTGACTGTGGATTCTATGTTAATGGATGAGACAGTGAGCTGCCAGGTACATTGGAGCAGAGCAGGCAGGGATGCTGGGCAGCATGTAGCACCAATTGTAGCTAACGTAAATAGGGCAGTTGCAGAAATTTAGGGTTGAAACTCATTAGTATATTTTACTGATAACTTTCCTCTCTTATACACTATCTTCATGTCTTACTGCATCCTTCTGGATGGTAAGGTGCCAGATCTTGGTGGTGGACATAGGACAAGCTCTAGTGTTACTGCAGGCTTTACTTTTCTCTCCAGTCCCATCTCACACATGCATATCACACAGGATAGTTTGCCCCCTTTATTTAGAGAGCAGTTTTAGTCCACCTGCAAAAGTGTCATAATGTATCCTTTGTATAAAAGAGAGAAAAGATTGTGAAGAATTATGTTTTCTGCTTTTGCAATTCCATAAGCAGTAATTTAGTGAATTTTTTGATGATTTGCATCTTCATTCAGGCAAAGTCAGGAAAACATCTAGGGTTTCAGACAGAAAACAGAACTACTTTAGGTCTTTTGAACAAAATTGCTTTAATACACTGAAGTGGTTACATCGTTAATAGTAGAACTAAGACACCAAATAGGAGACAGGGAGACAACTAAGATGTCAAATGATGGACAAGGAGACAACTCAGAGCCTGGTAGTAGCAGGGCACTGCCACCATCTTATGTGTTGGAGGCACAGTGGGAGAAAAAGTGTTACCATAATCCAGAAGCTGGGGCCATCTGGTGGGAGTTAGGACTGTTGAGGAAGGGGCTTTCTAGTAGCAAATCAAGCCAAGGAAGACATA
This sequence comes from Macaca fascicularis, assembly GCF_037993035.2. Classification (NCBI taxonomy): domain Eukaryota; kingdom Metazoa; phylum Chordata; class Mammalia; order Primates; family Cercopithecidae; genus Macaca; species Macaca fascicularis. The sequence goes on from NC_088386.1 coordinate 109,245,265, forward strand.
TGAGTATGAGAGAAGGAATTTCTAACACATAATATTGATTATGTGTTAAATCATTGATTTTATATATGTAACAAAAATATTCATAGCTGAACAGTCTATTTCCAGTCTTGATAAGAAATTGATATGCTTCTTTCTTCTTTTAGTACTCCTTCAATATTTGTCTTTGCTTGGCCAGCACCTTGGCTTATTGGGGTTCTGTACTTGGGAGGTTGTCCCATATCTTCAGTCCTATGAAGAACTCTATGTTCCTTCCACCATTAGAGGGTGTGAGTATTTAGTGCTCCTGACATTGTAGATACCTATAACTTTTCATTGACATTTATCATTTCACATGGAGGTACTACAATGTGGCCCAGGTTTTTTGTTGAGCTCCAGAAGATTCTCTCCAAAACCATCCCTTAGAAGCAAACCAATTTCTACTTGATAATTGAGAGCCAGACTGTCAGAGAGGTCCATGAATCGTTAGATGGAAGACTTAACTTTCAATTTGCTGGTACCTTCCCTGTGTGCCATGGTCTACCCCCATACTCATAAACTAATATGAGATATTTTGACTTAAGTCATGCAATAGCATGGCTTTTGACTTAAGTCATGTAATAGCAGAGCCCAGAATTGTTGGGGCAGAAAGCAAAATCTCTGCAGCTTAGTTCTGAGATATAATAAGGAGAAGAGCTACTTCTACTTCTGTGGACTTTTGGTTTTTATTACTATGCGAGAAAAACATTAGTGGATTAAAAAAAAAAAAACTAACACAGTTAACTGAGTGTTTAATAAGCTATTCCACTTTTCTGTTGGGCCATATGTATCTGGGTGATGTTCTACCCTTAATGTCATGGCTGTTAGACCATTACCACACTTCTTTTACTGCAAAATACCTACTTTGGTAAAAAACACTTAGTCTTTGGTATTATATGACAATGAATAAGAGAATTTGTAAAATCATAGAGCATTGACAGCAGTAAAGGCAAATATTCAATCTGGAATAGTAGCCGCTATTATAGATGATACCATATCAAGTTTACAAAAATCCACATTTATTTTCTAAGACCTGTAAATTTCCCTCTAAAGCCAAACTATCAATTAAGTGGAAATGTGATGGATATTTATCACTGATGTATTTCAAATGCTTTATGGTGGCACTAATTTCTGTAGTTCTCACAGGAGTGTACTTTGCTTTTGGTTTACTCTCTTGGTAGGTGTGAGAAGGTCTAGGGCTTTTATTTGGCCCTTCCTACTGTAGCAGCACTTATTTCTTAAATTGGGAAGCCAGTGAGATTTTACTAATTGACTAATTTATCTATTCCAAGAATACAATCAGAAACCAGGGAAACAATCAAAGAATGGGTCCATAAATCCGCTGGGCTTACTGTAAAATAGACTTATACCACAACACTGTTGATCAGAACGCTATGATAAGCCCTTAATTTAGCTGTTAGATGGTGTTTTGGGGTTTCTAGGAAAGGACATTTATTCAGAGCCAATTTCTAATTATATCTGAAAGGTATGAAGTAAAAGAATTCCCCATGTAAATGACCACTGTTCCTTTAGGGAAGGCTTGGAGGAAGACTTACAATCAGAGTTCTGTAGTGAACCCTTCATGATACAATGAACACATATTTTGTCCAGTGAAAATAAAAAAAACACTGACCCTTCTAAAATGGTCCAACATAATAAGTATGCCAGTAGGTGACTGGCAGGTTTTCCATGGTAGGGTGCCATAACAAGGGTTCCGTGTTGGTTTGTGCTGGACACTCAGCACTGGATGGTAGCTGAATCAACTTTGCTTAGGAGAAGTCCTTGTTACTGATTCCATACATAGTCTTCATCTTTAACACAATGGCTACATGATCCTCTTGAACATACAGTGGGAGAGTCGAGGAAAATAGCCAGTATTCACAGGATAAGGCATATAATCCACCCAATTATTGAAAATCTGTTTTGCAGTGGATTTTTAAAAAATAAGTATACCCATGGGACACAAATATTTCCACACTTCCCTATTGTGAGAGGTGTAGCCACTAACCATCTTCTTAGATCTTATCTCAAAATTTCCAACCTTATTCTTTTATAAACCCCTAACTAGTCAGCCAAACTGTAGCCACTGCCAATAAATAAGTATAGATGTATCCACCATACCATTATGTTTTTAGGCAAAACAGGTGATCAGATATACTACCGAGATTTCTGTTCACCTGAAGGCTTTTCATTCATCACTGTCTTTCAGAGCTCCCATTGGAAGAGTTATAATCCAGTGACTGTCCACTTACAACTGAATTTTGGTGGCACATTGTACAAACCTATATGGAAATCAGGCTAGTTTTTTTTTTAATCCATTCTCTGATAGCTGGTCATGGTGAGTATCTTACAAAGCCGTAGGTATAGTTGAGGGACATATGACATTGAAACAAGAGTGGAAGTTTGGAAGTTTTCTTGCTCATGCAATTTACTTGTGCTTTTCTGATGTTCTCTAGCACAATTTCAATTATAATTCTTCCTTTTTTAAGATTAATTGTTTTTACGTGTCCAGACTCATGACTTTGAGGACCTCCTGGTTTATGATGAGCAATTTAGTTTACTTAGTCACTTGGTGTTTTAAGTCCTCAATATCTATCAGAGCTTATGAACATACTAGGTGTTAACCCTTAATGGAGAATATGTAAGAGTAGTTATCAACAAGGTGGACATGCCTTTTCTCCAGAAGTCTAGAGGTCAGTACTGTGGCCCTTTGTTGGGGCTTGTTATAGGCTTCCTATAGTATCTTCCTATAGTATTTTCTACAGATAGTTTGAGCACCACTGGGTCTTCTGGGCCATAAGGCCCAAGGAGAAGAATTGTCTTATATCCTGGACATGTTGTAAACTTTCTGGAGTCCAAACATCATTTATACTATGTTCTTTATTCAACATGGAGGACAAAAGATACAGTAACTTTGCCTTTTATTTAGAAGCATTATCTTACCATGTTCCAGGCTTCAGAATTTCTTTGGTGTTTATTTCTTCTCTGGCACAAGCATATTGCTAAGACATCTGGGATACTTGCCACTTCCTGCTTATCAGATCCATTTAGGGTGATTTTAGCAATATAGTGGAATATAGAGATGATCAAGATTACTTTAGTTTAACAGAGAATAGGGGAGTTTATATGGCCCTGAGGCAAAGAAGTGGAAAGTTTTCTGCTGTCTTTGTCATGTAAAGGCAACTTGGTTTAGCTACCATCACAGATGGGAGGAGAGAATAAAACATTCACCAAATCAGTAGCCTTAGAACAAGTAGTAGAGGGTATTTTTATCTGCTTCAGTAAAGATACCACATATGGCACATCCCATATGTTCCAGATCTTCACATGATTCTCTCAATCTTGTACCCCATTATTTTCTGATTGAATTCTTAAACAATGTTTGGACAGTAAGATTCCACTCCTGTCTCTCTTGTGTTGGATTTGGCAATCTTCTTTTATAAAAGTAAGCTGACATAGTGCATACTATATGTATAAACACTCTATACATTGTAAAAACATTATGTAAATACAAAGATGTTATTAATGTTGCTGATATTCCTATTATTATAGAAATATATCCCCCAACATGATGCTAAGATTGCAGAGTATTTAGTATCTTGCTGACCCTTCTTGACTTATCTTATAGCTCTACTTGTTCCTGGCCTTCTCATAATGAAGTGCAAAAATAAGCTAAGGTTCTTATAGGTTGTCTTGGATGTCTAAATAAGTTGTTCATTTGTTTTGAATGTTCTAGGTCTTAATCCGTATATATGAAGATTATATGAATCCTCTTGAATGATGATAGACACTCCAATAGAGTGTATGCCACTTGAGTGTATACCAAGTGGTGGATACACTCAGTGGATATAAAGCCTGAATGAATTGCCCCAGAGATTACAAGTTTATAGGACCTTATTCTCCTGGCATTCCAAAACTGTGTCTTCTCTTGACCACATCTGTAGATAGTCAAAATATATGAGACATGAACTACTGTCCTGTTTGCACCAACTAGCTCCTTTTGCCTATAATCATAACATACAAAGCTTATTATTAGTAAACATCATGTTTATCCATTCTGATTAACATAATACAATAAATAGTGATGTTCTACAATGTTTCTAGACAGCATAGTTCCCTTCAGACAATTTTATGACTAGAGTGGAATGTTAACCTTGGCAAGAACATAAACATGTGCTGTTGTCTACCCAACTGAATGCACATTGCTTCTAATCTCACTTTATGAGAAGACACATTTGCCAGATCAATGACTACACACAATGTGCCTCAGTACATGTTAATCTGCTGTTGCAAAGATACCATATCAGGTAGAACAGTTGCAATTTAGGCTGTTACTTGGTTGAGTTTGCAGTATCCTGTCATCCTCCAGGATCTTTGTTTATTATAGAAACTAGACTAGGGAATTATATGGAAATATGAGCACATCCACATCTACATCCTTTGTTTAAGTCTGTGCCATTGTCCACCACCCTTCCCAATATGCAATATTATGTTTGATTAGCTTGACAGGGAAAGGAGCAGTTTTCAAGTCTCCTACTTGGCATTTCCCGCCATAGTATCATGTATCCCACAGGTCAAGAATTAATGTGGAAATTCTGCAAAATACCAAGTATGTCCTTTCAACTTGTTTGGAATCTGTTAAATGACCATCAGATGGGTTCATGGATTCCATCTTATTATGAGCCAGACCTGGGCAAGCTATATTTATTACTTAGTCCCAGTATGCCTCAGCCTCAACTCTAAGGTGGTGAGGGGTGGAGGGTGAGAGTTATAAAACTATGAGTCCCTGAGTATCAATGCCATGCTAGACCCTGTGTCAACAGTTTCACAATGTCTGGGTCTTTCTTTTTCTCCACTGTATTGTTACCTAAGCCTTTGGAGAAGAAATGGAGGGATCATTGTATGTACTTGCTGTGGTGTAGGAGGATCCTTTTTCATACAGACTGAACTTCTGCCATCAGTAAGTTCAGTGTGTGAAAACTGGCTAAGGTCTGGAAACCAGGCAAGAGATAGTGACTTTTTACAAGGTGGCTGCTCTCAGTATCCTGATTATCCACCCTGTTTCTTCTGGTAGTACAGAATGAACATTACCATTGTTAGCTTCCCATCTTTCAACCCTCTAAAGAGTCTGTGTTCTATTGACTATCTTCCTAGTTTTCTATTGTTCAGGATATCCTGATAGCCCTTACCACCTTGCTGTTCTTTTCCATAATTGTGCCCACCTTACTTTTGGCATTTAGGTGCTTCTGGCTGGCCTCTGCTTTCTCAGGAGTCTATAATCTAAATTGCTTTCAGGGAGCATAGTTCTCTAATAACATACTCCCTACTATCATCTTAGAGAACCACAACTGAGCTTCTCAATGATGTTGCTGCTTCTCTTACCTTACTGCTTTCCTAGTGGACATATTCTCTGGTCATCTGGTGGACATGATTATCTCATGGGATTTTGGCCTTGTATAGTGTATCCACTCTCACAGGTTCACTTCTCTGAGTAGTTAAATCCTCCTTTGTTGTATGTAGCATTGGGTTTTCTAGTTCACGTAGTTTGGTTATCACTTTTTACCCTAAGCTTCGAAGAGCCATCCTAGCTTCATATTAACATCAGTTTCCTTGCTAGGGTGTTAAGTTCTGTGTTATGAAAGAGTACTCTCATATTGATAAACTCTGTCTTGTCCAACTTTATGTTCTACCTCTCTTATCTCAACGACCTCAGGACCCAATTCTGCATGTACTCTCGTGGCACCCATAGGTACGTGTTGGCTAGTTCCTGCAGTGCCTTGGGAGTAGTTCTTTTCATCTTTGTTAACAGAGTCATTACTTACCTAAGCAGGTTTTATTTTTACTTAAGTGAATTTTGGTCTGTTGGCCAGTAAGGAGGGTGGGGAATATATTGTAAGAATGGCATGTATTGTCTCATAAGACAGAGGACTCTGAATTGCCCTTGGTCGAGAGAGGTGTGCTCGTCTCTAAAAGGGAGAAGCAGGCCATTTTTGCAGGGCCAGAGAGTTCAGGGAAATATGAAGATTGAAGATTTTTAAGTACATTGTCTCAGATTTCTTCATTTCTGTAACACACACACACACACACACACACACACACGTATAACTTCTTGTAACTCAGAATAAATTTATTTTTCCATAAAATTCATGTACTAAAATGCTATTGGTTTTCCTAAAATGACTTTCCTATGTTTTCAAATTTCACTTCTTTGCTGATGACTTTCAAATTTTTGTGTTATTGTACTATAGCTTAATAGCACTATTTGGAGTCATCTACAGCAATTTACATTTTGAGATGAAAAATAACATGACAATTCACAAATAACTATCATATTTCACAAACAGATTAATTTCTTCATCTTTGAAATGTCTTCTAATAGTATCTACATTCTACTAGTTTATTCAGTTCAGAATTGTGGCCTTGTCTTAAATCGTATTCTTTCCAATGTGTTCCAAACTCCCATTGACGCCTTTTTTCCATATTATTTAACAGGTTGTGAATTTCTACTGGGAGTGGGGCATGGGTTCATATCCTGTTGGAAAGGGCCTAAGAGACTTGTCTTGAAATTTCATTTGCTAAACAAACTTAGATTAAATATATATAGTTTTTGGTTGGATTTAGGAGGGCATCTAGCAGAGATTGTGAGAGGTCTCCTGAAACTATCCAAACCTCCTATTGCAGTTTCCCTGTTTTCCTTTAATTCTCTCTCCCATCCTTCTAAATCTGGTCTCCATGGGATACATTCACAATCTCATAGGCTGTCTTTCAATAGTTCATTCTATGTTTCATGGATTGATAACTTTTCCTCAAATGCATGCCTCTATAAGCTGGTCTAATCTTCCTTAGACAATTGTATATTTTTACTTCTCAAGCCAGTTAGGTATCTAACTTCTCGATATTTCATGATGATTCTTATTTTTTTATAACATTATAAATCACATTTTACTTATCTTTTACAAAGTTGATTATATTTTAAAGTCAATTCTTATGGTTTAAACTATTTTCTCTTGAATTAGGGGAACAATTTTTGTGAACATTAGGGAAGCCATTTTCTTCTGAAAGGTTTTTAGCCAATCAGTGGATTACTAAAGTAATCAATGGATTAGTCTTTGTAAAGATAGCTAAATATTACAACATAATTTCATTTAACCTGTGGAATATATTTTATCCTAAGAAATAAGAGCCATTATGCAATTAATTGGATGGTTTTTGCAATCTCATAAGTCAAAATTAAGAGAAAAAAGTTACTGTTTTATTGAGACTAAGAATGATGATTATACATGTGAAACTTTCAATGTGTCAACATATTATTTTAAGGAACAGCAAAATGGAGGAGTTCCATATAGATTTGAATAGTTTTAAAAGGTAATACTTATACATAGAATTTCCTTTTCTATTGTAGAAGGGAAAAAAAGGATCAAATGGCATCCACTGTAGTCCAAATTTATTACTGTAATGACTCCTTGTAGAGTTTAATTGGAGCTAGATTATAATATTTATAATATATTAAAAATCTACCTCTCACCTTATATTTTGACCTATATATTCAATGATGGTGCAGGAAAGGTGAAAAAGCACCATTATTAAAAGTATTTTAAGAAAAGAGAAAGGAAATTAGAAAAGATAAAGGGCTGCTAACTTGTTTCTTCCATCCTTTTTTTGCCTAAATTAATTCTTAGTCTCTTTTGGGTTGGAATGAACTACATGCTCTTTTAAAAGAAAATTCTTCCCTAATGAAAAAATATTTATATTGTTTTGTTTCTATCTATAAACATATTTATGTCCCTAATACCCCTTGTGGGTTTCTGCTGAAAACCATGTTTTAAAATATTGTAAAGATGCTACTAAGAAAACACAGAAGGGAGGATTATGGGAAGATGGCAGAATGGGAAGCACCAGGGATGCCTCACAATGGCACTAGCAGAATCTGTGTGATATAATGATTTGTAAAGTCTAGAGTCTGTTAAAGTCTTTCAGTGTCCATAGGAAGGATTGAACAGTAAATTATAGTTAATTTGGGTCAATTTCAGCTCTTAGTATATCAGCACCTACCTTCAGCCACCCTAGCTCTGTGGCAGGCAGCTGCACACAAATTCCAGGAGTACCTTGCAGGAGCCTGGGTGGGCAAAAAGCACCCTGTCCTGCAAATATCAGGATCTGTGCTCTTATCTCTAACTACTACTTTTTATCATAGAGGTGCAGACAAAGAGGCTTATAGCCACTGTTGTTTTATCTTACCCCATTATTCACCCTTGTCTTCCTCTCTAGCTGAAGTGATTTCCAGGGACTTAAAGGGCCAAGACTCCTTTTCCCACCTTCGTTTTTCTCATTCCCACTTTGGGAAGCCAAACATTAAAGTCTATAACATTCAAAAGCAACTACATATATGGGGAAAATTAGAAAGTGACCACACAAGCCCAGGGATATGTGCAGGCTCAGAAAAGTCCTGAGAAAACAGTAAGGATACTGATGCTTGGCCAGAGACAGTCCACAACAATAAATTTCAAAAATAAATAAATAAACACAAACGATATTAAAAAACTCATGAAACCCTGGGGAAGGGGTAGAATCTGATTTCCAGACTCTAAATTCCAACACAAAATCATTTGTATTTCTATACACTAACAATAAAAAATCTGAAAAGAAAATTATCAAAACATTTTTATTTGCAATAGTGTCAAAAGAATAAAGTACTTAAGAATTTATCAAAGAGATGAAAAACGTGTACAATGAAAGCTAAAAACATTACTGAGGGAAATTAAAGAAGATGTAAATAAATGTAAACATATCGTATGTTCACAATTTCTATCAAAATCCTAAAGACTTTTTTTGCAAAATCATAAAAACCCATCCTAAATTTTGTATAGTCTCAAGGGACACTGATTAGCCCAAACAATCTTGCAAAAGAAGAACAAACCTGGAAGGCTCATACTTTCTTATTTCTAAACTACTGCAAATCTACAGTAATCAAAACAGTATGTACTGGCATAAAGACAGACATATAGACCGACGGGATAGACTAGACAGCCCAGAAATAAACCTTCGCATATATGATCAAATAATTTTGACAATAGTACCAAGACCAATCAATGGGGAAAGACAGTCTTTTTTAGTAAATTGTGCTGGGAATACCGGGTATCTACATGCAAAATAATAAAGTTGAACCCTTACCTAATACCATATACAAAAATTAACTTGCAATAATCAAAGACCTAAATATAAGACGCAAAACTATAAAACTCTCGTAGGAAAATATAGGACAAAAGCATCATAGCATTGATTTTAACAATGATGTCTTAGATATGACACCAAAGGCACAGGCAACAATAGAAAAATTGGACTTTATAAACATTTTAAAATTGGGGGCATCAAAAGACACTGTCATCAGAGTACAAAGGCAACTAATAGGATGGGAGAAAATATCTGTGATCATATATCTGGCAAGGAAATAATATACAGAATATATAGAGAATTCCTAAAACTCAACAACAACAGAAAGTCCAATCCAAAAAAGGACTTTAATACACATTTCTAGATAGAAGATATACAAATGGTAAAGTACATGAGAAGATGCTTAACATCATTAATTGTTAAGGAAATACAAATCAAAACTACAGTAGGATATCACTACCGACTAATAAGGGTGATTTCCATTAAAAACAAAAAGAAAGCTGGTGAGGACATAGGTTAATTGGAACCATTGTCACTACTGGCAGAATGTAAAGTAGTATAGTCACTGTGGGAAAACAGTATGACAGTTTCTCAAAATATAAAAAATAGAACTACCATATGATCTCACAATGTACACTTCTGCCTATATACACAAAAGAATTGAAGGCAGCATGTTTAAAAGCTATTTTACACCCATGTTCATAGCAGTGTTACTCATAATAGCTGAAAACATGGAGACAATTCAGTGTTCACTGGCAGCTGAAGGAATAAGCAAAATGTGGTATATACATACAATGGAATATTATTCAGCCTTAAAAAGGAAAGAATTTCTTTTTTTTTTAAATGTACTTATTATTATTATACTTTAAGTTCTAGGGTACATGTGCATAACGTGCAGGTTTGTTACATATGTATACTTGTGCCATGTTGGTGTGCTGCACCCATCAACTCGTCAGCACCCTTCAACTCGTCATTTACATCAGGTATAACTCCCAATGCAATCCCTCCCCCCTCGCCCCTCCCCATGATAGGCCCCGGTGTGTGATGTTCCCCTTCCCGAGTCCAAGTGATCTCATTGTTCAGTTCCCACCTATGAGTGAGAACATGCGGTGTTTAGTTTTCTGTTCTTGTGATAGTTTGCTAAGAATGATGGTTTCCAGCTGCATCCATGTCCCTACAAAGGACACAAACTTATCCAAAAAGGAAAGAATTTCTAGCATGTTCCACAACATGGATGAACCTTGAGGATATTATGCTAAGTGAAATAAACCAGTAACAGAAAGACAAATACTGTATGATTCCATGTATATGAGGTACTTTGAGTAGTGAAAATTATAAATACAGAAGTAGAATGATGTTTGTTGGGGCTGGAGGAGAGGGAATGAGGAGTTATTGTTTAATGAGTATAGAGTTTCAGTTTTACAATGAAAAGAATTCTAGGAGATGGGTGAGGATAATTGTTGCAGAAAGTTATATAAATGCATTTAAGACCATTGAACTCTATCCTAAAATTGGCTGTAATGCCATTAATAACTTATGATGCATTATTTTTATTACAATAAAAACATTATTAAAGAAAGATCATTTCCAGATGGATAGGAACAGAAGGCATGTTAGGAAGGATACATAAACATTGCAGTTTGTACGACAAATATGTTAAAACATTTTATATCTTAATAATTCAAATGTCAAAGATTAAAAGAAAATAACTTACATTTTGGGAAATATTCACATCATCTTCATATTTGAATAAGATTTTAAAAACTTTTAAAGCAGCAATTAAAAAGCCTATAGTAAAATTATTAGATTATTTGCTTAGGCAGCAGCTGGTTTAGCAACGTTTATTCATAGCTTACTATAAGAAAAATATCTTTTGCTAAAGTTTTAAAAAAATAGCTTCCAATTGCCATTAATAACTTATGATGCATTTTTAATCATTTAATTTTATGTTATTAATCAATAATACATGTTATATACAAATGGCTTTTCAAAGCTTAGTTTATACTACCGATATAGCTATTAAAATAACAGCTTTCTGATAAGGTCTGAATGAGTTTTCACAAGCTATAGCTGAGTTTTCATTTTTGCCCATTTATTTTAATACCTTTAGGTCTTTAGAAATGATATGGCCAAGAGTGGTGGCTCACGCCTGTAATCCCAGCACTTTGGGAGGCCAAGGTGGGTGGATCACAAGTTCAGGAGTTCAAGACCAGTCTGGCCGATATGGTGAAACCCCGTCTCTACTAAAAATACAAAAATTAGCCAGGCATGGTGGCACGTGCTTGTAATCCCTGCTACTTGGGAGACTGAGGCAGGAGAATATCTTGAACCCAGGAGGTAGAGGTTGCAGTGAACCAAGATGGTGCCACTGCGCTCCAACCTGGGCGATGGAGCGAGAGTTATTACCTTTACAAACATGGGCACATTACCTAATTTCTATGTTTCCATTTCTGTAACTGGAAAGAATGCTATGTTTATCAAGGGGTTTTTTGTTACTATTCAATGAAATAATATATATAAGATATCTAACACAGTGCTTATAGCAGGATTTAGACTCAAGTAATTTTGTTTCTGTAGAAAAGGTTATTTACTGAGGGAAGATAAAAGATCTCTAATTTTTAATACTATTTTTCTCTTTTAAGTGTGTCATAAGTTACACTGAATATGTCTGCTAAAGACTTCCAGATGCATTACTTTTTAACCACTTTAGCCATTTTATTATGCAATGGCATGAACAATTTACCAACAGTTTCCCCTGATTGTGAGTATAGCTTCCCTGTTTCAGATTATAGACAAATAGAAACATAGAGATTAGAGAATTATGGTGGCTAATTCTGATGTTCCAATGTTTGCATGTCCCCTGTTACATATTTAAAAGTGCTTCTCAAGATCAAACGCATTCAAAAGCTAGCAGAAGGCAAGAAATAACTAAGATCAGAGCAGAACTCAAGGAGATAGAGACACAAAAAACCCTCCAAAAAATCAATGAATCCAGGAGTTGGTTTTCTGAAAAGATCAACAAAATTGACAGACTGCTAGCAAGACTAATAAAGAAGAAAAAAGAGAAGAATCAAATAGACGCGATAAAAAATGATAAAGGGGATATCACCACCGACCCCACAGAAATACAAACTACCATCAGAGAATACTATAAACACTTCTACGCAAATAAACTAGAAAATCTAGAAGAAATGGATAATTTCCTGGACACTTACACTCTTCCAAGACTAAACCAGGAAGAAGTTGAATCCCTGAATAGACCAATAGCAGGCTCTGAAATTGAGGCAGTAATTAATAGCCTACCAACGAAAAAAAGTCTAGGACCAGATGGATTCACAGCTGAATTCTACCAGAGGTACAAGGAGGAGCTGGTACCATTCCTTCTGAAACTATTCCAATCAATAGAAAAAGAGGGAATCCTCCCTAACTCATTTTATGAGGCCAACATCATCCTGATACCAAAGCCTGTCAGAGACACAACAAAAAAAGAGAATTTTAAACCAATATCCCTGATGAACATCGATGCAAAAATCCTCAATAAAATATTGGCAAACCGGATTCAGCAGCACATCAAAAAGCTTATCCACCATGATCAAGTGGGCTTCATCCCTGGGATGCAAGGCTGGTTCAACATTTGCAAATCAATAAACATAATCCAGCATATAAACAGAACCAAAGACAAGAACCACATGATTATCTCAATAGATGCAGAAAAGGCTTTTGACAAAATTCAACAGCCCTTCATGCTAAAAACGCTCAACAAATTTGGTATTGATGGAACGTACCTCAAAATAATAAGAGCTATTTATGACAAACCCACAGCCAATATCATACTGAATGGGCAAAAACTGGAAAAATTCCCTTTGAAAACTGGCACAAGACAGAGATGCCCTTTCTCACCACTCCTATTCAACATAGTGTTGGAAGTTCTGGCTAGGGCAATCAGGCAAGAGAAAGAAATCAAGGGTATTCAGTTAGGAAAAGAAGAAGTCAAATTGTCCCTGTTTGCAGATGACATGATTGTATATTTAGAAAACCCCATTGTCTCAGCCCAAAATCTCCTTAAGCTGATAAGCAACTTCAGCAAAGTCTCAGGATACAAAATTAATGTGCAAAAATCACAAGCATTCTTATACACCAGTAACGGACAAACAGAGAGCCAAATCATGAATGAACTTCCATTCACAATTGCTTCAAAGAGAATAAAATACCTAGGAATCCAACTTACAAGGGATGTAAAGGACCTCTTCAAGGAGAACTACAAACCACTTCTCAGTGAAATAAAAGAGGACACAAACAAATGGAAGAACATACCATGCTCATGGATAGGAAGAATCAATATCGTGAAAATGGCCATACTGCCCAAGGTTATTTATAGATTCAATGCCATCCCCATCAAGCTACCAATGAGTTTCTTCACAGAATTGGAAAAAACTGCTTTAAAGTTCATATGGAACCAAAAAAGAGCCCGCATCTCCAAGACAATCCAAAGTCAAAAGAACAAAGCTGGAGGCATCACGCTACCTGACTTCAAACTATACTACAAGGCTACAGTAACCAAAACAGCATGGTACTGGTACCAAAACAGAGATATAGACCCATGGAACAGAACAGAGTCCTCAGAAATAATACCACACATCTACAGCCATCTGATCTTTGACAAACCTGAGAGAAACAAGAAATGGGGAAAGGATTCCCTATTTAATAAATGGTGCTGGGAAAATTGGCTAGCCATAAGTAGAAAGCTGAAACTGGATCCTTTCCTTACTCCTTATATGAAAATTAATTCAAGATGGATTAGAGACTTAAATGTTAGACCTAATACCATAAAAACCCTAGAGGAAAACCTAGGTAGTACCATTCAGGACATAGGCATGGGCAAAGACTTCATGTCTAAAACACCAAAAGCAATGGCAGCAAAAGCCAAAATTGACAAATGGGATCTAATTAAACTAAAGAGCTTCTGCACAGCAAAAGAAACTACCATCAGAGTGAACAGGCGACCTACAGAATGGGAGAAAATTTTTGCAATCTACTCATCTGACAAAGGGCTAATATCCAGAACCTACAAAGAACACAAACAAATTTACAAGAAAAAAACAAACAACCCCATCAAAAAGTGGGCAAAGGATATGAACAGACATTTCTCAAAAGAAGACATTCAGACAGCCAACAGACACATGAAAAAATGCTCATCATCACTCTCCATCAGAGAAATGCAAATCAAAACCATAATGAGATACCATCTCACACCAGTTAGAATGGAGATCATTAAAAAGTCAGGAAACAACAGGTGCTGGAGAGGATGTGGAGAAATAGGAACACTTTTACACTGTTGGTGGGATTGTAAACTAGTTCAACCATTCTGGAAAACAGTAAGGCGATTCCTCAAAGATCTAGAACTAGATGTACCATATGACCCAGCCATCCCATTACTGGGGATATACCCAAAGGATTATAAATCATGCTGCTATAAAGACACATGCACACGTATGTTCATTGCGGCACTATTCACAATAGCAAAGACTTGGTATCAACCCAGATGTCCATCAGTGACAGACTGGATTAAGAAAATGGGGCACATATACACCATGGAATACTATGCAGCTATAAAAAAGGATGAGTTCGTGTCCTTTGTAGGGACATGGATGCAGCTGGAAACCATCATTCTTAGCAAACTATCACAAGAACAGAAAACCAAACACCGCATGTTCTCACTCATAGGTGGGAACTGAACAATGAGATCACTTGGACTCGGGAAGGGGAACATCACACACCGGGGCCTATCATGGGTAGGGGCGAGGGGGGAGGGATTGCATTGGGAGTTATACCTGATGTAAATGACGAGTTGAAGGGTGCTGACGAGTTGATGGGTGCAGCACACCAACATGGCACAAGTATACATATGTAACAAACCTGCACGTTATGCACATGTACCCTAGAACTTAAAGTATAATAATAATAATAATAATAAATAAAAAAAATAAAAAAAATAAAAAAAAAGTGCTTCTGTGCTCATAAAACCTGTGTACAACTCTCAGTTTCTTTAGGGCTATTCTATATTTTGATTTCTTTAATGAAAAAATGGAATGTTATTTAATATCTTTATCATAACACCTGCCATTTATTATATAAAATAGATTGTAATTTAAATGTAACCATATGCAAATGTGAAAAGGACAGAAAGATTTCCTCTACTCTGATACAATGGTATCTGCCATTGTGTTGTGTTATGTCACCCTGGCATGATAATGGCCCTCTTCAACTAATCCACTTAAGTGCTGATACCTTGCATTTATTGTAGTGAGTTTAGTTGGATTTAGTACAGTATTCTTGAATGTTTCTTTGCAGCTATTATTATTTTTTTGCCTAAAGTGTCATTGCATAATGCAGAGTGACTCTGGCATCAACCAAGGATCTGGTTGCTATTTTGCAGGATTTGTAAATATTACACCAAGGTGTTAAATAATTTTACTTATCACATATGGAGTTTCTAAAAAAGAATTTAGTTTTACATTTTTTCAGAGTTTGAAAATATGAAAGTTGGTAAGAAATCTATAACCATATGCAAATGGGAATTTTAATACTAATAGTATGAAAATAGTGTTGAGGCCAGGCACGGTGGCTCACACCTGTAATCCCAACATTTTGGGAGGCTGAAGTGGGTGGATCACGAGGTCAGGAGTTCAAGAATAGCCTGGCCAACATGATGAATCCCTGTCTGTACTAAAAATACAAAACAATTTGCCAGGCATGGTGGCGGGTGCCTGTAATCCTAGCTACTCAGGAGGATGAGGCAGAGCATTGCTTGAACCTGGGAGGCAGAGGTTGTAGTGAGCCAAAATTGCACCACTGTACTCCATCCTGGGTGATGGAGCGAGACTCTGTCTCTTAAAAAAAAAAAAAAAAAAAGGGAAAAAAAGAAAAAAAAAGAAAATGGTGTTGAATATCTTCAGCAGTTGAAATAATTCATTTAAACATCTCTGAGGAAATATGTTAACCAAAATATTTATTCATAATATGATGCCATGTTAAATAGGTAAGAATTAAGCCAACGTATTTATAATTCTATGCTAAGTAGAAAATCAAATAAATAGAAATACTTATATTATTACACTAAATATACTCTGCTTACACAAAGAGAAGCAAATGTGAATCAGAATAAAGGTAATTAAGAGATACTAGTTATTCTCAGGTTTTAAACTCTTCTACCTATTTTTGAAGTATGCATGTATAGCCCTGGATAATTTGAAAATGCATAACTGAGATTGCAGTGAAAAAAATGCTGAGGATTTACAACATTTTGAAAACTTCGGTCGTTATACTTACATTAGCTATATTTCGATTGTTGATTTATGAAAAATAAGAATTTATAGATTAAATATAGCATAATTAAAAAATAATGTTCACTCAGTTTCTTTAGTTAAAATATATAATGTGTATTTGAATATAATATATAAATTAAAATATATTTTAAAAATGCAAATTATGAAATACATATGTAGTCTCTAACTTGCTTTTTTGATTTTTGTTTCTAAGAGTCTTTAGTGTTGCTGTATGTGGCTAACTTCACAGTATTTACTTTTTTGTATTGTTACAATGTTCAGTTTGTTTCCAATGTCTTGGAAATAAACAATGCTGCCAAGAATATTCTTGTTTATCTCCAAGTGCATTAGTGGAAGATTTTCTGTAGGACACTAACCTGGGGTGGAATTGGGGATGGGGGTTTTATAAAATAGTGTCATTTTTTTTATTTTTTCAAACCAGTTGAAAGTATTTATAAACCCACACACAGAGTTCCTACTAGTCTACATCTTTCTCTGTATTCAATATTGCCAGGGTTTTTTATTTTTCCCAAGCAAATGAAATATGTCACCTCACTAGGTCTTAATTTCCATTTTTCTGATTACTAATTAAATTGAACATGTTCTTTTTCATGTTAGCTTCTGTGAAATAACAGTTCATATCTTTTGCAATTTTTTTCTATTAGATGTTGGCCCTTGAAGTATACTTGAATTATATCATAGACATTAATTTTGTGATCAATTCTATTAATGCGGATATCTTGTTCGACATGATGACTTTTATTTTCTATTTCTTTATTATTTTTTCAATGAATATATTCTTCATTATAATGTAGTAAAACTAATGAGTACTTTCTTTTATGGTGGCACTTATTGTCATTTGATTAAGAAACCCTTTCTTATCTCAAGATCAGAATACAATGCTCATATTTTTTCTTTTCAGCATTTTTATTGTTTATTTTTTCCTTTACCAACCAATTCAGACATAAAAACATAGATATTATCCTTCATAAACCCAATATAATTATTGAAATCAAGAAATGAACATTGATAAAATACTTTTATTTTAATCTATAGAAATTATTTAAATTTTACTGTGTTGTAGTATCTCTGTAATTTCTTAAAACTAATATTTTTACTTTGAGATAGCTTTAGATTCACATACATATGTAAGATATAAATCAGAGAGATCTTATACAGTCTTCACCCAGTTTCCCCTAATGGTAACATCTTACGAAACTATAGTATAGTATCAAGATTATGTCAATGTTGACATTGATATAATCAAGGTATGGAATAGTTCTGCCTGCCAGAGGATCCCTGGTGTTGCCCTTTTATAGCCACACTGATTTCCCTTCAGCTCTGCCCATGCCTAACCCCAGGAAACCACTAATCTTTTCTACATTTCTGTAATTTTTTTAAAGATTGTTATTTATTATATAATATTTAACTTTTGGGGGTTGACTGTTACACTTGGCATAATTCCACTGAGTCATCTACGATGTTATGTGGATCAGTAGTTGATCATGTTATTAAATTGCTGAGTAGTTGTTGAGTCTCTTTAAAATATTTGGGAGAATTCACCAGTGAAACCATATGGACCTTGGGATTTCTTGGATGGGAGGTCTTTAATTATTAATACAAATTTCATTTCTTTAATGCCTATATGACTGTTCAGATTATTTCACTTTACTTGAGTTTTGGTAGTCTGTGGTTTTTTAGGAATTGTTCCATTTCATCCAAGTTGTTAAATTTATGAGCATAAAGTTGTTTATAGTGTTCTCTTATTACTCTTTTAATAACTGCAAGATCTATAGTGATACCACTGTTTTATTCTTGATATTTGTGATTTGATTCTTCTCCCATTTATTTTTGTCAGTCTTTCTATATAGCAACATATCAGTTTTATGGATTTTTTTCAAACAACCAGATTTTTTGGTAAACCTTTGTATTAATTTCCTATTTTCAATTTTATTGATTTTTGCTTTTATCTTTATTTCCTGTCTTCGTCTAGCTTTGGGTTTATTATGCTCTTCCTTTTAGATTTTTTTGAGGTAACAACTTAAATTATTGATTTGACTTTTTAATTTTGTAATGTAAGAATATAGTGCTATATATTTTCCTCTTGGTATTGTTTTTGCTGAATCACACATATTTTGATATATTGTATTTTTGTTTTCATTCAATTCTAAATATATTTTACTTCCATCGAGTCTTCCTCTTTGACGTATAGATTATTTAGAAGTGTGCTGTTTAATTTCCAAGTGTTTAGAGATTTTCCTGTTTGATTTCTAGTTTGATTCCATTATGGTTAGAGATCACATTGCCTTTTGCTGCTAGATTGGGAGTCAGGGCTGGCTCACCTTCTTCTGTTGGGTGGGGAGTGATAAAATGCCCTATCGTTATGCTCTTCCTCCAGTCCTGGAGTCTCTGATCATTTTACCTTCCTGTTCCCACCTTTCAGAGTTCCCCTTAGACTATCTCTTGCATCATTTCCAGGGTTTATAGTTTAGTGACCAGGGGAGAATGGAGGAGAGTAGAGTCTACACCATTTTGTCTGGACAGAATATCACTTCAATTTTGCTTTACAATTTTAAATATTTAATTACCTTGAAATTGATTTTTAATGTAGAGTATAGTAGGAATCCAGTTTCACTTTGTTTTATTCAGATAATTGCTGTTTCAACACAATTATATAGTTCTTCAGTGGTCTGAAGTATCAGCTCTGACTGTTATTTAACTAGTTTCCATGAGTCCATGAGTTTGCTTCTGGACTTTCTTTTATGTTTCACTGGTGAGTTTGTTTATTCCTGTGGCAGTGGCATACCTCTAGATTATTTTAGTTTTTAACACATTTGGATATATCCTAAGGTAATTATCTTTACCTTACTATTATTCTTCAGAAGTGTTTTAGCTGTTGTTATACCTTTATCTATCCCTATAAATTTAATAGTAGGCTTGCTAAATTCCTAAAAAAATTCTCATAACTTTTATTGAAACATTTTTGGTTTTGTACATTAATATGGAGATTCTAGCATCTTTTCGATATTGAATCTTTCAATGCCTGAATGAACATAGTTTATCGCCCCACATATTTGGACATTCTTTAACATCTTTCAATAACAATTGTATAATTTTCCCCATGCAGATCTTGTACATGTTTTTGTTAAATATAATTCTAAGTACCTTATAATTTTGCTCTTGTATATTGTATCTTTTAAAATAAATAAACTTGGTCCTTTGTTGACTTTGAGGCCTCCTTCAACAGAATCAAGAGAGAGCTCATGAGCTCAGTGCGAGACCAGCCCTCTGTCTAACTCCATGCCTCTGTCAGCAGGAGTGGAGAGGGAACTCTCGAACTTGGAATAAGACTGTACCTCTACAGGACACTATTGGCAGGAGACAACAGAACAACAGAGCACACCAGCATGTCGACTAAGACTGCCTATCTTCAGGACATTTGTCAGTAGGAGCCAAATGGGAAATTCTGAGCAACAGTTGTTCCTGGCTTATTGTCCTCCAGTCCTCCCTGTCGTCAACACCCATGCCCTTTTCCATGTTCTTTACAGTCTTCATAAAAGGAGTCCAGGACTCGCAGTTAATCATTTATCCCACAACTCTAATCCTCCATAAGGATCCTTTTTTTTTTTTTTTGACCCAGTATTTCCCTCTTCTGACTCCCCAAACCCTTTCTTTGTACTCTGTTGAATTCAAGGTCAGTCACCAAAAAAGTCCTTTATATTTTAATCTTTTACTATGAATGTTCCCTTTACCTTTTGTGCTAATGAAAATCTAGATATTCCTTCATGATAGTTTCCCGTGCATCCACTGAGGTTCTGGTAAATGTTTTAACAATCAGCTCTTTGGAAGAAGAAAACAAAAGCCTTGATTTATAGTGTTTTCCAGTTTCTGTGCTGTTAAACACTCACACCATAGACATTTAAGCTACCGTCTCACTTCACTGAATGAGGAGCTGGGACTTGATATCCACACTCAGCTCTCCTAAGCCAGTATGAGAGAGCAACAACCCCTCATGTCTTACAGTATCTTTAAGGGTAACTGTTCTCTCTACTCCACTCAAATGTAGTATAGGTCCTGAAAGTCAGATAAGTATCCCCTTTGCTTCTCATTGCTGCTTTCAGTTTGTTCTCCCTCACTGCTTTGTGAACATACCCTTCCGTGAATCTCATGTCATCATATTTGCACACTCATGTACCTTTTTGTTATGGGCACCTCTTCTTACCTCATCTTTTTATCAATTAAAAAAATTAATCCCCATGATATTGTCACTTTCTTAAAAGTGATTCCTCTATAATGTTTCATGATTGAAATGTTGATATTGATGATCCTTCTAACTCTCTGAACTTTCAGTTCCTTGACAGCCTCTCCTGCAGTGATCCACTTGACTCACTTTCGTAGTCTTTTCCTAGGCCTTGTTATTGCCAGTAACTGCCATAATTTTTCATTTCCTCTATTGTTTGCTCCCTGGACCCCCCAATCTCTGCATACTGAGGTGTTTCAAGGCTCAGTTCTTGACCCTCTATTGGTTGTCTTCACTCCCTAGGTGATCTCATCTAGTCTCATGGCTTTAAATTATGCCTATATATTAATTACTCCTTAATTTACATCTTCAACTGTGATCTCTTCTCTGAACTCTAGTTTCATATATCCAACTGCTTAACACCTCCAGTTAAATGTCATTTCTTCATTTCAATTATGTCCCCTTCCATGTTCTCCTTCTTAATTAATGGAAACTCCACACTTCAGTTACTTAGCCAAAACACTCTAGAGTCATCCCTGAGACATCTCTCTCACACACATCTCACATCTGATATGAAAAGAAATTATTTTGTTTCTATCTTTGAAAAAATATCTATGTTTTCATTTTTCCTTACCATCAGCACTTTTGCTCTTTGGTTGGTTCGTTGGTTGTTTTTTTTTTTTTTTTTGGCCACCATCTGTAGTTTGTATTATTGCAAAAGCCTTCTAACTGATCTCTGCTTTTGTCTTTATTTTCCTTCAGTCTGTTTTGAACATAGAAGCCAGAGTCATCTTCTTAAAGCATAAGGCTGCCCATGACATTTCTCTGGTGAAAATTTTCCAGTAACTTCCCAACTTACTGAGTTATAGGTAAGGTCATTATAACCTCTGAGGCTCTACATTACCTAGTTCCCTTTTACCTCTCTGACATTATCTCCTGCTACCCTCCCATCTTTTGCTCAATTGCAGACACTCTAGTCTCCTACAAATTCTACCTATTTATAGAATATTGTAGGTATGCCCCGCCTTGAGGCTCTTGCACTTGAGTTTTTAATCTTCTGTGTTATTTTCCTTCAGATAATTCAGATGGCTCATCTCTCACTTTATTTAAAGCTTTACTCAAATGTTCCCTTTTCAGAGAGACTTTCCATAGCCACCCAATCTAAATTTTAATGCTGCCTCTAATTCACTGGCACTTCTTTGGCCTCTATCCTGCTTTAATTTTTCTTTCTGCCTATCTTACATATCGCTCATATCTATGTTGTACTTATTAACTCATTGTATCACTTCCCACTAGAATGTAAGTCCCATGAAAGAAGGGATATTTATTAATTGTATTCACTGCTATATTCTCAGTGCCAAAAAAAAAATGAAGGAAATTCACTTTGAAAAAGAATGGTTGTCTTCAAGAGGAAAAAAAAAAGATGGGGGAGGGGGGAAATTTATATAAAAAGGAATGTTATATGGTATATTATTATACTAAAATAAATTAACTGATTGCTTAAAAAAAGGGATCTTTGCGAAAAGTCAGAAACTTGAGGCATGTTGAAAAATTATCTGTGAAAATCGTAGGGAAAAAAAGGTTATAAAAGGAAATTTATGTAAGAAATGTTGTATAATGTAAAAGTAATTAGGCCTCCTGAATGTAAAACTATTCTAGAAGCAGTTTATGTGCAAGGTGTGTAAGAAAAGTAAAATATACTTTTGGTAAAAAGATTGCAAGGAGGCATACGAATGTGGATTTTTACCTACATTAAAAGTTTAAAAAATATATATTTTGTTTTAAAGGTTTAAGCAAGTTTTAAACGTTAATTGTAAAGAAAATTATGTGTGTAAACATATTAGCTAAAGTTAAAGAGGCATCATCCAGTTTTTCTGTGAACTGTACATTAAAATAAAATCTGTTATGCCCAGACCGTTTGTTCCCCACCGTTGGTTCTGCAGGTCCTCTCCAACTCCGTGCACCTGAGCTAGTATCTCGGTGCAATCATGGAGCGGCGTGTCCAGGTCCGGGTTGGGCAGCAGCGAGGCAGGGTTTAAGGTCGTTGGGGGCAGGAAGGTTATCCTGATAGGATTTAGTAGTAGTCCTTGGTAGTGGGTGAGCCAGGCGTTACTTATCCATCGATTAGGTGGCTGTTTGAGTACACCTTCGATGGCATGTGGGGTAACAACCCGCAATTCTTGACCCATGACAAGTTTATCAGCATCTTGTACCATCAGAGCCGTGGCCGCAATCATTCGGAGACAAGGGGGCCACCCGGCAGCCACTGGGTCTAACTTCTTTGACAGGTAGGCAACTGGCCTCTGCCAGGGGCCTAAATTCTGAGTTATTACCACCTTGGCGACACCTTTACTCTCGTCCACGTATAAGTGGAAGGGCTTGGTGACATCAGGTAGTCCCAGTGCAGGCGCAGAGAGTAGGGCGGTTTTGATCGGTTGGAAAGCCGACTCGGCTTCGTCTGTCCAATTAAATGGCTGCTGCCTCCGTGTTGCCTGATACAAGGGTTTAGCCAGTTCTGCGAACCCAGGTATCCATAGTCTATAAAATCCCGCCGACCCCAGGAATTCCTTCACTTGTCGGGTGGACTGTGGCCTGGGAATCTGCAGAACAGTCTGCTTCCGGGCGTCTGTTAACCAGCGCTGCCCTCTTTTTAGCAGGTACCCCAGATATGTTACTTCTGGCTTACAGATTTGAGCTTTCTTTGCCGAGGCTCGGTAGCCTAGATTTCCCAGAGCTTGTAAGAGACTCTTGGTCCCTTGAATATAAGCTTCTTGGGTCTCAGCAGCAATCAGGAGGTCATCAACATTTTGTAGTAAAGTGACCTCAGGGTGTTTACGTCGGTACTCACCCAGGTCTTCATGGAGGCCCTCATCGAACAGGGTAGGAGAGTTTTTGAATCCCTGCGGCAGCCTGGTCCATGTCAGTTGGCCACTTATGCCCCTTCCAGGGTCATTCCACTCGAAGGCGAAGAGCTTTTGGCTCTGAGGGGCTAAAGGCAAACTGAAGAAAGCATCTTTCAAATCTAAAACAGTGTACCATTGATGTTTAGGGTTTGGGGTACTCAGGAGGGTATACGGGTTTGGCACAGTTGGGTGTATGTCCACAATCCTCTAAGTCTTCTAATTTCTGGAGTTTCCTTTTAATGTCTGGGGCTGCCTGATTTCCGAAAGACATTACAACAGCTGCCTGACTTCCTGGAGCCTCTGGGTCTATGGGGGTGTACTGTCTAAAAGCTTCCATTAACCTTTCTAAGTAGGTAGCTGGGCTCTCTGTCTTTCCCTGCAGAACAGAGTATACTTTAGCCAAATTAGTGGGCTTGCAAGCAGCTGCCCAGAGACCCGCCATTAGAGTCTGGCAATAAAGGCGTAGCCGTCCCCTACCTTCTGCTGTGTTGTAGTCCCACACTGGCCTGGTCAGAGGAAAAGTCGCATTTATGAGGTCGGGGTTGGCAGTCGGTTGACCGTCGTCCCCCGGGACCAGCTTTCTAGCTTCTACCTGTATTCTTTCTCGCTCTTCCGTTGTGAACAAGATTCGGAGGAGCTGCTGACAATCATCTCAAATGGGCTGGTGGGTGAACATGACACTATCCAGTAAAGCCATTAAATCTTTGGGGTTGTCTGAAAACCGAGCACTCTGGGTCTTCCAGTTATACAGATCACTGGTAGAGAATGGCCAGTACTGGAGCCTGGGGATTCCCGTGTCATCTGGGGGTCCTATTTCCCGAAGGGGTAGAGCCACTGTGAGTCAGGCGGCTGGGGGGGGGCTAGCCCACGAAGTGCGCCCTCGCGTCTGCCCCACCGGCCCTTCAAAGTTATTTTCACTCTCAGCGGGTCCCTGTGTGCCGGCCGCCTCCCATCCGCCTGCTCTTTCCCCCAGCTCAGCCCGGGAGGCTGGGGCCTGGGGCCCGGAGGGGTACAGAGGGGTTTCTGTGAACAGTGGGTCCCCGCTATGAGGTAGAACAGGATGGGGTGGCAGTTGGTTGCTTGGATTTTAGTGGTCGAGCAACCAGTGCCTTACAGGGTTCAGGGGCTAATTGGAAAGGGGACAGCCAAGGAGGCGGGTTCTCAACAAGGTCCTGCCATATGAGGATATATGGGATTTGATCTAAGTGGCCCGCAGGCCCAGGTAGGAAAATCTTGGACTTTACCCTAGTGATGACAGCAAGTCGGAAGGTCCCTTCGGGTGGCCACTCCACATTAAAGGCAGGCCATTTGGAGCGGCATAGGGTAATGAGCTTTCCCCTCCTGATTTCCAAACTAAGATCATGGCCCCTTGCTCTTACATCTTTGAAATTACTTGTAAGGAGAGATAAGGGAGCACTCTGGGTATTACCCATCCTGTACTAATTTGTAGTCTTTTCCTGTAAAGGAATATGGGTTAGAATCCCTTTAAAGGAAATCTGGCTTATTAATAATATTTAGTCGCAAGCGCGCCCCGGCAGCCCGGGTCAGAGACAGCTGCTGCCTGATTGCAAACGCGCTCCAGCAGCTCAGATCGCGAGTGCGCCCCGGCAGTCCGGGTCAGAGACAGCTGCTGCCCGATCGCAAACGCGCTCCGGCAGCTCAGATCGCGAGCGTGCCCCGGCAGTCCGGGTCAGAGACAGCTGCTGCCCAATCGCAAACGCGCTCCGGCAGCTCAGATTGCGAGTGCGCCCCGGCAGTCCGGGTCAGAGACAGCTGCTGCCTGATCGCAAATGCGCTCCGGCAGCTTAGATCGCGAGCACGCCCTGGCAGTCCGGGTCAGAGACAGCTGCTGCCCGATCGTAAATGCGCTCCGGCAGCTCAGATTGCCAGCGCACCCCGGCAGTCCGGGGTCAGAGACAGCTGCTGCCCGATCGCAAACGCGCTCCGGCAGCTCAGATCGCAAGCGTGCCCTGGCAGTCCAGGTCAGAGTTAGCCACTCGGATCGTGATTGTGCTCTGGCAGCTCGGATCGCAAGTGCGCACCAGAAGCCCGGGTCAGAGTTAGCCGCTCAGATCGCGATCATGCTCCGGCAGCTCGGATTGCAATCTAGATCAGACGAGAGCCAGGGGACGTCTCCCACCGGTCTCCGCTGGCCGTCCTATAGTGCGTCTGCCAGGACTGAGCCAGCTCCAGTTTCAGACCTCGCGAGTCACAGATTCAGATTCAGATTCAGAACAGACACAGACAGACAAACGGAGATGAGCCGGCTCACCTATCAGTAGATCGATCCTAGTAGATCCCTTGACCAGGGGTCTGGTGGGCTTGGGGAATCCCGGACGAGCCCCCAGATGTTATGCCCAGACCGTTTGTTCCCCAAAGAAGACCACCAGAGTCCAGAGTCAAAGCCAAGTGGCAAGGATCTTTACTACAAGTTCGAACTTGGTCCCTCCATTCCACAGCATACAGGAGGGCCTCAAACAATGCGAGTGCTTGCTTTTTATAGCCCGATGTAAACAGGATATGTAAAGTTACAGGGAACAAGGTAATTCTCTCGGTTACAGCATTACAATTGGTTATCATTCTACATTTAGCATTCCTTATCGGAGATCTTCCAGGTGATGTTTTTCTGAAGTTTGAAAGAAATATGGAGGAATGTGTTTGTGCTGGGCTCAGGAAGTTGGGAGATATATGGGGGATGTGCCTCATTCCTTTCAAAGCGTAACAGGTTTTTCTTAAAGCACTAACCTGCTCTTCAACAAAAATTATAAAAGGTTAAAAAGAGTATAAAATCTTACCTTATGGTCAGACATTAAAAATTGAATAAATATATCTATAAAGTTTTATTAAAACTAAGTTTAACATTAATAACACACTAATATAAAGGTGAAATTTAGCTTATCGGGTATAAAAATCATACAAGAAGCGTTGTCAAATATAAAATGGTGTTTGGCTTTCTTTGATCTAAAAACTAATAAAAATAGGTGCTAAAGGAAATTTCTCAGTAAGAAGGCACAAAGGACTATAAAGTCCTCTGCTGATGTCCCCACATTTAAAACAAAAGGTCAATTTCTTAGAAATTATATACTTGGTTTATCTTCCACTTTCCTTTTCCTCAAAACTAAAAGTCTTTTAGCACAGGTACCACCCCTAGAATTTCCAGTAAACCAGAACCAGCCTGAAGATCATGTTCTTATCAAACGGTGGAAAGAAAGAAAACTTGAGCAAGCCTGGGAAGGACCCTACCTTGTGCTGCTAACCACCAAGACTGCTGTTGTGCAGCGAAAAGGGGATGGACTCATCACATGCGAGTCAAGAAAGTGCCACCTCCTCCAGAGTCGTGGCCCATAGTCCCAGGGCAAAACCCCACCAAACTAAAGCTAAGAAAAATTTAGCTCTCTTTCATCTATTCTATTACTCTTTATTCTTTCCTCACTCTATTGCTCACCATCTTGTTATTTACATAACCAAGTCAATTTTGCCTCAAACTATTGCATTTAATGCTTGCCTTGTTACACCCTGTAGGAACTTACCAAGTCAAAGACAGCTCTCTACTCCAGAAAAGTACCTCTGTCCCTCCTGACTCTCCTCAGACTGGGCATTAGTAAATTAGGACCATTTAATCTGAGGAGATTGCGATAAAGACCCCAATGTCAACCAGGAGTCTTGCCCCTTGATGTAGAGCTTTCATGCCATAGTTGGTCCAACATTCTGTGGACCACTAAAGAGCAAAGATGGACTGCCCCAACCAGTTTTTATAATTTCCTAAAACCATACATTCATTTGACTAGAGAATCATAGAAGTTAAAGACTTAAAACAAACTTTGGCAATTAAGACAGGAAACCAATATGCAAATGCCTGGTTGAAATGGATCAAATATTCTGTTCGCACGTTAAACAGAAGCAACTGTTATGCTTGTGCGCATGGCAGGCCAGAGGCCCAGATTGTCCCCTTTCCACTAAGGTGGTCCTCCAGTTGACCACGTGTGGGCTGCATGGTAGCTCTTTTCCAGGATTCTACACCCTGGAGTAGTAAGTTGTGCCAAGCTCTCTCTCTGCTATATCCTGAAGTCCAGCACCCTGTGAGTCAGTCCCTGAGGGCCATCCAGCTTCCATCTCCTAACACTAAGTTAACCTCGAGTCTCTCATGATAGGGAGGAAACTTAGCGTTCTTTAGAAACCTGAAGGGATGCAGTGAGCTTAAAAATCTTCAAGAGCTTATCAATCAGTCAGCCCTTGTTCATCCCCGAGCGGATGTGTGGTGGTATTGTGGTGAACCTTTACTGGACACTGCCAAATAACTGGAGTGGCACTTGGGCCTTAGTCCAATTGGCTATCCCTTTCACCCTGGCATTTCATCAACCAGAGGACAGAAAAATAAGACATCGTAAAGCGAGAGAAGTCCCTTATGGGTCTTTCGACTCTCACGTCTATTTAAATGCAATTGGAGTCCCACGGGGAATACTAGATCAGTTTAAAGCCTAAAATCAAATAGCTGCAGAATTTGAGTCAATATTTTGGTGGGCGACAATTAATAAAAATGTAGATTGGATAAACTACATCTACAACCAACAGCGATTTATTAACTACACTAAAGATGCTGTTAAAGGAATAACTGAGCAATTAGGGGCTACTAGCCAGATGGCTTAGGAAAATAGAGTAGCCTTAGACATGATATTAGCAGAAAGAGGAGGAGTTTGTGTCATGATTAAAACTCAATGTTGTACCTTCATCCCAAGCAACACCACCCCTAATAGAAGTATAACAAAGGCATTGCAAGGTCTGACTGCTCTATCCAATGAGTTAGTCAGCAACTCAGGGGTGAGTGACCCCTTTACAGGATGGCCAAAAAAGTAGTTTGGTAAATGGAAAGGAATAATAGCCTCAATTCTTATTTACCTTGCAGCCATAATAGGTGTACTTATTCTTGTCGAGTGCTGTGTCACACCATACATCTGTAAGTAGATGCAGAGGCTCATAAAAATGGCACTTACTAAAACCTCCCTTAACTATCCTCCACCTTATCCAGAGAAACTTCTTTTGAAAAATCAAACAAAACAGCTAAGCCAAGACATTAAAAAAAAAAAAAAAAAAGTTTGAAAAGAAAACTGTAAAGAAATACAAGGGGAGGGATTGTTAGATGAGTTCTAAATTTCTTTTCGAAGAATTGATATGTTGGTATGTTCAATTCTTTGCCTTCTACTTTTAAACTTCCTCGTAAAGCAACCTTTTTCATTTGCCTACTCTACCCTGACTCATTCTGATCACCTACTCCACCCTAACTCATTCAGATCACCTACTCCACCCTAACTCATTCGGATCACCTACTCCACCTTAACTCATTCTGATCACCTACTCCACCCTAACTCATTCGGATCACCTACTCCACCCTAACTCATTTGGATCACCTACTCCACCCTAACTCATTCGGATCACCTACTCCACCCTAACTCTTTCGGATCACCTACTCCACCCTAACTCATTCTGATCACCTACTCCACCCTAACTCATTCACATCACCTACTCTACCCTGACTCATTCGGATCACCTACTCCACCCTAACTCATTCTGATCACCTGCTCCACCCTAACTCATTCCAATTACCTGCTACCTGCTCTGCCCTGACTCCGGCCAAAGCACTCACCCTGTCATTCTCTTTAAATTAGCCAATTGGAATTAGTTTAGCCTGTGCGGTCTAACCCTAGCCAATAAGGGAACAACACAGCAGCAGGGGCCACATGTGTCAGGGATAAGAACCCCTTCCCCTCCCTTGTCCAAATGTGCGCTCACCATTGTTCTCTCTGTAATGGTGCACCCTTCTATATAGAAGTAACTTGCCTTGCTGAGAATTAAAATGAAAATTTAAAAAAAAAAAAAAAAAGAAAGAAGACCTAGGCATTGTTACTCTAAAGAGCACCTCATTTGACTTTTATGAATCAAAGTTTTATCATCTGTTTGTCCTCAATAAATCCTATCATACCTCCCATATTAATTTCTCTAAGTTAATTAAAGTGACATCTTGTGCCACTCTCAGTGTTTTGTTTTTTTACTTTTTATTTTTTGTTTTATTTGGCTTTTCACTTCTCACTAGTTTCCTACCCTCCAGACTCTCCCACTTTTGGAGAAGGGCTAAAGGCTTAGTTCTGGGACTGATGCTATGTTACAGGGGCAATGAAGAAAATAAATGAAACCAGCATGGTATAAAATATAAAAGAGTAAGAGGAGAATATAATGATAAGAGATAGATCCCAGCAGTGGAAGCAAATAGTAGTGTCATAAAGGAAAGATTAAAAAATGAAAACTAAAAATATGAATTGTCTCATCCAAAATGGGTTAGAAAATTAATTTAAAATATTATTTAATTGATAATTTTAAAATCTGCAATATTAGATTTGTAGTACTGAATCTACATACTATGTGTAATGTGAGGATCTTTAAATCTATAATATCAGGTAGTCTTGAGTTATATTGGGTAATGCTGTTAATTAGTATCTTGATACTGTAAATGGTGTTTTATAGTTGGTACTGTAAATGATACTATAAATGAGACTATAAATGGTTTTGCTGAAGCATAAATGAATAGGATAATTGCATTACCATTCTTGTTGCATTTTCTGAACATGTTTTCTAGAGAAAATGCTATGCTATTTCATAGACGTTCATGTGTGTCATAAACTAATTCTAAGTGTTCATTCATTACTAATAGTATCCGTAAGATTAAGTATTATTTAATTTTTTTTGAAGTATCAGGTTGCTGAAATATTCCTCTGAGGATAACAAAATCCAGTAATAGTTTTTCTTCCTACAAAGGTCATAGTTTTATACACGTGCATATGTGTCTATGTGTGTGTGTATCTACAAATTAATTAAAATTGTTGAGCATCCCACAATGTGCTAGACATTGTACAGGTTATACTTTACATATGTTTCCAATTTAAAACCATCATATGAAATTTAAAAACTTTCTTATAACTATTGAGAGGACTACATATATTATTCAAATATTATTTATATTCATATTTTAAATGTTTGTAAAAGATTAACTATCAAGCCAAGCACTTGTAGCACAAACTAGTGCATAATTAAGGTTTCTGATAGATTTGGTGAATTAACAAAGAATTGTTAAGTTGGTAGTGAGCTAAAAAGATGGCAGGGTAAATTAACAAAAATGGAAATATGTGATACTCCATATCTCATCCCTTGGAATTATGGACCTGACTACATCATCATTATATCTGGCCATGACAGCACAAACCCACAATTTAACTTCTTTTCAATCTAATAGTGTTTGGTGCATGCCATAATCATACTGTTAGTTTTCTGGGATATTTCACAGTGCAAACAAAGTTGTGACAGATTAATCAGAAGCCCTGGGTCTGGTAAAAATAGAATAGCCCTGGTCTGTTTTTCTCCAAGTATCATTACTCCTTAGATAATCTTGATGTTTAACTTTGTACCTGAAAATATAAAAGAATAGCTAACTGTGCTTTGCCATTTCATTTATGTTTCTTTAAAGAACCACAGGATTTTTATGTTTAATAATTCATTTTAACTACTCTTTTCCAATGTAGAGATTAGGAAACACTAAATGCCAAAATATGTGCAGTAGGTAGACTCCAAATATAGACCCCTCAATGAACTACACCTCCCACTATTCAGTTCCTTGTGTAGTTACTCCTACAGTGGGTCTGAGCTAATGGATCTAGGAGCTTTCTTTCAGCATTAATTACTTGGAAACAATTTGAAGTTTCTTAAAAATTCAATTTACTTACTTCAGTATGTCATCTGAAAATTTCTTTATTATTTTAAGATTAGTTCCTTAAGTAATTTGACATTTTTTACCGTAGGAAATTTATAAATCTCAGTTCTTTATTTAAAAAACTGAAAATTTTAAATTTTAGTTTAATTTATAACTTGAATCTAGATTTCAATTTGTGTATTCTTATTTTAGATTATGACTTTTGAGTTTTCAAATTTTCATTTTCAAACAGAAAAATGAATACAAAAATGTAGTGTTGAGGGACTGTTTTTCCCTCTAAGTCTGCACTATCACATGATTAATGTAACATATAAGTGATTTTATATCACAAAAGTGATAAATTCCCATTCTTGTGACATACTGCTAATGCAAAACTTTAAGCACTGTGCCTTCAATAGGAAGCCAACATAGTCTGACTTAAATTTAATGTAAAATAAGTAATAACCATTGATAAACTATTTGACCTAGAGTCTTATAAATGATAAATGAGGACTTAAAGCTCTAATTTGTCCATTCTTAATGGACTATATATTTATATAAGTAACTGATGTCATTGCTCCATTCTTGGTAGAATGCACTATCTGTTCTTTGTGATGTAGTAAAAAGGACACTTGAAAAATAATTTGGTATCAGTTTCTGACTACTAAAGAGTATTTATAGATTTGAAATTTTATCTCATTTCTTGGGACCCTGTGCCTTTGTAAAACAAAACATTTTTGTTCTGTGTCTTTTCCTCTTTTATTTTAAAAAGGTTACTTTTTTCATGGTTAAAAATTTTATAAAAAGATAAATTAATGAATTATCTCTTAACCCATATCATATATTTATTAGATAAATAAATCACCATATTTAATATTCAGGTAGTATCTATTCTTGAGATAGAAAATCAAATTAGGAATTAGCATATTAGCTAAGAACATTGGCATTTATTTAATGTCCCCAAGATAGTTTTGGACTATCTTTCCTATCAGTGTTTTAATGCTATTTTAAATGTAACAGGCGGTTATTTATGTTTTCTGATACTGAATATTTTTTGAAGCAATACTGTGTGCCAGTTCACTTTGGCAGAGCATTGAATAAAGCATACATAGTTCCTGCTCATCACTGACATAGATTATAAGCCTTAGAATATAATAGTTGAGGGAATACTTATAAAGCAATTATAAAAACTTGTCTGATGCAGGAAGTGTAGTATGTTAAAGGAACACAGGGAAACACAGTGATTCATCTAGATTTACGGGGTCACTAAAGGCTTCCTGCATAAAGAGGCAGTGTTTTAGTCTGTTTTCACGCTGCTAATAAAGACACACCCCAGACTGGGCAATTTACAAAAGAAAGAGGTTTAATTGGACTTATAGTTCTACGTAGCTGGGGAAGCCTCACAATCATGGTGGAAGGCAAGGAGGAGCAAGTCCCATCTTATATGGATGGCAGCAGGCAAAGAGAGAATGAGGAAGATGCCAAAGTGGAAACCCATGATAAAACCATCCCATCTCATGAGACTTATTCACTACCAGGAGAACAGTATGGGGAAAACTGCCCCCATGATTCAGTTATCTCCCACCGGGTCCCTGCCACAACACATGGGAATTATGGGAGTACAATTCAAGATGAGATCTGAGTGGGAACACAGAGCCAAACCAATCAGGCAGCCAAGCTAAAGCTTGATGGGGTAGGCAGGAGCAAGCTAGGTAAGAGAACAAGGAGAGGCCCTGCCAGCACATGCAAAGACCTAGAGGTCAGCCCCAGGCTTTTCAGAGTGGCCAGGGAAGCATGCAAGGAGCGTGCAGTGTTGATAGGTGACCTGGGCCAGGCCATGGAGTTCCTTTGAAGCCATGCTTAGGAATTTAGGGCATTATCTTAAGGTACTTCCTCAGATTCCAACCCTCTGAAGAGGCTTAGAAACTTTGTGCCTGGAAAGATCATTTTTCAGCCCACGAAAAAAGAATTGAAGTGGAACAAAACTGGACTCGATGCCAAGTTGGGAATAAATGCGGCAATCTATCTGGGTGAGAGATGGGCACAGGTTGACTAAGAAAGTAGCAGTGTAGGGATGGAGAAGAATAGACAGATTTGGTACTTATGAGGCAAATCTTCGTGGTTGATCACTTTTGTAGTGTGTGTATGAGAAACAGGAATCTCCAGATGTTTTTGGCTGGGTTGACGCTGTTCTCATTAATTGGAATGGAAGAAAAGATGAGGGGAAGGTTTTGGAGGAGAGGATATTATTAATTGGTTTATGACATGAGGAAATTTGGGTGTCTTTGGGACATCTGAGTAAAGCTGCTTGGTTAACTGTCGTACACAGGACACTGGAGTTTAGGAGAAACTTGGGAAAATGAAAAGCCCCAAGGGAGCAGGGTCTAAGGGGAGGGACCTTGGTTGCAATTAAGGCAGGAAGCTGCATGTAGTGCTTTGTGAAGATGTTGAGGACGTAGAGGAGTGGTTAATCATAAAATAAGGATAATATAAACATGTAATGAGAAAGATTGAACACAGACGTGGAAGAGTGTGAAGATGAGATGATGTGAATCAGTAGAAGGCCAGAAGGGACACACATTGTGAGTGATAACTGATGAGCAGGATGTCACATACAGTGAGTTTGCTGGTCCGAAGCTGTAAGAAAGAATCAATGCCAGAAACTCTTGGCTGAATGGAAGTTGGGAAAGACTTTACATTCTCTCAGGAGTCTGAATAGATCATACTTCCAAAATCCTAGCCTGTGGTAGATACGGAGACTTTAAATGCAACCAACTCTACCACACACATATGCATTGTCTGTGAGCTATAGGCTGCTGTTTACACAGGTATTCAGAATGTATCAGGGACCAGATCTTGGTATGATGAGACTCGGGGTAGGGTCCTAGCAGTGATAAACCTACTTTTAGGAGCCAAAAGTAGGTCATAGACTATATTGGTTACTGGAAAATTAGATCAGCTTCATGTGTAAACACTATTTCAGGGAATGTGGTCCTACTCTTGGTGTTGTGAATACAGCATGCTATACAACACTTGGTTTTAGGCAGCATTACTTGACTTTCTTTTTTTTTTTTTTTTTTACACCACAGCACTTGGGTAAAATATTTATATGATTTACTGAGATAAATGAACAAGGCATTTCACTGATGGAGGAGACCAGCCATTGGGCTCTAGCAGTCGTAGGTCTCTCCTGGCTAGCCCAGGCTGGGGGCTAAAGAGGGGCATTTTGTATTCTTATATGAGATGGTCAGTTGGGTCCAGCTGCAAGAGGAGACAGAAAAGAGGATCAGGAAAACAAAGTTCATTATACTCATGATCTTAAAGACAGTGGGCACGGTAAACCATGCCACCTGGGAAGGACACCAATGTGGTCAGGAGGCAAAACATAGGAGCAAGGGAAAAGGATTAGGCCAGAGCCTTTACTGAGGTTTCCACAGGAAGTGCAAGGCAGGACACACTGAACAGTTTAGAATTGGTGAGTTTGAATAATTTCAGCAGGCTCTATGCTATAAGTGTGGTCCCTGGTTGCCTGGTACCTAACTCTGGGATGATTAAAGCAGAGGAACATTGACTCGTGGGGTGTATGGGCCTGATAAAGGAGGTAAAGCTCTGGATTGGTTAGTTTGCTTATCAAAGGCATGATCTTGGCTGGACTTTCCTGTCTTTAAGAATTGGCTAGCCTCAGGAGGTCAGAGGTCAAGCATCTTAATATATAGAAAAGTATAGACACACACATACACACACACACACACACACACACAATACAAGGAACAATATTTTGGGTATAGCCATTACCTGTTTGAGGCAAATAAACTGGAAAACTCTACTTCAGGGAGATACATGAATGTTATCACGGCTTTTGCAAATGCCAGGACTTCTGACAACTGTTTGGTGTTCTTGCTTTCACAACTTCACAGTGTCTCATATAGAGAAAATGGTGTCATACATCTAAGAAATTACTGTTGTGCAACATACAGGGAACTAGACCTGTTTTTCTCCTTTTTGACTATAGAGTACTCACTGTCACATGGATTTTTGTAAATATTAAATGGCTATAACTTGCTTTGTTAAAAACTGTTATAAAACTAGTCCTGCTGATTTCAGTGTAATTTTGGAAAACCATAACAGTTTCTCTTTGTAACTTAAATTTTTTAAATAGAAAATACTATATTCACATGGCAAAGCATTCAGAAAGTATATTAAGGCATAATGAAGAAACTAAAAATCTATAATCCTACATTCTGACATGGTAATTATGCATAATTTAGAAATTTACCTTTTTACTTATCTATAAAAAATATATTTGTATATGAGTAAGTATATATGTAACCATTTCAATCAAAAATATTTTCCTCCTATTTTTTCTCTTTTTATAAACAAAGATCAAATTTAGAAATTTATTGTATTTCAATTTTTTTTTTTTTTGAGACAGTTTTGTTCTTGTTGCCCAGGTTAGAGTGCAGTGGCACGATCTCGACTCACTGCAACATCCGCTTCTCAGGTTCAAGCAATTCTCCTGCCTCAGCCTTCCAAGTAGCTGCAATTACAGGCATGCTCCACCATACCCGGCTAATTTTGTATTTTTAGTAGACAGGATGTTTCACCATATTGGTCAGGCTGGTCTTGAACTCCTGACCTTAGGTGATCCACCTGCCTCAGTCTCCCAAAGTGCTGGGATTACAGGCATGAGTCACGTGCCCGGCCTACAGCATATATACTATTAAATATGTGTACATACATATGCATACATGTTATTTGTAGATATATATGGATATATCCGTCAACACACACACACATACATATATACATATATATGCACACATGTACATTTCTACCCACAAACATACACACATTACTGTAACAAGAGCATCCTTCTTTGTTACCAGGATCTGGAGCTCCTAAAGGATGTTCCTAGAGCATTCTAGGAGATTTCCAGGGCATGGTCTGGAGGATTTCCAGGAAGAGGTTTCACTTACATCTTATATCATATTTTACATTCTCCTTTATACTAAAAATTTTGGTTTGAGAATTTTTATTCAAAGAGCTGTTTGTTATTCTCTAATTTTTTCATGACTTCCTATTTTTCTTTAATGGATCTTGATGAATGCAGTATATTCTTCAAGGGTAATAATTAGATTTATTTTGTATTGTCTTTTGATCCTGGCACTACTCTTTTATGTGGAATCTTGCTTTTTATTTTTGAAAATGTGTTTTATTGTCTCCTGTAATGCTTCAGGATTACTGTAAAAGGCTTCTGGTTATTGATTTTATGTTTACTTTTATGAATGGCTCAATGTGAAATCTGAGTTGAATCCCTACATAGATTACATAGATATGTCCTCTGGAAAGCTTTGTATAGATGAGTGGATAGGCAGCTGATCATTACTCTGGGTCTTTTAAAAACCAGAATTCTAGGAGCTTTGCTTAGGGGCACCATTGACTATACTAATTACTGATTGATTTATTTCTTACTCTTGCCCAGTATTTGATCAATTTCTTTAGAAAGGAACCATCTTCTCCCAAGGTCTAAATGCCTGTTTCCTAATGATGCTGTGCTGCAGGAGTAGTATGGTAGGAATAGAGAGAGTGATGAGGAGTGGGAATGAAAGGGATAAACTGTCCTGTGTAGATCAATGATTCCTCTACTCTTAGCTCCTCTTCTCACTGCTGTGAGAAGCTTACCTGTTTTTTCCTAGTGCTATTTTCTGTGTGGATATGCAGATTAAGGGAGTTGTCTCTGAACAATAACTCCTTCCTGAAAATTCTAGTCTATGGTTCCCCCTTGTATTCTCAGTCAATATTTTTCAATAACACTCATTTCTCAGTGCCTCATGTTTTCTTTGTATTTGTATACATTTTAATTTTTCTTTATATTAAATATTTTAGCCGTTGCTCTTTCCACTCTCCTCATTATGCTGCCTTTTTTACTCCTTAATATGCTCATACAGAGGTCATCTTAGTAGCACTAATTGTGGTCAAATGAATAAGGGATGAGGAAGAAATTATTTATAGAAAAGGATCCTATGCTGAGATTTATAGTACTTATATGGCACTTATGCCAGGCGATATATATATGACATGAATGGCTGGCAGACATTCAAGATATAATGATGTCCAATAACATTAGGAAAGAACACATTTTTAAAAAATTAAGATTGTTTTTCTCTTGAAAATAATTTTGTATTAAAAGCATGTGCTACTTTTTTTCTTTGAAAAGAATTCACATTGCATGTGTGCTGCTTGTTGGTACGTGAACTACATTGTGGTTTGGCATATTAGATTATAGGTTTTGAACCAAAAGTGTGATTTAAAAGGACATGTTAAAAATAAATAATGAAGAGAGTTTAATAATGTAAGAGGTCAGTATGAGCAAGTAGTGCTAACGATGTATCTCACTTCAGCTCCTGCAGTAGGACTTTCACATGCAAAAAGATGCATTATGGAAACCAGTTATATGTAGTTATCTCCCTTTTCCTCAAGTAGATGAACATATGACAGGTTGCATTTATAATAATCCCTATGGATAATATTTTTTTCTGAGTATATACAAGATAAAATTTTTATACCTTTATTTTATCAAACATTAAGCAATAACTAAAGCAATAAACATTGGTTTACAATTTTCATTTATACTGTATCTCAGTTGCAATGTTGCCTAGCATGTGACATATCTTCCACTGACATTTGTAATGCATGTCAAAATATAAATGATGTTTATTGCTTTCTTGGAACTTACTCTTCACGGAGAATAAACCCTGGATAAATGATGCATTTGATCTGATGATGAAATATAAGAACAGTGATATGTATTGTTTGGAATAATCCATCAAAAGACACTGTCAGTATATCTCTAAAGAGTGTGCTTATACTTTATATGTTGCATTTTTCTTCAGAAACTGACTGATAGTACCTGTTTTTGAGATGACAAAAAGAGAACAGAAGAAAATGGGTTGCTACATGAAGCAAAAATGAGTGCATTATTACTCACAAATAGTGTTATTGTAAACTGGAAGGCACATATACACACTTTCACTCTGAAAGTCAAAGACCAAGAAAATATTTTAGAATTTGCACAGCAATGAAGGAAGTGAATATGTATGGAAACATGCAAGTTGCCTTAATACTCTTGAAGGAATTAAATAATTGTCTCAAGGCCATATGTTTTTTAACCATGGCTTATTCTGTGTTATGTAAAATTCGTATAGTTTAATAACCTAATACCACTATGGAGTTTCTAGAAGCAATACATATTTGCTATAGAATGGCTTATGGGTTAATTTTAGTAACTTTTTGTTAGTCTTTTACATTCTTTTAAAAAAATTAATCATTCTTCCAGAAAAAGGAAGCAATACTCATCATGCATGTTCACATATACACATACCGAGTCACTAGTCTGCTTGTTTGGTATGTGGATGGGAAAAACAGAAATTATATTGATGGCAGCAGCGGCCCATCTGAAGTGGCTGCTGTGAAGACAATGGCTGCAGCAAGGGAGGTGTGACCAGGGCTGCAGGAGAGTCACAGCCAGGGCTGCATCCTCCCAGAGCCAGCGGGCCCGAGACAGGTGGGAGCCTCACCCCCTACCAAGTGGTGGAGCAGGAGCCCCATGCTCCGGGCACAGCTGCAGCCATCCAGCTGCAGCTCTGGACCTTGGCACCCATACACTCTTGGGGTCCCAGGAAGCCACCCTGCCCCCACAGGCTCGGAAGTGCCAGTTCCCACTGTCTGGCCTCTCCCTGCTCCTGGCACCCACTCTGGGGCACAGCAAAGTTGTGGCTGAGCCCGGGTGCTGTTGCAACCCAGCCAGGTGTGCGTGTGCTCGGGGTGATGCCAACTCACCAGTCCCCCTCCATCTTGGCCCCCTCCAGACATTGGGCACCAAGAAACATGGGAGAGAGGCCAAAGGGATACTGAGGCTGGCTCAGCTCAGGTCTGCAGGTGCCCCTCGGCACGAACAGCCTGAGTGCTGTGAATGGCATGTAGATGGTGGCAGGAGGCAGACAGGCTCCTGGGCAGAAAAATGTGGGTCCCTGGTGAAGCCCCACCTTCAAGCCGGGCATGACCTAAAACGTTGGAGCCAGACTCCCAATTGCAAGTGGAGTCCGCAGCTGGGAGTGAGCACTTATGGTGCTTTTTCTGGGCCTACCTATGGCCACCCAAGGACCAATCAGCACGTACTTCCCCACTTCTGAGCCCACAAAAACCCCCAGATGGACCCAGCCAGACTCACACAGACACTGAGACTACCAGCTGTGGGAAGGAGCTACCCAATTTGGGTCTCAACTCATCCGGACAACCTGCCTGCCGATAGGAGCTACCCACTCCAGAAGTCCTCTTTGCTGAGAGCTGGACACTCATCAGGATGACCCGCCCTGCAGAAAGGAGTTACCCACTCTGGGTCTCCTCTCTGTGAAGGGCTGGAAACTCACTGGGCTGACCTGCCTGCGAAAGGAGCTACCCACTTTGGGTCTCCTGAGAGCTGTTCTCTGTTCTGTCACCCAGCAAAGTTCCTCTCTGCCTTGCTCATCCACCTGCCAGTTGTTCACGTACCTCATTCTTCCTGGATGTGGAATGAACTTGGGACCCACTAACTGGTGAGGGACTAAAGGAGCTGTAACCCACAGAGGGCTGAAATGACCCCCTGCTTGCCACCTGCAGGTGATGAGAAGGAGAGAAGAGGTGTGGGCCCTTCAGGCAGCCCAGACCTAGGAGCTCCATGAGCCAGGACTGTGACACCCTCTTTGGGGCTGTGTGGTTTCTGATGTCTCCAAGCATCCAGACGCCACTGCATTCTCCTCATCCAGATTCGGGTGCCCAGAGCAGAAGCTGCTTGGAGTGCATCTAATCCAGCTCCAGGCTTGCACAGAGCCAGCGCCTGTGCCAGAGCCTGGAGCTGCCTGCCCCACTGCAGCAGCTGGCATGCCTGGCTGTGCACAGTGGCCGGACCTTGTGCTCACTTGCTTACACACCCTTCACCTCTCTGCTCCTGGCTTGCCTTTGGCCAGTGTGGGATCTGGACTGCAGCAAAAGCCGAGCATAGCCTGCCAGGCCGAGTGGGCAGAATGAGCCCAGCAGGCCTGAGCAAAACTCGGGCAAAGGTGCTACCAGCCACAGAGGTTTCTGACTGGAAAACTGACGCCCTAAGGATCCTGTGACAGTATCACAGAGTTCCTTCCCCTTACTCTCCCTCCCTCCCATCCTCTGTACACACAAGAATGCAATTCTAATTTCTGACCCAAGATGGATGATTCTTGTAGGCTGTGTAATTTACTCCTTTGCTGACATG
The DNA here is from genome assembly GCF_037993035.2 of Macaca fascicularis. Lineage (NCBI taxonomy): Eukaryota > Metazoa > Chordata > Mammalia > Primates > Cercopithecidae > Macaca > Macaca fascicularis. The sequence goes on from NC_088386.1 coordinate 109,285,940, forward strand.
GAATTAATGGTTCCTCTAGGTGAAGGATTAACCCTGTGGCTACCATTTTTCCCATCTTGGTGTAACCTGAGAACTAGCATTTGACATCCAAGCCTTAGCCTCAAGATACGGATATAACTCAACTAACAGCATCCTCAGTCTGTGATGACAGTTTAGACTTCTAAGTACTTCTCATCCCTGCCCTAGCAGGGATTTCCATTAAAGCAAGGCTGTCTTCTCTAGTCTTCCTTTCCTTAGGCTGTTACTTCAAACACTAGAAGCTTGTCTTTTATCGACTTATTTTCTCACAAGTCAGACAGAGGTGCAAGGGTTTGGCTACTGTTGATATAAACTTTTATCTCATTTAGGGAGATGAATCATTCTTCTCTCTGGATTGTGTTAACCAGGACCAAATTATCTCTTATTTTTTGATAGATTTTGATCCAGTACATTCTTGCTATCTAAAACCTGAATGTTCATCTACCCTTAACTTCTATTTTTTCTTCAAGGGTAGAATATAATAGGAAGAAGGAAATTCCTATTCCTAGACTGAAACTTGCTTCACTTTCTTTGTGTGTAGCTCCTAACATTAGATATAAACAAACATGTATTTAAGAAATATTTTTAAATAAGGTTAGGTTACCTTAAAATAATGATAGAGGATAGCAGTGTGTTGAAAATTAGGCCCTGGAGAGGGATGGTGCCTGTACTCAGATGCTAGGTTGGTCACATACTACCTGTGTGGCCTTGTTCAGTTACATAGATTTTCTGTGCCTTAGTGTCTTCATTTGTAAAAGGGGAATAAAAATTAAATCTGCTGCCTTTGGTTGTTGTGAATCTTAGTGTTTCAAACAATTTTATTTCAACTCTTAGCTATTGTTAATCATGATGACAATACTAACACTTAACGAAAGACAGTTTGTATATGTCATTTCATTTTGGTTCTTTCAACAATGCTGAAATAAGAGATGTTATTCTCATTTTTTAGGTAACAATACTAAAGCCCAGGAAGTTTTATTAATTTTCACCAGGTCATTCAGTCAGTCTGTGTCTAAACTAAGCTCAAATTTAAGACTCTCCCTCAAAAGCCTTTTTTCTCTTCTTCAATAGATACTCTCCCTTTATTTACTGATTTTTGTTATAATGAGGATCCTGGGTGAAAACTAGTGTTATCAAAGGTGTCTTATTTTTACAGAGCATTTCAGCAGAGTACATTTCCTACATTCATAGTTGGCTGTACAGGTTATTGAACTTTATCATATGATGCAGGAACTCAAAGAGAACTTTCCATGACAAACTTAATTTCCTCATATACTTATTCTAGAGATACAGAGAGAAAGGAAGATGGAGGAAGGGATTCTTTCAGGGGGAAATAAGTATAAGGATGTTATAGGGGGCACTTTGATCCTCAGAGGGTCCATGAGAAAGGAAGTTGTGAGAAGGAATCAAAGGTTAGGCAGATATATGAGGAGGGAAATTTTCAAAGATGCTTCAGTTCCTTCATAATGTAGGTTAGTCAAAATAATTGTTATTAGAAGGATTAGAAGAAAATTAAATGACTTTACAAAATGAAATAATTTATGCGCGAGAATATGTCTTTTTACCCATTATAGACCCTATGATTTGAATGTATATTTTATCACATTTATTTTTTAAACCTGACTTTATGAATTAATACGAAAAGATGGTCACATTGTTCTTTTATTAGCAGAGTCACATTAAGATATATTATTAAAACACTCAATTAGTAAAAATGAGATCTTTTTATAGCTAATTTACTAGAGTTATCTTTTTTTAAGATATCAGAGCTTATTTTAAAGTGAACTTCTTAGTAATTTGATAACCCATATTTAACTTTGAACATGTTAATTTTGTGTTACTTGAATGACTCTAATGACATAAAAATAAATAGTACATGTATGCATCATTATGTTGTTCTGTTTCATACTGCTGGGAACCCATGCTAGAGATGCTATAGTCCTTACATTTTTTTAAAGATACATTTTACAATTTGAGCTTTGAGAATATAGAATTTTAGGGATCTTTTTCAGGAGTCTTCTTGTTTTCCTAGGCTCTGGGCTTAGGAACAAAACCTCTACTGAGCTGGGAATCCAGCCACTGAGTTATATTCATTTCTTTGCCATGGCCTTTGGGGAGACCTTATAGTTTGGAGAGCCTTTGAAAAGAAGCAAGATTTGTTGTATTCACTGTCAAGAGTGTGTCTAGTGTTTTTGTCAGGAATAAGGGATATACTCAAGGTAAGAGTATATAAGAATGTGTGGCAATATAGCCGGGCGCAATGGCTCATGTCTGTAATCCCAGCACTTTAGGAGGCTGAGGTGGGCGGATCACGAGGTCAGGAGATCGAGACCATCTTGGCTAACATGGTGAAACCTCGTCTCTATTAAAAATACAAAAAATTAGCCAGGCGTGGTGATGGGCGCCTGTAGTCCCAGCTACTCAGGAGGCGGAGACAGGAAAATGTCATGAACCCATGAGGCAGAGCTTGCAGTGAGCCGAAATCGCACCACTGCACTCCAACCTGGGCACAGAGCAAGACTCCATCTCAAAAAAAAAAAAAAAAAAAGAAAAAGAAAAAAAAGAATGTATGGCAATACTACATTTGTGCATATAAATGTTGCGTAGGCTGGGTGTGGCGGCTCATGCCTGTAATCCCAGCACTTTGGTAGGCTGAGGCGAGCGGATTGCCTGAGGTCAGGAGTTCAAGATCAGTCTAGCCAACATGGTGAAACCCTGTCTCTACTAAAAATACAAAAAAATTAACCAGGTGTGGTGGTGTGTGCCTGTAATCCCAGCTACTCAAGAGGCTGAGGCAGGGGAATTCATTGAACCAGGGAGGTAGAGGTTGCAGTTAGCCGAGATCACGTCACTGCACTCCAGCCTGGGCGACACAGCAAGACTCCATCTCAAAAAAAAAAATAAATAAAAAAAAGTTGTGTAAATTATTGCAGGCAAAGTTGTGTATTTCCATTTCTACTATACTATCAGCATTATATGAATATTCTATCAACATTTTATAAGATTTTTCAGTATACTAAATCATGCCTTTTAACAATTAAAAATTTTATTTCACATGCTGACATGGCATTTTACTGTGTTAAAAGTGGTGGCATTCACGCTCCAATAATAGAGAACAGGGCTCCGTGGAGTAATTGCTGATACTAAGCTTGGGCCAGGAAACATACAGGTTTAGCCTGGATCATGTTGTAGTGCCAGGAAGCATTTTCTCATTCCATATTCTTACCAATATGTGTTATCATATCTGCCAATAGGATAGGTGAAAAATATTTGCTATTATTATTTTAACTAGTATTTCTTCAATTATTGATTAAATATTTACATATATTTATTGGCCACTGGCAGTTTTCATTTTATGAAATGTCTGCATAATATTCTCTACTTATTTTCAGCCTATATGTGATCTTTCAGCCTATAAATGATCTTTATTGAAGAAGGACACTAATTCTTGTCTTTCTTGTACATTGCAAACATTTTTGGCAGTATACTATTATTATTTTAAATTTGTTTATGATGATGTTAACCATAGAAACTTTTTATTTAGTCAAATTTATCATTCTTCTTACTTTTTGGATTTTTTTTTATTTAAAAAAAAAATTTTCTCATTTGAGATTATTGAAATGATCACCCAACTTTTCTTCTAGTACTTTTATAGTTTTATATTTTATATCTCTAATTTACCTGGAATTTATTATTGCATATTTGGTGTGAGCTTGCAATCTAATGGTTTTTTTCCTGTGGCTAATAAATGGTTCCTTTTTCACCAAACCTAGTAGATTTTAGAAAATCTATAACCTACACAGACCAAAAATATTCTTGATATTTGTATTGTGTATTATCATTGCTGATTAGTTTTTATAATGATGATGTTTTAATTCTTATTTTTGCTTCTCTAGCTAGAAGTGAGATACTATAACCTTCTCTTCTCCTATACTACCATTATCTCTTTAAAACCTCATTAAGTGTTCTTAAAAGGGTGAACTGTTCTTTAAAAGCATAAATCTGGTGTGTGTGTGTATGTTTATATTTAAAAGGATGAACTTTTTCAAAAGATTAAATATATGTATACATGCACACACACACACACACACAGGGCTATACTTTATGGATCCATTCTTTGATATTTTGCTCCTTGAATAAATAATCAATTTTTTTTCTTATGTGAATGGAGTTAAATATTAAATTTCAAATAATTGTTTTTTTCCCTTTTAAGATTATAGGTTTATTTTGCCTTTTGCCTAAAAACAAAACTAGTGAAAATTAAAGTATAAAAATAAATACAGTTTACATTAATGGACATTCGATTCAAAGTAAAAATAATGATAATAATACATTAAAAGCTCACAGCATTGTCTGGCACTTGTATAAGAAAAAGCTGTGAACATCAAATAATATGTAAAATGCATAGGCTTTTACTTTTAAATTATATCACACTCAAGTTGCTCATCCTTAATCTAAAGCTAGCTTTAACTTTCTTCAAAACATACTATTTATTTTATATACTTTGCATTAGTATACCCAAAACATTTAGCATCTTTCTTACTGGAGAGATGCACAGTGATATAAGTAAGCTGTAGCCTTAGTTTTTTTTTTTTTTTTAAATCACATTTAGAAGATAATTTGATATACTTTGCTTGTAAATTTAAAATTAGTAACTTGGATTTTTTTGACTGGCTTCTAATTTGATATACCTTGCTGGTAATTTTTTTTTTCCTTTTTTAAAAATTTTCTTAATTTTTAATTTTTTTTTTTATTATTATTATACTTTAAGTTCTAGGGTACATGTGCATAACATGCAGGTTTGTTACATATGTATACTTGTGCCATGTTGCTGTGCTGCACCCATCAACTCGTCAGCACCCAACAACTCGTCATTTACATCAGGTATAACTCCCAGTGCAATCCCTCCCCCCGCTCCATGATAGGCCCCGGTGTGTGATGTTCCCCTTCCCGAGTCCAGGTGATCTCATTGTTCAGTTCACACCTATGAGTGAGAACATGCGGTGTTTGGTTTTCTATTCTTGTGATAGTTTGCTAAGAATGATGGTTTCCAGCTGCATCCATGTCCCTACAAAGGACACAAACTCATCCTTTTTGATGACTGCATAGTATTCCATGGTGTATATGTGCCCCATTTTCTTAATCCAGTCTGTCACTGATGGACATTTGGGTTGATTCCAAGTCTTTGCTATTGTGAATAGTGCCGCAATGAACATACGTGTGCATGTGTCTTTATAGCAGCATGATTTATAATCCTTTGGGTATATCCCCAGTAATGGGATGGCTGGGTCATATGGTACATCTAGTTCTAGATCCTTGAGGAATACCATACTGTTTTCCAGAATGGTTGAACTAGTTTACAATCCCACCAACAGTGTAAAAGTGTTCCTATTTCTCCACATCCTCTCCAGCACCTGTTGTTTCCTGACTTTTTAATGATTGCCATTCTAACTGGTGTGAGATGGTATCTCATTGTGGTTTTGATTTGCATTTCTCTGATGCAGAGTGATGATGAGCATTTTTTCATGTGTCTGTTGGCTGTCTGAATGTCTTCTTTTGAGAAATGTCTGTTCATATCCTTTGCCCACTCTTTGATGGGGTTGTTTGTTTTTTTCTTGTAAATTTGTTTGTGTTCTTTGTAGGTTCTGGATATTAGCCCTTTGTCAGATGAGTAGATTGCAAAAATTTTCTCCCATTCTGTAGGTTGCCTGTTCACTCTGATGGTAATTTCTTTTGCTGTGCAGAAGCTTTTTAGTTTAATGAGATCCCATTTGTCAATTTTGGCTTTTGCTGCCGTTGCTTTTGGTGTTTTAGACATGAAGTCTTTGCCCATGCCTATGTCCTGAATGGTACTACCTAGGTTTTCCTCTAGGATTTTTATGGTATTAGGTCTAACATTTAAGTCTCTAATCCATCTTGAATTAATTTTCATATAAGGAGTAAGGAAAGGATCCAGTTTCAGCTTTCTACTTATGGCTAGCCAATTTTCCCAGCACCATTTATTAAATAGGGAATCTTTTCCCAATTTCTTGTTTCTCTCAGGTTTGTCAAAGATCAGATGGCTGTAGATGTGTGGTATTATTTCTGAGGACTCTGTTCTGTTCCATTGGTCTATATCTCTGTTTTGGTACCAGTACCATGCTGTTTTGGTTACTGTAGCCTTGTAGTATAGTTTGAAGTCAGGTAGCGTGATGCCTCCAGCTTTGTTCTTTTGACTTTGGATTGTCTTGGAGATGCGGGCTCTTTTTTGGTTCCATATGAACTTTAAAGCAGTTTTTTCCAATTCTGTGAAGAAACTCATTGGTAGCTTGATGGGGATGGCATTGAATCTATAGATAACCTTGGGCAGTATGGCCATTTTCACGATAGTGATTCTTCCTATCCATGAGCATGGTATGTTCCTCCATTTGTTTGTGTCCTCTTTTATTTCACTGAGCAGTGGTTTGTAGTTCTCCTTGAAGAGGTCCTTTACATCCCTTGTAAGTTGGATTCCTAGGTATTTTATTCTCTTTGAAGCAATTGTGAATGGAAGTTCATTCATGATTTGGCTCTCTGTTTGTCCGTTACTGGTGTATAAGAATGCTTGTGATTTTTGCACATTAATTTTGTATCCTGAGACTTTGCTGAAGTTGCTTATCAGCTTAAGGAGATTTTGGGCTGAGACAATGGGGTTTTCTAAATATACAATCATGTCATCTGCAAACAGGGACAATTTGACTTCTTCTTTTCCTAACTGAATACCCTTGATTTCTTTCTCTTGCCTGATTGCCCTAGCCAGAACTTCCAACACTATGTTGAATAGGAGTGGTGAGAGAGGGCATCCCTGTCTTGTGCCAGTTTTCAAAGGGAATTTTTCCAGTTTTTGCCCATTCAGTATGATATTGGCTGTGGGTTTGTCATAAATAGCTCTTATTATTTTGAGGTACGTTCCATCAATACTGAATTTATTGAGCGTTTTTAGCATGAAGGGCTGTTGAATTTTGTCAAAAGCCTTTTCTGCATCTATTGAGATAATCATGTGGTTCTTGTCTTTGGTTCTGTTTATATGCTGGATTATGTTTATTGATTTGCGAATGTTGAACCAGCCTTGCATCCCAGGGATGAAGCCCACTTGATCATGGTGGATAAGGTTTTTGATATGCTGCTGAATCCGGCTTGCCAGTATTTTATTGAGGATTTTTGCATCGATGTTCATCAGGGATATGGGTCTAAAATTCTCTTTTTTTGTTGTGTCTCTGCCCGGCTTTGGTATCAGGATGATGTTGGCCTCATAAAATGAGTTAGGGAGGATTCCCTCTTTTTCTATTGATTGGAATAGTTTCAGAAGGAATGGTACCAGCTCCTCCTTGTACCTCTGGTAGAATTCAGCTGTGAATCCATCTGGTCCTGGACTTTTTTTGGTTGGTAGGCTATTAATTATTGCCTCAATTTCAGAGCCTGCTATTGGTCTATTCAGGGATTCAACTTCTTCCTGGTTTAGTCTTGGAAGAGTGTAAGTGTCCAGGAAATTATCCATTTCTTCTAGATTTTCCAGTTTATTTGTGTAGAGGTGTTTATAGTATTCTCTGATGGTAGTTTGTATTTCTGTGGGTTCGGTGGTGATATCCCCTTTATCATTTTTTATTGCATCTATTTGATTCTTCTCTCTTTTCTTCTTTATTAGTCTTGCTAGCGGTCTGTCAATTTTGTTGATCTTTTCAAAAAACCAACTCCTGGATTCATTGATTTTTTGGAGGGTTTTTTGTGTCTCTATCTCCTTCAGTTCTGCTCTGATCTTAGTTATTTCTTGCCTTCTGCTAGCTTTTGAATGTGTTTGCTCTTGCTTCTCTAGTTCTTTTAATTGTGATGTTAGAGTGTCAATTTTAGATCTTTCCTGCTTTCTCTTGTGGGCATTTAGTGCTATAAATTTCCCTCTACACACTGCTTTAAATGTGTCCCAGAGATTCTGGTATGTTGTGTCTTTGTTCTCATTGGTTTCAAAGAACATCTTTATTTCTGCCTTCATTTCGTTATGTACCCAGTAGTCTTTCAGGAGCAGGTTGTTCAGTTTCCATGTAGTTGAGAGGTTTTGACTGAGTTTCTTAGTCCTGAGTTCTAGTTTGATTGCACTGTGGTCTGAGAGACAGTTTGTTATAATTTCTGTTCTTGTACATTTGCTGAGGAGTGCTTTACTTCCAATTATGTGGTCAATTTTGGAATAAGTGCGATGTGGTGCTGAGAAGAATGTATATTCTGTTGATTTGGGGTGGAGAGTTCTATAGATGTCTATTAGGTCTGCTTGCTGCAGAGATGAGTTCAATTCCTGGATATCTTTGTTAACTTTCTGTCTCATTGATCTGTCTAATGTTGACAGTGGAGTGTTGAAGTCTCCCATTATTATTGTATGGGAGTCTAAGTCTCTTTGTAAGTCTCTAAGGACTTGCTTTATGAATCTGGGTGCTCCTGTATTGGGTGCATATATATTTAGGATAGTTAGCTCTTCCTGTTGAATTGATCCCTTTACTGTTATGTAATGGCCTTCTTTGTCTCTTTTGATCTTTGATGGTTTAAAGTCTGTTTTATCAGAGACTAGGATTGCAACCCCTGCTTTTTTTTGTTTTCCATTTGCTTGGTTGATCTTCCTCCATCCCTTTATTTTGAGCCTATGTATGTCTCTGCTTGTGAGATGGGTCTCCTGAATACAGCAGACTGATGGGTCTTGACTCTTTATCCAGTTTGCCAGTCTATGTCTTTTAATTGGAGCATTTAGTCCATTTACATTTAAGGTTAATATTGTTATGTGTCAACTTGATCCTGCCATTATGATATTAATTGGTTATTTTGCTCGTTAGTTGATGCAGTTTCCTCCTAGCCTCAGTGGTCTTTACATTTTGGCATGTTTTTGCAATGGCTGGTACCGGTTGTTCCTTTCCATGTTTAGTGCTTCCTTCAGGGTCTCTTGCAAGGCAGGCCTAGTGGTGACAAAATCTCTAAACATTTGCTTATCTGTAAAGGATTTTATTTCTCCTTCACTTATGAAACTTAGTTTGGCTGGATATGAAATTCTGGGTTTAAAATTCTTTTCTTTAAGAATGTTGAATATTGGCCCCCACTCTCTTCTGACTTGTAGAGTTTCTGCCGAGAGATCTGCTGTTAGCCTGATGGGCTTCCCTTTGTGGGTAACCCGACCTTTCTCTCTGGCTGCCCTTAAGATTTTTTCCTTCATTTCAACTTTGGTGAATCTGGCAATTTTATGTCTTGGAGTTGCTCTTCTCGAGGAGTATCTTTGTGGCGTCTCTGTATTTCCTGGATTTGAATGTTGGCCTGCCCTACTAGGTTGGGGAAATTCTCCTGGATGATATCTTGAAGAGTATTTTCCAACTTGGTTCCATTTTCCTCCTCACTTTCAGGCACCCCAATCAGACGTAGATTTGGTCTTTTTACATAATCCCATACTTCTTGCAGGCTTTGTTCATTTCTTTTTCTTCTTTTTTCTTTTGGTTTCTCTTCTCGCTTCATTTCGTTCATTTGATCCTCAATCGCTGATACTCTTTCTTCCAGTTGATTGAGTCGGTTGCTGAAGCTTTTGCATTTGTCACGTATTTCTCGTGTCATGGTTTTCATCTCTTTCATTTCGTTTATGACCTTCTCTGCATTAATTACTCTAGCCATCAATTCTTCCACTTTTTTTTCAAGATTTTTAGTTTCTTTTCGCTGAGTACGTAATTCCTCCTTTAGCTCTGAGAAGTTTGATGGACTGAAGCCTTCTTCTCTCATCTCGTCAAAGTCATTCTCCGTCCAGCTTTGATCCGTTGCTGGTGATGAGCTGCGCTCCTTTGCCGGGGGAGATGCGCTCTTATTTTTTGAATTTCCAGCTTTTCTGCCCTGCTTTTTCCCCATCTCTGTGGTTTTATCTGCCTCTGGTCTTTGATGATGGTGACGTACTGATGGGGTTTTGGTGTAGGTGTCCTTCCTGTTTGATAGTTTTCCTTCTAACAGTCAGGACTCTCAGCTGTAGGTCTGTTGGAGATTGCTTGAGGTCCACTCCAGACCCTGTTTGCCTGGGTGTCAGCAGCAGAGGCTGCAGAAGATAGAATATTGCTGAACAGCAAGTGTACCTGTCTGATTCTTGCTTTGGAGGCTTCCTCTCAGGGGTGTACTCCACCCTGTGAGGTGTGGGGTGTCAGACTGCCCCTAGTGGGGGATGTCTCCTAGTTAGGCTCCTCAGGGGTCAGGGACCCACTTGAGCAGTGAGTCTGTCCCTTCTCAGATCTCAACCTCCGTGTTGGGAGATCCACTGCTCTCTTCAAAGCTGTCAGACAGAGTCATTTGCATCTGCAGAGGTTTTCTGCTGCTTTTGTTGTTATCTGTGCCCCGTCCCCAGAGGTGGAGTCTACAGAGACAGGCTGGTTTCCTTGAGCTGCTGTGAGCTCCACCCAGTTCGAGCTTCCCAGCGACTTTGTTTACCTACTTAAGCCTCAACAATGGCGGGCGCCCCTCCCACAGCCTCGCTGCTGCCTTGCGGTTAGATCACAGACTGCTGTGCTAGCAATGAGGGAGGCTCCGTGGGCGTGGGACCCTCCTAGCCAGGTGTGGGATATAATCTCCTGGTGTGCCTGTTTGCTTAAAGTGCAGTATTGGGGTGGGAGTTACCCGATTTTCCAGGTGTTGTGTGTCTCAGTTCCCCTGGCTAGGAAAAGGGATTCCCTTTCCCCTTGCGCTTCCCAGGTGAGGCGATGCCTCACCCTGCTTCAGCTCTCGCTGGTTGGGCTGCAGTAGCTGACCAGCACAGATTGTCTGGCACTCCCTAGTGAGATGAACCCAGTACCTCAGTTGAAAATGCAGAAATCACCGGTCTTCTGTGTTGCTCGCGCTGGGAGTTGGAGACTGGAGCTGTTCCCATTCAGCCATCTTGCTCCGCCCCCCCGCCTGTAAATTTTAAAATGGTAACTTGGATTGTTTTGACTGACTTCTAATTTTCTGGTTCACTCATTCTATACATAACACATCTCAATAAAGAAAGTCAAATTTACATGCAGAGTAAATTATCATTTTCTGTCTATAGCGGGATGTGAAAGTTAAATTTTAAGTTGAACAGAAAAATCAGAGAAAATGATCTTTATCTACATATTCTCATCCTGAAAGCAAAGAGAGCAAGGACCAAGTTGCTATTCTCCAGAAATAGTTGATATGTTAAATTATAAGGATATTTTCCATCATATCTCACGTCTGGTTGTCAAAACTGAGCATCTTATCTGCTTTATAATGACTGTTTAGGAAAGATCGCTTTTCTGGAAAGTGGCTATCAGTAAAATATTCCGTGTAGATTTAATTTTCTTTGATATATGTATAATTAATCTAAAAATTAGTACATTGTATTTTCTAATTGTGATATTGAGGGAAATAGTGCTAAATAGAGAATCTAGCCTTGGCCTCTTATGTAGTTAAACACATCATCAAAAGCTAATATAGAATATGACAGATTAGAGGATTTTCTAGAGTGCCCCCACCCACTTGGAAGAAGCAACACAGTGTGTAGAATTCACAATGTGAAACTTTATCCAAGAAGGCACACAGGAATTCAACATAAAGTGAATAAAAACTTTAGATATTGGGGAAGAGAAGGTAAGTGGGCAGCCTGTGTGGTAGTGTCTGACTGAAAACTGTGAGTGAAGTCTCAATATAGGAGAGGGAGAAAAAGTATCCCTTTGCAATCCACATTTCCACTGGGGATCCATGCAGTCCAGGCTATGGGAGAATATCTTGTCCTTCCCAAGCCCTGAATCTAACTTGGAGAGAGGCTAAAACACTATAAGAAGGGACATCACTAGGAAGCACCCCAAGCATTTTCCAGTACTTGGGAACTGATAGAAAAACGTGATTCTCAATCCTAGCTGATACCAAGCCAAGTGGGATTCTGTGACCTAGCAGTAGTGGCAGACTTGAGCACTAAAGGGACTTGGACAGGGGATTGTAATGCTGGGTTTGGGGAAACAGAGGGGCTCCCACAGCCAAAACTGAGAGATGAGTGTGGCATTTGCTCCAGCTGTGGGCATTTTAATGGGGCTCTCTCTCTTCATGGGTGGAGCAGAAGGAGATTTGCCAGAGAGGCATGGTTTTGTTCCAGTTTCAAGTTATGCAGCCCAGGGTGACTTTGCAGACTAAAGGTAAACTGCACATGACTTTACCGAGTATCTCAACTTGTACCCTTTATTGGGTTGGGGAGTGAGCCCTGCCAGGTCTAAAGAATGAGAGGAGAAGGTCGGGCACGGTGGCTCATGCCTGTAATCCTAGCACTTTGGGAATCTGAGGTGGGCGGATCACGACATCAGTAGTTTGAGACCAGCCTGGCCAATATAGTGAAACCTTGCTCTACTAAAAATACAAAAAATTAGCTGGGCATGGTAGCGGGCTCCTGTAATCCCAGCTGCTCAGGAGGCTAAGGCAGGAGAATTGCTTGAAGCTGGGAGGCAGAGGTTGCAGTGAGCCAAGATAACAACACTGTACGCCAGCCAGGTGACAGTGTGAGACTCCATCTCAAAAAAAAAAAAAAAGAGAGAAAGAGAGAGGAGAGAGGTGGGTCCTATATTCATCTGCCTAGACTAGGGACCGGGCTGCCTCTCCCTTCCTGTGCCAACTTGATGCAGCAATAATTGCTTTGCTTCTCCTTCAGGAATATCTACAAGATGACTGCAATTGCTCCTGAATTCCCATCAGAGCTGGTGCTTCTACACACCATTGCAAGGCCTGAGTACAGAATTTCTCTATTGCCCTTTCCAGCTTCACCCAACTTGACTCCCACCACCTTCTCACAATGCTAGACCACAGGACCTAGATCACTAAGTGTTGCCTGGCCTACCTAATTGCCTGGGACAATGGATTACTTTTCCTGGTTGAAAAAGATCAAGTATAAACCCTATTGCTATCACCACAGACAGATCTTATCTGCAAGCATGAACTATTGGCCTGAAGTTCCACCTACACAATCCAATACAAAATTTACTGGCAGAATTGCATAGCATTTGGAAACAAGATAAGTTTCACATAACTTTTGCTACCACCATCTTCCATGACACCTCAGCTTCTCAGGAGGACATGAGTCTGCTCACCCACCTGGTACACCACTACTACAACCAACATTTGAGAAAGCCACTACCCTAAGGCTATTTATAACCAAGGAAAATCTACAGATTCTTTGCCACTGAACACACCTAGAGGCAAAGCCAAATGACTCTACTCAATATATATCATAATCACATTCTCAAGAAAAAAATAAAAGTCCTGCCCCCAAGAAAATAAATTCAAAAATAAGAAGTGACTATTTCTCCAAATATAAATAAATTAGTGTAATAACACAGGAATATGAAAAAGTAATGTGTAACGATACACATAAAGAAACACAGTAATTCTCTAGCAATGTGTCCTAACTAAAAAGAAATATTCAATATTCCAGGTAAAGAGTTCAAAATATTGATTTTTAAAGAAGATCAATGAGTTGTAAGAGAAATCTGAAAACAAATACAAAGAAATTAGAAAATCAATTCAGAATATAAATGAGAAATTTACTAAGGAGACAGATATCTTAAAAACAAACACACAGAACTTCTGGAAATGAAAAGTTCATTGAAAAGATTACAAAATACAATTGACAGTTTCAACAATAGATGAGACCAAAAAGAAAAGAGCATTTTGGAACATGAAGACAGGTCTTTTGAATTAATCCAGTCAGACAAAAGTAAAAAAGAAGAAAAACAAATGAAGAAAGCCTTTGAGAAGTACAGGACTACATAAAGCAAGCTTTTCTAACCTGTGGCCCATGGGCTGCATGCAGCCCAGGACAGCTTTGAATGTGGCCCAACAAAAATTCATAAACTTTCTGAAAACATTATGAGATTTTTTCCAATTTTTTAAAGCTCATCAGCTATTGTTATTGTTAATGTATTTTATGTATAGACCCTGACAATTATTCTTCTTCCAATGTGACACAGGGAAGCCAAAAGATTGGATACCTCTGACATAAAGTGACTGAACTTACATATCATTGGTATTCACAAGAGATAAGAAAAAGCAAAAAGTTTAGAAAACCTATTTAAGGAAGTAATTGATGAAAAATTCCCTAGGCTAGCAATATATTTAGATATCTAGATACAAGAGGACCAACAAACTCCAGAAAATACACAGCAAGATGGATTTCCAAACTACATATACTCATTGGACTGTCTAAAGTCAACACAAAGGAAAAAAATTCTAAAATCAGCATGAGAAAAGCATCTAGACACCTATAAAGGAAACTCTATCAGAACAAGAGCAACTTTCCAGCAGAAACCTTATAAATTAAAAAAGATTGGATCCTATTTTCAAAGTGCTTAGAGAAAAAACTGCCAACCACAAATTTTATATCTTGCCAGAATAAGCTTCATAAATGAAAAAGAAATAGTTTTTCTCAGACAAGCAAACACTGAGGAATTTATCACCAGCTCTACCAGAAATGCTCAAATGAGTTCTAAACATGGGAAAGAAAGGTTGATATTTGCCATCATTAAAACACATAAAAGTATAAGATTATCAGGTCTTATAACACAATTACACAAAGGAAGAAGAGAAAGAAATCAAATGGTAGCATAACAGGAGTCCACGAAACCAGAAAGGCAAACAGACGGGAAAAAAAATAATCTGCAAAACAACTAGATAACAATTAACATTATGACAGGCAGAAAACCTCACATACAAATAATAACCTTGAATGTAAATGGATTAAATTCTCCACTTAAAAGATATAGATTGGCAGAATTGATATTAAAAAAAAAAAAACCAATTATATGCTGCTAACTGGTAAAAAAAAAAAAAAAAAAAAAAATTCCATGTGAACAGAAAGCAGAAGCAAGCAGGAGTAGCTGTACTTATATCAGACAACACATACATTAAATCAAAAACTGTAAGAACAATAAAGTCATTATATAATGATAAAGGGATTAATTCAATAAGAGGATATATCATTCCTAAATATATATGTATCCAACACCAAAGGGCACAGATTCATAAAACAAATATTACTAGACCTAAAGAAAGAGATAGCAACACAATAAGTGGGGGATTTCAACACCCTACTGATGCACTATAAAGATTATAGAGACAGAAAAACAACAAAGAAATACTGGACTTCAATGAAACTTTAGACCAAATGGACCTAACAGACATTTATAAAACATTTTACTCAACAACCACAAAATACACATTTTTCTCATCAGCACATGTGACATTCTCCAAGATAGACCATATGTTAGGCCACAAAACAAGTCTCAATAAATTAAAAAAAATAGTAACTTTATCAAGTGTCTTAGCTCTAACTATAGTAAAATAAAACTAGAAATTAATACCAAGTGGAACTCTTGAAACTATAAAAAACATGATGTTAAATGATCTTTGAGTCAATGATAAAATTAAAACAAATTAATAAGTTTTTTGAAATGTAGGAATATGAAAACACAATATATCAAAACCTCTGGGATACAGCAAAAGCAGTGCTCAGAGGCAAGTTGATAGGGTTAAATGGCTATGTTAAAAGAAGAAAGATCACAAAATAACAACCTCACATCGTGTTGGAAGGAACTAGAAAATCAAGATCAAACCAAATCCAAAGGTGGAAGAAGAAAGAACAAAGATCAGATCAGAACCAAATGCAATTGAGACCAAGTTAAAGAGTAACAAAAAATCAATAAAATGGAAAATTTGTTTTTTGAAAAGATAAACAAAATTGATAAACCACTAGCTAGATTAACCAAAAGAAGTGAGAAGATCCAAATAAATGTAATCAGAAATGAAAAAGAACACATTACAACTGATACCACAGAAATACAAAAGGTCACTGGAGACAACCATGAACAACCATATGCTCATGAATTAGAAAATCTAGAGTTAATGGCTAAATTCCTGGGAACATACAACCTTCCAAGATTGAACTAGGAATAAATAAAAATCCTAAACAGAACCATAATGAGTAATGAGATTGAATTAGTAATAAAAAATAATCTCCCAACAAATAAAAGCCCAGGAGAAGATAGTTTTAAATTCTGGTTGCTGAATTTTACCAGTTGTACAAAGAAAAACTGGAACCCATCCTCCAGAAACTGTTTCAAAAAATTGAGGAGGTGGGAATCTTTCAAAAGTCATTCTATTAAGCCAGTATCTCCCTGATAATAAAGACCAGAGAGGACAGAACTAAAATAGAAAACTATAGATGAATATCCCAAGTGAACAAAGATACAAAATCCTCAACAAAATACCAGATAATCATATCCAAGAGCACACTAAAATGATAATACACCATGATCAAGTGGTTCCCCCACTGCCAGGGATGCAAGGATTGTTCAGTATTTGCAAATCAATAAATATGGTTCATCACACAAACAGAATTAAGGACAAAACCATATGATAATCTTAACAAATGCAGAAAAAGCATTTGATAATTTCCAGCATCATTTCACTATAAACACCCTCAACAAACTAGGAATAGAAGGAACATATCTTCTATGATAATAAAGGGCATATATGACAAACCCATGACCAATATCATACTGAGTGGGGAAAAGTTTGAAGCAATCCCTCTAAGAACTAGAACAAGATAAGAATGTCTACTTTTGCCAATCAACTTAGAATGGAAGTCCTAGCCAGAGCAATCAGACAAGAGAAAGAAAGAAAAGGCATCCAAGGTGGAAAAAAGGAAGTCAAATTGTTTCTATTCATTGTTGATCTTATACTTAATTAGAAAATTCTAAAGGTTCCTCCAAAAACTTTTAGATTTGATAAATGTATTTAGTAAAGTTTTATTATACAAAATTGATGTACAAAAATCTGTAGCATTTCTCTGCACCAGTAATGGTCGAGCTAAAAATGAAATCAAGAATGCAATCTCATTTACAATAGCTACAAAAGAAAAAATAGCTAGTGATATATTTAACCCAGGAGATGAAATATCCCTACAGGGGAAATTACAAAATACTGATGAAAGAAATAGTAGGTGACACAAACAAATGGAAAAATATCCCATGCTCACGGAGTGGAAAAATTAATAGTATTAAAATGACCATGTACCCAAAGCAATCTACAGATTTAATACAATTCCTATCAAAATACCAATGTCATTTTTCACAGAATTATAAAGTAAAATCTTAAAATTTATATGGAGTCATAAAAGAGCCCTAATAGCTAAAGAAATTCTAAGCAAAAAGAGCAAAACTGGAGGTACTCACGTTTTACCACAAGGCTATGGTAACCCAAAAAGCACTGGGAAAGGACACTCTTCTTTTTTCTTTTTTCTTTTCTTTTTTCTTTTTTTTTTTTTTTTTGAGATGGAGTCTTGTTCTTGTCACCCAGGCTAGAGTGCAATGGCCCTATCTCAGCTCACTGCAACCTCCGCCTCCCAGGTTCATGCGATTCTCCTTCCCCAACCTCCCGAGTAGCTGGGATTACAGGTGCCCACCACTATGACCGGTTAATTTTTTGTATTTTTAGTACAGACAGGGTTTCACCATGTTGGTCAGGCTGGTCTCGAACTCCTGACCTCAGATGATCCACCTGCCTCATCTCCAAAGTGCTGGGATTACAGACGTGAGCCACCCCACCCCGGCGGGACACTGTTTTCAATATATGGTGCTGGGAAAATTGGATAGCTGTATGCAGAAGAATGAAACTAGACCCCTATCTCTCAACATCTATAAAAATAAACTCAAGTTGGATTAAAGTCTTAAATACAAGACCTGATACTATTAAAATACTAGAAAAAGACCTAGGAAAACACTTCTGGACATTGATTTAGGCAAGGAATTTATGACTAAGACCTCAAAAGCACAAGTAATAAAAACAAAAATAGATAAGTGGGACTTAATTAAATGAAATAGCCTCTGCCCAGCAAAGGAAATAATTAGCAGAGTTAACAGACAACTTGCGGAATAGGAGAAAGTATTTGCAAACTGTGCATCTGATAGGGGACCGATATCCAGAATTTATAAAGAGCTCAAACAACAACAAAAGAAAACCATGAAAACGTGGGCAAACAACTTAAATAGATATTTTTCAAAAGAAGATATACAAATGGCTAACAAGCATAGAAAAGATGTTCAACATTACTAATCATCAGACAAGTGCAAATTAAAACCACAATGAGATGTCATCTGACATGAGTCAGAATATGGCTATTTATAAAATAGAAAAAATATAATAGATTTGGTAAGGATGTACATAATAGTGAAGAAACACTTAGACACTGTTTATGGGAATGTAAATTAATACAATCACTATGAAAAAGCTGTATGGAGACATCTCAAAGAACTAGAAATACATCTACCTTTCAATCCAGCAATCCCACTACTACCTATCTACCCAACAGAAAAGAAATTATTTATAAAAAGGACACCTACACTTGTATAGTTATTGCAGCACTAATCACAATAGGACAGATATGTAATCAACCTAAGTGTCCATCAGTGGATGAATAAATAAAGAAAATAATGTACATATTTATCCAGTGGAATACTATGGAATACTATTCAGCCATAAAAAAAGAATGAAATTGTGTCTCTTGTAGTAACATGGACATGTAATACTGTATACTTATGATACCATATCATTAAATGGATATGATATTATCTTAAATGAATTGCAGGTCATTATCTTAAGTGAAACAATGCAGAAACAAAAAGTCAAATGCTGTATGGTCTCACTTATAAGTGAGCACTAAAAAATGGATACACATGTACATAGTGTGGAATAATAGACATTAGAGCCTGGGAGGGGTGGGTGAGTGGAAGAAGGTATGAGGGACAAGAAATTACTTAATGGGTACAATGTACATTATTCAATTGCTGGTTAAGCTAAAAGGCCAGACTTCACCTTACATAATACATCCATGTAACAAAACTGCACTTGTACCTCTTAAATTTATACAAATAAGAAAGAGAAAATACTGTAATCCTGTTATAATAAAAAAGTAAGAAGCTAATATTTAAAAAGCAAAGGGATAAAAGAATTTAAAGATAACAATTATTCTCTTTAGTTATTGGACACTTTTCATCCATATGGAGCTCAATATAATTTAGTTTAATATTTATTAAATCTAAAATGACTGATAAAAGACACATTGTTCAGGAGAGAAAACAATCTCAACTCATTTTAGTATAGCAAATTATCAGTTTTAATGTGTTCCATTACATAACATAGACATAAAATATGTATTAAGGGCCAAGGTTAATAATAGGTATGCCAACTATCTTTATAATCCCAGTACTACTTGCTATCTATATAATTTTGGACAGTTAACTTAAACCTGGTCTTTGGAACTAGCTCATGTTTCAATTAGTTAACATCATATTCCGCAGATACTCCTTTTATTCTTCATATTACTTATATATTTTAATTCCTATATGCTCATTAACTTAGATGACTGAGAACTAAGCTAAGTAATGCTCAAATTTCTAGTCAGATGTAGCCAAAAGTATATTGGGCTTGGGGTCAGAAGCCCTGAGTTTCAGTCCAAGCTGTTATTTATTAGGTGTTTAATGTTAAATAAATCATTTAATCACATTTTTCTACAGCGTCTTCATCCATGATGTATAGGATGTGAGTAGGAATAAATTGGGCAATTAAAAACAATTTCTAGGGGTTTTCACATTTTTGAGTGAGGAGAAATATCTGTGGCTAACGGATTGGGTAAAGAGTGGGATGATGCAAAAGATTAGTCTTGTTTTCCTATGAAAGCAGTTAAATTTATTTGTTCCCCATATGGCAAGCAATGGGGATTTGGGGGCAGTTAGAAAAATGTGTAATACTGTAGACTTATGATACCATGTCATTATATTTACACAATTAACACAAATAAAACTGCTGTTAATGTAATTATATCATTGGATTATTTTACTCTTATCATTCCATTAAATTTGTTTCAATGTATTGTCCGGTCAAGTAGCTCATGAGTTTATTTGAGGATTGGAAATATTGATTTTATTACATTACATTTTGTACTTAATATTACTCACACCTTATAATGGTATATATTTAATAAATCTTGAGAAATTAAATTATACAAATTCACTTTCACTTTCTTTGAAAATATGTAGGTTATTAATAGCAAATCTGTATCTGAAATAATGTTTCTTTACAAATACCATTTAATTTATTTTCAAATAATTCTAAATTTCTTCTCTTTTATGGGAACATTTGCATTGGGTGTCACTAGTGGCCCTCCTGTAATAAATCTTTTGGATATTTCTAATTTCCAGTGTGTTCATTCTCAGTATATAACATATAATACTATGCAAAAATGAGAAACTCTTTTTTTTTTTGAGATGGAATCTGGCTCTGTCATCCAGGCTGGAGTGCAGTGGTGTGATCTCAGCTCACTGCAAGCTCTGCCTCCTGGGTTCACGCCATTCTCCTGCCTCAGCCTCCGAAATAGCTAGAATTACAGGCGCCCAGCACCGTGCCGGACTAATTATTTGTATTTTTAGTAGAGACGGGGTTTCACCATGGTCTCGATCTCCTGACCTCGTGATCCACCCACCTCAGCCTCTGGCTCAGCCACTGCGCCTGGCCAGAAATGAGAAACTCTTAGTCTTTAAGCATTGTTATGAAAGGTAAGAGATTTAGAATCACATTGCCCATGCCTTATCTCTTACTAACTTTGGGACCTTGGGAAAATTCATTTATCTGACCTTCAATGCTCTCATTTATAAAATCAGCGTTATAATATCCCATTTTTGAAAATAACTTTTAATGGGTTAAATAATAAAATGCCTTCAAAGCATTTAGTCAGGTGCTTAGCACATGGTAAACCTTTATGTTATTATTACTAATAAAATCCTCCTGAATTTTAAAGTAGTTTCTTTAAAAAATCTTTTGCCTCTTCATTTTGTAAGCTTTTTGTTCTCACCTATTCTACCACAAGTTCTGCCATTATAGGGGTGACTTCAATGCCCTCACAAATGATCCATTAATACATGAGTCTTACAGATGTTTGACTTATTCTGCTACAATGACCTTTACTTTTTACCCCAATCCCACAATAATTCCCGAATATTATACTTTTTAAAAAACATGCTCAAAGAAACATGGGTGTTTGAGCTAAAAACAAAATGGGGTAAACTTAATTAACTTTGATATCAAAGTGCTCTCCCTGAATATTTATATTATTCTTCTTGCTCTTTCTTTCAATGAGTAAGCAGAAAGTATAGGTAGTTTTCATTAGTTAATACAGTAAATAGCTCTGTCACTCTTAAACTAGGTTCTTTTGGTTGCAAGTGACAGAAACCCATCTCAAACCAACAAATCAAAACTCATTTCAAAGTAGCTTCGTTTTAGCTAAAAGATGGAAAATTATTGATTAATGTTACAGAGAGGACCAGTGCTGGTTTTGGATTTAGGGATGGTTGCATCTGAGAGGTTCAGGCAATGTTGTTTACTTTGTCTCTCTTCAGCTCTTTATGTCTCTTTGTCTGTCTCTGCCTTTCAATCTGCCTTAACGATTTGGCTTTTTTGCCTGTTATCTTTTATTTTTAGACAGGTACTAGAAGGAAGACTTTTGGCTATCTTAGCCCTATATTTGTAGATATCAGAAAAAGTGATAACATATTGTTAATAGCTCTGCCAAATATTCTGGTAAAAACTTTGATTGACTCTGCTTAGGTCATGTGCCAATTTTTGAAATAGACAACAATGGCCAGGAGTGGGGAGTATTCTGATAGGCCATGCCTGGTTTATTTGTTCAATTCAAGATGTGAGGATGTGAGATTTATTTAAACCTGTAATTGGCAAGCTAGGGCCCACTGCTCATTTTTATATAAAAAGTTTTATTTGAACATAGATATAGCCATTTATTTACATATTGCGTATGGCTGCTTTCACACTAAAATGGTAAAATGGAGTAGTTACAGTACTGACAATATTACCCACAAAGCTCAAAATATTTGCTGTCTGATTCTTTACAGAAGATGTTTACTACTGTTCTAGGTAGAGGTCAAAGATGATCCCCAATGACTCACATCCTTGTACTGTGAGCAAAACCTTCCCCTTGATTGTGGGCAAAACCTGTAAGTATTATGAGATGGTACTCCTGGGATAATGTTACCTTATATGTAAAAGGGAATTTTTACAGTTATAATTAGTGCCCCCAATCAACTGAGTTAATGAAAAGAGGCTATCTTGCATAGGCCTGACCTAATCAGATGCATTTTTAAACAGAGAGTCTAGAAATTAGAAATGGAGGTGGTCAGAGATACTTTCTCCTAATGGCCTGAAAGAAGGTAAACATGTATATTGTTAACTCTCTCTGGGGCCTTGTGACAAGGGGCTGTGGGTAACTACAGGGAGCTGAGATTGTTCCCTGGATGATAGCTGGCAAGAAAATGGGAACCTCAGTCATCACAGCTGCAAGAAAGGTAATTTGGCTAACCTTGGATGAAGACTCAGAGACTCAGATGAGAATTGTAACCTGGCTAACACCTTGATTTCAGCCTGGGGAGATCATGAGCAGACAATCCAGTCAGATCCTACTCACACTCCTGGCCCATGTGAGATGATAAATTTGTGTTATTTTAAGCCAATAATTTTGTGATAATTTGTTACTCAGTAACATAAAGTTGACATTGACTATTGTACCTGAAGTTGGAATGCTTCTGTGAATATCTTAAAAAGGGAGTGGCTTTGGAACCAGGCAGTCTGTGGAGGCTTTGGATTTTCAAGAAATATGTTAAAGAATATCTAAGTTGCCTTAAACAGACCATTAGTAGAGATAAGGATATTGAGAATACTCATGGTCAGGACTTAGAAGAAAGGAAATTGTTATTTAGAACTGGAGGAAGGGCAACTATTGTTATGTTGTGGCAGAAAGCTTAATGGAATTGTGTCCTGCAGTTAAGTGGAAAGCAGAACTTGTAAATGATGTAAACCTGGATGAAAGGAAATTTCTAAGTAAACTGTTCAAGGTGTGGTCTGTTTTCTTCTTGTTGCTTATCGTAAAATGAAAGAGGAGTAAGATAATTGAGGGAAAAACTGTTAAACAAAAAGGAATGAAGGCTGCATGGTTTTGAAAATCCTAGGCCTCTCCAGATGATGAAAGATTCTAAAAGTTAGAAATGGCTATGAAAATTATGGCACTGGTTAAAGAAACTGTAGATAAACTTAGAATTAATAAGTGAATTTAGCAAAGTTACTGGATAATGAATAAACTTAGAATTAATAAGTGAATTTAGCAAAGTTACTGGATAATGAATAAATAAACAAAATCCAATTATACGCTTAGATTTATGCCACAGTAATTAGGAAATGAAAAACAGAGATGCCATTTACAGTTACAAAAAACTCTATGATAATTTATGTAATAAAAAGTATACAATACCTCTTTCGAAAAGTGTATAAATTTTTGTTTAGAGGACATAAAATTTTATAAATAAACGGAGAAATCCACCATAATCAGGAGTTGGAAACCCTGATACTGCATAGTTGTCAATTTTGCTAGACTTATCCATATGTCTATATAATCTGAACTGAAATTCCAGCAGGTTTTTTTTTTTGTGTGTGTGTGTTGTTAGTAAGCTTGCCCTACAACTAAATTCCATGGGCCATGAATAAGCAAGATCAACTCAAAGAAGCACAAGTTGGGAGGCATTTTCTCTACCCGATATCACTTATTTTAAGACCGGAATAATACAGAAAAATACACAATGTAGGCCAGGTGCAGTGGCTCACACCTGTAATCCCAGCACTTTGGGAGGCCAAGGCAGGCTGATCACGAGGTCAGGAGATCGAGACCATCCTGGCTAACACGGTGAAACCCAGTCTCTACTAAAAAAATACAAAAAGATTAGCTGGATATGGTGGTGGGCGCCTGTAGTCTCGGCTACTTGGGAGGCTGAGCAGGAGAATGGTGTGAACTCAGGAGGCAGAACTTGCAGTGAGCCGTGATCATGCCACTGTGCACCAGCCTGGGTTACAGAGCAAGACTCCATCTCAAAACAACAACAACAACAATAAATAGACAATGTAACAGAATGAGAAGACAAGAAAGAGATCCATGCATACATGCTTTATTCATGAGAAATGTGATACTACTGAGTAGTGGTAAAATAACAGTAGTTTTAATCAATGATTTAAATAAATATGCAATCATTTGGTTATATGTAAAAAATGAAACTTTATCCTTACCTTACACCATATACAAAGAATAATTACAGGTTTATTGCATATCTAAACACGAAAGGTATATTAATATTTTCTTGAATAAGAAAGGATTTCCTAAGCAGATAATCAAAAGCATTAACCAAAGAAAAAAGGGAAATGAATTAGGTTGCATTATAACTTAGAAATTAATTCCATCGAATGACACAACTAAGAGAAGGAAAAGTAAGCCCCAGCATAGGAGAAGCTATTTGCAACACACCTAGCTGGAACTAAATTTTTTTAGAATTTTCATTTATTATAGATGGGTGAATAAATTGGCATAATTACTTTGCAAAACTGCCTTACCTACTAAATTTGGAAATATGCGTACATTATAATACAACAATTCCACTTCTAGATACCTGCATACAAGATATATGGGCACATGAGTAACAAAAACAAAAGAAAACTAAGCCATACATATAAGCACATTCAACATAAGTTTATTTCAAATAGATACACATTGATAACACCCCAGATGTCCTATCAGTGTTAGAATAATATATTAATTTATAATGATATGTTATCCATCTATGAAAACATAGAAAGCACTGTAATATGGAGCAAAATGAATGACTTTTATAAGCATAGTATGGAATGAAAGCAGCTAAAAACAACAACATATCTACATACGCAGATCTGTATATTTCAAGAATGGAAAACAAAATCTATGATTTCATATTTAGGATACTAGTTCCCAGAGACAAGAGATAAAGGGCTAGTGACAAAATGGAATAAGGAGTTGGACTTATGAAGTATCAATAATGTTCTATTTTTTGACCCGGGTGGTGATTAAACAGGTGTGTTTATTTTTGTAAAAATGATTTGAGCTGCACACATAGATTTGTGTACTTTTTTCTGTTTGTTAGAATTCAATAAAATGTTGAATTCACAAAGCAAAAGACATTGGGAAGAAATAAAATTACTTTTGTCTGAAGATGACATGATTACTTATGTAGAAGATCCAAAATAATTTGCCAAAAACCTCCTGGAATTAATAAGCAATTATAGCAAGTTACAGTACAAGGTGAATATACAAAAGTCAACCACTTTCCTATGTACCAGCAATGAACAAGTGAAAATTGAAATTAAAAACACAGCTAGGGGTGGTGACTCTCATTTGTAATCCCAGCACTTTGGGAGGCTGAGACAGGTGGATCACTTCAAGTCAGGAGCTCAAGACCAGCCTGGCCAACATGGCAAAACCCTGTCTATACTAAAAATATTTTTAAAAAGTTAGTCAGCTGTAGTGGCGCATGCCTATAATCCCAGCTACTCGGGAGGTTGAGGCAGGAGAATCTCTTGAACCCGGGAGGAGGATGTTGCAGTGAGCAGAGATCGCCCCACTGCACTCCAGCTTGGGCGACAAAGTGAGACTCTGTCTCAAAAAACAAACAAAAACCACAATATCATTTACATTAGCACCCTCAAACATGAAATACTTAGGTCTAAATCTAATAAAATATGCACAAGATCTGTATGAGAAACTCTTATCAAAGAAATCGAAGAACTGAATAAATGGAGATTTATTTCATGTTCATAATTAGCAAAACTCAATATTGTCAAGATGTTAGTACTTTCCAACTTAACCGGCATATTGGTTGCATTGCCAATCAAAATCCCAGCAAGTTATTTTGTGAATATCAACAAACTGATTATAAAGTTTATATGGATATTCAAAAGACAGAATAGCCAATGCAGTATTGAAGGAGAACAAAGTTGCAAGACTGTGACACTACCTGACTTCAAGACTTACTATAAAATTACAGTAATTAAGACAATGTGGTACTGGCAAAAGAATAGACAATTAGATCACTGGAACAGAATAGAGTGGCCAACAAATACACCCACACAAATATAGTCAATTGATATTTGACAAAGGAGAAAAAGCAATACAATGTAAAAAAGATAGTATTTTCAAGAAAGGCTGCTGGAACAATTGGACACTCACATGCAAAAACAATAAATAAATACAGACACAAGGCTTACACCTTTATAAAAATGAGCTCAAAATGGATCACAGACTTAAATGAAATTACCAAACTATGAAACTCCTAGAATATAACAGAAAATCTAGATTACCTTGGATTTGGTGGATATAGCACCAAAGACATGATCCATGAAAGAAAGAATTGATAATTAATTAATTTTAATTGATTAAAATTAAAATATTCTTCTCTGCCAAAGACATTGTCAAAAGAATGAAAAGATAAGCCAAAGACTGAGATAAAACATTTGCAGGAAACATATCTGATAAAGGACCATTTTACAAAAATATACAAATGACTTCAGAAGTTGCATACATTTAAGATGTAAAACATACTGTTTTGGTATATATTATACATGGTAAAATTATTACTACAGTAAAGAATTTTAATCTGTCCAGCACCTTCCATAGTTACCTTTATATTTTGTGGTGAGAGCACCTAAAATCTACTCTCTTAGCACATTTTTAGTATATAATATTATTGATTATAGTCCTTATGATTTACATTAGATCTGTAGATTTATTCATCCTATGTGTTTGAGCCCTTTAACCTACTTCTGTCCATTTTCTTTCCCTCCTTGTCACTAGTAACTACCATTCTATTTTCTGTTTCTATTTTCAACTTTTTTTTAGATTCTACATATAAGTGATATCATACTTATGTATGATGTTATAATTCTGTATCTGACTTATTTCAGTTAATGTAGCGTCCTTCAAGTTCACCCATGTTGTAATAAATGACAGTATCTTTTATTAGGGCTGAATAATATTCCATTGTATATGTATTCCACAATTTCTTTATTCATTAATCTGTCAGTAGACACCTATGTTGTTTCCATATCTTTGTTAGTGTGAATAACGCTGAAATGAATATGGGAGCACAGATATCTTTATGAGGTGCTGATTTCATTACCTTTGGGCATATACCCAGCAGAAAGATTGCTGGGTCATATGGTTTGTTCTACTTCATTTGTTGTTTTAGTTTATTTATTTTTAGATAATAGCTATCCTGGAAGTGTGAAGCAATGTCTCAGTGCTTTAGGTGGGAGCATAAAGGTTGGGGTGCTTGATGCATGCACAAGTGTTTCCAGGGAGATTTTGCAGACCTGGATTTACCACTGGAGCTCCTTGAGGTCAATTGTTTATCTGCCTTGTTGGTTCCCAGATACAGGCTATTTAAAAGCCTAGCAAAAAAAGTGTGCAGATTTCCGGGGAGAAACTGGGAATTGGGCACTTCAGCCTATCCTCTGCACTGACTCTTGGAGGAGAAGTGTGAGTAGATCCTCCGGAAGTACACGTGTGTCCATTTAAAATCCCTCTTTGTTCTATAGCCTAAGGAGACACAAGTGCTGAATCATTTTCTGTTTCAAGGGTCAGGTGAATTAAGGGCTCAACTCTCTGGGAGGAACTGTAAACCTTGGGGCTCTACAAGTGTAATTCAAAATGTTTTCTTGTCAAAGAGAAGTTGAGAGTTACCTGATTATAAAAAACTGGTCCTGGGGTGGAGTTGGTGGCATATGTGTGTCTCAGCTTTTCCTTCCATTTCTGATGCAGATATTTTATCAGTTTCCCAGTTTTTAGGGGTTTATCAACTAGTTTTGAGATTTGTCCTAGAGGGAATTGACCTATAAATAGCTGTTTACTTGGTACATCTGTAAGAGGAGGGAAAGTCAAGAATTTCCTATTCTGCCATCTTGCTGATATTTCAAGAACATCTTTCTGAAGTTCTTAAAATACAACAATAAGAAAACAAACAACTTTTATATTTTGATAGGGATTGCATTAAATTTGGGGTAGTATGGGCATTTTAACCATTTTGATTCATCTAATCCGTGAACATGAGAGATCTTTCCATTTTTTGTTTCCCCTTCTATTTCTTTCATCAATATGTTAGGTTTTTATTGTAGCAATTTCTTAAAAAAACAGTATTTTTCACAGGAAAAGAAAAAAATTCTAAAATTTATATGAAACCACAAAATACCCAGAATAGATATAATAATGCTGAGCAAAAAGAACAAAGCTGTAGTCATCATACTACCTGGCTTCAAAATATACTACAACACTATAGTAACCCAAACAGTATGGTACTGGCATAAAAATAGACAAATAGACTAATATTAGAAACAGAAGACAAAATTCAGAAATAAATCCACTCATTTACAGTCAACTTCTTTTTGATAAAGGCACCAAAAAACATACATTGGAGAAGGGAAAGCCTCTTCAATAAATGGTTCTGGAAAAACTGAATATCCATATGCAGAAGAATGAAACTGGACCCTTATCTCTCACCATATAAAAAAATCAAATCAAGGACAGGCACAGTAAGATCACTAAAACACAGGTGACCAAAGCTAAAATGGACAAATGGAATCACATCAAACTAAAAATTCTCTGCGCAGCAATGAGAACAACCAAACAAAATGAAGAGACAGCCTACAGAGTGGAAGAAAGTACTTGCAAACAATTCAACTGACAAGAGATTAATAACCAGAATATATAAGGAATTCAAACAGTTCAATAGGAAAAAAACCCAAATAATCTGATTAGAAAATGGGCAAAGATCAAAAGAAGACATATCAATGACCAACAGATATAGCTGGGTGTGGCGGCTCATGCCTGTAATCCCAGCACTTTGGGAGGCTGAGGCAAGTGGATCACCTGAGGTCAGGAGATCAAGACCAACCTGGCCAATATGGTGAAACCCTGTCTCTAATAAAAATACAAAAAAAATTAGCCAGGCGTGGTGGCGGACTCCTGTAATTCCAGCTACTTGGGAGGCTGAGGCAGGAGAATAGCTTGAACCTGAGAGGTGGAGGTTGCAGTGAGCCAAGAACATGCTATTGCACTCCAGCCTCAGCAACAAGAGTGAAACTTCGTCTCAAAAAAAAAAAAAAGAAAAAAAGAAATGACCAACAGATATGTGAAAAAATGCTCAACATCACTAATTTTCAGATGAATGCAAATCTAAACTACAATGAGGTATCATCTCACTTCAGCTAAAATGGCTTTTATATTATCAAAACGACAAAAATAAGTGCTGACAAGGAGGCAGAGAAACTGGAATACTTGTACACTGTTGGTGGGAATGTAAATTAACACAGCTACTATGTAAAACAGTATAGAGGTTCCGCAAAAAACCTTGAAGGACTGGAGAACCAAGCTGCAGACCTGGTTCCAGCCCCTTAGGTTTAGAGCACACAACCCAGGAGTGCTCAGCTGAGGCTTGGCCCCTGAAACCATCCAGAAATGAAGCCAATGGACTAAATCCAACTTATACCATAGTCAAACCCTAAAGAGCATCAAATAATATAAAAGCAGAAAGGCCGATTCCAAAGACAGAGACTCCAAAGGTTAAAGGAACATCAGCCCACACAGATGCATAAGAACCAGTGCAAGAACTCTGGAAACTCTTAAAGCCAGAGTGTATTCTTACCTTGAAATAACTGCACTAGCTCCTCAGCAATGGTTCATAACCTGACTGAAAAGACTGAAATGACAGACATTGGTTCAGAATCTGGTTGGCAAGGAAGCTCATCAAGATACAGAAGAAGGTTGAAACCCAATCCAAGGAAAATAGTAAAATGATTGAAGAATTTAAAGATGGCATAGCCATTTTAAGAAAGAGCCAAACTGAACTTCAGGAAATGAAAAATTCACTACAGGAATTTTGGAATGCAATTCAAGCATTAATAACAGAATAGACAAAGCTGAGAAAATCTCAGAGCCCAAATACTGCTCCTTTGAATAAACATAGGCAGACAAAATAAAGTAAAAAGAATTTTAAAAATGAACAATAGGTTTTATTTAATAATTCTCCTCCTTATACTTTCTGTCTCACCAGTTTCCCCTCAAACTGATTTACCTACTACACAAAATTATTCCTATTGGGCTTGTGTGCCTTTTCCTCCACTTGTTCTACCTCTTACCTGGATGGATGATCCTGCGGAAATCTGTACTAATGATAGTGTGTGGATGCCTGGAGCTACAGATGACCGTTGCCCCACTCAACCAGGAAAGAAGGCACTGCATTTAATGTTACTCTGGGTTATATACCCACCTCTGTGCCTCAGACATGTACCTGGTTATATCCATCTAGAAACTCAAGACTGGGCTGCTTACCTTCCGGAGAGATCGGTCACAAGGGAACAGGGACATTTGGTGTCTGGCCTCTCCCTTTCTCCTTTAAGACAAATGAAAGGGGAAGTAATAGGAGATACTACATACTTTCAATATAAACCTGTAGGAAAACCATGTCCTAAAAATTTTGAGGGCCCATCTAAAACTTTAATTTGGGAAGATTGTGTTAACTCACATGCAGTAGTATTAAAAAATGACTCATATGGTTTAGTAATAGACTGGGCACCAAAAGGCTATTTAAAAAACAATTGCTCCTCTGGCAGAAGGGAATGCCTGGAGGCTACTTATTTTATTTCTTATTGAGAGGACCAGGATCATCATCCTACTTTGCATAGCAGGTTCAGCTCATTCTTTCCCTTAAAATGGGAAGATAAGGGCATTACCTCCCCCCAAGGCCTTGTATGATATTCCCCATTCTGAGTCCAGAACATCCAGAACTTTGGAAATTGGCTATTGCCATGTCCGGACTGCGAGTATGGGAAGGGGTAACTTTTCTGTCTGTTGTCCCTACTACCATCCCTCGCATCTGTGATTCTGAACCCCATGATAAATCCCCTTTGAACCCTTTTCCTCTTTTTGATGCTGATCCTCCTTTATGGGACTCCGATTGGCATTATGATAATTCTTGACCGAGGTATGTCCCCTACCTTTTCAGCATCCCCAGGTACCTCGGATTGCTTCTTTACACCGGAGAACATCAGGCGTTGCCACCGCCGCTCCTCTCCCTCAGTATCAACGTAGATTCAAACATTCCGTTTTGTTTACCTCCAGCCTGACTATTCCTATACAGAGTTCTGTTAAGCCTCCTTACATTTTGTTAGTAGGAAATATCAAAATTTGGACAAACAATCAAACTGTCCAGTGCATTAATTGCCATTTATACACTTGTGTTAACTCCCGTTTTGACTTCAGGAAAAGTGTAATCTTGTTAATTCAAGCTCGAGAAGGAATCTGGATACCGTAGGTAACTTTACCCCGACCTTGGGAATCTTCCCCCTCAGTACATTTAATTAGTGAAGTGTTACAACGAATTCTCAAAAGATCTAAGATATTTGTTTTTACTTTAATTGCTGTGATCATGGGCCTAATTACAGTCACTGCACTTGCCACCACTGCAGGAGTGGCATTACACCAATCTATTCAAACGGCTCATTTTGTTAATGATTGGCAAACCAATTCCACCCAAATGTGGAATTCTCAACAGGGAATTGATAAAAAATTAATCAAATTAGTTATTTAAGACAGTCTGTTATTTGGTTTGGAGATTGGCTAATGAGTCTCGAACATCACATGCAAATGCAGTGTGATTGGAATACTTCTGATTTCTGTATCACACCATATTCTTACAATGAGACCGTTCATTCATGGGAACTGGTCAAAGGACACTTGCTGGGAAGGGAAGATAATTTATCCTTGGACATAACTAAATTAAAGAAACAAATTTTTGAAGCCTCTCAAGCTCATTTATCCATTGTGCCTGGAGCTGAAGCATTCAATCAGGTGGAAGAAAGTATTTCTGGACTAAACCCTATGACTTGGATTAAGTCTACTGGGGGCTTCACTGTAGTAAATTTTGGAATGATGTTTCTCTGTTTAATCGGCTTGTTTTTAGTGTGGCGGACCAGTCAAAGAATCCTGCATTAAAACTGAGAGAATGAACAAACTTTCATCCTCATGGCATAGTTATATAAAAAGAAAGGGAGAAATGTTGCAGGAAGTCAGGGACCCGAATGGAGAGTCCCTGGAGCTGTGGCAGAGGAACATAAATTGTGAAGATTTCATTTTAATATGGATATTTATCAGTTCCCAAATAATACTTTTTAAATTTCGTATGCCTGTCTTTACTTTAATCTCTTAATCCTGTTATCTTCGTAAGCTGAGGATGTACATCACCCAGGACCACTGTAATAATTGTGTTAACTGTACAAATTGATTGTAAAACATGTGAGTTTGAACAATATGAAATCAGTGCACCTTGAAAAAGAACAGAATAACAGAGATTTTTGTGGAACAAGGGAAGATAACCATAAGGTCTGACTGCCTGCGGGATCAGGTAAAAAGAGTTATATTTTGTTTCTTGCAGAGAGCCTATAAACAGACTTGCAAGTAGGAGAGATATCACTAAATTATTTTCCCAGCAAGGAATATTAATATTAATACCCTGGGAAAGGAATGTGTTCCTGGGAGAAGGTCTATAAATGGCCGCTCTGGGAATGTGTGTTTTGTGCAGTTGAGATAAGGACTGAGATACACCCTGGTCTCCTGCAGAACCCTCAGGCTTACTAGGGTGGGGAAAAACTCCACCCTGGTAAATTTGTGGTCAGACTGGTTCTCTGCTCTTGAACCCTGTTTTCTGTTGTTTAAGTGTTTATCAAGACAATACGTGCACCGCTGAACATAGACCCTTATCAGTGGTTCTGCTTTTTCCCTTTGTTCTGTTCCCTCAGAAGCGTGTGATCTTTGTTAGACCCTTATTGGTAGTTCTGCTTTTTGCTCTTTGAAGCATGTTATCTTTGTACCTACTCTCTGTTCTTACACCCCCTCCCGTTTTGAAACCTTTAATAAAAACTTGATGGTCTGAGACTCAGGTGGGCATCATGGTCCTACTGATATGTGATGTCAGCCCTGGCAGCCCAGCTGTAAAATTCCTCTCTTTATACTCTCTCTCTCTATTTCTCAGTCAACTGACACTTATAGAAAATAGAAAGAACCTATGTTGAAATATTGGGGGTGGGTTCCCCCAACAGATAGGAGGGTGAAGACTGAAAAACTACCTATTAGGTACTAGGTGCAATATCTAGGTAGTGACATCATTTGTACACCAAACCCCAGCAACACACAATTTACTCATGGGAGAAACCTGCACATGCACCCTGTGAACCTAAAATAAAGGTGAAAAATAAAAATAAAATAGATAAAATAAAATGTAAATTAAAATAAAATTTGAATAGAGTTTTATTTTTAGTAGAATTTCTACATGTTTCTAGAGTGAATGATTTATAATGAATGTCTACTCATGTGATTATTTTATTTTTATTTTCCACCAATATATATATTTTAATATATTCTCTTTTATAGCCCTTTCCACACTTAGTCTTTTTATGATTAAAAATAAACTATCAGGCCAGGCATGGTGGCTCACACCTGTAATCCCAGCACTTTGGTAGGCCAAGGCAGGTGGATCACCAGAGGTCGGGAGTTTGAGACCAGCTTGGGCAACATGGTGAAACCCTGTCTGTACTAAAAATACAAAATTAGCCAGGCATGGTGGTGCATGCCTGTAATCCCAGCTACTTGGAAGGCTGAGGCAGGAGAATTGCTTGAAGCCGGGAGGCAGAGGTTGCAGTGAGCCGAGATCATGCCACTGCACTCCAGCCTGGGCGACAGAGCCAGACTCTGTCTCAAAACAACAAAAAAGAAAAAAAAGAAAAGAAAAGAAATCGTTTATTGACATTTGCTTCTCTTACTCAATTCTAGTTGAAATCAGTGCCTAAGCTTTGATTATATCTTCATTTAACTTGGTTATATTACGTATCATTTATTTTGGGAGACAATAGACTCCTATCTTAGCTCTTTAGGTGTGCACATATTCATTTTTACATATAAAGGGATTGGAGATTTTTCTGTGATTTCATAAAGTTCTTTGTGGAGTTATCTTCTTTAAATTCACTTTTACTTTACACTAATTGAATGTGCATTATTTTGGCTGATCTATTTTTTGGAAGTATAATAAATTGCTTTATGTACACTTCAGTGGCTTTATATTTTTTATTTATGATTTTTAGCAGCATTATATGTTTGCCTTAGAATTTATGTGCACAGAACTATTATGTATTTGTTCACATTAAATACAATTTATGTATATTTTAATCAATATTCACCTGTGTGTAGCTTGCTCTGAAAGAACTAGAATGTTTTCATTTTCCATACATATAATTTTTTTCTATATCTCTGGAGAATGATGTTCTGTGTATTTTTGAAATATATGGGTAGGACTATGCTTTGTGAAAGAGTCTATTAAAGTTTACCACATTTGATGAGTTTTGTTTGGGAATTAATTAAAACCTGAAGCAAAATTGATCTGACATATAATTATATGTATAATTATTATGGTTAATGTGTCATATAGTAATTAGGCATAATATGAATTTTATTTAGTTTTACTGTTTTTATGTAACATATCCATCATTATTTTAGTCAGCTTGGAAAGAACTATAGGTAAACAATTATCCACATTGTCTGTGAAGCACTTTCATGAGTATTATCTCATTATGTTTATAAATAGGTTATGATATTTATTTCATTTCAGGATAGTAAAGGGGCATTTCAAAAACAAAAAACTACATTTTTTAAAATGAAAAAAAATCCTTTAATTTCAGTAGGGTTAGAAATGAGTACTTTATCCTCTTTTCATGGGTAATTTATCCCTTGCCCACAGATTCAGTTACCATCTCTATGACATTAATTCTCAAATATTCAGAACAGATCTTTCTTTTGAAATCCAGATGTGTTCAGCCAACTTCTGGTCCCAAATGGGTTGCCAAGTGGTAGTAAAAATGTCAGGGTTTTTATAAAATGGGCTAGTGAGGAAGGTGTGTCTTATCTCTGTAGGGCCTGAAGAACTGGTTAGGACCGGGTGTGCCATATGCTTAAAACAGAGTCTCTAGCAGCCCCCACCCCTTGTGCAGGCCGACTTTTAGTTTGTGCTGCCCTGCGGTGCTTATCTGAGCATGCTAAAAGGGGAGGGAGAGTTTCTGTGCCGGTTCCAGGCACCTTCTTGCAACTGCAGGCATCCCCGACTCGCCCCCCGCCCCATCCCACCCCACTCCTTCCCTCCACCCCGCGCACGCTTCTGGCTCAGATTCCCTATCTTAGTGTGCTTGAAGAAAGGGAAAGGAAAGGAATGTGCTTATTATGGTATAC
The DNA here is from genome assembly GCF_037993035.2 of Macaca fascicularis. Taxonomy (NCBI): domain Eukaryota; kingdom Metazoa; phylum Chordata; class Mammalia; order Primates; family Cercopithecidae; genus Macaca; species Macaca fascicularis. The sequence continues at coordinate 109,321,191 of NC_088386.1, forward strand.
TGTTTTTACTGGGGCCTATAGTATGTATGTGAAGTTTGGTGATTACCCAGGAAACTTCCAGCTCTTTGCCCAAGTTGCTTCTCTGTTTTTCATCCTGATCTTCCAGGCTGCTCTTTGTAAGAAGAGAGGTGATTTCTTTGAACTGTGTGAGGTTAGAAAGGGAGCAATTTCTGATCTGCTTTTTGTTAGAAAGAAAGTTTTCTGCCAGGGTCTCTCTTTACCCTAACTATCTACCTAAATGATTTCTTTCTATCTCCTGTAACACTACCTTGCTACATATTTCAGTGATTGTCATCATCACCCATCCTGTTAGGCAAACCAGAAAACTCAAAGCCATCGTTGTTGCTCCTCTACCTCTCTCCCTCTATATCCAATTTACCATCAGATTCTTTATTTTTCTATTCTCAGCTCTCTAATATATTATATCCATGCTTTGCCATGTCTACTGTTGGAACTAACCCCAGTCAAATCACATTCCTCCTTTGTTGGGAGTATTACAATATTCTCTACAAGGTATACCCGCTCAGGAAGCAGAGTGATCTAATTAAAATATAACTATTTTTAGATCAGATCTTTTAGTGACTTCCCACTGTTGTTGCGATGAGGACAATAATCATTAACAAGGTGAACAGGGACTGGGATGTTCTGGCCCCTGCCATTGCTTACTGAATCTTGCAACAAATCCTCTTGTCTCTTTTGTTTTCAGGTGGTTAGATGCACCATGGCCTCTCCTGAGGCTGGGACTTTGCATATGCCCTAACACAACTGAAAATCACCTGTCTTTGAGAGATGGGCTATTGTATCAGCTAGACTAATAAAAATTATTATCCAAATAATCATGTTTATTATTAATTAACAAACATGGAAAAGATACCATGTAAAATATTAGAATTCAGTTTTCTTTTGAAGAGATCTTTTTGAATTAACAGCTTTTAAGGCTATTAGTTCCTATGCATTCTTCAGATATCAGTTCAAGCCTCATTTTCTTAGGGAAGTTTTTCTTCTGTTCACTCTAGCTCAAGTTATGTTTAATTCCCTGTCTCATAGAACCTAAATTCTTGTTTCTTTTTTTCTTAAAACATTGCCTTGGTTTATGGTTCTTGTATTGTAATAATACACTTATCAATATTATTCTTGATCAATATTTATTTCTTCCATTTCAAGCTCTGAGAGATCTGATACTCTGTCTCTTTTTGTCCATTGCTATATCTCCAACCTCTCATAGTGTCTGGTTCATAATGATGAATAATTTTCAAGTCAATGAATATAAAGTGGTAGTAAGTGAGAGAGCTGGGATTTGAAATCAGAGCTGACTCTAAAACTACTATTCTGCAGTGACAGTGTATTTTTAACATATGCATTATAACAATACATTTTATTGGATGTTCAGCACTTGTCTTGGATATATTCAAAAGCAAAACATGAGTCTTAGCTTTTCCAGTTTAAGCAGTTTAATTATATTTTCATAATTTATAACATTAATAAAATTGAAATTAATGGTAAAAGAGATGGTGAGGTGCATATAAAAATGTTTGCAGGATGAGCCACTTAAGTAAGGGAGACCCAGTGGACATCTGCCAGTGGGAGCTGGCTGTGAAAGGCAAGAAGATAGAATGAAGCCCAGTTGCTGTACTTGAGGGACCCAGGCACCAGGCAGTGAGTGTGGCACTGATGGCCCACCTTGGTCTCTCCTGGCCGAGCCTCAAAATAGAGTAGGCAAAGGGAGTCTGTCACAATGAATTGGTTCTATGGGAAGAGTACAGCATATGAAGGGAAACTTCATTGGAATCACATAGGTAGATTTTTTTTATGTTGTTGGCTATTGTGTCCAAAAACATTGCAGAGGAAAGATTAAATATTAAAAATAAAATTGGTTCATTGCTGAGAGAATGTAAAATTTATTCTCATTATCGTTCCATCGATTCCTCTTTTCTTCCCTTCTTTTAACTATTACTCTCTTTCTTCCTCTCCTTCTCCATGACTCGCTATAACCTCTAATTCTTCAGTATGAAAGTAGTGTACATGGACAGAAATCCCTAATATACTTGTTTCTGATGGCAAATGGGGAACGTGTAACCACAACTCTCCAGCGAAATTGAGATCCTGGCCACATAATCTACAGCTTTTTCTCTCTTCTCTATGTAGATTATAATAGTTTTATTTAATAGAAAATAAAATTTATGTATTAATTTCAATTTAAAATTTTTCTTGATGTTAGCAAATTATTGATCATATCTTAAGATAGCAGAGTATATTTCTTACCCAAATTCTAACACTAAAATATTTTAAATATTATTTATTTCATTTGGTTTTTAATCTATATATTTGTATGTTAGTCTATAGGATAATACCAAGATTATATTTTCTCTCTATCTGTCTTGCCATTTGTAACTTTGTGATTTTTACATATTTAAAAGACAGTTAATAGGATTGAAGTTGACACTGCATTTCTATTCCAGATGTTGATGTCTTCAGAATTGCTTTGGAAATTGTCAGATTTCCAAATTAATATCACAGACTTACTTCTTCATCTCTATACTTAATCAAAATTTTCCAATAACTAAAGATATTTGGTCACCAGAAAGACAATTGTAATGCTTAGCAGTGACTTTCTGAGCAGTCTGAGGTGGCTTATTAACCAGAGTCTGCTCAGGCCTCTAGATCTGTTGCTGCCCACACGGAGGGCAGTTTTTCTCATAAGCCTAACTAAGGGCTGAGCTCTTCTTTTACAGTCATTTTGTAATGCACACCCAAAGCTAAAAAAGGAGTGGTCAGTTTAGGTTATTGTCTATTAGAATGGATGAAATTTTGTAATATAAGCACAAATGTATGTATTCTTCCATCTGTTAGACACACATCTTTTTTAGAGTTTTAAACTATATCTGTTTATATTCTATATAGTTTTTTTGATTCTGTGTTATAAACTTCCAGAGTCATTCTAAAGGTCTTGAAATAATCTAGAGTTCATTCTAATATAGTGGAAAAATTATTTTAATGTCTTATCTTTTGAAACACAGATTTCAAAACTACCTAGTTGGCAAATGCCAGAGAATGAAATTTGTTTGTTCAGAGTTTCACTTTTTATTTATTTTCTTACCCCACTAACAAGAGCACCTTGAAGTTCTCTCATCATTAATGAGATTTCTTAAAATATGTGATTCTAAAGTTTTACCTGAGGAAAAAGAAAAACTCACATGTACTTTTGTGGAGTAGCTTAGCTTCAAAATTCATTTTGAAACAATGTTTCCTTTCTTGGTTTTAGCCTTGAAACATACTTTAAAACTCTGTTTACCTCCCTCCCCACCAGACATCCCCTTGTACTGGTAGCTTATCTAATTACGTCCTTACTTAGAAGTTCCAGGGACTAATCTTGAAACTAACCAGGCATGGAGACCTGAAATTCCAGAGATTACCTCAAGGCGGTTTGTCAACAATCTGGCTATTGTTGAGATGATGTCAGTCTATGCTCCAGGTCAGCAGTCCCCAAACTTTTCGGCACCAGGGACTGGTTTCATGGGAGACAATTTTTTTCATGGACGAGGGCAGGGGTTTAGTTTGGGGCCAAAACTGTTCCACTTCTGATCATCAGGCATTAGAATCTTACAAGGAGCTCACAACCTAGATCCCTCACATGCACAGTTTGCAATGGGGTTTGCGCTCCTGTGATAATCTAATGCTCCTACTAATTTGACAGGAGGCAGAGCTCAAGTGGTAATGCTCCCCTGCCCACGGCTCACCTCCTGTTGTGTGGCCTGGTTCCTACCAGGCCACAGACTGGTACCAGGCTGCCACTGGGGTGTTGGCGACCCCTGCTCCAGGTGAACCATGACTCAAGATAGCCACCAGAACAGAACACACACACCTTGTATCCAGCATCACTCCTGCATGCCTTCCATTCCAGGTTCCCCTTTTAAAACCCTTCTCCCCAGTCTAAAGTTTGGAATGGTCTTTTAAGGGAATAAGCTTGTCTATTCCCCAACTACTAGGATTTGAATGAAGTTGCCTCCCTTTCACCATACCTTGCCTCTCATGCTTTCCAGCTCTCAGCAGTGAGCAGCCAGACTTGGCATGTGGTTACACTTTTGTGTGTAAGGTATTTTAAAATCTTCTATATTACGTTAGTATTTATAATATTGTTATAAAGTTCTTTCATGTCTCCCATTGCTAGCTGTGCTTTTAGAAGAATTTGTATGCTGTAATTACATACTTTCTTAGTTATACTCTTCTTGCATATTCAAGTGCTCCCAAAAGTCTTTACCTTTCACTCCATTTTTGATTTACAAACTGAGGAATGCGAATACTTCCTTGTATGTACTTTAATCCCAAACCCTATTAAGGAAGCCTTATTCAGTGTGTGTGGCTAGGGAGACAGTTTCAATGCCTAAGAAGTGAACATAGCAGAAGGAAGAAGCATATATATGTCTGACATACTTTTTTGATGTTTTGAAAAGGTATCATTCCCTTGGTTGTTTCCGCCATTCTTCAGTGTTCCTTAATACATTTTCATTTGAGTTGATTTTCTCTTAGGTATTTTGTAATTTATTTTTTATTTCTTAAATAATTTTGTCTTTTGCTTTCATTTTTTTCCTGAGTTGCTGGCTCTTTTTATTTCTTTTCTCTTTCCTCCTTTTCTGCCTTTAATGTTTAATTTATGTATCCAGGATCTTTTTCCCCAAATTCTTTGAGTGTATTTAACTCAGTTTTGAATTGTGACTTATAGTTTTCTTCTGCTTCATGAATATTTTTGTGAGGGAATTTTTGTCAGTTCAGAGGTAATCAATTGTTTTATTTTAATTTTTGTAACAACCCTCTATGAATTAGTATTTTTTCTTCTGCTTATTTTGGTTGATTTGGTATTGTTTCTAACATTCCTAATTAAGTAATGTCTTCTATCTTATAGCAAAGCTGGTTTGGTAGTGGATTTTTTTGGGTTATGTGTCCTTCCTTTTTTTTTTTTTTTTTTTTTTTTTGTGGTGTAGGATCCTAAATGTTTGCATTGCATTTTTCCCTTTCGTTATTCATCTGCCAAAGAGCATAGCTACTTTTCCTTTTGGCCTTTTCTCCCAGAAATCACGCCTTTTGAAGTCCTTTACTTAACGCTGCATGTTTCTCTAATTTCCTTCCCTGAAATCCTGTCTATCAGGAAATTGTTTCCCTATTTGACTATTGAGGACAGATTTACTCTTTCTGTTGATGGTTATGCTTTGCTAGCATTCCTCTTTTCCGTGCATTTTTTCTCAGGTTGTTCTTCCTCTATGAAGGTTTAGAGGAGGGTGGAGACTTGAGAGATTGCTTACTGGAATTTGGCAGTTTCTTTCTATGTACTTCAGGTAGTTGTATATCTGAGCAGACTATTCTGAAGTTCTAATTTTTGTGGTTTCTTGTACTTCACACTTTTTTTGGTATTATTTTTAGAGGACATATATTGAGATGCCGTTATAGGCATACTTGTTCTTTTAAACGTTTGAGGTTTATAGTTTGAGGCAACAAGCAGAAACTTTAGAATTGATTTATCTACCCAGTGGCTTTTAACATCATGGACATCCCTTTTCTTTTTTTAAAAACCCTTGTATTAAAATCTTTGTGTATTTTTCAAGCCAGGCCAGATTTATTTTTGGTGTTTACATGGTATATACTTTTCTTCACTTTGCTTTCACTATTTTTGCATCTACATATTTTACTTTTGTGTTTTGAACACATCATATGCTTAAATTTTGCTTTTAATGTCTGTCTGACAGCATACTTATTTTGATTAGAGCATTTAGTATACTTACATTCAATGTAATTAGATGACATATTGGGATAAATTTTACTACATACTTTCTTCTTCTTATTCCCTCTTCTCTTATTTTTTTCCTTCCTTGGCCTTTTCCACTAATTTATTACTTTCTTATTGTGTTTTTCCTCTAGTGTTAATAATAGCTTGTTAATATTTAGTGGACATATTACAGATGACTGCTTGAGTCTTTTACTCATCGCATTCTAATATAAACCAGTACTTTTACTTCTTTCCAGGAGCTTAGAACTTTATTTATTCCCTTTCCTTTTTTGCTATTCTACTATTGCCACATTTTCATTTGATTAGATTTTTTATTCTGTAAGACTCCATTATTATTGTTAACACAGCTAATTTTCTTTTAGATATACTCACATATTTACCTATGCCATTTATCATCATTACTTTATATATCCCTGAGTTTGTGTCTGGGATCATTTGCCTTCTAAATGATGAAGATTTAAAAAAAAAAAATCCTTGGCTGGGTGCAGTGGCTCATGCCTGTAGTCACAGCACTTTGGTAGGCCGAGGCAGACAGATCAAGAGGTCAGGAGTTTGAGACCAGCCTGGCTAACATAGTAAAACCCCATCTCTACTAAAAATACAAAAAAAAAAAAAAAAAATAGCTGGGTGTGGTGGCGAGTGCCTGTAATCCCAGCTACTACAGAGGCTGAGGCAGGAGAATCACTTGAATCCAGGAGGCAGAGGTGGCAGTGAGCTGAGATGGCACTACTGCACTCCAGCGTGGGTGACAGAGTAAGACTCAGTCTCAAAAAAAAAAAAAAAAAAAAAAAAAATCCTTAAATGTAAGCCTACTCACAACACATTATTGCGTTTTGTTTAAAAATGCTTTTACCTTCAGTTTTGAAATATATTTTCACTGGGTACACAGTTGGATATTGGTAAATATTTTATTTCAGCACTTTGAAGATACTGTTCCATCATCTTCTGGCTTTCCTTATTCTATTGAGAAGTTGTCTGTCATTCTTACTGCTCCCTCTTTGAATACAATATATCTATATCTCCCTCTGACTACATTTAAAATGTCTTCTTTTTCTATAATAATCAGTAATTATATTTTAACATACAAAAATATGTTTTTCTTTTTATTTATATTACATGTAGTTTATCACGTTTTTTAATTTATGTGTTGATGTCATTTATCAGTTGGGAAAATTCTCAGCCATTATCTCCTAAAATATTGCTTGCTTCTTCATCATTTTCTCTCTATTCCAACCTGGGACTCCAATTTACATTTTTGAAGGGTTTCTCCCCTTTTTTTTTACTACCTTCTATTCTTTTCTGTATCTTTTAACTTCTTCCTATGCCAGCCAGTTGCTTTCTTTGGATCAGTCTTTCAGTTCTCAAATTAAAGGTTGTAACTGATTTCTTTGTTATCTGCATTCTTGTTGGTGAGTTTCTAATGTCCATCATTTCTCCTGGGTTTGGTCATACAGTCTTATGTTTCATATGCCTATTGCTGTTGCTGTTGTTGTTTGGTTTTATTTTTTTCTTTTTGGGTGCAAGACATTATTTCCCTGAGAAATAGAGGGTTAACTTAAGGCTCAAGAGTGATACTATCTTCTTCCAAAGAAATCTTACACTGACATCTAACAGGCAACTATGCTAGAAGCACTATTAATTCCATGTCACCTTAATCCAGTTGGTGATTGAGATGATTTGAAGTTTCACTATAGTCTCTGTAGGTCTAGTCTATTTCTAGGAATGAGAATCATTCTTATTCCTTATATGTAGCCCTCACAGTCTCAATCCAAACCATGGGGTGATCACTGGAACCCATTTCTTGGAAGTCCTTCAGCTTCAATTTTGGTCCTTCTTATTTCAATTTATTTGCTTTCTCCATCAGAATTGTCCGGCAGAAGCCACAGATTCAGAAGAAAATGAACTCTAAGTGCAAGGCTTATCTGCATGCATGTCCCTCTTCTCTTGGATTGTGAATCTATTATTCTTCACTACATTGCTACATTATCCAATGCTTTCAAACACATTTATTTTTTGTTTATATTTTGACCATATTTGCTACTTGATTTTCTACATAACCTTGTTCATCATTACTGAAAATCTCCACAGCTTTAAGGAAAAATATAAGTTTACATTTCTATAATTGTGTGTAGATTTTACCCACACTGAATAATTTGAAATGGTATATTATTGTTGAAAAATCAAATATATGTTCTAGAATCATATTCTTGGCCAGAGATTTCAGTCCCTCCACTGTATGTGAAAGTCCAATTGTTTTATCTGGTCTTCCTCTTTCTTCATGGTCTTCTGCCACTCACCTTTGCAGACTTTCCATTCCTGTCTACTTCTGCTATCTGTTTATTTGTTTTCAATTGCATTTACATTTTTTTCCTTCCATACTCTGTCTGTAAAGATACCTGCAGTAGCAGGATTTGATTTTCCTTGAGTCCAAATTATTTTTTTAGATTATTGCATGTTGTTTGCTCCCATCTTCTCCAAATATAATACCATTTTCTGTGTGCAACACTGTGAATCCCTTGAGCTTGTAATTAGTTGATCTATATCCACAGAACAAGTGTAATACCACTGTATCAGGATGTATCCATACCAGGGCCTCTACCCCTTTTTAGTTTTTTTCCCTCTGCTGAAAATTACATGGCCGTAAATAAATGTGCTTTACTTCCTTTTATGTGCTTGCTAATGTTGCAGGGACCCTCAATCAGGAATAAAAAGGAATCACTTGCCAAAGAGATTAAGCTAATTTTGACCATAAGAAAAATGTTTGCAATCATTTAAACAAGGTTATCTTGAATTGTCACTCTTTAATCTTTGATTTTGTTATGAATGCATAGTAAATTTGATATACATGTGCATGGCTAGAAGTCAAAAGATAGAACTTAAATCAGACTCTCTGAAAGGTATTACTAAAATATGTTATGGCTTAAAATCGTAGTTACGTAATGCTACAGTTGGTCACAGTAAATCAGTAAATGTATTTTTTAGAGCCACTAAATCTTTCACACTCATTATCATTCTATAGTGCAAAAATGAATAATGTTTTCAGCAAGTATCTTATAGTACCTACCACCTAGTGACTGAATTAGGGAAATAACATTCCTAAGTAAGTTCACGTACAAAAATATAAATTATAATTTTACTTTCATGCCATTTCTACCTCAGAAGAATAGGTTGAATCTATTCCATGAATGAAACATAAACAAGACATTCACTTGTAGTAGAGCCATTTGTTCACTAAATACACATTTATACAGTGAATATTATACATAAGATATTTTGCTAGAGAGACAAAAATGAATAATATGCCATCCTTGTTTGGAGTAGCTCATAGGTGAATAGAAGGACTATGCAATGACACAATTCCAATGTTCTGTAATAAATGCAGTTCTACATTAATAACAGAGGCAGCAAAAAGGAAGAGGTAATATGACATGGCTTAGTATAGGGTATTACGTTTATTGGAGCAGTATAAGATAATGTTAGAGAGATAGACTTGAGTTATCCCTATGGATGATCTTGTAGAGCAATCTTAGGAATTTAAACTTTTTCCAGTGGGTAGCAGAGTGCCATTTGATGGTGATACATAGACAAATGATGTGCAAGTATGTATGTCTTTTAGTAATGTTATTTTGTGTGAGAAATCTGTTAAGCAGGGAGACATGTTAGAGGCTGCAGCAACATCTTGTGAAAACAATGAAACCTATAATAAAGGAGTAAGTGAATAGAGAATGAGCAATGGATTTTTAATATGTGATTTGAGCAAGCTTAAAATAATTAGAATAGTGGCACATTTCAGGTTGGCAAGTGCCATTAATCAAAATCATGAAAGCAAGAAGAGGAACTAATTTAAGTGAAAGTTAAAAGAAATGTTTAGGGGTAGAGAGAGGAACAACCAGGTAGAATTAGATGAAGCCAGCAAAGATACAATAGGATAAGCCCTAGGCATGGACTTATGCTATAGGAATAAATGAGGAATAAGAAAAGATACAGATGGTTGTGGACTCAGGAGAAGCTCAATGTTTAAGGGACATGGATGTCTGTGTATGTGTATGTGTATGTGTATGTGTATGTGTATGTGTATGTGTATGTGTATGTATGTGTAGTATTCTGCTTACTAAACTAAATACAGTGACAATGCCTGGACAGGCCAGGGAAATTGTTGGTTAACATTAGATTTTCTGTCATAAATGAGATGTTGAAAAAAATGTTGAAAACATTGTATTCTGATTATGACTTAAAGTGTTGATGGTGACACATTCACAGCAAATGAATAAGAGGCAAGGCATTGTGTAGTGCAGTTTTTAAAGGATTGACTTGTTATCTTACCCCATGCTGTCAAAGACCACTTCTACAGAATTGCTGGACTTTTGGAGTGAGGACAGGGAATTCCTACAGTCAAAAGCAATATGTTACATTAAACAGAGCCCACATAACTATGCAGACAGTATATGGAGTTAATTTCAGCTGGACACTATTATATTCAGTCATTACTAATTGACGCCTCAGTCATGAAAGAACCTCAGTGCAATCTCTAGAAATTGGATGGCTTCCTATTGTAAGCCTTTTTGAGGAGTTGTATACAAAATAAGTTTTTGATTGTATTTGGAGGAGATCACATGTTAGTTGGGGGTTTGATAAGATTAGACTCTGTGTCCCTACCCAAATCTCATCCTGAATTGTAATCCCCATAATCCCCATGTTTTGAGGGTGGAACAGGTGGAGATAATTGAGTAATGGGGGTGGTTTTCCCCACGCTGTTCTCTTGATAGTGAGTTTCACGAGATCGGATGGTTTTATAAGCATCTGGTATTTCCCCTGCTTGCACTCACTCCGTCCTGCTGCCCTGTGAAGAAGGTGCCTGTTTCTCCTTTGCCTTCTGCCATGATTGTAAGTTTCCTGAGGCCTCCCTAGTGATGCGGAACTGTGAGTCAATTAAACCTCTTTCCTGTATAAATAACCCAGTCTCAGGTATTTCTTCATAGCAATGTGAGAACGGACTAATGGATTAATGGTACCACAGAGAGTGGGTGCTGATATCAAGATACCCCAAAATGTGGAAGCAACTTTGGAACTGAGTAATAGGCAAAGGTTGAAACAGTTTGGAGGCTCAGAAGAAGACACAAAGATTTGGGAAAATTTGAAACTTGCTAGAGATTTATTGAATGGTTTTGACTAAAATGCTGATAGTAATGAAGTCCAGGCTGAGGTTGTCTCAGATTTAAATGAGGAACTTGTTGGGAACTGGAATGAAGGTCACTCTTGCTATTCTTTAGCAAAGAGACTGGCAACGTTTTGCTCCTGCCCTAGAGATCTGTGGAACTTTGAACTTGAGAGAGATAATTTAAGATATCCGGTGGAAGAAATTTCTAAGCATCGAAGCATCAAAGAGGAAGTAAGCGTAAAAGTTTGGAAAGTTTGCAGCCTGGCAATGTGATAGAAAAGAAAAACCTATCTTCTGGGGAGAAATTCAAGCCAGCTGCAGAAATTTGCATAAGTAACAAGGAGCTGAATGTTAATCACCAAGATAATGGAGAAAACGTCCTCAGGGCATGTCAGAGACAGTCTTGGTAGCCCCTCACATTACAGGCCTGGAGCTCTAGGAGGAAAAATGGGTTCATTGAATGGGCCCAGGGCCCCCTGCTGTGTGCAGCCTAGGGCTTGGTGCCCTGCATCCATCCCAGCTACTCCAGCTGTGGCTAAAAGGGGCCTAGGTACAGCTCAGGCTGTAGCTTCAGACAGTGCAAGCCCTAGGCTTTGGCAGCTTCCACATGGTGTTGAGCCTGCAGGTGAACAGAAGTCAAGAATTAAAGTTTGTGAACCTCTGTCTAGATTTCAGAGGATGTATGGAAATGCCTGGATGTCCAGGCAGAAGTTTGCTTCAGGGGTGGAACCATGTGCATCCATGTGAAGAGACCACCAAACAGGCTTTGTGTGAGCAATAAAGCTTTTTAATCACCTGGGTGCAGGCGGGCTGAGTCCAAAAACAGAGTCAGTGAAGGGAGATAAGGGTGGGGCTGTTTTATAGGATTTGGGTAGATAAAGGAAGATTCCAGTCAAAGGGGGGTTGTTCTCTGGCGGGCAGGAGTGGGAGTCACAAGGTGCTCAGTAGGGGAGATTTTTGAGCCAGGATGAGCCAGGAAAAGGAATTTCACAAGGTAATGTCATCACTTAAGGCAGGGACCGGCCATTTTCACTTCTTTTGTGGTGGAATGTCATCAGTTAAGGTGGGGCAGGGCATTTTCACTTCTTTTGTGATTCTTCAGTTACTTCAGGCCATCTGGGCGAATACTCGAATACTCGCAAGTCACACAGGATGCGATTACTTGACTTGGGCTCAGAGGCCTGATAGAACCCCCATGGAGAAACTCTGCTAGGGTAGTGCAAAAGGGAAATCTGGGGTTGGAGCCCCCATACAGAGGCCCCACTGGTGTTGCAGCTTTTTTGCTTCCGTAGTTCAGCAAGTGGGAGGGTCTGGCTTCCAGCAGCTTCTTCACTCCGATAGATCAGTGACCATCTGTTCCACAGTGGAATCTATTTCAGTGACCTTCACTGCCGAAGGAGTAGAAAGTACAGTGTATTGTCCCTCCCAATCTGGTCCTAGAGAGGGAGAAAGAGAAGGAAGAGTCTTTACCAGTACTAAGTCCCCTGGGTTGAATAAAGGTGGCCTTGGTTCATGGGTTTTGGGCCTTTGACAGTTGTTTCCATTCCTGCAGGAAATGGATCAAAGAATTTACATGGTTAATCAAGTCAGAAGTTACATGGTTAATCAAATCAGAGGTTTCTTGGTCTAGAAGGAAATCACTGGTGAGAAAAGGCTGTCTTTACATCATTTCAAAGGAAGTGAACTCAGCTTCGAAAGGGTGTTTCTAAAACATAGCAGGGCCATGGGCATGAGAGTAATCCAGGGGAGATGAGTCTCTTGAGAAAGTTTTCTAAAGTGCCTTTTGATAATATCATGTTTCTTTTCTGCCTTTCCCAAAGATTGTGGTCTCCAAGCACCATGAAGATGGTACTGTATACCTATTGCTTTTGAGACTCCCTGGGTGACAGCCACCTTGAATGAGAGGCTGTTATTGCTCTGAAGGTACTTAGGGAGTCCAAAGTGAGGAATTATCTAGTTAATTAGTACTTCTGTCACATCAGAGACTTTCTCTGACATGAAAATGCTTCTATCCAGTTAGTGAAGGTGTCTACCCATACCAGGAGGTACTGGATGCCCCTTATCTTTGGAGTATGGATGAAATCCATTTGCTAGTGTTCTCCCAGGTAGCCTCCCATTCTTTGGGTTCCAGAGGGGAGATGCCATTGACGGGGGGGATTATTTTTAAGGCAAGTCTCACAAGCATTAATGACCTGTTTGACCATTTTTACCCGACAACCACCTTTGGGCCAATTGGTAGGTTTTATCCTTTCCTACGTGGTAGGCTTGGTGAAAGATTTTAAGAACTTTCCATTGACTGGAATTTGGTAGATGAAGTTTGCCATCCTCCAATTGTAGCTGAAAGGTATATCCCTGAGAGGAGGCCCATACTGTTTTTGCAGGAGAGTACAGGTGTTTTGTTTCTTTTATGGAGCCCTCCCAGATTAGAGGGGCCTCAAGTGGATCAGAAATCCGTGGTACTCTAACTGCCAATTTAGCTGCTTGATCTACCAGTTTATTTCCCTCAGCAATTTCATCTATCTCCTTTTAGTGGCCTTTACAATGTATTATGCCACTTCCCGTGGAAGGAAAACCAAGGACAATAGTCTGTTAATTTCCCAATGGTATTTAATGAGAGACCTATTAGCTGTGAGGAAGTCTCTCTGTCTCCCAGATCATGGCATGGGCATCCAGGATTGGGAAAGCATACTTAGAATCAGTATAAATTTTAACAGCTTTCCCTTTACTTAATTCAAACACCCTCATGAGGGCATTTAACTCAGCTAGCTGAGCACTTGTGCCAGAGAAAACAGGTGCACTCACAATAGTGTCACTCAGGGTGACTACGAAACTCTCCTTTATCCCTTGTTCTACAAAAGAACTTCCGTCTGTAAAGAGAGTCCATTCTGCATCCTCTAAGGGGGTTTCTTTGAGGTCCTCTCTAGCTGCATAGGTTTACACTACTATCTGTTCACAGTCATGTTCAGGCTTCCCAACTTTCTCTGGGAGGAAGGTGGCTGGGTTTAGGAGAGCCAGGTTCTTCACTGAACTGTAGATACCTCCAATAGCAGAGCTTGATATTTGAGGAGGCAATTGTTTGTTAGCCAGAGACTCCCCTTAAAAGACAGCAGTCCTGCCAGGTTATGTGGGGTATAAATGGCTAGGTTCTTCCCCATGATTAACTTAGTAACCTTTGGCACCAGCTAAGCTACCACTGCAACTGTCCAGAGGCAGGTCAGTCATCCTTTAGCCAGTAAATCAAGTTCCTTGTTCAAGTAGCCCATGGGCTGCTGGGCTGGGCCTCAGACCTAGGACAGAACTCTGTGATGGTTAATATTGAGTGTCAACTTGATTGGGTTGAAGTATGCAAAGTATTGTTCCTGGGTGTGTCTTTGATGGTATTGCCAAAGGAGATTAACATCTGAGTCAATGGACTGGGAAAGGCATACCCACCCTCAATCTGGGTGGGCACAATATAATAAGCTGCCAGCATGGCTAGAATAAAAGCAGGCAGAAGAATGGAAAAGACTAGACTGGCTTAGTCTCACAGCCTACATCTTTCTCCTGTGCTGGATGCTTCCTACCCTTGAACATTGGACTCCAAGTTCTTCAGCTCTGGGACTCAGGGACTCAGGCTGGCTTCCTTTATTCTCAGCTTGCAGATGGCCTGTTGTGGAACCTCACTTTGTGACTGTGTGAGCCAATGCTCCTTAATAAAGTCCCCTTTATATTTACATCTATCCTATTAGTTCTGTCCCTCTAGAGAACCCTGACTAATACACCTTCCTCGCTGATACCTAAAGATTTAACATCTTCCCTATGGGAAGACTAAGGGCTCGTACCTCAAGCAAGGCTTGTTTCAATTGGTGAAAGTCTCTTTTAGTCTTTGGTTCCCCAATTATGGAGTGAGTCTTAGCTGCCTGAGTTTCTTTCATTAGGTGATATAAGGGATGAGCTATCTCACTGTGCCCAGGTATCCATAATCTGCAGAATCTTGTAATGCCCAAGAACCCCCCCAGTTGTTTGAGGGTTTAGGGAGGGGAAAGTAGGAGATGGGCTTAATCCTTTATTCACCTGGTGCCCCGGTCTCCTCTGGCAAGAGCAGACCTAGATACTTCACTGAAGTGTGACATAGCTGAGTCTTAGATTTTGAGATCTTATATCCTCTGTTAGCCAGAAAGTTAAGAAGAACCTTACTGCCTTCCTGAGTGATTTCCTCAGTTAGGACACAACAGAAAATGTCATCTACATATTGTAAAATTTTAACCTGAGGATAAATGAACTCAGAGAGACCCCTTGTCAACGCTTGCCCAAACAGGTGGGGGCTGTCTCAGAATCCCTGAAGTAACACCATCCAGGTTAGCTGGGTGGTCTGGTTGGAGGGATCCTCGAATGCAAACAGATATTGAGAGGAGGGGTATAGTGATATGTAGAAAAAGGCATTCTTTAGGTCTAGGACTGTGAGCCATTTAGTTCCCTCAGGTATTTGAGTTAGCAAAGTGTAGGGATTGAGAACTACCAGATATATCGGAACCACAGCCTCATTAATGAGGTGGAAGTCCTGGAGCAGTCTCCATTCCCAGTTGGATTTCTATGCTCCCAATATTGGGGTATTATAAGGGCTTTTGCAGTGTTTGAGGAGGCCCTGCCTCTTCAAGTTATCAATGATGGCTTCTAGCCCTTTCCTAGCTTCTGGTTTTAGGGCTCACTAAACTAGCTTCTGGTTAGTGAAGGAGGTGGGATGCTAAAGGTGGAATCGTACCAGTGTGGTGGTTGTGGCTTGACCAATTTTCCCTTGAGCTGCCAAAACTTCTGGATTAGTATTAGTCTCTGCCAATGGGAGACAAAGAGTCTGCCTTGGAGCCCTAAGGATGGTAGTTCCCTTAAGAGGTAAAATATCCCTGTATAGCAGAGGAGTTGGCCTTCCAGCATGATTTCAAAGGCATGAGTAAGCAAGAGGTTTCCCCAACTGCAAGTGAGTGGTTGGGAAAAATATCAGGTTAAAGTTTTTCTTGAGATGCCCCTCATAGGCATGCTAAGGGAGGAGGGGAGGCCTGGATTGGAGAGAACAGAAATGACTGTGCTGGTATCCAAGAGGAGGTTCACTTTCCTCTCTTCAACTTTCAGAGTCACTCGGGGCTCCTGAATGGTAATGACACTTCAAGTTATTGGAGCCAGGGAGAGGAGCCCAAGGACCCCTCAGTTCTGCTGGACTATTTGTGAGTCAGGCTCTGGACTCAGTGACCTGTATCTCTGGGGACAGTCCACCCTCCAGTGGTTCCCTCCAGAGATTGGACAGGGTCGGGGTGACTTCCTCATGCTACCTGGGCAGTTGTTAAGGTGCCCTGGCTTGCCACATTTGTAGCAGTTATCAGGTGCATCTCAGGGATTCTGGATTTTTAAGCCTGCAAGGCAGCCATTAGAGCCTCTGCCTTTTCTCTTCTGTCTCCTCTCTCTCTCTTGAGTCTCCTCCTGATCCCTGTTGTAAAAGACCGAAATAGCCACTTTCAGGAGGTTCTCTAAAGTGCTATCTGCTCCCATGACCTGCTTCTGCAGCTTCCTCCTGATACCAGGGACTGTCTCCTAAACTTACTCTTTAGGATTAGTTGTCCCTCAAATGAATTAGGGGATAGGGGTACCAAGGCTTCTCTTAGACTTTCCAGAAAGGAAATGGGTCATCTGACCCCTGGTCTATCATGGATAGTTTGGAGTAATTGAGAGGCTTAGTTCTAGTCCTTCGTAAGCAACCAATATGCACATCTGAAAGTGTTTCCTCCTCCATTCTCCCATGTTGTATTAGCCAGGGTTCTCTAGAGGGACAGAACTAATAGTATATATATATATATATATATATATATGTGTGTGTGTGTGTGTGTGTGTGTGTGTGTGTGTATAAAATATCTCCTATAATATACATCCTATAATATATCCTATTTTGTATATATATCTCATATGTATCTCATATATATCTCATATGTATTTTGTATATATATGATATATATATATACACACATATATATATATGGGAGTTTAAGTATTAACTTACAAAATCACAAGGTCACAATAGGCCATCTGCAAGCTGTGGAGCAAGGAGAACCAGTTCGAGTCCCAAAACTGAAAAATTTGGAGTCCGATGTTCCAGGGCAGGAAGCATTCAGCATAGGAGAAAGATGTAGGCTGGGAGGCTAGGCCATCTGGTCTTTTCACATTTTTCTACTTGCTTTATATTATAGCCACACTGGCAGCTGATTAGCTTGTGCCCACCCAGATCAAGGGTGGATCTGTCTTTTCCAGCCCACTGATTCAAATGTTAATGTTCTTTGGCAACACCCTCACAGACACACCCAGGATCAATACTTTGCATCCCTCAATCCAATCAAGTTGACACTCAGTATTAACCATCACAAGTTGACCCCTTGTCAACTTGAATCCATACACATGTCCTGAGATTACACATAATCAAATAGAGACAACAATAAGGTCATAATTACACCTAACATAATAAAACTATCCTTTGTACATCTGGAAATGCACCAATCCCCAACCCAAATACTATTACATAAAGTTAACAATACTTAAAAGCTGATGTGAAGTCAATAAATCTTATGTCACATGATGGAGGAGAAAGGAAATAAAATGAAGATATTTTCTTAGTACAGGTGTATACATACACAAACATGCTTTAATGAAAGAAGGAGGAAATACGACAATTACAGTCCTCATTTCTGCAGCTGGTCACATGGTCATAGCTGGTATTGATGACTATCTTCTTCAACTACCAATTCTGTATTCCCTTTGCCTTCAGCAAGTGCCTCAGCAGGTCATGATTTTTTTTTTTTTTCCCCCCTGGTGGAATGACCCAAACCTTCATTCCTGAAGGGTCTGGGTCATTTGTAGTCCCACCTGGGTTGAGGTGTTACAGTTTCCCATTGACATTAATCACAGGGCATGGTAATACTGTGAGATGCCCTAATGGATCTCCTATATTCCATGTATACTCTTCCTTACCTTTGTTGTGTAATACTAGACTGATTTCATCTTGATAATCCAAGTCAATCACATCAGCCAACACTGTAACTCCCTTCTTAACCTGTTGTCGTAAAGGTAGGAGGAGCCCAGAGTATCCAGGTGGCAATCTTAACATCCAGTTTAGTGAATCATTGTTGTGTCTCCTGGTGGAAGTGTTCCCCTCTCCAGAACTAAGACTTCTAGACTAGTAGAATGTAATGCCATGGGAACAGGAAGCAAGAATTTTGCTAGTGGATCACTAGAAATGTTGGTGAGTGGTGCCACTTCCACTTCCACCCCTTGATTCCTGGACCTGTGAATCCTGGCTATGGGAGAAACAGTACCATATATTGGATGCTGATTCAGAACATATTGGCCTTCTGGAGAACTTTGCCTCATCCAAGCAAAGTATTGTCACCTAGTTGGCATTGTAATTGTGACTTCAAAAGGCCATTGCACGGTTTTTATCAATCCAGCTGCTTCAGGATGATGGGGAACATAGTAAGACCAGTGAATTCTGTAAGCATGATCCCACTGCCCCACTCTTTTAGCTGTAAAGTGAGTGCCTTGGTCAGAGGCAATACTGTGTGGAATACCGTGATGGTGGATAAGGCATTGTGTGAGTCCATGGATGGTAGTCTTGGCAGGAGCACTGTTGTCAGGATACACAAACCCATATCCGAAGTAAGTGTCTATTCCATTGGGCACAAACCTCTGCCCTTTCTATG
Organism: Macaca fascicularis; assembly: GCF_037993035.2. Taxonomy (NCBI): domain Eukaryota; kingdom Metazoa; phylum Chordata; class Mammalia; order Primates; family Cercopithecidae; genus Macaca; species Macaca fascicularis. Next base: position 109,339,843 of record NC_088386.1, read on the forward strand.
ATTGAAGAGGTTCAGTATAATCAACCTGCCACCAGGTAGCTGGTTGATCACCCTGAGGAATGGTGCCATATTGAGGGCTCGACATTGGTCTCTGCTGCTGGCAAATTGGGCACTCAGCAGTAGCCATACCCAGGTCAGCCTTGCTGAGTGAAAATCCATGTTGCTGAGCCCATGCATAACCTCCAATCCTCCCATCATGGCCACTTTTGTCATGGGCCCATTGAGCCATGACAGGTTTGGCTGGGGAAAGAAACTGAGTGGTGTCCACAGAACGAGTCATCCTATCCACTTGGTTATTAAAATCCTCCTCTGCTGAGGTTACCCATAGGTGAGCACTCACATGGGATACAAATGTCTTCACAGTTTTGACCACTTAGCGAGTTCCATCCACATATCTCTACCCCAAATTTCTTTGTCACCAATTTTCCAATCATGCTGCTTCCACATCTCTGATCATCCAGCCAAACCATTGGCTACAGTCCATGAATCAGCATATAATCATACATCTAGCCATGTCTCCATCCACGCAAAGTGCACAACCAGGTGCACTGCTCATAGGTCTGCCCACTTTACCCTGTAAAAGAATTCCCTTTACCACTGTCCTTCAGGGATGTCCTAGAAAGGGACTGTAGTGCTGCAGCTGTCTACTTTTGGGTGGTACCTGTATATTGTGCAGAACCATCTGGGAACCAGACCCTAATCTTATCTTCCTCTATCAACTGATCATAGGTAACTCCCCATGAGGCCATCAGTGCAGGCTGGGGAAGAGAAGGTACAGTGGCAGGAGGGGAGCATTTGAGCCACTTCCTCATGTAACTTACTTTTGCCTTCGGAACCTGCTTGAGCCCAATCACGTATATACCACTTCCATTCGATGACGGAATGCTGCTGCTCATACCCCACTTTATGACTAGATGGGTCAGAAAGCACCCACTTCATGATAGACAGTTCAGGTCACATGGTGACTTGATGACCCATAGTCAAACGTTCAGTTTCCACCAAAGCCCAGTAACAGACCAAGAGCTGTCTCTCAAAAGGAGAGTAGTTATCTGCAGAAGATGGCAGGGCCTGCTGCAAAATTTTAGAGGCCTCTGCTGTGACTCACCTATGGGGGCCTGCCAGAGGCTCTAAGCTGAGGTGGACAGCTGCCACTGTCACCTCAAGCACTATTGAATTTGCTGAGTCATATGGCCCAAGTGGCAGAGCAGCTTGCACAGCATCCTTGACCTGTTGCAGGGCCTTCTCCTGTCCTGGAGCCCACCCAAAACTGGCAGCCTTTCGGGTAACTTGATGAATAGGTCAGAGTAACACACCCATATGAGGAATGTCTTGCCTGCAAAATCCAAATAGGCCCTCTAGGCATTGTGCCTCTTTCTTGATTGTAGGTGGGGCCAAATTCAGCAACTTATCCTTCACCTTAGAAGGAATGTCTTGAAAGATCCCACACGACTGGGCCCCTAGAAAGTTTACTGAGGTAGAAGTTCCCTAAATTTTAGTCACATTTATTTTCCATCTTCTGGCATGCAAATATCTCACCAATAAGCGCTGTGTGTTTGCTACTTCTTGCTCACTGGATTTAATCAGTATAAGACATGAATGTAATGAACCAGTGTGACATCTTGTGAAAGTAAAAAGCAATCAAGGTGTCTCCGAAAAAGATTATGACACAAAACTGGAGAGTTGATATACCCCTGAAGTAGGACAGTAAAGGTATATTGCTGGCCTTGCCAGCTGAAAGCAAATTGCTTCTGGTGGGCCTTATGGACAGGAATGGAGAAAAAGGCATTTGCCAAGTCAATGGTTGCATACCAGGTACCAGGAGATGTGTTAATTTTCTCAAGCAATGAAACCACATCTGGTGCAGCAGCTGCAAATGGAGTCACCACTTGGTTACGCTTTTGATAATCCACTGTCATTCTCCAAGATCCATCTGTCTTCTGCATAGGCCTTATGGTAGAGTTTAACAGGAATGTGGTGGGAATCACCACCCCTGTGTCTTTTGAGTCCTTGATGGTGGCACTAATCTCCATAATCCCTCCAGGGATATGATATTGTTTTTGATTTCCTATTTTTCTAGGTAGAGGCAGCTCTAATGACTTCCATTTGGCCTTTCTCACCATAGTAGCCCTCACCTTACCAGTCAGAGAGCCAATGTGAGAGTTCTGCCAACTGCTAAGTATGTCTATGCCAATTATGTGTTCTAGCACTGGAGAAATGACCACAGGATGAGTCCAGGGGCCTAGTGGATGTACCACAATTCAGACCTAAGCTAAAACTCCGTTAGTTACCTGACCTCCATAACCCCCTACTTTAACTGGAGGACCACAGTGACATTTTGGGTCGCTAAGAATCATGTCAGCTCAGAGCCACTGTCCATTAGTCCCCGAAATGTCTGATCTTTTCCCTTCCTCCAGTGCAGTTACCCTAGTGAAAGGCTGGAGGTTTCCTTGGGGAAGGATGGGAGAAAGATTAACAGCATAAATTGTCAGTGGTGTAGTGGGGGTCCTTCCTCAAGAGGTCTTGGCTTCCCCTTCATTCAGAGGGTTCTGTGTCTATAAACTGGCTCAAGTCTGGAATTTGATTGAGGGGCCATGATTCTCTGTTTTTATAATTCAAATTTGTTTTTTGTCTTTTCTACCTAGAAGTTTTCTGCTTATATAAATTAAGTAGAAATACGGTAGGTTTCCTATCAATTTCATTTCCAGGAACTCCATGATTAATTAGCTAGTGCTAGAGCTCTACTCGAGTCAGATTATTCTGATTGCTTCTTTGTCTCTGCTACCCTTTATGGTACCTGTGCTCACCTTGTTTTTGACGGTTGAGTGCCGTCACTTGGTCCCTGACATCTCAGGATCCAATTATTCCCATTGTATTTAAATTTTGTAGATTAGTTACTGCGGTTCCCACTATTAGATCTGACATACAGAGAGGAGCAATTACAGGGCTCTTCAAAGATGCAGGTGCTGCCCTCACAAATCTATTTTGCAAGACATTGGTCAAGGTTATATCTTCTGGACCCTCTCAGCTAGGATGAGTAGGTGTAAAGTGACTAATACACTCCAGCATCCCAATCTCCCTAAGCCTTTGAATCCTTTCCTCCATATTAAACCAAGGGAAATCAGGCACAGTGGGCCATCTTTTAATCCATATTTCAGCTAATCAAGCAAATAAACTACTAGAACCTTTTTAACTCCCCAAGCTGCAATATTAAATGTAGAGTCCCTACTTAGGGGGCCCAAATCAATAAATTTAGACTGATCCAACTCTATGTTTCTTCCACCAGTATCCCACACCCTTAATATCCATTCCCATGCACGTTCTCCCAATTTCTGTTTATATAAATTAGAAAACTCAAGCAGTTATTTTCGAGTGTAGTACACCTCCTCGTGCTCACACTCTCAACCTCATCTCTGGGGCCTGCCGGGACTTTAGTCTAGTTTTAGGTATAGAAGCAAACGGGTGTTGGGGGTGACTCCTGAGAAGAATCAACATTATTTTTTTCCTGGCAACTGCCTCAGGGGAAGTCATCACTGTTGCTTCAGGCAGCGCAGGGTTTATCTCTTCAGACAAAGGTGGAAAGGCTGATGGCAGCATTGGTTAGGGAGGGGATGTTGCCACGACTGGGCATGGGAATGCTGTTCCTTCTGGCAAAAAAGGTTCATCAGAGTTTACAAACTCAGTGTCCCCATCTTCATCAGCATCCTTCCACATGTTCCCCTTCCAAGTTGCAGGGTCCCATTCTTTTCCAATCAATGCTTTCACTTTAACGGTAGACACCTGGCAAGGCTGTGCATGCACTTTTTGTTGCAGGTCAGCCACTCACATGATAAGAGCCTCTGTCTGTTTTTTCCACAATTTCAGCTCATTCTCTACAGGAGATAGGTCTCTCACTCAGGGAAATCTTAGCAGATTTGAGGCTCAGTATCTGCTTCTGGAGCTGGGAGATAGAATCCCTGAGTTCCTCATTTTCTTTCATCACTTTGTCTACTGAACTGAGGAGCAACCAACCAGCTTTATTACATTCCCCATATATGATCAAAGGTATTATGTATAGAGTCACTTAACTCCTTGCCTCTCACGTTTGGTGAGTCAGGAGTGTCAAATGCATTTATTTTGCATATTTCTATGAACAGTTCACACCAAGGACTGTCAGTGTTCTCCATACTATTAGTAAGTACAGTCTTTAGCATTTTTGAGTCTAATCATATTAAACAGCCAGCTCCAGAAACCCTAAAACCAATGAAACAACTCCATCCTTAATATTCTGTTCCTCTAGAACTCCTGGTACCAAAATCTGTATTAGCTAGGGTTCTCAAGAGGGCCAAAACTAATATGAGATATACTGGCAGCTGATTAGTTGGTGCCCACCCAGATTAAGGGTGGGTTTGACTTTCCCAGCCCACTGACTCAAATGTTAATCTCCTTTGGCAACACCCTTACAGACACACCCAAGATTAATATTTTGCATCCTTCAATTAAATGAAGTTGACACTCAGTATTAACCATCACACATGTCATCATTGGGGTCCCATTTAGGGTCCTCCAATGGTACTGCTGTTTTTCCAATTGTATAAGGCTCTTCCCCTTCCTTGGCACTATATGAGATACAAAGCTCATCCCCAAACGTCTCTGCCACTTGTAGGGCTGTCTGCTTCTCAGCAGTAGTCAGGGTTTGATTCCAAAGTAACATTACATTCTTCCAGGAGAGTTCAAATACTTGGGTTAAATTCTGGAAACCTCTATATAACTGTCCGGGTCATCTGAAAACTTGCCAAGATTCCCCTTAATTTGTCTTAAGTCCTGTAGAGTTCAGGAGACCTGTATCTTAATGAGGTTATATTCACAAGGCATTTCATGTAGGGGCATGAGCAAGGCTTGTACCTCCCTAAAATGATTTTTAGAATGGAGGCAAAATAATATAAGACGTTTTTTCTTCAAAGTCTGAGGGCTCACAGGAGTCCCAGTGATTCAGGATACACTTGAGGGGAGTGCAGGCTGCAGATGGTTTGTTACCCACCTGAAAAGACAGAGGGGAGAAAAGTCTCTTAGTCTCTCCCTTGCTCATCTTGAATTTGAAGCATCCCTCAAATCTCAGTACCTGGTACTGGAACTATGGATGGACTCTTGGTGCTTATGCCATGGTTGTGAGCATGACTTTCCCCCATGAAGCAGGAAGGACTAGTCGGCAGGGATAGTCATGCTTACCTGCACTGTGTCCTAGCCTTCTGTTGTTGATTTCCTGTGGTTCCTCAGATCTAGTTTTCCTTTTAGGGCTCCAAACCAAAGCATAAAAAATACACTGGAGTAATAGTAATGTGACGCTATGAAAATAGATCCTTCTCAGACAAAGGAAAGAAAAGGAATCCTGGGAACTGGGGACCTGGCCAAATAAGATGTCTCCCAAAAGGAAAAAATCAATCCTTCACATAGAAAAGCTCCTTGTATTTTCAGGATTATGCTGATTCCTGACATGGTGGGGAACAAACAAACAAACAAACAAAACAAACTTAAATGCTGAGGAGGGAAGATCCCTGGGGGAAGTAGTCTCTTGCACTATGCTAATGGGTTTCTTCAACAGGGGAAAGAAAGCTCTCTTAATTTTTACATCCCCCTGTTTCTAAGAATAGACAGAAACAACATTGTTCAGGATTACGCTCCTGATGACTAAACCAAGTATTCATTCTAGCCACTAATACTATTTTTTTTGGGTTGCAAAAACACCTGTTACATTGTATATAAAGAGGGGATAGCAGCCACAGGAGTCTTGAAAGAAAGAAAATGTGATAGGAAAGGCTGAGAGTTTTTTTGCAACACCTGAACAGACTGTCGGGAATTGGAGCCAATCCAGGAGTCTTCTGGTAATGTCGAGGTGTGGCCTTGGCCAGATACCTTCAATTGCCCCAGGACCTTATTCTGATCCCACATGACAGCTAGACTTCTGGAAGCGGAGCTGGATTGGATTAAAATGAACATCCCCTAACACCTGAGGGTGAAGGGGGATTGACAAGATCCTCCCCAGCAAGCCTGTTCTCTGAATCTTATAGACCAGCAGCTGCACTATCTACTTTTAACTGGCTGACAGAGGCCCAGTGTTCTATCTGCTTTTGTAAAAAATCTGAGGACAAGAAGACTCAGAATGAAAGTAAAGAGTCATAGGTCCACTCTTACTCAAACTTTCATTGATCCTGGATGAACCCCCAGAAATGTTGTGGCATTTTTGCTTCCATAGTTTGGTGAGTGGGAAGAAGCGGCACCCAGTGTCTTCTTCATTCCCATAGCTCAGTGAGCAGGAGGGAGTGGCGCCCAGTGGTTTCTTCTCTTCCTTAGCTCCAGAAGTGGAAGGGAGTGTAACAGCTCTTTTACTCTCACTGCCCACAGCTTGGTGAGCAGGAGTGTTACAACTCTTTCATTCAAGCAGTTCAGAGATTTCTGGGTTCTTTTCCTGTGACCAAAAGGAATAAGGTATGTGGACACTGGAGAGTGAGTAAGGCAGGGTAGAATTTTATTGAGTGACAGAAATTAAGCTCTCACAAGCAAGAGGGGACCCAAAAGCTTGTTGCCATCTGTGAGACTGAGTCTGGGGTTTTTATGGGCTTAGAATGGGGGAATGAATGCTGATTGGTCCATGGGTGGGCTTGAAAAAGGCATCATTTGATTGGTTAAAAGGCATCATTCAGAAGAAACCAATTGAGAGAGAGTAGATAAGATGGGGATGGCAGTTTTCACTCTGGTCCTAGACTCTATCTGGAACTGTCTGGCATTTCCCCTGCTTGCACTCACTCTGTCCTGCTGTCCTGTGAAGAAGGTACCTATTTCTCCTTTTCCTTCTACCATGATAGTAAGTTTCCTGAGGCCTCCCCAGCGATCTGGAACTGAGTCAATTAAAGCTCTTTTGTTTATAAGTTACCCAGTCTTGGGTATTTCTTCATAGCAGTGTGAGAATGGACTAATATAGCATTGTATATCAGAAGTCATATAAAGATAGAAGAATATCAAACAGGTACATTTAAATTTTGCCATGAGGTTATGACAAGTCACTCTGACTTTAATAAGCAAACCACCTGAGCTGTTTTGTTGTCTTAAGTCTAGCTAGCAAAATAAATCACTGTCTATATCAATGTAGCAGTACATGGAAAGGGATTTGTAAATTCTGTAATGTCATAAATATGAGTACTATTTTTTTACTAATGGAAAATTTTTAAGTGTGGCTTGTTCTTGTGGCCAGTGAATATGAACGTGATGGTAGCTACTATTACAAAAATACCCCCTCTTCTTTGCTCTAGAGGATGGTGATTCACCAGCAACAGTTTCTTTTTAGGTACTTTGAGATCAGGGAATGCTTTTCATAGTTCCATATCCCAGGCATTTAGCCTGCCATTTGCACATTAATACATTTTTCTGAATGAATTAATGAAACTATGTGACTGTTCTGGAAGATTCTGCCATATTCCTACTCTGTGAGTGGTGGGAGGGGGAAGCCAAAATCAAGAAGGCTTCACTTAATTATTCTTATCCATTCATCTTCTGAATACTCTTAGGAATCTTCAATTTAACCAACAGTCTTAAATAATCTTACTAAGGATTTTTAATACATTTAATGAGTTATAAGTCAAGGATAAGGATAGAAAATTGGCAGTCCATAGATGCATTTTGTTTGGTCCTCTCAATGTTGACATTTCTCAGGATTAAATAATTATAATAAAAATTTGCTGTCAGCATTCAAAATTTATTCTAGTTCACTTAAACATGTATTTCTTTTCTCTTTTTCTTCTCCAGCCATACTGGCCTCTTTTTTTTTTTTTTTGTAAAATACCACATTTACTCTTAAATTCTGGACTTGGAGCTGGCTTTTTCCTATGCCAGGAATGTTCTTCTTCTAAATATCATCATGGTTAAATCTATCACTGTCTTAGTCTTTGCTCAAATGTCACCTTCTCTATGAGGCCTCACCAGATTGCCGCATGTATAATTTCATACATCATGCCCCACAAAATTATCCCCATGTGCTTCCAGTCTCTCTTACCCTGCTGCCTTTTTCTTTCTTTCTACTGCATTTTTAATCTAACATTTTATGTGGTATACTTGTATATGTTTATTATTTATTTTCTGTCTCCTCAATATATTGTAAGCTACATGAGGATTAAGATCTTTGTGTGTGTGTGTGTGTGTGTGTGTATGTGTTTACTAGTGTATTTCAGGCAATTGGAATAATACTTGATAAATTAGGACTATCAATAAATATTTGTTGAATGAGTCAATGAAAACCCCAAATATATGGTTCCTTTTGAAAAAAAAAAAAGTGCTATCTGTTAACATTGGGCTTACATTCCTACATCCCCCATCGTTTGTTGGAACTGAGAGCCAGCAGGTGCTTTAGGCAAGACATGCATGCTTTCCTCAGTCCTCTACAGCCATCACCACCACACTTGTCTTCCCAGTGCTGAGCCTTATCTGCATTAGCATTTATCTTCACATTTCCTCATTTTTTTTTACAGTAAAGAGGAAAATTATGTTTAGTACTCGTGTCTATATCAAAAGAGGGTAACAGGGGATAAAGAAAGATCTAGAAACTTATATGTGTATTGAAACAAGGGGGACAGCATGTTTCTATGTTGAAGTGATCTATGTGTTAAACATGTAGAATGTATCTCTTCATATGTCCGCCTAATTCATTCATTTGAATTATTTTTCTGATGCCTGGCTTTTGAATGTCTGACCTCTGCTCTAAATAGTCATAACTGCCACTTTACTTAAAATTCAAAGATGAGAAGTATGGAAGCATACATTATCAGAAAGAAGATAAATGTTATGGAAGCTTACAATAAGATCAAGTATCTTGAGTAGCTAATAGTAGAAGTTAGTTATTTTACTGTGGAATTTTATTACATTTTAAGTTGCCAACCCACACAAAGATAATCCTTATGGACATCTACAGAGAATGACATTTTCAGTTAGCTAAGATGCTATCACTTTGGGCATAAACTTGCATTTATAGCTGGGCATGTAAAGCATACAGATGCCAATTGGTTGGGACAGTACTATTAGGCATATCCCCTTAGCCAATAATGCAAATAAGTTAGCCTTGCTACAGCAAAATTTTGCCTTGCCTTTGAGGAATGGAAGCAGGTTAAAGCAGAGAAGAGATGTCAATATCATCCATACTTTCTGTCCACAAAACTAATCAGAAAATCTTTGATGTTTACTCAGGGTAATACCATAACTGAAATAGGTGAATCTATGAATTCTTAATTTAGTAAATCTGTTAGAAACGAGGACACCATTTTCAAAAGCTGTTCCATTAATTGACTTTTGTGTAAAGCATTGTCTAGCACTGTTTCAGCACCCAGTATTGACAGAAGTGATCACTTGTGTCATCATATGGCACACACTCTTCTGAACCTCCGTTTGCTTTTGGCTACCTGTCTTTCTATTTTGTACACTCTCCCTTTGAATATTTTTAGGTTCGTAACACTTTTATGTGATTATCATAGTGTTAAACAAAAGTTATAACTTACTGTCTAGGATTATTTTACATATAACATATAACTGACCCTTTCCAGATGTTTTTATTATTATAAAACAAGCTTATCAAATAGAAAAAGTGAATAACTTAGAAATAATTTTTATTAAATTGTAATTATTAACCTGTTAGCATTAATGTCAGAATAAGATAGCTGAGCTGTGCTGTAATTTCAATTACAAAAATGTGTGCTTATTCTTCATTTTGGAAGCCCGCCAACTAAAGAATATATTAGGCAGTGAATACAACATGACAAGCCATTCAATTAAGCAATTTCTAGTTGGTCAGATACATCTTCAGTCAAATTTAACCTTTATAAGGCTTATTCTTGGTCTCTGCTTTGTAGAGATTACATAATTGTTTATTTTAAATGAAAATTATATTGAGAGGGATATAATCTAAGTCACTGAAATGTTCACTTCTATCAATTTTAGGTTACACACTGCTAGGTAAGAGGAATTAATAAAAGTTTAGAAAGCCTTCATTCATTTTCAAAATAAACTGCTAGTAGAGAAGCTACCTTACTTTCCAAACCTTAATAGAATACATTTTTATTGATAAATTTCTAATTCATTGACTTTTGTCATCTTTCAATTAATTGCTTACATTTTTGTTTTTAATAAGGTTTTAAAAGTTCTTATAACCATTTATCACAACTGTGAACTGACTTGACTTAAAACCATCAGCAAAATAAATACCTGTATTTTAGTAGCTACACATAAGCAATAACTGGATACTATGTAAGTGCCCCCTGACCTCCTGAATCCTGCTTCAATTTTGTTTAGCCTCTGTTTAAACTCCTGAGGATTATGTGAGCAACCAGGATGGCTTCCAAATAAATAGAGGGATAAATAACCCAGGTGTGTCCTCTTTGTGCCAGTAATAGGAACTATGCCAGCTGGCTGCCCTCTGGCACTGTGCATAGTGAACAGAATATTTCTTGCATTCTCCAAAAGGAAACTGTAGTAAAAGGAACACAAATGGATTGGATCATTATTCCCATTTCTCAGAAAAGGTCTGTGCAAGAGAAGGGCATAGACTTCATTCTTTGCTTTATGACACAAGTTTATTAAGGTTGCCATTGCAGTGATTTTTGTAAATGAAGGAAGCATCAGAACATCACTGAAATACATACTACAATTGGGAATTACAAACAGTAATAGGATATCTTGACTTGGTAATGAGAACAGAAAATGAGACTTCCCTAAACTTTTTCTCAGTACGTATGATCTTATCTAAAACTTGAAATGTTTGTATCTGCACAGAAACCCAACTCAAATATCTCAGTGGGTTAAAACAGAAAAACATACCTCTCTTGCACTACCTTGTGCAAGGGGGCTTTGCACATCATAATCACTGAGGGCCACAGGCTGGATGGGAGTGCCTGCCTCATACTTTCATATTATCAGATGAAGGGCACAAAGCGGTGGCCAAACACATGCTGGCACTTCAGGCTTGCTCCCATGTTGCTTTTGCTCACATTTCATTCATCAGGTAAATCACATGGCCACACCTAGGTACAAGAGGGTACAGAACTGACATTTGTAAATAACTCTAAAACTACTAAACATCCTCATGCTGAGTTTGTCTCAGTTTAAGGAAATGTCAGGATCGAAAATCAGTGCCATGTGCTGGGTTTTGACAGTAGTCAGATCATAAGCATATTCTTATTTAGTAGGAAGGAGGAGGTTTATAAAATCAAATGGTATAATGATTCTTCTAATTTGTATGTTCATTTTTATTAACTAATAAATTGAGATTTAGGTTTAGGTATAATTATGTTCTTCTTAGGTAATTATAAACCATCAGTGGAATGCGCAATTTGAAATATCTGATTACTCCCTGACAAAGAGTCTGGAAATAGATGAGAAAAAGTCTTTGTGAATCACGGTTCTGATTAGAGTGTAGAATTATGTGGCCAGGAACCAGATTGTTAATAAGGTGGTAAAGCCCATTTATGCTAGAGGAAAAGGAATATTAAATAGATAAGCCATTAAGTTAATTTGCTTATATTCTGTTAAATATGGTATTTATAGATTGTGTACATATTTAATTCCATGATTTTCTGTGTTAAAAGTGATATTAATTCCTTATAGAAAAATTTGAATATGTAGAAATGAATGAATACAAAATATTATAAAATGAAAAACGTATGAAGTTAGTTACTATTAATATTTGGACACACTTTCTTTTAGTTGCACATATGTGTAAATATGTCATACATATATCATCTATAGTATGTGGACACTTTCCTATGTCTGTATTCTTCATGAATATTATTATATTTTTATTAATAACTAAATAATGTTTCATCACCTGGATGCATGGCATTCTATGGTTCAATCAAATTAAACACCCTTTATTTGAAATTTAGGTGTTTCTAGTCCTTCATTATAATAAATAATGACCCATAGAAAACTTTATATGTAGATCTTAGCAAATTGGTCGGAATATTTTCTGAGAGTACATTTTTAGAAACTGACTTACTTACAGAAGGTGTTTGGTCATTATGTAATATAATTGATACATATTACCAAATTTCTTTCTAGAAAGTTTGCATTATTACCAGCAGTGTATGAGAGCACTTGTACAAATTTACATGGCATATATATTGAACCTATTATGGTAATGCTTACAGATAGGCTTTATAAATCTTTTAACTGTTTGCTAAATTTTGAAAGATGGGTTGTTGATCAGATGGATTCTCAAACTTGGGTAAGCCTCAGAATCACCTGGAAAGCTCACTGAAAACAGATTGTTGGGCCCCATTCACGGAGACTCTGATTTAGTAAGTTTGGAAAGGGGTTTGAGAATTTGCTTTGCAAGTAAGTCCCCGGATAATGTTGATGCCCTGGTCAGAGGATTGCTTTTGGAAGAACTGTTGAAATTGACTAATGGCAGTTTGTTTTAAAGTAATAGTCTTTATTATTCAATATAGTAAAAATATGTGCTTATTTAACTTTAGAAGCTAAATATTTTCTAAGCGTATCACTTTTTGTGTTAGCCTTTAATTGTATTCTAAAAGTGTTTCTTAAAATAATTCCTTCTATGCAAAATACTGTGCATACTAAGAGAAGATAAATCTAATCACTTCCTATGTTTTTAAATCAAGCAGATCTTTTATCTATGTTCTGTTAGTTTATGACACAAATAAGTTTAGTTTAGAAATATAATGTTAAAATAATGACGTTGTGAAGTTTGTAAGTGAATGTTTATGGCTGTACATCTTTTTTGTTCGTTTTATGGCTTCAGCCTTATGAGTCAAAGTTAAAACAGTTTCAGTGATAAATTTAAAATACATTAAAACTATTTTGTTTTATATAAACATCTAGAATAGAAACTTCAAAGACTAGATAGTTGATGAGTACTAAGTTAAAAATATTTAAGTACATTTGGGGAAACATCATTTTGCAAATATAATCCTTCTCCCTACAGTCTAAAGCCCAAGAAATGAAAACAAACATAAAGGTCAAATAATTGAATAAATATATGAGTAAGAAAGACTTTTCCTGACCCATTCTTATTTTCATACTTAGACTGTGAATGTCAATTAGCTCAATCAAGTCTTGCTGATAATGTCAGCTGTCAGTCACTCCTAGGTAGCGATGTGTGAAGTTTGTCAGCGGGTAATGGGCCATTTGAGTGATGAATGAAATAATGAGGGCACAGAAGCCTAAGCAAAATGTCTCCATTTTTGGTAAATTCCTCTCCACATGGGAAATTAAGACAAGGAAAGAAAAGCCATATAAAATCTGTTTTAATAGGGTGTTTATTTTTAAAATATCTATCTTAAAATATCTTTTAACTTTTTATTTTTAAAAATTAATTTAAATGGTCACTGATGAATTATCATTTCCCAGTAGTATTGATCAGTGTAAGCAACACTAGGTACTGCAAGAGATAAGCTTGCTCCCAAATTCACATTGATATTTTGACTTGAATTGAATATTTAAATCGAACTTCTTCAGAAGTTTATCAGCAGACTTTCTGAGTCCATGGACTATCTATACTAATAAGACCTTGCTTTATATCTCTGAATGAAGTGTAGTTTCTTTCTTTAGGTTTAACACATTTCTTGTTAGTGTTCTAGTAGGTCTTTATATCTGATTGCTGTTAGAGTTAGTGGAATATTTTTCTTTTCTTTTGTTTTCTTTTCTTATTTGGAGACAGTGTCTCACTCTGTCCATTCAGGCTGGAGTGCATTGGCACAGTCCTGGCTCACTGCAACCTTCGCCTCCTGGGCTCAAGCGATCCTCCTGCCTCAGCCCCCCAAGTAACTGGGAGTACAGGTGGGAGCCACCATACCTGGCTAATTTTTGTATTTTTTGTAGAGATGGGTTTCACCACATTGCCCAGGCTGGTCTCGAACTCCTGAGCTCAAGCGATCCACCTGCTTCGGCCTACCAAAATATTAGGATTACAGGCATGAGGAATTGCACCCAGACAATATTTTTCTTTTATATCTTCTGTTAATTCATTGCATACTAGCGAAACTTACTAATTTTATAATTTGTCAGATGTAATCAGCCATAGTAAAATGGCCTCTTTAGTTTCTTTTTCCTTTTGGCTTGTCTATCTAATCATCTATCAATGTAATCATAATATCTGTAATTAATGATAATTTTATCTCCCCTTTTCCAACAGTTTTATTGCTTATTTATTTGCTTATTATCTTTTGCATATTTTACTCTAGCTTTTTCCAATGATTTTTTTTTTTCACTTTTGCTGTACCCTTCACAGGACTGTGAATCCTTGGAGTAGAAGGAATGTATTCTACTTATATTTGTGACCTGGTAATTAACATAATTCCTGAAATAGAGTAGATACTCAAATGTTGACAGAATGCCTGATTGAATAATTTTTCACTTCCACTTACAAATTGTTTGGGGCAATTCCTGTGAATGTTAGTTCAATGAACAGCAAATAACAAGATAGGGAAGCAGAGACCTCTGTTGAGTGGCACAGATCTAGGGTTGGGGGGGAAACCTGGGTACCCAAGGGACTCATGGGGAAAGAGGCCCAGTAGATAGCTTGGCTTCCCATGGGATGCCTAACTGATGTGTCACTCAAGTTAAGAATGAGGTGCCCATTGGGTCTTTGACATTTAAAATATTTTATTATTTTTTATTTTTTTCAGGGTACAAGTGGTAATTTATATAATTTGTAACGTTCACATCAGTATAATTCAGGTACCCATCACCTTAAATGTTTGTCTTTTCTTTATGTTAGAAATATTTGAATTATTCTCTTCTAGCTATTTTGAAATGTACAATAGATTATTGTAAACTAGAGTCACCCTACTGTTCTACAGGACACTAGGTCTTATTTCTTCTATGAAGCTATGTATTTGTACCCATTATTCAGCCTCTCTTCATCCTTCCTTCTCCACTGACCTTTTCAGCCTCCAGTAACCACCAATCTATTCTTTATCTTCTTAGATCCACTTTTTTAGCTTCCACATATGAGTGAGAACATGCAATATTTGTATTTCTGTGCTTGGCATATTTCGCTTAATATAATGAAGAGATGTCTGCATTCTCATGTTTATCGCAGCACTGTTCATAATAGCTGAAATATGGAATCAACCTAAGTGCCCGTGAATGGGTGAGTGAAAAAAGAAAATATGGTATATATATAATGGAATATTATTCAGCCATAAAAAAGAATGAAATCCTGTCATTTGCAGTAACATGGATGGAACTGAAAGTTATTATGTTAAGTGAAACAGGCCAAGCACAGGTCTTCCATTTTTTTAAACATAAGACTATATTTAATTCCAATTGGCCCATAAAGCAATAACTTATTTTATTATTGGTACTGGGACATATAGAGATAACCAGCCATTAACTGGTTATGAAACTGGGATTTGGGGGGGTAAGATTATGTCAAAATCAAGTCTGCTTCAATCAATATACCAGGAGAATATTAAACTTATAATTTGATTAATATAGAATTATTTCATAAAAAATAAGTGGAGTATGAAATAATTCATGATGAATTTGCTTACCAGCTGAAATTAATGTGCCACTAGTTGCAGAAATAATAAAAATAGCAATATAAATAGATAACGTTTACTAAGAATTTAATGAATGTGTTAGGTGACTAACATGTGATGAATGCTTTGCAGAGATTATCTCAATCTTCATGCAGCGTTTAAGACAGGTATGATTGGGTTTGCATTTTACAGATAGAAATATATATATATATATATATATATATACGCATATATGTGTGTGTGTGTGTATGTATGTTTTGAAAGCTTGTTAAATAGCTTGCCTGAGTTTGCACTCGTATGTGGTGGAGCTGAGTTGCTAAGGAAAGCCATTATTTTAACCCTGACTTCTATTTCACGTAGAAATCTTTAAAATAAACACCAGTGCCAGAGCCTTACTCTTAAATCATTATTTAATTTATTTGGGGTGTGACTCAGTGATACTGGTATTTTTTTAAAAAGCTGCCTAGTGAGTTCAATGTGCACTTTGAGTTGAGACCAATGAACTATTAAAGCACACTGCTGAGAGCTTAGCTTTGCCTTCCAATTGTACCTTGTCAACACAAAAAAAGGCTATGGTTTTTTTGCTTGGAAGAATAATTTTAAGATTTGTTTTACTTCTTCCATCCTGTACACATTGTTCTTATTTATATATCTCACATTTACGTCACTGATCTTGCCTACCCATGTATTGGCCATTGTCTCCTGAAATATTTCAGCATATAGGCTGGGTGATATAAGAAATCTGATGTTTACCTCTGCAAGTGAATCTATGCTTAGATTGGACTGTTTTTATTAGGGTTTTGCTGCTCTTGATGTAAATCTTTTTATAAATAGTTGTTCAGTTATCATCATATTTTACTATTTTTTTTTAGCTCTACTAAATAGGCAGCAGGACCTAGTTGATTAGGTTTTATTAAATACCTCTTTGTTTTATATGATGATTGGTTTAACAATGCTTATAAAAATTGCTGTGTTTGTGGTTTCAGATATTTTCATGCAGTACAAACAACTATATAAGACTGGATTTGGATCCATCTTGCTATATTTTCTAACATACTAATTTATGTTAGAAATTCCTTCCCCTATTTCCAACCCAAGCATCATCATTAAAATAAAATACAAGCAAAACAATAGAAAAATAAGCAATCGGCATAAATATGCAATTCAGAAAATATGAAGTAAAGCAAAGAAATAAAAAATATAGAAATGTTTAACTTAATTATATATGAATTGGCAATAAATTTTTTCACAGGTTTTTTGT
Source organism: Macaca fascicularis (assembly GCF_037993035.2). Classification (NCBI taxonomy): domain Eukaryota; kingdom Metazoa; phylum Chordata; class Mammalia; order Primates; family Cercopithecidae; genus Macaca; species Macaca fascicularis. The sequence goes on from NC_088386.1 coordinate 109,356,619, forward strand.
TTTATAGATATAATATAGTATATATGTTCATTATTTATATTGCCCTAGGTGTTGCTTGTTTTAGAATGTAAGCTCCATAAGGGAGATAATTTTGTCTATTTTGTTTAGTGGTATAAGAACTGAAACTGGTGCCTATCATAAAATTGACACTCAATAATAAATATTATTCAAAGGAAATAACTATTGAAAGAATGGATTGTTTTAAGTGCATGTGTGTATGCACATGTGTGTGTATATGCCATTAACAAAGATATGGTGAATTGCACCCAGTGCTACGTGACTGGCAGAAGTATAATTGGTACAGCTTTTCTAAAAAGCAGTCTGTGAAAAGGGATCATGTTTTTCTCAAATATTTATTCTATTTGAATTATTTACAGTTCTGGTACTATGCTTTAAGGAAATACTTAGTGAAGTGCAGATTTATAGACCAAATACTCTGTTCATAACGTTGATAACCATAAGAGAGACAAAAATCACTGAATAAGTAAAACGTGGCATTCATCATTCCTTCAAAACAGACTAAATGATGTGAAAATGCAGCACTGATAAATGAAAAATGAGAGAAGATAATAGAGCGTGGTTCCAATTTTGTAAAACTTGAGAGAGAAAGATGGGAAAATATTAAGTAATTAAACCACAGTGTTAATAGTAATTATATCTGGGTGGTGAGACTAAGCTAGCTTTTAGGTTTTTGTAGTATTATGAAATGCACAAAATTTCTATATTAATATGTACTACTTTGTTAATTAGAAAAATATTATTTCAGGCCGGAGGCGGTGCTGACGACGCCTGTAATCCCACCACTTTGGGATGCCAAGGCAGGCGGATCACCAGAGGTCGGGAGTTTGAGACCAGCCTGGCCAATATAGCGAAACTCGTCTCTACTAAAAATACACAAAATTAGCTGGGCGTGGTGGCATGCGCCTGTAGTCCCAGCTACTCGGGTGGCTGAGACAGGGGAATTGCCTGAATCTAGAAGGCAGTGGTTGCAGTGAGCCAAGAACCCACCCCTGCAATCCATCCTGGGCGACAAAGTGAGACTCTGTCTCAAAAATGGAAAAAAAAAAAAAAAAAAAAAAAAAAAAAAGAAAAAAGAAAGATTTTTCATGCCTAAAATAATGTTTGAGATAAATAATTTTTGAATGCATAAATGGGTGCAAAAATTCATGATATGAGCCTTCTGTCAGAGCAATTTTACAGAATTAGCTAGTAGGGGATTCATAACTTGTTTTTTTGAGTCGAGTTAAGTAATTAATCTCTCCTTCATTATGTGTGGAGTGCTTATTCGTAGCATGTCTTTTTTCCACTGAGCAAGGACTACTTTCTCATGGACTGAAAATGCTCTTTGATCTGTAGCTATGGTTTGCTTGGTGGAGAGGGAGGTGACCAAGAAATGATATGTGGATTCTAATGTGTGTGATTTGACGGGATTAATAGAAACGGTTTACTTTCAGTAAGTGTTTTTAAATTAGTCCTGTGTCCTTAGATTTAAAAAGAAAATCGTAATCAATCAATTAGCAAATGTTAACTTTGTTACGCAATGAAAGTGTTTTTAGTCTGCCATGTATAGGGGACAAAAGGGGCATAAGAATTATGGACTTTTGACTGCTGGCGTTGTTGTTGGGCCTGGAAAGCTTATTTAAAAAAAGACAACCAATAATATATGACAATGCTATATTGTGCTTCATTGGAATTCAAATAGGGAGTATTTTCAAGTAATTTTTAACATGTAGCTTGAGGCTTAGAATTGTAATTGGTTATATAAATTGATATGTGCCTTATTTAAAATTTTATCTTTTTAAATATTTTCCTCAAAACTGAAACTGGAAATGAAGGACTTCATGTAAATTCTGGGCAAATATAATTATAATGTTTATGTTGTAATTTAGTATTAAATCAGAGTATCAACATGTGCAGTGATTTTAATATTTAACGCAGAGCTCTTGTTTAATATTTTTCTCTAGGATTCAGAATTTCCCATAGATATGCAACCAAATGCAAACCTGAATGTTTGTAAAGAAAATCTTTCTCCAGCAAAATTTGACTACAAGCTGAAAAATATTTTTAGACTCCATGAACTTCCAGTGAGCTGGTAGGATTTTTGATGTTTTATTAATACTTTTGAGATTTTATTTTCATGTCAAAATTTTGGTGCTCTTACAGCCATTCATGGTTGACATGGTGTGCTTTTAGCCTTTCAAAATTGCTACTCATAGCAGTGAAAGAATTTGCTTATAGCTGCTGTAAGAATCTTAAAAGTAATTGGTTTAAGCACTTGGTGGCAGTACAGACTAAGTGCACTATTATGTATTTTATTGTAGAGGTTGGAGTAAAAATGCACAAATCATTTGTAGAGAAGTTTCTAGGATTACTTTAAAGATAGGATCTCAGCAACTATGCATTTCATTTGTTTTTTTTACTTACCAATTTTACCAATGTTCTTTTTCCCCATTAATAAGTTATTTTTACTTGTTATGAGGACTGTAATTTTGTGAACTATAACTACGTAGGTTTAAAGATGAGACTTAGTATTACTCAACATTTATTGAAATAAATTCTTTTAAAAATCTGCATATTTATATTCATAAACATTTATTTTAAAACTTATAAAATGGATAGTATTTTTATTCAAAATTAAAAAAATTTCTGTAGAAAATATGCATATATAATCCTTATAATTCCATGGTACATTTACATTTAATTAAGTGGCCAGCTTTTGTTGATAATCATGGATACATCATTTTCATTATGGTTTAGTTTATATAAGTAGCATTATTTTCTTGCATTTTGTCATAGAGTCCCAAATTTATGTAACTGATCTTCAAGAAATCTAAGACTTGTACAAAAATATATGGCATTTGTTTTGTAATTGCTCCTATTATTCTTAAGGAGGACTAATGACTCAGAAGAGACATTAACCACTCTTTAACATATATATTTTACCTGTAGTGAGTATTCCCTTTTTATTTGCAAAACTTCCTCTGCTCTTGATGACCATATGGCATGTGCAGTCTACTTCCTAAACCCCATTTGTTGATGATTTCCTGGTAGCAAGAATGTTGTCTCTGGTATATGTCATGAGAACATAGCACATATGAATACTTCTGTCATGACCAAAAGCAGTAGGTGAATGAATTGAAAACGTCTGTTAGTAAAGGGAACCATAAAAATGATACATTTATACCTTAGTATTCTATTTCAAGATAAAACAAGTGCCTGTACTCATATGCTAGTCTTTTGCTGTAAGGTCACGACTTTTTCTTAAATGTCTATTGATTGGAATTCTACACGATATTTCTTACCTAAGCTATGACAGTAATGAGTCTTCTACAATTTCAATTTTTCATTTCTTTTATCTAAAATAAGAACTTCAAACAACTTCAGTTGATCTCCCCACCTTTTTGTAACATTAATTTTCATCGAAAGCAATTTTGTTTATCATTCTCACTTTTCATCACCATAACTAATGCTAATACTACAATAGCAAACACAACTGGCTTATAAACAGATTTAGGACCAAACTCCTGTGACTGTTTATAATCATGAACCTTGGCAGATGAGTGTAGTCAGTGCTGGTCTACTTGTGTGTGATTGGAGAGCTCTGAGCAGTTGGAGTTCAATGAGTGCAGCTTGTGTGTTTTATGGAGATAATGGGACATATTGGTCAATGCAACAATTATGTGGAGGTTAAGGGAAAAGCTTCTATTAAATGAAAATGTGAAGAAGAAACAGAGGGAAACATTTAGCTCTTAGTCAAAGGGAAAATATGGATTTCAGCTTCATTTATTGCCAGCCTTTGGAAAGACAGCTGTCCTGATTACTACTACTGCAACTCAAAGAATAATGTTTTCGTTAACAATCTTCACTAGTTAACCTATTAGGAGGGAAGGCTGTAGCATTATTAGTTTGTTTATTGGTAGAATAATAAATCGGTAAAAGAAAATCAAACACTAGTCTCTTAGGGTAACATACCTCAGTGGAAGATTAAGTTGTGACTTTGGGACAACTTATTTACATGGGACACTTTTTGCCTGTCTACTTCATTTCCAATTGGTCTCATTTTCTGCTTCCTTATACTACTATTTCTTTTTTTGCTGTATGTGTTTGTCATTCTCCCAAAAGTAGTAGTTTATTCTGCTACTTCTTTCTCTGTACTCTCATTCTATACTACCAATCCTTAACTAGACATGATATAAAACTCAATTTAAAATTATTAGTGTTTCTCAAATAGTTTCATAATCTGTGTCCTTAATTTTAAAACCAGATACCACCCCCTCTACAGATACACACATACAGAATCTTAGTACTTAGTAAGTCTACAATACAGTGTTTATTGACCCAATTATATGCTTCTTTAAGGAAAAAGACAGTTTTTTTGCTTGGGGACTATGTATTTTTGAAGTTTATTTTTGTTTGTTATTGACCATCAGTGGAAAGAAAGTTCTTCAGCTATAGTGTATAGGTTTCTTAACTTCAAAAATATAGCAATAAAAGTAATGGCAATGACAATGGAAATAATATAAATAACAATGCTTTACTGAGCCTCTATAAGTACCAGGATTCAGCTGCTATATACACACACTATCTCTGACCTTTATATTTCTATAAGGCAGTTGTTATTTTTCTCTCTCTGTCTCTCCTTTCTCCTTCTCAATCACACACATACACGAGACTCAGACACCTTGCAAATCACAAAGAAAGAATTTGTGTCAGATCTGGTTAACCCAAAGGCAAACTACAAAATAGTGAATAAGCCACACATTATTTTAAATACATAAAATGAAAAAATAATCTCTGTTTTTATAGTTGGGCATACAATTTTGCCAGTAATACACAACTCTATGTCCCATGATTGGGGCAAAATGCATGACATGCATGACCTAGGATAATTGCTATAAACTTAAATATGAAAATAAGTAGCTAGATTGTGTTTAAGTGTAGAATAATTATGTATTTTTTCCTCCGGAAAAACAGATTTATCAAAATGTATTTTTATAATGTTTTTCTAACAAGGTCATAATAAAATAAATGCATATTAAAATCCAGGTAATTTAAAAATCAGTGATGTCTTACTAGTTTGCATTTTCATAGAGTATGGTTTCATAGGTCGAAGAACCAGAAAGATTTTAAATTAAATTAGTTAAGAGAGTTTTTAAGCTCTGATTTAGGTAGATGTCTTTCTTCTACTCTTACAGGTTGCTTCCCATCAGCCTACAACATGTCTTCCAGTGATGGCCACTACTTGTTTGTTTGTTTGTTTTGTTTTTTTAGATGGAGTCTCACTCTGTTGCCCAGGCTGGAGCGCAGTGGTGTGATCTCGGCTGACTGCAGACTCTGATTCCCAGGTTCAAGGGATTCTCCTGCCTCAGCCTCCTGAGTAGCTGGGACCACAGGCGCCCGCCACCACATCTGGCTAATTTTTGTATTTTTAGTAGAGATAGCATTTCACCATTGTGGCCAAGTCGTTTAACATTTTTTCTTTCTTATCCAGAAAAGTCCCCATCAAACCTATGCTGTTTCTTCATATCCTGCTCATTGTCTCTAAGGAGGCTGACAAAAGTGCGGACTTAACTGACAGCCTCCACTTGTCCTTGCCATTCTCTCCTGCCATCAGGTTCTCTTGCTTTCCTCTCCCAAAACTGCTCTTGCCAGTCATTAGCCACACCCCATGTTCACCACCCATCATCACTCACTCGTTCTCATTTTCTTCACCTCTGAGCTGCAGTCAGTACAACTGACCACTCCTGCTTTTCCTCTCCTGACTCCTATTATTTGCGAGCTCCTAGTATTCCTGCTGACCCCCAGGCTCATATCTTTCTCAGCATCTTCAGTGAGCTGCTCCTCTCTGGCCAGATTTCTGGTTGATAAGTTGGCCCTAGACTCAACTTTACAGCTTCCTCTTTTCACTCTCATTTGCAGGTGGCTTCTTCCATTCTCTGGCTTTAAATACTTTACATATGGTGGTGTCTCTACCATGACGTCTCTCCTGAGCTTGAATATCTAATAAGTTTCTCCAAATTTTCATCTGTCCAAAAAATAACTTTGGTTTCCCCGCAGAAAACCTAATCTTCTCCTTACCTTCCTTATTTTTGCGAAAGTACCAAATCTGTGTGAACTTACTTAAGCTAAAAGCCTAGGAGTCATTTAAAAAATTCCTCATTCTCTCACCCTGCAATTCCCACCATTAAATCTACCAGAAAGTCTGATAAGCCTTTCCTCCAGAATATATTTAATTGTTTCCCACTTCTTTCTATCTGTATTACTATGGTCATTTCTCATACTCTTGCAAAAGCCTCCTAATTTACCCTGTCTTACCCCATAATAATTACTCATGTCACAATAGCCAAACACATTTTTAAAATGTAAATCAGATAATCAGATTTCCTGCTTTAAATACAATGACGTCTCCCCCTTGTTGAAAAAATAAAACCCAAACTTCTTACTGTGTGGCCTTTGCAAGATGAGACTCTTGCCTACCTCTTTGGCTGTATATTCCCACTCTCCCTTTCCCTATCTCCTCAGTGACACCAGTCTTCTCACTATTCTGCAAACACACCACACTTATTCCCACTCCAAGGTCTTTCCACTACCTTCTCCATGGACTCCCCGTATTACTTCTCCGATTTTTACATGTCTAGCTCATTCTAATCTCTTTTAGCCCAAATGTTACCTCTTCAGAGAGGCAGTGCCTGAAAAATCTAGCTAATATTTTACTCCTCACTCCCTTAGTCACGTTCAGTCCTTTCATTCTACTTTATTTCATTCTTGGTTCTCAGTAGGCATGCAGTGTTTTCCTAGTTTATGTGTGGCAGAGATGGGTAGATGCTCACCAGTCCAGTTTCCTCTTCTCTGAGCCCATTGGGAGATTATATCTTCAGTTTGGAATTGAACTTGGGAATTTTGCCATGTGCCTAAAAATAAACCAAAGGCGGTGTACATCACTTCCAGACCTAACCCCTAAGACTTCCAGTGGGATTCACTGTTGACTTTGAAAGTTCTAAGCCATGTGATAGAAGAAGCATGGTTCCCTGAAACATTTGTTGGTTGTAGAGTTCTCCAAACTTTATCAAGCTTTAATTTTCCAGACTAATGGGCTATCTCTTTGTGAAATCAGATGTTAGGCCATATATGAGAAATGAATTTTAAAAATAAAAAGATTGAAGAGATTTTCACATTCACTCATTCACACACACACAAATATTGAACATGTGTCAGGCACTATTCTGGGCAGTTAACTAACCAGGCACAAATCTGTTCTGAGGGAGATTACATTGATTGAGGGAACAGTTAATAAGCCAATAGTGAACACATACTGTATTTGATGGCCATAAATGCTATAGAAAAACATAAAGCGAGACAGAGGGAAACTGAGTGTAGGATGATTTCAGTTGTAAAGAGAGTGGCCAGGACTTTTTTTGAGAAAGTGATATGTGAGGGAAACCTGAAGCAGGTGATGAAGTGAGGCGTGTGGAGCACTAGGAAGAAACTTAGAGTCAGAGGGAACAGCAAATGCAAAGCCTTGAGGTGGGAGCATATCCAAAATATTGCGGGAACAGCAAGGGGTCCAGCATGGACAGAATAAGTGAGCTTGGAGAATCGGAGGGGGAATATAAAATTAAGTACTTGGGGATCAAAGAGGCTGTGACTTAGGACCTTATAAATCATAGTAAAGAGAACTTTGAATTTTAATCTGAGAGTGTTAGGAAGATATTAGAGGATTTTGAACAGAAGAATTACGCAATTTTACGTAGGTAAAAACAAAGTGTCTGTAACTACTGTGAGGAAATTATGCTGTTATGGGGGTTAAGAATAGAAGCCAGTAGACTAGCAACTATTTCAGTAATCCAAGAAAATTATAAGGTTTCCTGGACTAAGTTGACAGTGATATAGAGGCTAATGAGTAGTCAGATTTTCATTATTTTTTTGATAGGAGAGTCCACAGGATTTTCTAATGAACTGGTTGTGGAGTGAAAGAAAGAATTTAAGAATGATTCCAAGGTTTTTGGCCTGAGAACAGGAAGAATAAAGTGACCATTAATTTACATGGGGAAGACTAAGGGAGGAACAGGTTTGGACAGGTTTGACATGTTAAATGATTGATGGTAATTAAACTAAGTGAACTTAGATATACATAGGACACCTTGGACTGTGCTATGAGCAAAGTTCACAATTGTGTATGCTACCTAGCGAACAGGTTCATGTCAGTACTATTTCATGTATTTTAATTGAAACAGACACCAGAAATAAAGTTACTAAGTAGCTTTTACTGTGAAAATATGGGCATTATAGAAATGTAACTTTTGGACATGAGTCAATATAAAGCTTAAGTACTTAATTATACATATCCATATATAAACTATATTAATTAAATTATATGTTTTCATAATTAATCACATATTAAATTATATGTTTTCATAATAAGTTCACATTTTAAAATGTGAGTTTTGAAATTAAATATCTTGAAAATAATTATAGATATTTATATTTTCCAATGGTTATTTATAATAAGTTTAAATTATGTTGTAATTTTCATGTTTACATCCCATCAAAACAAATAAGCAATATATTAGAGCAAAGTCTATATTTAAATTTTGCATTTCTGAGAGAAAGAACTTATACTCCATTAAGCTTCAAGAAAATTCCCCTTAGGAAGGTGATAATTACATATAATTAAAACACTTGTGATCATTATTTATAAATATTTTACAGAATAATTTAAAATATTTTCTATAATATAAAGATAAATTCTGCTAGTTTTTTATTTTTTTATTATTATTATACTTTAAGTTCTAGGGTACATGTGCACAACATGCAGGTTTGTTACATATGTATACTTGTGCCATGTTGGTGTGCTGCACCCATCAACTCGTCAGCACACATCAACTCGTCATTTACATTAGGTATAACTCCTAATGCAATCCCTCCCCGCCCCCCATGATAGGCCCCGGTGTGTGATGTTCCCCTTCCCGAGTCCAAGTGATCTCATTGTTCAGTTCCCACCTATGAGTGAGAACATGCAGTGTTTGGTCTTCTGTTCCTGCGATAGTCTGCTGAGAATGATGGTTTCCAGCTGCATCCATGTCCCTACAAAGGACAGAAACTCATCCTTTTTTATGGCTGCATAGCATTCCATGGTGTATATGTGCCACATTTTCTTAATCCAGTCTGTCACTGATGGACATTTGGGTTGATTCCAAGTCTTTGCTATTGTGAATAGTGCCACAATAAACATAGCATTAAATAGGATTCCTTATTTAATAAATGGTGCTGGGAAAATTGGCTAGCCATAAGTAGAAAGCTGAAACTGGATCCTTTCCTTACTCCTTATATGAAAATTAATTCAAGATGGATTAGAGACTTAAATGTTAGACCTAATACCATAAAAACCCTAGAAGAAAACCTAGGTAATACTATTCAGGTCATAGGCATGGGCAAGGACTTCATGTCTAACACACCAAAAGCAATGGCAACAAAAGCCAAAATTGACAAATGGGATCTAATTAAACTAAAGAGCTTCTGCACAGCAAAAGAAACTACCATCCGAGTGAACAGGCAACCTACAGAATGGGAGAAAATTTTTGCAATCTACTCATCTGACAAAGGGCTAATATCCAGAACCTACAAAGAACTCAAACAAATTTACAAGAAAAAAACAAACAACCCCATCAAAAAGTGGACAAAGGATATGAACAGACAGTTCTCAAAAGAGGACATTCATACAGCCAACAGACACATGAAAAAATGCTCATCATCACTGGCCATCAGAGAAATGCAAATCAAAACCACAATGAGATACCATCTCACACCAGTTAGAATGGCAATCATTAAAAAGTCAGGAAACAACAGGTGCTGGAGAGGATGTGGAGAAATAGGAACTTTTACACTATTGGTGGGATTGTAAACTAGTTCAACCATTATGGAAAACAGTATGGCGATTCCTCAAGGATCTAGAACTAGATGTACCATATGACCCAGCCATCCCATTACTTGGTATATACCCAAAGGATTATAAATCATGCTGCTATAAAGACACATGCACATGTATGTTTAATTCTGCTAGTTTTATAGTTTATTATCAAAGTACTAAGGTATTCAGCTGGCTTCTATTAAATAATAATATTTATGCCATTAAATTTTAAGAAGAAAGGTGTACAATATGCAGCAAATGTAAACATTTATTTTAGTGAGCTATTTACCTTTTTGGGGTATGTTTTGTGAATAAATACATTATCTAATTAGTAGATTAGATTTTCAATTTATTTCAGATTGTCTTTAGAGCCATTGCATGTGTCTATCTTCAACTTTAAAGTGCATTTGTTTAGACACTGGGTTTTCTGAGCAGCTGTCATCTTCCAGAAGGTGTTCTACCTTGTTTTTTTTACGGTCAACTCACAGCTAAAATTATGGAAAGGCTTTAACATTTAAAATGCTCTGATGCACAGAGCATTTTCAATTCCAGTGTTTCACAGATTCAGTGATAGACCCACAGTTGCCCTTCTGGGACTATAAACATTTTTCATTCCCTTTTAATTATCTAGATCTATAGTAATAACCACAGTGACCTACAAGAAGGCATTGTTGGACATACTATAATTATATACAGCAATTATGTGTAGTGCCAACAATACATAAAAATCCCACCCTTTAACTACGCTTGGTAAGAAATGAAACTATGCTTTTCTGCCTTAGGACATAGTTTCAATTTTTGAAAAATTAAGACACTCCATTTTTACATAAAACTTTTTCTGGAGTATGTTATTATGGTAGGGCAGGTCTATTTCCATGGACTGACAATACATTAAGAATAGTCCAATAAATAGTCCAATAAATATAGAAAGCATCTCTCACTCCAGCTTCCTCCTTAGCTACATACTGGTATTTCCTATTTCATACTGTGTAATAGAAAGGGAAATGCAAGTTCATAGCAAAGGTTAATCTTTGTAATGCAGAATGTCAGAGAAGATGGTTCAGAACAAGTACCAATATATCTCTTGTTCTCTTTGAAAATTTATTTAGTATTTCAAACTGTATTATATTCACACATGTACTCATTATTCTGTTTAAATAATTAAAGGTGGCAAGACCTAGTGAAGTATGAGCAATCAGTAGTTTTGATTTAGGTGAAGCACCCATCAGGTAATGGCAGTAGTAATTGCCACTTGCCAATGTCTTGGCAAGTTGAGGTGAAACCAATATCTTTAGTCCATGTTAAAGTCAATGCATGTGGAATGGTATCCCATAATTGACATTTTTTTTTATGATGAATGGGTTGTAAACATCAGTGCTTGTGTCATAGATCTAAATCTTAAACCAATTTTGGCAATTTCTTATAGGACCATGACTAGAATGATATGGTCATATTGGTTTATATCATTAAATTTTTCATATTAAAAAGGCTTTTATAGTCCAATAGAAAGTAATAAAACTTTTATTAGATTTATATACCTAATATATAAACAATATTGATGTTCTGATTTCAACTTTTAAAGTCCTGACATTATCCTAAGCTGCAATGACTATTAATTCAGAGTACCTCATGAAATAGGACATTTCAACTTGCATATCTTGTGAGCACCTCAAATTCAGCAGATCTCAATACCAGCTGTCCTTTTTCATCATTTTCCTCCTCTCCATGCTCACCAACTTTCTCCCATTTTATTTAATGTTATTATCATCCATATGGTCACCTAAGATGACCTGTGAGTCTTTTTAACATCCTCTTTACCGCTTATTTATCACATGCAATCCATCACTTAAGCCTGTGTATTTTATGTCCAAAATGAGTTGTTCAGTCATTCACGTCTGTCAAAGACTATCATCTGTCACTTAGGCTTCCCTACCAGCTTCCTATGGTCGGCCTTCAGTCACTCCTCCAACTGGAATTTATCCTCCCTACTGCCGTCATAGTAGTCTTTCTAAAATAAAGATCCAATATCTCATTTTGCTTTAAAATCTTTATTTTTCAAGCCCTTAAGACACATTTGGCTCTTCCCTATGTAGCTCTAACCCATTTTTTTCTAGTTCTATTGTGTCCTTTGCTTCTGCACCCCTTATGCTCTATATTCAAAGAAATCCCTTCATGTGTTCATGCATTGGCTCATGTTCCTTTCACCATTATGCATGTTACCTCCTTTTTCCACTTGGCAATATTCAAGCAACCTAAAGTATGTTTCTATACTAAACTAGAGCTCCTTTCTGTACTCTTGATATTAGGCACATAACATAGAAAATGCATAATATAGGGGTGCATAGAACAGATCCTATGGATTCCCAATGATTTATTTTTGTGTCTATGTCTCCCAACACCCCAGTAAGGACTCTTAAGGGCACAGATCATATCTTGTCATTATGAATAGTCCCTGACAGATAGGAGGTGACTTAGTATGTGTTGAAAGCATGAATGCATTACTTAAGTTATTATGATTGTCTGTTGTTCTATAGCCAGGTTTTTCAACATACTGTATATTATCTACTTATAACCTAGGTATCACCAGCAGTCACCCTATCTTTTAAAATTTATTTAGCTTGAATATCAAGAAATTTCTGTGAATCCCTGTGGTGTGATTTCCCCGCTCATTATCGTAACCGTAACTGGCATTCTCTGTGCCTATAGGGTAGCTATAAACACTACTCTCATAATAATTAGAGTTACTTCTATCATGTGCTCATGACCCAATTCTCTCACACTTTTCAGAAAGCACAAAGAGGACTCCTTTTTTTTCAGCCTGCCTTATTCGCTCAAATTTCTAGGTTTCTTACTCTCGCTTGTCTGTTTTCTCAACAGTCATTCTCCAATTCTGATATGGACTTTCTCCTCCCAGTTTCCAGACATCTGGTTTCTTTAGTATTCCTAAGACTTTCACTGGATTCCTGAGTCTTCTGCTTTTTCCTTATCTATTTGGCTTTCTTGATTCTGAATTTTGACAGCCAATTAACCTTTAAACTTGAGCTTGCTAAACTGACACCTGGCTTTTTACTCCATAATCTCCCAGTTCGATTCTTTAACTGTCCAATCAGATTCTCTTGGCATCTGTATTTTATATCATTCTCCATTTGGGGAGTGAGGATACACCTGACAAACCCACAGAATGCGTTTGTGGGGAAACCCAGTAACAAATATAAATTTAGAGTATATCGTGTATTCTGGATTGAATCCATGGGCTTAGGATTTTTCAACTGATGAGTATATGAAAGGAAAACTAGGCATTTCAGGTACATTTGATATATGAATGTCACAGATATGGAGTAAAATGTAGTCAAAATCTCCTCCCTTTTTCAGTAAGACCACCAGTAGGAGGAAGATAATTGATTTGGTCAAGGCCAAGAATATAATTGGGTCATATTGCTAAAACTTGCAACTTTATGTCAGAGGAGAAAAGTAGTCTTGAACTGAGAAAAACACAGTTATTTTCCCTTGGTTTTCTTCATTTATTTAATAGTTATATACTCAATTCCTACCTTATGTTCTAAATATTAGGAATAAAATGGTGAGTGAGAGAGAGAGAGACAGAGATTTATTTCTGTGCTTCTTTTTATCATAATGCTAGTACAACCTAGAGATCCAACGATTGACTGTGGGCCTAGAAGAAAAGGACAGAGAGCCACCGATGTTATTTTAGGCCTTGGAGTGGGGTTGTAGGTAATAGGTTGAAGGAGTCCCGCTGTCATATTTGAGAGCAGAGATTAACTAGTTTGCATTAACCTGAGTTCTTTTTGCATATTTTCTTCAGAGGGAATTAAAAGGTGCCTGAGCAAGGACTTGGGCCTCCTAGTTTCCAAACTGCTCTAGCTCCTAATCACAGCAGAGCCATATCAGGAAAGGGATAAGAAAGTTGAAACTGTGTAGGTCATGGGTAATGAGATATATATTTTATGGTATGCAAACACATGGGTAATTCTTGGTGAGGGGAGAGACCTTTCGCATAGGAGAAAAGGTACCTGTATATTTCTAATCTCCCATCCAAGTACTCACCAGGTCCAACCCTGGTTAGCTTCCAAGTTTTGACGAGATAAGGCATGTTGAGTGTGGAATGGCCGTAGACTGCACATTCCTGATCTCAATAGGGAGTTCTAGACTAAATCTTTTAAGGTAACTTCTATCTGCAATAATTCTTGCAGATGCCATTGACAAGTTTTATAACTTTCATCTTGTTATGTTAAATTGGGCTAACAACAACTTCTCAAGAAGCCTAACAAATTGGTTACGTTAGGTATCATTTTCCTTGCTTTAGTAATAATATTGAACATTTATTAAGCTGATAATAATAACTGCCTGAGAAATTGTGATCTAGGAATAGAAAGAATTTACCTGCATTTGTTTTATACTTATGCTTAAGGAAACTAAAATAACAGCACTTGGTGAAAAAAAATATACATCTATTTCCAAAATGTTCTAGCTCTTATTCCTAATATTTTCTTATGCAAAACATTGTCAGGGAACTGACATGATAATGCCAGCAATTTTCTTCAGAGGAAGCTGAATTTGTATGTCTTAAGACCTGCTCTGTGTATTTAAACAGAGTGATTGGGAAATAACTACCGTAATTTCTTAGTGAAAATTTTGAGACCTTTTCCCCTTTTGTGCAAAATGTTATAGTACATTTAAGTCTAGTTGTTTATTACATGACAGTAGAGTATACTTTTCCTTTTTGTGCTTGGCAGAGAATGTACATTTGTTTGCAATGTTTATCTAGATATTAAAAATAGATATTGGACTTACTATATACTAAAGCTTAGTTGTTCTAGAAAAGTAATTTTATTGATTTTAATCTTTACTACTAGTCATATTGCTATTTACTTATTTTTCTTTTTAAAAAACAAGCCAACCAAAACAATTCCTGAAAATTGTTAATTAATAGATGTAGATACTGAACTAGCCAATCAAATGATGTCTTAGGCTATTAACCAAAGTGGTTTAAGAATTACATACATTTATTTTTATTTAGCTATTTCCAAAGTGATTTTTAAATTTAAATAGTGGCTTTTATTCTGGAATAGGATATAGTAAGTAAAACCTTTAAAAAATCCAAATGTTGTGTCTTTGTTGTTGTTGCTGTTCTTTTTGAGACAGAGTCTCATCCTGCACGCAGGCTGGAGCGCAGTGGCATGAAGAGGACTCAGTGGAGCCTGGACCCCCAGGTATCAAGCAGTCCTCCTGTCTCAGCCTCCCATGTAGCTGAGACCACTGGCATGCACCAGCCATTTAAATTTTTTTTTTTTCTTTAGAGACGGGATCTTCCCATGTTTCTCAGGCTGATCTCAAATTCCTGGGCTGAAACGATTCTTCTGCCTCAGCCTCCCAAAGTTCTAGGATTACAGGCATGAACCACTGCACCTGTTTCAATAGCTGTGCCTTTCATACAAGGAACCACATTTATAAATAAAAATTTTTACTCTTTATTTGTTCACCTTACTACAAAGTCATTTAGATGAAAGTAGAAACTTTGAAATAATAGGCTAAATAAAAATGTGATTTATGAATTAGTTTATTAATCTCTATTAAGAGATCAGCAAACGGTTATGCTTGAAACTTGGATGATGCTACCACAATGATGATCACAATGAACATTTTTCGAAAAGTTGAGCCAATCACGTTAAAGGCTTTTCACATAATTTCTTATTTAATCCTTACGAACAATTCTTTAATATGGTACTATTTTTCATCCATTTTACAGAGGTGTATGTAGCAGTTACCCGCTTTCCCATCTGAGTATCTGAATCTCCTACTGGCTATCAACTTCTTTGGGAAAGAACTGGCTCTTGTTTACATAGTCTAGTACAGTATAGCTTATGACAACATAGTTGGCACTTAAAACACAGTGGTTTGATGAATGAATAAGTTCCTAGAAAACGGCGAGCCTGCATTTTCTAGTCAAGTCATATGTACGACAGAAGGGTCAAATATAGGTGAGTTTTAAAGACTCTTCTCAGTAAATATGAGTTAGCCACTTTCACAACCTTAGACATTTACCCTTGATTCCTGTCTGTATATCATGAAAATTTGATAGTACCGATTACTATGTATCTGTTTATGTACCTTGGACTTTTGGAAGACCACAAAACATTCTAATATCTAATATTGTTTCACCTCCCCTATGAATCAATTCTTGCCTCTGTTGGGACAGCTTTGCTCTGATTGAGAATATATGAGTTAAGCAATGGGTGAAGACATTGAAATGTTTATTTCCTCGGAAAGAAAATCAAAGGCTCTTTGCCTACCTTCTTTATGTGCCTCGCCATCTTGTTTTCACAGTGCTTCCTTTTAGATCTCTTTATGACATTGCCATAAAATGTCATGTTGGCATGTTACCTTAAAATACTGAAAAGGTACCACTGTAGAAGAACATTTGATGATGAAGTGAAACAACAGCCCCATTGCTCCTCACCACCCCTCATGCCCTTCAGGTCTGGTTTAGCCTGTAATGTGACTTCAGTATTCTTTTTTTTTTTTTTTTTTTTTTTTTTTTTTTTTATTTTTTATTTTTTATTTTTTTAGTTTATTTATTATTATTATACTTTAAGTTGTAGGGTACATGTGCATAACGTGCAGGTTTGTTACATATGTATACTTGTGCCATGTTGCTGTGCTGCACCCATCAACTCGTCATTTACATCAGGTATAACTCCCAGTGCAATCCCTCCCCCCACCCCCCTCCCCATGATAGGCCCCGGTGTGTGATGTTCCCCTTCCTGAGTCCGAGTGATCTCATTGTTCAGTTCCCACCTATGAGTGAGAACATGCGGTGTTTGGTTTTCTGTTCTTGTGATAGTTTGCTAAGAATGATGGATTCCAGGTGCATCCAAGTCCCTACAAAGGACTCAAACTCATCCTTTTTTATGGCTGCATAGTATTCCATGGTGTATATGTGCCACATTTTCTTAATCCAATCTGTCACTGATGGACATTTGGGTTGATTCCAAGTCTTTGCTATTGTGAATAGTGCTGCAATAAACATACGTGTGCATGTGTCTTTATAGCAGCATAATTTGTAATCCTTTGGGTATATACCCAGTAATGGGATGGCTGGGTCATATGGTACATCTAGTTCTAGATCCTTGAGGAATCGCCATACTGTTTTCCATAATGGTTGAACTAGTTTACAATCCCACCAACAGTGTAAAAGTGTTCCTATTTCTCCACATCCTCTCCAGCACCTGTTGTTTCCTGACTTTTTAATGATTGCCATTCTAACTGGTGTGAGATGGTATCTCATTGTGGTTTTGATTTGCATTTCTCTGATGGCCAGTGATGATGAGCATTTTTTCATGTGTCTGTTGGCTGTATGAATGTCTTCTTTTGAGAAATGTCTGTTCATGTCCTTTGCCCACTTTTTGATGGGGTTGTTTGTTTTTTTCTTGTAAATTTGTTTGAGTTCTTTGTAGGTTCTGGATATTAGCCCTTTGTCAGATGAGTAGATTGCAAAAATTTTCTCCCATTCTGTAGGTTGCCTGTTCACTCTGATGGTAGTGTCTTTTGCTGTGCAGAAGCTCTTTAGTTTAATGAGATCCCATTTATCAATTTTGGCTTTTGCTGCCATTGCTTTTGGTGTTTTAGACATGAAATCTTTGCCCATGCCTATGTCCTGAATGGTATCCTAAATATATATGCACCCAATACAGGAGCACCCAGATTCATAAAGCAAGTCCTTAGAGACTTACAAAGAGACTTAGACTCCCATACAATAATAATGGGAGACTTCAACACTCCACTGTCAACATTAGACAGATCAACGAGACAGAAAGTTAACAAGGATATCCAGGAATTGAACTCATCTCTGCAGCAAGTGACTTCAGTATTCTAAGGTGAGATCGACCTTTTCTTTTTGGAGAGTTATTCATAAAAAGGCTAATGACCCACTTGTGCTCATAAGGAATGACACAGGAAACCCGGGGGACAAAGCTACCAACTTTTCTTGTTTGGAGGAAATTTTCCCTTAGCTTAGCACTGTCCTTAAAAATAAATCATTAAACAAGAACAATTTTGTGACAAGGAATAAAGGGAAATTGGTAAATGAAAGTGAAATGGTAAAATGCAGAGGATTAAGAGTTTACAATTAAATACATTAAAATGTGGAAATGTAACCAGACCCAGGTTCAGCTCCTCATAACTTGAAAGCCAAACACAGGAAGTGAGGGTTGGTGAGGGGAAAAGCAGGTTTTGATTGGAAAGCCAGCACACGGAGAACATGGTGAACAAGTGCTCTAAAATACCATCTTAAATTTTACAGCTTACCATAGGAATTTTTAAGGAGAACTTTGTATGGGAGACATGTGGGAGTAGTGCAGGGTGCAGGGTCTGCGTGTCTTGTTCTCGTGGCTATCTTGTGGGTTATTACTGGTCTGGAAGTCTGATTAGCATTAT
The DNA here is from genome assembly GCF_037993035.2 of Macaca fascicularis. Classification (NCBI taxonomy): domain Eukaryota; kingdom Metazoa; phylum Chordata; class Mammalia; order Primates; family Cercopithecidae; genus Macaca; species Macaca fascicularis. The sequence continues at coordinate 109,374,980 of NC_088386.1, forward strand.
ATTCACTCTCCCCAGTGGTGGTGGAACGACTGTTTGTGACTCTTCCTAAGGGGGAGGACTCTGTAGGGGTTCTATGCCTGGTTTGTAGGAAGATTAGATTCTGAGATTTCTTATGCAAGAGCATAATTAGATTAGCATGCATTACCAGAGGGCAGTGTGTAGAGAGGGAAGGAATGAAGAAGTGAAAGTAGAGGGAGGGAAGAAAAAGAAAGTGGGTGATATTTAAAACCCAAGTCCCTGGTTACGGTAATAGAAACAAAACACCTTTAAATTTTAATCAGAGACACACTTTAAGAAATAAAGATTAAAGGTATTAAAATAAAAGAAATCGAGAGGTTTAAAACAAAGTAGAAGGCAGCAAATAAAAAAGTTGAACTTGAGGGCAAAAAAAATTATTTTTAGTGTAAAAATAAAGACAATTAGGGATTTCTTTATATGCCTAGTAAACAAAACTATATTAGAAGATAAAGAAGGCTTGTTGGAAATAGGGAGACTAAAGATAAAAGAAATAGGGATCCACTTGAAGTTTGAAAAACGGGCTATTTAAAACAACTAGCGAGAATTAAAGCAACTGGAAACCATAACATAATGGCAAGCTGCTAGGCTATAAAACTGTGTCTTCTATGAAGATGTAAGAAAGAAAATAGGTGGGGAAATAGGAAAAAAGGGAAGTGTATAAAAGCTCCAAGCTATAATCAAGTGAGGTTGAATTCTGGCTAAATGTCCCTGTAGAGATGTGCAAAATGCATATATTTATAGGAGCCCATTTACTTTCACCTAATCTTAGGCTCTGCCTGCCAGGATGCCACAGCCTTGCCCAGATGGGCAAAATATTCATGCCCTTCAGAATTTTCCAAGGCAGTGTGCTCTGTGTCTCACAGTGTTTCCCCCTCAGACTTGCTCCACAGCATAGATAAACACTTATTTTGGTTTGAGGACGCGCATTTAGGTACTGGTGTGCATTCAAAATATCATTTGTATCAGTGACATTTTGGTATTTATTATCATTTATAACAGCAAATGTTTTGTATAAATATAAGTAGACCTTTCTACTTGACAACTGTGACCTTTAATTTCACCCGGACTGCATGTATTATATATAATGGAGATTTAAATAGTATTATAGAAATGGATAAGGGATATCAATTTCAAATGTATAATGTCAAAACTACTAGCTGCAGTTGAAATGAGATTTATATGTGGACACTTTTTTTTTTTTTTTACTTTTTTTTAGTTTTGTTTTTCTTTTTTAAATTATTTGGAGATAATGAGTAAAATTCTACTATATTCTGGTAGCATCACTCTGCAAGATTTACTCTACCATACAAATGTATGTTTTTTGGTATTCTGTTTTGAAAGGTTGTGTTGTTATAATATTGGTATTGAAAATATTGATTAGTTAACAATATTTTAAAACATAAATTAGTATCTATTTGGGTAGGATGAAGGAGTTGATGCTAGTGACAACTTTTAATTGCAGGTAAAATTACTAAATAATACATAATTACATACAACTTGTGGCAGCTCTGTATTTAGAGATAATGATGTTTAATTAGGTGTATTTTTTTAAATGAAAATGAGTTTATTCTTTTTTTAATAGAGTAGTACATGGTCCCCTTTACTTCACTTTTCAAATACAAAACAGATAAACCCTGTTAACACTTTGGATAACTATTATCCTTTTAGAAATCCCTACAAGCCCCATTCCTCTACACCCAGTCAGGATCATATAAAGATTGTTCTGAAACTTGCTTTATGCTGTTAAGAACTTGTGACTCTTCTTCTGTGTTAGCCATTCCTTGTTTATATATCTGATTAATATTAATAAATCATATATAATAATTTATCTCATTGTTTTTATAAATAACACAGCTGACTATATTTTAATATAGAGTTTTACATACTGGTCTGCTTCATTTGGATTTCTTTGTAATTTATGAGATTTTTGTACTTTTCCTATTTGTATTAGATATTTATGGATGCAATATATTTCTGGGGTTAAGTTACCTTCTAGAATTAAACTACAATCTATTTAAGTGCTTGATTTAAGGAAATAAAGACACTAGATGAGAAGATAGTTCTTGACACAATAATATTTTTATTTCTATGTATTATATAGAAACATGTAAATAATTTTAGCTATTGACTTGTAGCGAATTTATCTTCTTGTACTAGAGTATATGTGAGGGTAAACATAGGAATATTCCATTAATCTTTATAAAAATATATATACATTATAAATTTCATAATTCCAGGATATAATGTGATAGGTATAAATGCTTTCACTTAATAAATTTTATCCCAAGTATGTGAAGATATATTTTTATTAAAGTAAAAAAAAATTTCTGTCTGTCTAATTTCCTTCTATATCTTTTTCACTTATGGACCACTTTAACTCATGGTGATTAGAAATCCTTCCTCATCTTATCTCAAACCCTCATCTCAGCTCCTCACGCACTGAGGTGTATTAAATGATTTCCTGATGGCCATTTTGAAGACTATTTATCACCTGAACCATGCTGCCATCCCATGCTACCAGTATAAATTGGGATGGTTTATGTTGCGAGTGACCGAAAATACAACAAAATTTGATTTAAAGATGAAATGACATTATTGGATTAATTAATTAATTAATTTGAAAGATCAGAGGTAGGAATAGCTGCAGGTTAAGCTTGATTTGCTGCCTTAAAGATATTACCAAGTACTTGTTCTTAACTGTTTTCTGTGTTTGGTATCAGCATTATCCTCGGCTCTTCTTTCATGGTAGCAGAATGGCTGTAGCAATTTTAGACTTCATATGCTTTCACTGTGCTCTCTGGAAAAGAGAGTCTCTTTCCATATCTTTCAAAGAAACAAAATGTAAGTTCTCTTTCCTGCAAGCTTAGGCAAATGCCTCCCTGTGTTGCATTGACTAATCACATTAAGTGCTACCCCAGAGTTGAAAACTGTCACCAGGGAGAATGACCACTGTATCAACAGAAGGCTATCAAAACTTACCCAAAAGATGGGGATAAGTTTGAACTGATAATAAAAGGAGAGAATTGGGGGGAGATTCCTTTAAAAAAAAATGCCTGGGTATTATTACCAGAGAGAAAGGGAATAATGCTAAATAATTATCCTCTGTGCTACTCAAGTTTCCATCACTGGTGTCTCTGACTGTTGGCACTGTTGTTTTAAAGACCCTGTTCTTGTAATATTTAATATTGCATAGTACAAATAAAATTACCACTAATATCAGACATTCAGCCTTTTATTTGGCAATATTCATCAAATGTATTCAGAACGTTGTTCTATGTTCTGGACAGACCAAACAAAAGAAAACACATCTCATGATAGTTTAAGAATTTGATAAAATGATCTATATAATAGATGATATTATTTCTGGAGCATGATATGTTCTCAGTAGATGATAGTCTTTCATTTCTGCCTATTTGGGATAGTCAGTCCTCCTTTTCAGCAATGTAGTAACCTGAGAGAGGGCTTTATCAACTATGAACATATCTTTTAGACATTCTTAACCTGCTCACCTGGACCTCTAAGTGTTACTATATCTATTGAAACTCACCTTTGCTATCTGGTGCTGTTTGACTGGAGATGGGGCTAATTTGTGGACAGGATGATTTGGTCTCCCCACTGAATCGCTGCTGCCATCTCTTTTCTGTCTTCTTAGATGCTAACCTGTGTGAATCTAGAAGGCAGGTCTGCTTCAGCTCTGACCACTCTCTGTTATTCCTTCATTTTCCTCTAAGTAAACAATCATTAATCAATAATGTGTGGTAAGAGACAACGGTTTTATATAGAGAAGTAGATTACTCATTTGTCTGGGGCAAGAGCTTCAGGTAAAATAAATCATTGATACTTTAAGCTCACTAAATTGAAATAATACCCATCATATCATATGCTTTGCTGTGGTAGTTTAAATAAGTGAGACTAGTAATTAGAAGTCCCACAGCCTTTAACTGACTGATGTTGATATTTTGTATTTCATATTTTGAATATTTTCTATTTCCAGATACAGTAGACCAAAATAATTTATGACATCATAAGCATGTTTCATAGATGTCCCTGAGAGATTGACTATGTCTTATTAAACTTTTGCCTGAAATCTTCATGAATTATTAGAAAGAATTAAGGTCAAAAACAAGGAAGAAAAAGAAATAAGCAGTTTTACATATCTACCCATCCATCCACCCTTCTATTCATACATCCATCTATCCATCTATCCTCCATTTACTCATCTATTGATAGACTAGAGAGATAAATACAAAAATGTTAGCGATGACTCTCAAGATAGTATAACATATTTTTTATTTGTTTTGTTTTGATACGGAGTCTTGCTCTATCCCCCAGGCCGGAGTGCAGTGGCGCAATCTTGGCTCACTGCAACATCCACCTCCCGAGTTCAAGCAGGTCTCCTCCCTCAGTCCTCCAAGTAGCTGGGATAACAGGAGTGCTCCACCATGCCTAGCTAATTGTTTGGTATTTTTAGTAGAGGCAGGGTTTCACCATGTTGGCCAGTCTGATTTCGAACTCCTGACACCTCAAGTGATCCGCCTGCCTCGGCCTCCCAAAGTGCTGGGATTACAGGTGTGAACCACTGCGCCTAGGCAGTAGAACATATTTTTTTTTTTTATCATTTATGCGTCAATTTTGTTATATTCTGAAACCAATAACATGCTAATTTATTTTTTGTTAGTCTCATATGCTTTAAGCGAAAACACAAATTTAAAAAAATCAGTTTTTTTTTAAGGAACTGTAAAAAGCAGTATTTTCTTAACTGGTTAAATGATTTTTACTAGGCTCTGGAAAATTTAGACATCCCTCATATAGCACTTTTTGAAACCTGAAATCCTAGTTATTTTCACATCACTTCAAACCCTTCCTGGAGATATTGGGTCCATCCATAATAGGAAAAAGTTTCTAGTGTAGTTTATGGGTTTTAGTTCTCAACCTTAGCAAAAGGACATAGCTGCAGTTTGATTTGATTTTAAAAGAAGTACTTGGATAGACTGGCATACATTTAATAAATCTAGTGAGATAACTAATCACGTTCTTTAACTATTTAACATTAGTTTTTTGTTTAGAGATGATAGTCATGTACATTAGTATAAAATGCTCTCACCTATTGGTGAGGCATTCAATGAACTTTCAATTGTGAATCTTTAAGGTCCTTGCAAGATATAAATTTATATTAAATGTCAACATAATATGGAATATATTTGACTCAGATATATGTAACTGGAAGCAACTTTAACTTGGATATTTGTTTAAGCTCAGGGACCAACAATGTGGGTTCTCGAGTTACACTGCCTACACTATCACTTGTTGACTGTGCAGCCTTTGTGTTGATAACTGGACTTAGTACAGGCATAATTTTTTCATCTGACAAGTGTACTTGACCATGAAACATCAACTTTCCTGAAATGTGAGTAGATTAAGTGAGAAACATATGTCATATAGTAAATACTTAATGGAATATACCTATGTCTACCTAGTTATAATTCATATGTTACTTACATTTCTAATAAGTAAATGTATTTCCAATCCTGCCACCAATTTATAGTTCACCTTATGGAAACCAAAGGTTAAAACACTTGCTTTTGCATTTTGTGACATTTAAACTGCCATATAAGTAATTCTGGTTTATAAAAACATCTCAATTATGATAATAATAGCACCATAATTTTGAAAGCCCTTTGGAAAGTTATTTTGAATATTAAAATATTAAAAATGCTAAATGGCATTTGGGTATATGAATATGTGAGTAAAAGATTAATATAAAGTTCTTGACTTATTTTTAATAATTATATCTTTCATACAATGCTATCCTGTTGGTATTCAGATGTTTACACATAGACTCACATTCAGACTGACTTGGCAGAATATTTTTATATGATGTTATTAGTTTTTTATGACAACTAAACAAAGAGAGCACCTGTAAGTAACTAGATTTTTTGAGCTAGGATGACTCTCAAATGCCACCACTTTTAAAATATCAATGAAAAAACTAACATGATTTGAAGCCTAGTTTAAAATAAAATACCATCGTTTCAAGATTTGGAAAATATGTATAGTTAAATGAATCACTTAGTGTCTTCTTGAACTATAATTCTGCATTTTTGTTAGGGGTCATTTGAAATAAATTGGTTCTAAAGGCAAAATTCAATTTAAGAGAATTAATGTTAGATTTTTCTATAGCATAATTATTATTTCCTTTTTTTTTCCTTTTTTCTTTTCTTTTTTTTTTTTTTTTTGAGATGGCATCTCACTCTGTCTCCCAGGCTGGAGTGCAATGGCGTGATCTCACCGCCGCCTCCCAGGTTCAAGTTATTCTCCTGCCTCAGCCTCCTGAGTAGCTGGGACTACAGGTGCCTGCCACCATGCCCAGCTAATGTTTATATTTTTAATAGAGACGGGGTTTCACCATGTTGGCCAGGATGGTCTCAATCTCCTGACCTCGTGATCCACCCGCTTCAGCCTCCCGGAGTGCTGGGATTACAGGTGTGAGCCACCGTGCCTGGCCTATTATTTCCGTTTTTTAAAAAAATCTAATTTCACCCTTAAGCACATCAAAAAGAATAGCTGCCACCAAGAAAGGGCCTTTGTGCTTTGTATGTGTATCATGCTTTGTTTTTCTCTGGTATTTCTTACTCTTGATATAACAATACTTTTAAGCAGTATATTTTAAATTAAAATTTTTCTACTATCAAACTTATTCTAGTGATATTTCTTGCCTTTCAAAATTACAGTATTGTATTTCCTTTAAGGGTCTCATGTTCATTCTATTGTCACCCTTGATACATGTAAAATCATTATTTTAGAGCTATAGAAAACAGGGTGGCCAATCTACAAACAATAAAATAGAAAAGCATATGTTTTTCAAAATCTCATTTTTTATTAAAACATTTGCACTCACAATACTTTAGTGCTAAGCTTTGTTTTCTTTATGAAGCCCAGAAAAACATTATAGATGTCTATTTTTTCTCCTCTGGAGAAAAATGAAATAAAATATATTATGCCCCTTTTATAGAGATGCACAGATTATATTTTAGCTTGATTATAAATCACAACAGCCATGGTTATCAATAAATAACAGTCATACTTACAGTATGTTATTGCAGCAGTGAAACAAATTTTCAATGGCACTGAAAAGTCAATAAGAAGTAGAATGCATATAAAATTCAATGATATGGGAAAGAAGCATATAAAGGGGAAAGAAGATAAACAACAAACAAACTAGACTTTTGAACAAAGTGGAGTACACATTTTCTGATTTTTATGTAGTATGATAAAGTTAGAGAGACAGACAAAATGTACTTGAAACAAGGTAAACATTAGTTGTCATATCATATTGCAAGAAAAAATTATTCTTTGCACTCAAACTGCAGAGCCCTAAACCTATCAGGCCATGTAAGGGAAGTGCTTCCTGTATAATTACTAAAGACCATGTGAGAGAACTGCTTCTTATATAATTACTGGAAAAAATGATGAAAGATTGAGAACTATTGTTTAACATCGCATAGCATAAACTTTGTGTAAATTGGCACTTTAATTTATAGCCTAAAAGTTCTGGTAGAAGGAGACTGGAGCTGTCACTGGACCTTTGTACAAGAGAAGGGTATGGCTGCTAAACCAAGAGATTAAGAGCCCAGTGCTGTGCAGGTCAGATTGACTCCATCTGGCCCCTAGCAGTTTCATCAAATACTGCCAGGATTTTCCAAAATAAGTATCCCCCATCAAATATCATTACTTTCTGCTGAACAGATTATAGAGTACCATCTCCAGGCATTTCCTGCGTTTGTTGGGAACTGGAAGTTTTGAATCCTCATTGACTTGAAAGAGGCTGCCAACAATCAAACCTATTCATTATGGCTACCTCCACACTCCCCACCAAGACTTGAAATAGCCCCAAACTGCTGCTGGTAATTCCCGATATCCTCAGCTTTCTGATCTTCCATGGGTATTAATTTTATCAGCAGGGTAGTTCTTTAGGGCCTTCAGTGTGCTCCTGGAACGTGCAGAGATTCATTAATGGAGTCTGGTTGTGATGCATTCGGCTAACTCTTTTTAAAGCTATACCTGATGTCATGCTATCTGTTCTATGATCCTGTTTTCCACTCTCATGTATGTATGTATGCATGTTTTGTTTTATCTGTTTCTTGTTTTATCACCTAATTGCTTGTCTTTTTATCCTTGACTTGCTGTTTTGTAAAGAACTTAGCATATATGTCTTCTATGCTTCTCTACGCCCTATATTTTCAAAGGCCCATTCCAAACCAAATGTGGTCATACACTGTGGCTGAACCATATTCTACTTTCAATGAATGCACCACTTTGAGGATGGGGATCTGCAATTTTTGAAGTCTCTTTTATATCTGTGCTTCCAATATTCCATTTCTATACATGTTCTCAGGCAATTTGGGGTTCACACAGTTATAAAATAAAAGTTTATTTCTCATTCAAACCTGGGCAATGGAGATTTTCCTATTTCGATAGCTTTTCTGAGCATCTTTTTTTTTTTTTTTTTTTTTTTTGCAAGTGGTGACCCATGGAATCTCAGGGATTTAGGATCTTTCTATTTTTGTAATACTGGTGTCTTCGACACATGACCTTCAAGATTTTGAGAAGGGTGAAAATAGAATGGGATGGGAGTTTTGTGGCCAGCCCGGAGAGTGTTATACATTTTCAGAACATAGTCACCTGGCATTGAGCTAGATGCAAGGAAGACTGGACAATGTGTACTAAAGTTAAAGCACATAGCAGAATCTCTGTCACATCGCATTTCTGTTTTATACTTAAGCTGGTCCCCTTCATATTTATGAGGTGGCTTCTTCCTGTATAATTTTATACTTAAGCTGATTCCCTTCATATTTATGAGGTGGCTGCTTCCTGTATAATTACTATCAGGCCATTTGCAGCGGCAAATGTTATATCAAGTGGGAGACAGGAAGAAAACCTGTCTCTCAATCATGGACTGCAAACCTTTTCTTATAGCTTTGATCACAAAGTATGGAGGAGGATTGAGCAACCAGACAAAATCAGGATTTTGTAAGGAGAGGAAGGAACAGTAAATAGATTCGAGACAGTTGATCTATCATGAGTATGACAAAGAATCAAGACAGAGTGGCATTGTAGAACCAAGAGAGTGGAGAGTTTTGAAAAGATGGAAAGCCCAATGAGGATTATAATGATGCTGATTTTAGAAATTAGATGGTCCTTGGAGGCTCCGTATAAATAGTCCCCCAAAAATCACGAGATTATTTTTCACATTATGGTTTATAGAGAAGTGCATGAAAGCTGAGGAAATGGGCCCTTGGTATTCATTCATAATGCTGTGCTCCATGCAGTTGACTTTATTTCCTAAATAAATGCGGCATTCTTGATGAAAGTTTAAGCTAAATACAATGAGCCCTCAACTTTGAAGATAATAGAAAACTATTATCATAATTAGAGTGTGTGTCATTTAAAAATATAATTTACTTCATTAAAAATTAGTATTAGAAAGTTTTAATTTTGTCAGTATATTATATTTCTAACTTTTAAAATTCTCAGAGATCTAAAGTAAAATATAATTTTAACACTGAAATTATTTGATAGTGAAGATACAAATATATGCTAATTGCTCTAATAACCTAGATAATTAATTATTATACATTCCTAAAATGGAATCCTATTAAGTTATTTTACTATGATGGATGTAATCATTTTGATAATAAGTAACCTACACATTTTTCTAGATTAATCACAGATGCTCTTCTAATGTTGTCTTAATGTGATGAATTATAATAGTTCACTTATAAGCATCAAGGGTTTTTAAACTCTCTTGATAACCATATTCAAATTTTATCACCTATCACCTAAAGGTAGATTTATATTTTTATTCAAAATAACATGTCAGATGTTTTGTGTCTTATTTTCTGCAAAACAGATAACTTGTATGTAATTCTGAAATTAAATAAATATTCAAACTATTAGACAAGTAGTACATATCTATATGTATAATCCCATTCTATCTAAATCAATTTAAAGGTTACTTAAATTAGGTCTTTCTTGGACTCAATAGCCCCTACTGATACCTTCAAACTGCAGTTTATCCTCAAAAGTCACCCCATTCTTTCAAAACAAGAAAGACCATTATTTAACAACCTCACATTGTTAGATGTGAGGAAGTCACACTGATGACTTCCTTTTACCTAAGGATAAAAACCAAAGTCCTCTCTACTTCATCCTCTGCCTCCCTAGCTAGCCTACTGCCCTGTTGCTCTCAACTGGAGTATTTCCGGAGCCATGTTTGTATACCTGCTGTGTCCCTGATGCAAGCATAAGGTATGTGAGTCAAAAATGTTTTTGAAATATTATCTGCTTTTTAAAATGATGTCATTCCTTTTTTTCTATTCCTTTATCCCATTTGAAACAGTTTGGTTCTATACTTATGCCTGGGGGGAAAATATGACAGAAAAAGGAGATGGAGGAATTTAAAAGTATCTTTCTTACCTTTGTGCTTTAAAGCCCTTAGGAGCAGAAGAGGCTCACTGCATAGCTAAAGCACATCAGAACAAACATAATGAGTTAAGACTCATCCACCCTTTTTCCCTTTACCTTCAGATAATTTTATGGGAGCCAGGAATGCAAGGGATCTGCTCTCCATCTCCTGAGTACAGCCCTAGATATGACAAGACCCCAGAAAAGAAATTGTTGCATTGTGTGTCTAGACAGATACCATCACAGAGTTTCAGCTCTCCAGTGTGATGTAGGAATTGCTCAATGATTCCTGTGTTCCCAAGAATGAAACAGAAGTGGCAGAAAGAGAGCTATTGAAACAAAATAGGCCACAGGGAGAGGAGGGAACCAGAAGTTTCCATTGAGACTTGTGTGATCTATTAATAAATTATTTAAGTGATGCCTGTAAAGCCAGATGATATTTAGGCTTTTATGGTGTTACCCCCCGTGTTGGCATAAAATGGGAAACCCTAAGAAATTATGCTCAAAGGAAAAATTCAGCTAATGAAGAGAAAGATTAAGAACCTACGTTTCTTGCATTCATGAAATTATACTCTGGCATTCACATCAGCTATGGAAATTTATACCTACTTCTTTGTGTGAATTTAAGTAATGGCATAATAAAAATAATCAATTCACCACTGAGGTCCAATCATTTCTTCCCTTCAGCAAGTGCCCATACATTACTAACATCTGATAACAAAATGAAGCCCAAATTCTTTTGTAACATTTTATCTTTTTCTCAAAAAATGAACTTATGTTAGTGCTTCTTTATTTTTAAAGAGAATAATCTACATTGCTTACTTTCTCTGGAAGGTCTGACTCTAGGTTAAAGGTTGTACTATATAATCCTAAGTCTTTTCTTATTTTAATTTTCTCCTTCATTCCAGAATGTCTATTTAGCTATTAATATGTGTTAGGCACTATTTTAGATGGTAGAATTATGGAAGTAAAGTCAGTCTCTGTCCTCAAATAACTCAAAATCTAACTGTATGGCATACTTAGAAAAATAATACAATAACCACATAAAGGCGCCTCCTAAAGCAAACTGTGATGTAGAGTTGAATGTCAAAAAATCTCCCTGTCATAGGCAACCTTTGAGTATAGCATTGAGAAACATGTATATTTGATGAGAAATACTTTTTTAGAAAAATAATTAGGTGTTTTTTCATTAAATGGAAAAAAATAGAAGAAAGTTTCAAGATGATAATTGATTTTCATATTAATGAATTTGTTTAATACACTGTGATCCACCATCACTGTTTGCATTAAAACATTTCTGAGGAAGTCCTAGCCAGTGCAATCAAGCAAGAGAAAAAAAAATGAAAGGCATTGAAATAGAAAAATAAGTCAAACTATCTCTTCACTGATGATATGATTCTATACCTAGAAAATTCTAGAGTCTCTTCTAATGGCTGATAAAACTGATAAGTAATTTTAGGAAGGTTTCAGTACACAAAATCAAAACAAAAATTGGTAGTATTTCTGTATACTAATGTCCATGCTGAGAGTCAAATCAAGAGCATGATACCATTTACAGTATCTGCAAAGAAAACAAAATACCTAGGAATACAACTAACCAAAGAGGCGAAAGATCTCTACCAGGAGAATTGCAAAACATTGCTGAAATAAATTAGAGATGACACAAATAAAGAGAAAAGCATTCCATGTTCATGGATTGGAAGAATCAACGTTGTTCAAAAGACCATACTGCCCAAAGCAATTTACAGATTCATCACTATTCTTATCAAACAACCAGTGTCATTTTTCACAGAATTTGAAAAAACCATTCTAAAATTCACATAGAACCAAAGAAGAGCCTGAATAGCCAAAGCAATCCTGAGCAAAAGGAACAAAGCTGAACACATCACACTACCCAATTTCAAACTATATTATAAGGCTACGAGAACCAAAACATCATTGTACTTGTATAAAAACAGACACATAGACCAGTGGAACAGGATAGAATAGAAAACTCAGACATAAAGCCACGCACATCTGATCTTTGGCAAGGATGACAAAAACAAATGGGGAAAGGGCTCCCTGTTCAATAAATGGTGCTGGGATAATTGACCCGTCATATGTAGAAGAATGAAACTGGACCTTTACCTTTTACCATATACAAAAATTAATTCAAGATGGATTAAAGATTTAAATGACCTAGAAGAAAACCCTAGGAAATTCCCTTCTTGACATGGGCCTTGGCAAAGATTTTTGGGCTAAGTCACCAAAAGGAACTTCAACAAAAACAAAAATTCAAAAACAACAAAAAACAAAAATACAAGTGGGACCTAATTAAATAGAAGAGCTTCTGTACAGCAAAAAAAATTATCAATAAACTAGCCAGACACCCTACAGAATGGGAGCAAATATTCACAAACTATGCATTTGGCAAAGGCCTAGTATCCAGAATCTGTAAGAAACTTAACAAGCAAAAAACAAATAACCCCAATGATAAATGGGCAAAGGACCTGAACAGACACTTTTCAAAACAACACATACAAGTGGCCAACAGACATGAAAATGTGCTCATCATCTGCAATCATCAGAGAATTGGAGATCAAAACCATGATGCAAAGCCATCGTACACTAGTCAGAATGGCTGTTATTATCTGAGGCAGGTTCTCGCCGTTACCCATGCTGGAGTGCAGATAGCATGACCATAGCTCACTGCAACCGCAAAGTCCTGGGCTCAAGGGATCCTCTTGCCTCAGCTTCCTACAGGAAGCTGGGACTACAGACTGAGTACAGGCTGAGACAGGTGTTTTTTTTTTGTTTTTTTTTTTTTTTTTTTTTTCTGTAGAGACAAGGTTTTTCTTTGTTGTCTAATCTGGTCCTGAACTTCTGGGCTAAAGCATTCCTCCCACCTCAACCTCCCGAAGTGCTGAGATTACAGGCGTGAGCTACCATGGCTGGCTTGACTGGCTATTATTAAAAAGTCAAAAAACAACAGATGCTGGTGAGGCTGTAGAGAAAAGGGAGCATGTACAGTGGTGGTGGGAATGTAAATTAGTTCAGCCACTGTGGAAAACAGTTTAGAGATTTTTCAAAGAACTTAAAACAGAGCTATCATTTAACCCAAGAATCCTGTTACTAGGTATATACTCAAAGGAAAACCAGAAAGACACAGGCATTTGCATGTTAAATGCTGCACTATTCACAATAGCAAAGACATAGAATTGACATAGGTGGCTATCCATCATGGACTGGATAAATGTAAATATACACTGTGGAATACTATGCAGCCATAAAAAGAATGAAATCATGTCATTTGTGGCAACATGGATGGAGCTGGAGGCTATAATCCTAAGAAAATTAATGCAGGAATTTAAAAGCAAATAGCACATGTTCTTACTTATAAATGAGAACTAAACATTGAGCACACATACACATAAACTTGGGAATAATAGACACTGTGGACTACTGGTAGGGGATTGGGTAAAAAAACTGCCTATTGGATACTATGCTCACTACCTGAGTGCAATATACCCAAGTAACAAACTTGTACTTGTACCCTGTGTATCTAAAAAAAGGTAGTTATAAAACCAAAAAATCATTTCTGAAATGCTGAATAGAAAACATACAATTTTCTACTGATTCATACCCTTACTTTTAAAAAAGTTAACTTTAACATTTTATCCTTCACCTGTTGATATGATTTGGCTTGGTATCCCCACCCAAATCTCATCTTGAATTGTACTCCCATAATTACCATGTGTTGTTGGAGGAACGCAGTGGGAGATAATTGAATCATGGAGGCAGGTCTTTCCTGTGCTGTTCTCATGATAGTGAATAAGTCTCATGAGATCTAATGGCTTTATAAGGAGGAGTTTTCCTGCAAAAGCTGTTTGCCTGCCACTATCCACATAAGATGTGACTTGCTCCTCCTTGCCTTCTGCCATAATTGTGAGGCTTCCCCAGCCATATGGAACTGTAAGTGCAATTAAATCTCTGTCTTTTGTAAATTGCCCAGTCTCAGGTATGTCTTTATCAGTAGCATGAAAACAAACTAATATGCCTGTGATTAAAATTATGCCTAAGAATGTTAACATTTACTCCTAGGAACAAACTCTCTTCAGCAATGTATAGTGCCTTTGTATTTAATTCTTCTGTAGCAATCATACAAAAAAAAAAAAAAAAATGAAAGCATACATGTTTTCATAGTGTACTCTTTGTTTTGAGTTCAATTGTGTCTCCCAAAACGAGATGTTGAAGTTCTAATCTGCTGTACCTGTGAATGTGATCACATTTGGAAATAACATGTTTGTAGCTGTAAACGAGTTGAGGACATTTTGTATTAGCATGAGCCCTAACGCAGTATGACTGATGTCCTTATTAGAAAAGAAGACACACACACATACACACAAACACTTACACATATGCATGTGTGCGCGCACACATACACACGAGAGAGAGAGAGAGAGCAATAGAGAGGAGAGGAGAGAGAGAGAGAGAGAGAGAGAGAGAGAGAATGCTAAGTGATGACAGAGGCAGAGATTGGAGTTATGCTACCACACACCACGGAATGACCAGGACTGTTGGCAACCACCAGAAGTTAGGAGAAATCATGGGATAGTTTCGCTTTCACAGTCTCCAGAAGGAACATGCTGTGCTCATACCTTGCTTTCAGACTTCTGGCTTCCAGAACTGTAAAAGATAAATCTCTGGTGTTTTAATCCATCCAACTTGTAGTACTCTGTTACAACAGCCCTAGGACACTGCTACTGTGTTTTAATTGCTCTGTTCATAAACTTAGAAACAAAATCTTTCCAAAAAATACAAAGCATTCCACAAGTTTTGCTTTTATTGTTCACTTAAGTAACTTGTAATTATTTTATGTAATTACCTAAGTGAATTCCTGTCACATAATTCTTGGGGTCAGTCACTCAGTTGGGGATTCAGGTTTATCTATTAAAGATCAACAGTCAGTACCGCCCTTAGACTTGGACAAATCTTGCTCTTGATCCTCAGAGGTCCACCATTTGAAGTGACTTCCTTGACATGACATTTTTGGGTCTTCCTTTGCTGCCTGGGGATGTCTGGGGCTGGCAATGCCATCTGCCAGATGCTTTGATTGGCAGGGTACCATATCCCAATTTATCATTTTTGGGGTCCTCTCTGATCCTCTTATCTGTATGTGGATTCAACCCAATGCCCTGTGGAGCTCATGAACTTGTGTTGATGGCATCTTTTCAGGACTTTAATGTCTGGGTTCTGGTTCCAGGAAGGTGGCCTGGTTGGTGGATATTTTCTGCTTACGGGTATGATAATTCTTCTACACGATCATGAAAGATTCAGCTGCTGGAACCATGCTGATTTGGGGTGACTTCTCATTCACATTGGACATAGGACAATTCAAGGATCTGGGTGTGGGCTTTTGCCAATTTATGCCTAGGTTCTCACCTGTTTTCATTCTGACTTGCAGTGCTTATTCTATAGCACCCAAGGACAATCACCACACCTCCTCTTCAGGCTTGTCAGCATATTTCAGGACGACTTCCAGGATGTTAGAGCCTATCTCCTCTGAGGGCTTTTGCTTTTGATTCTTGTGCTCCACAGTGCCAATGGACCCTCTGGTTCATGTTCTTTCTTGTTTCCAATCCATGTGTGTACGCTGTGCACTTCTAGGTCAATGTTGAGCCATGCCTGACACAGGACAGATATTCCTTGCGTGAATGGAACTACTTATGTGTTCCTCACCTAACCTCCCTGCTGGTGTTGGTCTGCAGAAGGCCAGTGTCAATATCGAAAAAGCTCGTATTTTAGAAATGTACTCATTGTGGTCTGAAGAGTTTAAAATAGTCATGTTTGAAAATGTGTCATTTTACATTTATAGTACTGCCATGGTGTAATGTGTTGTTTAAAATTTGTGTGTTACTACTACAAATAGTAAAGTTAACATGACCACAAAGTAAATTATTGTTTATGCTTTTCTGCATGCTCTGGGTAACACTTGCATTTGTGGTCATCATCAATGAAGCCTAGCAATATCTTTCGGGAATATCATTGGAAACCAATATTCATGATGAATGATGCAGCCTTATGAGCAATAATGTGAGCATCAAATAAATGGAATTAGGGAACTACAGAGCCAAGAACATCTATATTGTTCAATATAAACAGGTTCTAAAGATCTATAGCATTGTTATCTTTTTCCTGTGGCTGGCTATAAGAAATTAGCCAGAAATGGCATATTTGAGAGAAAAGAACGAAGAAATTGTTCCAGATCCTGAATAGGAGGAGATGGGGGCCTGGCCACTATAAGGGATCTTTAAGTTTGTTGATTGGATGGTAAACACAGATATAAACACTTTTCACTGTCCATTATTCTAAAGCTTTGTTGATAAATCAAGGTATTTCACATGAGACAATATATTTTAAGTAAAATTGTTCATGTAGACAGGAACCTAACAAAAAATATTTGCCTGGGCTGCCTAACTTCTAGAGGCAATCCTGTCAATAGCTATTTAAAAGGCGGTTGGGAGGAGAGGACTGGGCAGAGGGAAAAGTGGACAAAGCCTCAGCCAATCCAGCAGGGTTATGCCCCGCATCTGATTGAAATGGTTTGGCCTTTACACCCCTGCCTCTCTCAGTTACTGGTCCCTGGAGGAATATGACCTTATACAAGGTGGTTCTCTGTGGCTGAGATAGAGAAGCTGAAGAAGCTAATAGCTGAAGACCATCTGCTGTTTGCACACCCCAACACTGGGCAGCAAATCCTTTCTTGAAATGGGGGTCTGGGCAGCACATCTTTGTGTCTAACAAATATAATTTCAGGATTTAGTTTGAGAGAGATCTGTAAATGGAATTTAAATATATTCTAAAGTGCCCCAAACTTATATGCCAAATATATATATATATTACAAACATATATACACACATGCTTTAGGCATTTTAGAATATATTTAAATTATATTAAATTATATATATATATTTATATTTGTTCAAAATTATGGAGAGGCAGAGGCAACTAATTATTGTTAATTTAATTACTATTAATAGCCCTTGTCTTATTAAATTTAAAAAACTTTGTCTACAAAGCTTGATTTCCCAATTACTAATTGATAAAGTTTGGCTGTCTCCCCTCCCAGATCTCATCTTGAATTGTAGTTCCCATAATCCTCACATGTCATGGGAGGGACCCGGTGGAAGGTAATTGAATCATGGAGGCGGTTACCCCCATGCTGCTATTCTCATGATAGTGAGGGATTTCTCACAGAATCTGATGGTTTATAAAGGGCTTTTCCCCCTTTTGCTTTGCAATCCTCCTTTCTGACGCCATGTGAAGAAGGATGTGTTTGCTTCCTCTTCCACCATGATTGTAAGTTTCCTGAGGCCTTCCCAGTGATGTGGATCTGTGAGTCAATCAAACCTCTTTCCTTTATAAATTACCCAGTCTCAGGTATGTCTTTATTAGAAGCATGAGAACAGACTAATACAGTAAATTGGTACCATTAGAGTGGGGTGCTGCTATAAGGATACCCAAAAATGTGGAAATGACTCTGAAGCTGGGTAACAGGCAGAAGTTGGAACAGTTTGGAGGGCTCAGAAGAAGACAGAAAAATGTGGGAAAGTTTGGAACTGCCTAGAGACTTGGAGGGCTCAGAAAATTGGAAGATGTGGGAAAGTTTGGAACTTCCTAGAGACTTGTTGAATGGCTTTGACCAAAATGCTGATAGTGATACAAACAATGAAGTTCAGGCTGAGATGGTCTCAGGTGGAGATAAGGAACTTGGGAATTGAAGCAAAGGTGATTCTTGTTATGCTTTAGCAAAGAGACTGGCAGCATTTTGCCCCTGCCCTAAAGATCTGTGGAACTTTGAACTTGAGAAAGATGATTTACGGTGTCTAATAGAAGAAATTTCAAAGTGGCAAAGTATTCAAAGGAAGCAGAGCATAAAAGTTTGGAAAATTTGCAGCCTGACAATGCAATAGAAAATAAAAACCCATTTTCTGGGGAGAAATTTGCGTAAGTAACAAGGGACTGAATGTTAATCTTCGAGACAATGGGGAATGTCTCCAGGGCATGTCAGAGACCTTCTTGGCAGCCCCTCTCATCTGAGGCCTGGAGACTTAGGACGAAAAAAAGTGTTTTGTGGCCTGGGACCAGGGCCCCCTTGCTGTGTGCAGCCTAGGGACTTGGTGCCTTGCATCCCAGCTGCTCTAGCCATGGCAACGAGGACCCGAGGTAAAGCTCAGGCTGTGGCTTCAGAGGATGCAAGCCTCAAGCCTTGGCAGCTTCCATGTGGTCTTGAGCCTGCAGGTGTACAGAAGACAAGAATTGAGGTTTGGAGACCTCTAACTGGATTTCAGAGTATGTATGGAAACGCCTGGATGTCCAGGCAGAAATTTGCTGCAGGGGCACAGACCTCATGGAGAACCTCTGCCAGGGTAGTGTGGAAGGGAAATGTGGTGTTGGCACTGCCTAGTGGAGCTATGAGAAGAGGGCCACCATTTTCCAGACCTCAGAATGGTAGATCCACTGACAGTTTTCCCTGTGTGCCTGGAAAAGCCACAGACAATGCTAGTTGTGAAGGCAGCTGAGAGGGAGACTGTACCATGCAAAGCCAGAGGTGGAGCTGCCCAAGGCAATGGGAGCCCACCTTCTGCATCAGTGTGACCTGGATGTGAGACATGGAGTCAAAGGAGATCATTTTGGAGCTTTAAGATTTGACTTCCTCACTGGATTTTGAACTTGCATGGGGCATGTAGCCCTTTCATTTTGGCCAATTTCTCCCATTTGGAATGGGTGTATTTACCTAATGTCTGCACTCCTATTGTATCTAAAAAGTAACTATCTTGCTTTCGATTTTACAGGCTCTTGGTTGGAAGGGGCTTGCCTTGTCTCAGATGAGACTTTGAACTTGGAATTTTGAGTTAATGTTGGAAATAGTTAAAACTTTTGGGGACTGTTGGAAGGGCATGATTGTGTTTTGAAATGTGAGGACCTATGATTTGGGAAGGGCCAGGGTCAGAATGATATGGTTTGGCTGGGTCCCCACCCAAGTCTCATCTTGAATTGTAGTTCCCATAATCTCCACATTTCGTGGGAGGTAGCCGGTGGGAGGTAATTGAACCATGAGAGCGGTTACCTCCATGCTGCTGTTCTCATGATAGTGAGTGAGTTCTTACAACATTTGATGTTTGTTTAAGGGGTTTTTCCTCCTTTTGCTTGGCATTTCTTCTTGCTGTAGCCATGTGAAAAAGGACATACTTGCTTCCCCTTCAACCAGGTATGTAAGTTTCCTGAGGCCTCCCCAGCCCTGTGGAACTGTAAATCAATTAAATATCTTTTTTTTTTTTTTTTTTTTTTTGAGACAGAATCTTGCTTTGTCACCCAGAATCTTGCTTTTGTCATCTTGGCTCACTGCAACCTCTGCCTCCTGGTTTCAAGCTGTTCTCCTGCCTCAGCCTCCCAAGTAGCTGGGACTACAGGTGCCTGCCACCACGCCCGGTTAATTTTTGTGTTTTTAGTAAAGATGAGGTTTCACCATATTGGCAAGGCTGATCTCAAACTCCTGACCTTGTGATTCACCCTCCTCGGCCTTCCAAAGTGCTGGGATTACAGGCGTGAGCCACGACACCTGGCCAATTAAATCTCTTTCTTTATAAATTACCCAGTCTCAGGCATGTATTTATTAGCAGTGTGAGAATGGACTAATACACTAATAAATCTGATAGTGTTACAATTTTTAAATACCTAATTTTCTACATCACTTCTTTTCCACACTTGGGTTTTAAGGTGCTTTCTTAAATATATCCATGTCTATGTATATCTTTATCTGTATCTACCCTGGTATATCTATTAGAAGTCTATTATAGCTCTACCTAGGGAGATACAGATGTAGATATACATATCTGTATATTCTGAAGTTTTTATTTGCTACATATTTTATAATTAACTAGGTTGTACATGTGTTTAATAAAAAATAATAGTGTAATTATAAAATTAATAAAATGGCATTGTTCTGTTCTTATCCTCATCAACTTGCTTCTCCAGAATTAAACACTTTCACCTACTTATCTGTTATTTATCTCCACATTTCTAAAAAGCCTCCTTTTAAAATGGATTTTTCTGTTTTAAAGTTTGTATCTTAATTTCTTAATATCGATTTCTTAACATAGAAAACCTATCTTGCTTAAATTATTACACACTTCTTTTCTCTTTATTCAGCCACCTACGCACTTTCTTTCCCTCCAGTCTCTCAGTTTATAATTATATAATGTATCACTAATTCAATGTTTAGTGTTCATGTAATATTCAATATTTAGTATTTATACAATATGACTATGGAAGTACTATTTTTAGCTGAATCAAGTTATGATAATATTTTCTTTTTGTATAACCTTCTTTTCTAGAGTTATTTTCATTTTTTCTCTTGTTTAATTCTATACGCTTACTACAGATTCATCCTCAAACTTTTTGAAAGATATGTAAAACTTATTTTAATCAAATTGGTTTCATCTTCTTTCCCCTTGGAGATACAGATCTTTCCAGCACCCCTTTGTCCTCCCTCTGATCTGGACCACATGCTGTCTAGGTTGGCTGCACAGATGTCAACTCGGAGCCTCCTTTTGGCAGCACGCTAAGAAACTTTTTGACATGTCTTTGCTGAATCCCACTTTCTGGACACCATATTTTGTTCTGTCTTGAATTGTCTTCTCATATTGATGGAGTGAATTCTCCACTAGCTTTAGGAGAAAGAAGGCAAAGAACTTGAACATTTTGAGAACTTCCATTTCTGAAAATGTCTTCATTATTCTGATTCATACTTGGTTGAGCAAATTCCTAGGTCTGTTTTTTTCCTTCGGAATGTTGAAGTATTGCTACAACATCCTAAACCTGAGAATGTGTGTGGATTTGTCAAGAAGACCTCATAAGGGTGAGGAATGTATCTACATAAAGGTTAGAATCTACAGGTGTTTTCTCTAGGCTGGTTTGTGTTTTCCAGAGAAGAAGGATCCAGTGCTCTGCTTTGGCTGAAAAAGAGAAGATAACCGAAGAATCTCATTTTTCAGAAACTAATTTCAGCTAACCTCTCTGTTATCCATACAGATTCTCACCCTTCCTCTCAGCTGCACCTGGTATCCTTCAGGCTATCCTTGCCATGTATCAATGTCTTTAGACAGTGAATCTTTGCCTTCTGCCAAGGAGGTTGTGTAGTTTAGGGAAGGACATTGGAGTCTAGCTGCTACTGACTCCATTTTGCCTGTACTCAGTGCCTCATAATCTCATATTTTTCAGGGTTCTGGGAGAAAAATCTGGTTTGCTTCTTGTGAGTGTTACCCCTACACGCTGCTTGGTTTTTAGTCTTCTCAGGACAGCTAAATTGGTTAACATTCATATGCTTTGCAGCTTCTAAAATGTTGTTGTTCTCTCTATGCTTCTGTTGCTCTTTGTATTTCCTTTAACCTTGTGGGATTTTTGTTTATCCCTTATTATCATTTTAGCTGAGATTTGAAGAGAGAAATTTAGCATCTTCATTTAATGTATTCTTTAAATTGCAACTTCTGATCAATAATAATTTCTGCCTTTTTACCTCTCCATTAAAATGTTCCTCTCCTTGAAATTGTAAATGTCCAGAATAGTACAAAATTCTGATCAAATTTGGCAGAGTGAAGGTTTTTATTACATTTTCTATTCCAAAATAAATTGTGAAAAACAAAAATTACACTGAAAACTCAACACACAGAAAGTAAGACAACAATTTAAATGAAACTAGAAATCAACCACAACTCTGAAAAGAATACTTTCAAAAGAAATCAGGAGATACATGAAATATACAGAAAAACATGCAACAAGCTATAGAAGAAAGGCTGTCCAAGTGCACAACCATCTGTATATTTGTTGCAGTACATAGAAGTTTTCTAAAATAAATTCACTATAGAAATAAAAATTAAATTAGTAGCAGTAACATATATCATAAGCTCTGCTGAAAGGTAGTTAGGGATATGGATGAGAGGCTTGAAAAAATCAATAAAAATGTAAAAAGAAATGAAGCTGATTAGAAAAGGGAAAGAAGAAATGAATCATGACATAAATATCAAACAAGGTGGATATTGATAGACCATAGACTTTGAAAATTTAACAGAAGAGATGAAG
This sequence comes from Macaca fascicularis, assembly GCF_037993035.2. Lineage (NCBI taxonomy): Eukaryota > Metazoa > Chordata > Mammalia > Primates > Cercopithecidae > Macaca > Macaca fascicularis. The sequence goes on from NC_088386.1 coordinate 109,397,583, forward strand.
CTTATATGGGATTTTAGTTCAGGACAAACCCATGTTTTCAATGGGTGTCCCTCAGAACCTCTTCCATGGCCAAAGGGTACTAAATAGAGTCAGTGGGTAATTTTCAGGGTAGGCAAAACTCCAATATTATGTTGGCAATTTAGAGAAAAATAACATTTATTTTCTAAGATATTATTATAATGCCTAGAAAAGTAGTCTTTGGCAGGGGGTGGGAGTAAGAATTGAGTAAAGTTTGATGTTGTAAATAAAACTATAAAGTATTTTAAAGTATAATTTAATTTTCAGAATGGGAAACCTGTTTTGGTTTTACCAAAATCGCATATATTAACTTTTAAATTTTTATATATAGTATATAACAGATGTGTGTGTGTTTGTGTGTTCAGTCTTTCATACATTCTAATCTTGAGTGAGTGATTTATTCATTTAATTGCCTTCTTAATACAGAATAATTTTGCCAAAAATCATATGTGTAAATCCAGAAGTGACTTGTTACTTCCCTACTGAAGATATTTTAAGTAAACTTAGCCTCACTCCCCTATTTGACAGCCTGAGCAAGCTGGAAACCTTTCCTGTAATCCTTTCTTGTATCTAAATGGGGAGGGGGGAGGGGGGAGGGATTGCATTGGGAGTTATACCTGATGTAAATGACAAGTTGATGGGTGCAACACACCAACATGGCACAAGTATACATATGTAACAAACCTGCACGTTATGCACATGTACCCTACAACTTAAAGTATAATAATAATAAATAAATTAAAAAAAAAAAATCAGGGTATCAATTTTTTGGCTTTTCTGGGCCACACTGGAAGAAGAATTGTCTTGGGCCACAGTAAAAAACACTAACTATAGCTGATGAGACAAAAAAATTACAAAACAATTTCATAATGTTTTACAAAAGTTTACAAATTTGTGTTGAGCTGCATTCAAAGCCATCCTGGGCTGTATGTTGCCTTCATGCCGTGGGTTGGACAAGCTTGGCGTAAATGAAAAAAGTATTAATAATTACTAATCTGAAATTATAGATTCTTGAAAAATTTCCTTTCTTAGTAGATAAGAATTTTATGTAACATGATACTTTGTATTAAATTCTAATGAGGATATATGTTTTACAATAAATTTAAGTTGAGTTTCAGATACTGAGGCTGATAATATTTTTTTGTAGGATTTAATTTTTATTGACACATTAATGAAGCTATACTTTAGAGCCGTAGGGATGACTTAAATTTCATTATGTTAATAAGTAAATTTTATTAAATTTTCATTAAGTTACTAAACTGTAGGATGTTGAAAATGTTTTTAACATGATCAATGCAGTTACCATGGATATTACTCTTCATTTTAAAACCACTTCAGAATAAATAGTGGTCTGCTGGTCAACCAGGTTTCCCTTCTACTCCTCCAAAAATCCGTGATTTGTAGAATTTGCTGATTTCTGTATTAAACCCTCCATTATGGCTGATTTTGAGCTATCAATCTGATGTCACTGATGGTAACTTTAGGGAGAAAGGTGAACAATGGGCTCTCCTTGGCCCTGTGTGTTCAGTCTTTCATACATTCTAATCTAGCACACTACTGCATAATCTAGCACACTACTGCATTAACACGCAGGGGTGCATCACTTAACAAGTTGAGTGTGTTCTGAGAAGTGTGTCCTTAGGTGATTTGTTGTGTGAATATCATAGAGTGTACTTACACAAACCTAGATGATGTAGCCTACTACACACCTAAGTTATATGGTATAGGCTATTGCTCCTAGGCTATAATCTGTACAATGTGTTACTAAAATGAATGCTGTAGGCAACTGTAACACAATAGTCAGTATTTGTTTAACTAAACATAGAAAATGTACATTAAAATCATGGTATAAACGATTTTAAATGACATACCTATACAGATCACTTGCCAGAATGGAGCTTGCGAACTGGAAGTTGCTCAAATATTTTCTGTCTTTATATCCTTATTCTTTAGGCATTTTTTTTCTCTTTTTAAAATGTTTTATAATTTTTAGTTTTTTGAAATGTTTTGTTAAAAACAAAGACTCAAATACACACATTAGCAAAGGCCTACTCAGGGTCAGGATCGTCAGTCATTGTCACTGTCTTCCACTTCCACATCTTGTTCCCCTGGATGGTCTTCAGAGATTATCTTCAGAGATAATAACAAGCATGGAGCTGTCTTCTCCTATGATAATAATGCCTTCTTCTGGAATACCTCCTGAAGGACCTGTCTGAGGCTGTTGTAGAGTTAACTTTGGTTTTTTAATAAGCTAGAGTATACTCTACAATGATAAGAAGTAAATAATAAATATATCAACCAGCAACAGCATTATCATTACCAAGTATTATGTTCTGTACATAATCATATATGTTATTCTTTTCTGTGACTGGCAGCACGGTGGGTTTGTTTACACCAGCATCACAACAAACTTGAGTATTGCATTGTGCTATGATATTGTGATGGCTATGACATGACTAGGGAATAGGAATTTTTCAGCTCCTTTGTAATCTCATGGGACCACCATAGTACATACTGTTCATCACTGACTGAAATGTCATTACGTAGTGCATGACTGTAATCATTTGTGTCATTTTCTTTTTTCTCTAAATTTAAATACACCCTTAAAAAGTCAAGTAGAACCAGAAGCATTTATAATGAAAAATGATCCAAACCTCATTCTACTAACCTCCTTCCCGGATAGAAGTTACTCTCTTTAACTGTTTCTGTTTTTAGTTCTGCCAGTTATGATTTCTTCCCAAATCTAAATAATCTGCTATAAGGCTGTTTTTTGATTGGGCAATAATACGAACACTTCCAAGTCTTCCAGTTAGAATTATTTTCTATTATCTAGTAATTTCCCCCCTCTATTTGCTCTGTTCTCTACAACTCCTATTAGTTGGACTGAAGGTCATTAAAAGTGATACTCTTGTCTTTTCTTCCATACATTTTATTCATCTTTTCTGCTGTTTCAACCTTTTTTTAATTTTATTTTAGCAATCATGTATTTGTGTATTTGTGCTTTTTCTCATTTTTTCTTAGCATTGTCTTCTTGCTTAAATAAGAAAGTATTACTTGAATTTATGAATCTAGTTAAAGTTATTTATAATCTTTTTTAATTCCTGAAATACCTGTTTTTCTTTTAAGTTCTTTTTTTCCTCTTGAGCTATATCCTTTTATTGCTGGTTTTCACATACTTGTTGACCTTTTGTTGTCTATTCATATTTAGCAATGTGAGATGAGTATGATTTGCCTACTGAATGATTTGAGTGTCCTCTTCAGCTACATATGAAGTTTTCACACTAGGACATTTTAACAGGTCTTTGAGCACCTTTCATAGATGTGCAGTGTGCCAGGCTTCAATTTGGGAATTTTCTGGGGAACTCCCAAATGCCAGAATGGAGAAGCCTTGAAACCTAGTGCATAACCTACCAGCCTTCGTTCTGCTCGTGCATTTCTTTTCTGTTTATTTAAAAAAGACGTAAGTGTATGAGTGTGTGTGTTTACGATTCTCTTTGGCAGAATGTGTTAGGCTGCCTGCACTCAGCAATTTAGCAATAGAGAAGAGAGAATGGATGGTGAAGAGGCATGTGGGGAGGAGCCTCAAGATGCAGTTGTTTCACGGACAGAAACTGCACCAATCCTTTCCTCCCACCCCCAGCCCCAGTCTTCCAGGCTTTTGCACAGTACCTACAGATTCCAAGTCCAGTGCTTCTTTACAGTTTTGCCAAGGATATATGGATTTTTTTTCTTATGCAGATCATTTCCATGCATGCTAAGTGTAGCTTCATTTTTCTGTTTGATATAATGAAGACTTCAGTCTGCCTTCATTTACCCCCAAATTGTTGAAATCTCTCCTTCATCAAAAAGGTCCTTCTTTTTTACTAATTTTTCTGTGATTTTATTCCATTTTTTTCCTACACAATCATATGAATAAGAATTAGACCTCATGATCTATTGCACAGTGAATCCATTTGGGATCTTACAATCAGGGAACCATCCCAGTACCTCTTTGGGAGCTATCTACGTTGTATCTGATATATGTACATAGTTACATTTTTTTGATTTTGATACAAACACCCAACTAAACACTGAGCAATACCATTAGGGTTTTTGTTTGCTTTTGGAAAAATACTGGCACCAAGAAATTCTTTTATTCTAAAAGTATACCTATTTGAAAAACTCACATCCAAAATTCTGGTTTGTAAAATTATGAGCATTGTATATGATGTTTAGAGGACATTTGTGGAGATTCCTTCATAGAGAACAAAACAAAATCTTATAAATTATTATCATGCCATGTTACTGGATCTGATTTCTTTTTTAAAAACCACAATCAAAACATAAATCTGCATTCTTTAATGCTTCCCTTGACAAAACAATCTTTAGAAAACATTTATTGTCACACTACTTTGGCCTGAACTATGAATTCTAATTTAATTTTTATATACTCTGTATTAAAAATAATTTGATTTGGGGAGAAATTTGGAGGAGCTTCAAGGCAATTGACATTATGAAGACAAATTCAATTTATTTTCTGAAAGTTTCTCTTCTTATGAGTTTGTTTTTTTTGTTTTTTGTTTTTGAGACGGAGTCTCGCTCTGTTGCCTATGCTGGAGTTAAGTGTCGCCATCTTGGCTCACCACAACCTCCGCCTCCCGGGTTCAAGCGATTCTTCTGCCTCAGCCTCCTGAGTAACTGGGACTATAGGTGCACGCCACCATGCCCAGCTAGTTTTTGTATTTTTAGTAGAGACAGGGTTTCACTGTGTTGTCCAGGCTGGTCTCAAACTCCTGACCTCATGATCCGCCTGCCACAGCCTCCCAAAGTGCTGGGATTACAGGCATGAGCCACAGTGCCTGGTTGTGTTTAACTGAATTTCTAAAACTTGAATATAATTTTATAATAAGCTATAAGTTTATTCTCTAAGTATTTTAAGCCATATAATACAACTCTTATGCTGCTATCTTATAACCATTTATAGTTCTTTAATTGGTTAGCTATTTAAAGGTTAATCCTATGTTTTAATAATATTAAATAATTTATATAAGAAATGTGTTCATATTTTATAGTAAATTATCAAATACAGCCATTCAAAAAATAAACATTATTCGCCACATTTATTTCTGTGTATACTGCTATGAATGCAACTCATTATTCTTAGAACATAGTTTCTCTGTATTGTAGAATATATACTGCTATGTATATATGTAGCTTTTATGTATATGTGTAATACTAAATGAAAATTAGCACATATATGCATGAATGGAAGTCAAATGTCCCCTATTTTTCGTGTATACACAACACTAATTCATATATGTGTGTATGTGATATATGCATGCTATTTTTTTTTGTATGTATGTATATATGCTTTCAAGGCCAGATTAAGCAGAATGCTCAAATTTCTCCTCCCTCCTCCTATGCCTTATTATTCTGCACCAGACCTTCACTTTTATTGAGTAGCTAGGGTTAGGCTGACACTTTTCAGGCTGAAAGGCAAAAACATTTATCTTCACTGACAAACAATTTGTGAATACCTTCCTTGGGTTGCGAGACACTTGCTCTAACACAATTCTCATCTATTTTATTATGGAGTCCCTGCAACATTTGCCATCCTCTTACTGAATTTCCATGTTGTGAACCGAATGGTACTATAGGTTGATTGTAATATATTTTTTAAAAGTTCATGTCAATTTTTCTGTCTTTGAAATTTAGAAATTAATATGGGATTATTTTGCCTGTATTTTTAGCAAGGAACTGTATTATTTTTCCTCTGCATGTAAATGTAGTCTGTGTTTCTATTAGAAAACTATGGGAATGTGAGAAAATACCAGGAAGAAATAATATCTAAGATCCTACTAATCAATGACAATTGCTATTAGTATTTTATATATGTTCTTTCATCATGTATTTATGCATAAACATGCGTGATATTAACTTAATGCTAGAATCATGCAGTTTATATTGCAGACTTTTGTTTGCTTAATTTTGAATGACATTAAATGCTTGGTTTTTAATGGATGCATGATATTTTATCTTATGTACTTTCTGACATATAATCACCTCCTATTGTTGCATATTTATGTTATTTTTATACAACTTAAACCATGATAAAATTCATTTATAAGGGTTTATGCATATCTCTAGTGGTTTTTAGCCATTTTTAAAGTTTTTTTGTGTGTAACCTGATCATTCCTTTAGTACATTTAAAAAATAATCTCCATTTGTGTCTTCTTATTGATTTATAGGTCATTTTTTTCTATAATGGTATTAATCTTTGGACTCTCTTATATGTTGCAAATTATTTCTTTTTCAGTTGTTTTACTTTATGTGGGAGTATTTTTATATATATACTGTAATTAAAAATGTCCACTTTAGCACAGCCTCTATGAAAAACTGGTTGGCAATTTCTCAAAAGGTTTTTAACGTTTATGAGTGCAGGTATGTATAAATGAGTATATGAATTTAAAAGTCTATATCATAAGAAGAAATGTTCTTTAGCAATTAAGAGTGCAGGCCAACAAACGATTACATTCTAACTGTAACCTTTATTATCTAGCAACTTTAAGTATAAGTATATACCCCAATAATTGAAAACATATGCCCACAAAAGACTCGTACAAAAATGCTAATTACAGCTTTTTTTTTTGTCAGTCTTGACAGCAATCTACTTACATGTAATAAATGTCATGTGGATAGTTGAACATATTTTATAGGGTTGCTGTGAGGATTTAGTAAGGTAATGCAAGTACAATCTTGCCTTGAATTATAGTAGGGAAATTTTAAGAAATTTTAAAGGAAATTTTAAATTAAATGTTCAAGGAAATTTATAGCATATTTTCTCTATTCTTTCATCCAAGAGGTATGTGTGCATGCACGTTTGTATGTTTAAGGTTTGTGTATTGGATTTTATTTTAAATGTTTCTATTTTGCCTCTTAAATTTTGACTTATTCTTTTGGATAGTTCACATTCTTTTCAAGAGGATGTTGATTTTTTTTCTTCTTGTTTCTACTCACATTTGAATAAAGACATAGCTATTTGGATCAAGCATTAGGTTGAACTATATTAAATTTCATTTTTACTGTGCAAAAATCCTATATAGTGGGATTTCATATGGGTCAACTTAAAATTGCTTAAAAAAATCACTGAGGGTAGATAAGTAACGAACCTCTAAGGGCTGATAGTGGAATTCTGCTCCTTATAAGTTCAGTGGTACTGCACTTGGAGAGTAATAGGGAGCAGTGAGGAGATGCACAGCCGAGCATATACATCTTCTTTCTCCACAGTCAGGTGTTTTTGCTTTTTTATGTCTCTGTATTTGGCAAAGCCACCTCTTGACATTTTTTTTTTTTCTGTATCTTGATTTCAGTTTGGTTTAGTTTACAATCTAGATAGTCATTGTGCTTGTTTTTTTTCTGCTTCTTGGTTTTACAGTCTGTGAAGGAATAGAACCTATTGATGTCACAGCGTCAGTTACCTACTGCTCTGATGTTTGGGTCAGCTATATTTGCTTGAGTGTTTCAGGACACCTGCTTGCTGATGTTAACATACTTGGCAGCAGACCTCTCTCAAGCTTACTCTAATTTCCAATTATTGCTTCTTAATACAGAAAGTATCAGTGGGGTTTATTCACTCACTCTTTCATTCTTTCAATCATTCGTGTATTAATTCAGTACTGGCAGTATCAAAAGAATGTTTGCTCTCATACCTCATAAAAATGAGGTTTTTGTCTATAAGATTAGGTAACAATCACAAAACAAATGGAAGCAATACGTAATTCCAAGCTATGGTAGTGAAAATCTTCTAACAAATTTAAACCCACCTTTTCAGAGATGGATATTGAAAATGACTCTGTTTTCTTTCAATATGGTCCCAGCTGCTGTACATGTAGCACAAAATTTGATGAAATCTTTGGATGATACATTTTTCTAATTATCAGAGTGATTCAGTTTTTCCTGTTTTAAATTCCTTTGGTCATTTCAATCAAGATTAGGTAAGATGTGATGTTATAGCCTGTGTTTAAATTGACATACTATGTCGAATTTATTGTATATGTTCTTAAGAAATTAGGATATATTTTGATTAAAATCTTTCTATGCCTCAGGAATTAGTAGTATATTGTATGATTTTCTAAGGATAACTTTATCTGTAATTTGAAAGAACAATAAAGTGTTTGTTTATAGAAAATCTTCTCTTAATAAAATAAAATTCACGGATTCAGTTAACCTAGAGAAAGCAACCACTGTGCATAGTTACTGAGGGAGTATGTTAATAATCACTGTTTTTAAAATGCGGAGAATGTCTGCCTCAAAGGATTCTGCCGTCACCCTAAGTATTTTCTCCTTATCTTACCTTTTTTTCTCCTTTGACTAATAGCTTTAACATTGATTTAGTTAAATAAAACATTTGACATTTTAAAGTTTCAGTGCACAAAAAATACTATTTACCATTCACAGGGTTAGGATTATTTTGTGTTAACCAAAATAAAGTATGTATGTATGTATGTATGTATGTATGTGTGTATTTATCTATCTATTATCTATCTATCATCTATATATCCACATACATACAGACACACACACATAATCATCATTGATATTTAGGATATTTGTAGTTTTCTTTGATTAGATATACTCTCTAAACACTTTGCCAGTAGAAACATACTGTATAATGTGACCGTGATCTATAAAAATGCATTTTATTTCATTCAAACTTAAAACTATGCATATAATCTGGTTATCTTCTAAAACTGGTGATAGGCTTCTTTAGATTAAGATCTGTCTTCTTGTGCTTTCAGGAAGGGTTTGAACAATCAGTGATACATGATTGAATTTATGGTGAGGAGGCAGAAATGCTCTTAAATACTATAAATTCCATAGATTCATAGTTCAACATACTCTTCAAGGGTGATAAAATTATCTCTTCAGAATTTTTGTTTTTAGTAATAGCAGCGATGAGTAGTTGATCTTGTAGCAGTGTGATACTGCCCCTCATGGACACCTGCTAAATCACCAGTATCTGTTTTGTCTGAAATTATAGCATCTACTGACAATGTTTAAGTGCTCATTAAGCACATTAAATATAGCTAAGTTCAAAGTATAACTTAGCTGGCCAAATACTTATTACTTGAGTCTTGTAATAGGTTTTGTATAAGTCTTTTTCAACTTGTACAACTATCACTGGATGTTTATGGAAATCTCCAAACAAGTTTTTGCTATAGAATGTTTGTGTCTTTGTACCCCTCAGACCTATTTGGTGTTTGGAAACAAAGCAAGCAATTGTGATTTTTCTGACTTAAAAAAATGCATGATTGAGTGATTTCTTGCTACAACCAGAATTGAGTGCTTCACTGTGTTACATCTGAACAAAAAGTGAACACTACAGTTGTCCTTGTTAATAAACCATACTATTAAGCATACTAAGTTTTGCTAAAAGCATGTTTAAACCAGTAATAGTACAAGCACATAATTAATGAAAATTATTTTCAGGTTGTTACTGATATTTAAAAATGTAATTTTAAACAACTTGCGAAAGGACAGAAATCTAAATACTAAGTTTGGTATAATGAGTCTTTTAATTTCATCTTTTTACACCACCATTATTTTAATGTACTGACATATTTTGCATGTTGTAATCACCTTGGTCAGCACAATTTAGATAAAAGAAGTGAAATAAATCGAGTTTCTTATTAGCACAATGATATTTTAATGTTGAAAGCTGAATGAAATGAAATAATTTATGGAGTTAAATTCACAACCTCACAAACAACTTAAGACTTGCTTTTTTAGGTTTTACTTTTTTATAAAAGCTGCATTGAAAAAAATAATTGTGTTTCTTTTTTTTTTTTTTTTTTTGAGACAGAGTCCTGCCCAGGATGGAGTGCAGTGGCATGATCTCAGCTTACTGCAAGCTCTGCCTCCCAGGTTCACGCCATTCTCCTGCCTCAGCCTCCTGAGTAGCTAGGACTACAGGCGCCCGCCATCACGCCCAGCTAATTTTTTTTTTTTTTTGTATTTTTAGTAGCGACGGGGTTTCACCATGTTAGCCAGGATGGTTTAGATCTCCTGCCTCAGCCTCCCAAAGTGCTGGGATTACAGGTATGAGCCATTGCTCCTGGCTCCAAAAAAATCATTGTATTTCCAACTGAATCTTTATATATTTCCAACTGAATCTTTATATTGTACAAACTCTGAAGTTCCCTAAACTTGGAACTTGGGAATATCAGTGTGGATATACATTTATTACATAATTATCATTTATTTTCATAAATGTAAATGCTACTCTAAAATGGTTGATGTAGGTTACCTTTATATAAATCAATGAACATTTCATGTTTTCCTACATTTCATTTTCTGTCATTATTTCTTTCCATCTTTAATTAACAAGTTTCTCAGCCTTGAGTTAATTGCTTTGTTAATGATTTTTCAAACAGAATTAGAAGACTTTAATATTTAAAGGAATATTTCCATATTATGAAAAATAATACTTTATCTTTAAAAAATGTTTCATTTATAGTTCTTCACAATTTGGAGAAGTTGGAGAATGTTTAATCAACTAACCTATAATTATGCCTTTTAATTAAAGTAGCCAATGCTGTGATTTTAAAAATGGAATATTATGCTTCAGACTTTACTTTTCACTGTAAATAAAACAACCACAGAAATGCCAGATAGAACAGGAAGATTATGGTACCTGCAGTACTCTGGGGGTACATACACACACTAAAAGAGAGAACGTGAAAAAGTAGGCAGTGGGATGGAAGCTATTTGTGTGTGTGTGCGTGTGCGCCCGTGTGTGTGTGCATGCGCATGCACGTGCACTCATAGAGTTACAAGTAAAGACTAGAGGGGCTTTCCTCTGCATAGTTAATGTTGTTACATATGTGCTACTTCTGCCATTGATTAGGTCAGTACTATCGTTACCATGGTTTTTCCTTTTTTTCCTATTTTGACACTTCTGTCATTGTTTCATTTACAGTGAAAACAAAAGGCTGAGAATGGGGGCCATGAGGAAACAGAGGTCTGAGTAGTGAGAGCAGTAGGCTGTTTGAGGATGGATTTGGGGAGACAACCTCTAGTCTCTAGAGGAAAATCCCTCAAAAGCCTTACCATTAGGATGTAGAAATTAGGATGCAGAGAGTGAAAACTGCTGACAGAGTATGCTCTTGAAACATCTTGGGTCATGCGCGGTGGCTCACACCTGTAATCCTAGCACTTTGGGAGGCTGAGGCAGGTGGATCACCTGAGGTCAGGAGTTTGAGACCAGCCTGGCCAACATGGTGAAATCCCGTCTCTACTAAAAATAACAAAAATTAGCCCGGTGTGGTGGTACACACCTGTAGTCCCAGCTCCTTGGGAGGCTGAGGCAGGAGAATCACTCAAACCCAAGAGGTGGAGGTTGCAGTGAGCCAAGACTGTGCCACTGCACTCCAGCCTGGGTGACAGAGAGAGACTCCATCTCAAAAAAGAAAAAAAAAAAATCCTGAAGGATGGGGGAGGTTTTGGCTAGAATAGAAGAGAGTGGAGAGAACCCTTCCAAGATGTATAATAAAAATAAAGAACAAGAATTTCAGATCTCTATCAACACACAGCTGAAAAGAAAACAATAGTGGTTTGTTTTTCTTCTGCAAAAGCTGGTGGATAATTAATGTCTTCCCTTGTCTATAGAAAGAAATGTTTTTGACAGTTGAGAAATTATTTTTTCCATAACTTAAGTCATACCCACTGAGTTCTTCCTGACTGGGGGTTGACATGTAGTAGGCCTGGGGAGTGGATGGAGATACCACCTTTATGGTTACCATATGAGTCCCAGGTGCCATCATCTGTAAGTACCGCAAAGTCAGAGTTGTTTAATCCAGCAAAAAAAGTCTATTTTCATAGCCAAATTCTCAATATTAAACCTGAGCTATACTTGATATTTTAAATAAGTTTGATTAGAATTTTCTTTCTGGAATTAAAAAGAAACATAGCAAGAACACAGTTTACATGGGAAACTGTCTCATATATAAGTGAATAAATAAGAATTTTAAAAATCTTTGCTATCATGTAATTTAAGTCAATGCATACTAAATCGTTTTGAAGATGGCACTTGTGGTCATTCATCCTTTTCATTTTTATTTATTTTTACATGAAACCAAGCTTATATAATTATTTTTACAAAGCTTTACTTTCTTCAGCGTTTTCTTATTCATTAAGAAGAAAGCATTATCTTCACATTACAATTTATTTATGGGATAAAAATCTGTCCAGTTCGAGTTTAAAATAAAGAAAAATAAGGAACAAAACATTGTTATATATTGCTGCTGTTTTTGTTTACTTCTTTCTTTGCCAGTAAAATCCTCCCAATAAGCCATTGTATTAGCACAACTTTTTCAATTACTTACCCTCACTGATGTTACTAATTAGGATGCATTAACCATGAGAATGTTAATGCAGAAAAATAAAAACAACAACTAGAAAAATAAAAACTAATACTAAGTATAAGAATATTGCTAATTAAAAGATGCAGAATGTTTCCACTGAGATTATGCCAATACAAAGAGAAAAAATGAGTTGATGCAGCTATGTATGTCTCTGATAGTTAATGTTACTGATTACTAGCTCTTAAATTGTTGTTTTTTTAGTTTGCTCAATGCTATGTATTTTCTTGTTTTACTTGAATTGTAGAAACATCTGTGTCAGAGAAGAACAAATTAATCCCAATGTAAGCAGTAGAAAGTGAATAATAAAATTAAAATGAATCAGTGAAATAAAAAACAGAAATGATAGAGACATCAGTGAATTGAAAAGCTGGTTCTTTGAGAAGATTATAAAGTTAGTAAATGTCTAGCCAGACTGATCGGAAAGAAAGAAGGTTCAAATTCAATAACAAAAATAAGTGATGGTTCATTGCTACAAATTTTCCAAATGTTTAAAAGATAATCAGAAAGTATTAAGAACAATTTTATGGTCAATAAACACACTTTGATGAAATGAACAAATTCCTTGAAAGACGCAAATTACCAAAGCTTACTCAAGAAGAAATAGATGAGCTAAATAGCCTCTTAATAAATTGATTAGGTTGAGCATCTCATTTTCTTTTTTATGAATGGTCATTTCATATCTTTTACTTATTTTTCTGTTAGTCTCTTAGTACTTTTCTTTTTTATTTGTTGGTTTTTTATTTTTATTTTATTATATTTTATTTTTTTATTTTTTTTTTAGTTTATTTTTTATTATAATTATACTTTAAGTACTAGGGTACATGTGCATAACGTGCAGGTTTGTTACATATGTATACTTGTGCCATGTTGGTGTGCTGCACCCATCAACTCATCAGCACCCATCAACTCATCATTTACATCAGGTATAACTCCCAATGCAATCCCTCCCCCCTCCCCTCCCCATGATAGGCCCTGGTGTGTGATGTCCCCCTTCCCGAGTCCAAGTGATCTCATTGTTCAGTTCCCACCTATGAGTGAGAACATGCGGTGTTTGGTTTTCTGTTCTTGTGATAGTTTGCTAAGAATGATGGTTTCCAGCTGCATCCATGTCCCTACAAAGGACACAAACTCATCCTTTTTGATGGCTGCATAGTATTCCATGGTGTATATATGCCACATTTTCTTAATCCAATCTGTCACTGATGGACATTTGGGTTGATTCCAAGTCTTTGCTATTGTGAATAGTGCCGCAATGAACATACGTGTGCATGTGTCTTTATAGCAGCATGATTTATAATCCTTTGGGTATATACCCAGTAATGGGATGGCTGGGTCATATGGTACATCTAGTTCTAGATCCTTGAGGAATCGCCATACTGTTTTCCATAATGGTTGAACTAGTTTACAATCCCACCAACAGTGTAAAAGTGTTCCTATTTCTCCACATCCTCTCCAGCACCTTTTGTTTCCTGACTTTAATGATCGCCATTCTAACTGGTGTGAGATGGTATCTCATTGTGGTTTTGATTTGCATTTCTCTGATGGCCAGTGATGATGAGCATTTTTTCATGTGTGTGTTGGCTGTCTGAATGTCTTCTTTTGAGAACTGTCTGTTCATATCCTTTGCCCACTTTTTGATGGGGTTGTTTGTTTTTTTCTTGTAAATTTGTTTGAGTTCTTTGTAGGTTCTGGATATTAGCCCTTTGTCAGATGAGTAGATTGCAAACATTTTCTCCCATTCTGTAGGTTGCCTGTTCACTCTGATGGTAATTTCTTTTGCTGTGCAGAAGCTTTTTAGTTTAATTAGATCCCATTTGTCAATTTTGGCTTTTGCTGCCGTTGGTTTTGGTGTTTTAGACATGAAGTCTTTGCCCATGCCTATGTCCTGAATGGTACTACCTAGGTTTTCCTCTAGGGTTTTTATGGTATTAGGTCTAACATTTAAGTCTCTAATCCATCTTGAATTAATTTTCATATAAGGAGTAAGGAAAGGATCCAGTTTCAGCTTTCTACTTATGGCTAGCCAATTTTCCCAGCACCATTTATTAAATAGGGAATCTTTTCCCCATTTCTTGTTTCTCTCAGGTTTGTCAAAGATCAGATGGCTGTAGATGTGTGGTATTATTTCTGAGGACTCTGTTCTGTTCCATTGGTCTATATCTCTGTTTTGGTATCAGTACCATGCTGTTTTGGTTACTGTAGCCTTGTAGTATAGTTTGAAGTCAGGTAGCATGATGCCTCCAGCTTTGTTCTTTTGACTTAGGATTGTCTCGGAGATGCGGGCTCTTTTTTGGTTCCATATGAACTTTAAAGCAGTTTATTCCAATTCTGTGAAGAAAGTCATTGGTAGCTTGATGGGGATGGCATTGAATCTATAGATAACCTTGGGCAGTATGGCCATTTTCACGATATTGATTCTTCCTATCCATGAGCATGGTATGTTCTTCCATTTGTTTGTGTCCTCTTTTATTTCATTGAGCAGTGGTTTGTAGTTCTCCTTGAAGAGGTCCTTTACATCCCTTGTATGTTGGATTCCTAGGTATTTTATTCTCTTTGAAGCAATTGTGAATGGAAGTTCATTCATGATTTGGCTCTCTGTTTGTCCGTTACTGGTGTATAAGAATGCTTGTGATTTTTGCACATTAATTTTGTATCCTGAGACTTTGCTGAAGTTGCTTATCAGCTTAAGGAGATTTTGGGCTGAGACAATGGGGTTTTCTAAATATACAATCATGTCAGTTTAGACATTGCAAGGAACTTCTCTGATGATTTTTTATTGGTTAATTTCAACTATGGTGTCCTTTATTGAACAGAAATGTTTATTTTTAATGTACCCAATTTTCCTCTATGGATTTTACTTTTTTGATTTTATTTAGATCTTTCCCCATTCCTAGGTAAAAAGATACTCTAGTATTCATAATTTATTATCTTTATGGTTTTTCTATTCAGATATACATATTTAATTCTTCTACATCCCAATTTATTTGAGATTTAATGTAGCAATTCCTGTTAATATTGGCAATTTTCCAAGATCTCTGTCCTGTTCCACTGGTCAATTTGTTCTTGACCAAACAGCTTTATTATGGTAGCTTTTAAGTATATTTTCATGTTGGTATAATGAGCCTCCACACTTCCTTTGGTCTTTTTAAAATCAAAATTGAAATAAATTCTTCATGAACTTTTATTCTACCATATATACCTTGATTAATCATACTGACTTCCTAAAAAGCACTCCATGTGGAATTTTCACTGGAATTGTGTTGAATTTACAAGTTAATTTTGGGATAATTGGAATAATTACATTGCTAAATGGTTTTGTTGATGCATATGGTATAACTTTGTTGATATCTTTCAAGTCTTTTAATAGGAGCTTTGCATATTTCTCAATGAAAGTCTTGTGCATGCTTTGTTTAATTTCTTTTGAGTAGCTTCTCATATTTTTATTGTCTTCTTTTTCAGGAATGCATGCTTGTCAAATGTTGGACCTATTGTACTGGTTTTCTGATTTTATTTTTTTCATTTTCTCTCCTAGTTAGTTCATCCTTTTTTTTTTCTATATGGTCCCACTCTCTGAATAACTTCTTTGACTTTATCTTGGAAATATTACATTAGCATTTTAATTTTAAGTAACATATAATTTTTAGAAACTATTATTCCTGCATAATCTTTCTTCATAATATTCCTGTTTATATTCTGTGAATACAATACCTCCTTTTATTTCTAAGAGACTATTAATCATGAAATTGTTAAAATATACTTTAATTTTAAGAGCAGTTTTAGGTTCATGCAAAGCTGAGCAGAAGGTACAGAGATTTCTCATATATCCCATACCCCCACACGTACATAGCCTCCTTCCTTATCAACATCCTTAACCAGAGTGGAACATTTGTTTTAATTGATGAACCTGCATGAATACGTCATTATCACCCAAAGTCATAGTTTACATTAGGGTTCATTCTCAGTTTCATATATTCTGTGGGTTTGCACAAATTCATAATGACATGTATCCACCATTATAGTATCAGATAGAGTACTTTCACTGCATTAAAAGTCTTCTGTGCTCCATGTATTCATATCGCCCTCCACTCGTACCCTGGCAAACACTGATTTTATTCACTATCTCTATACTTTTGTCTTTTCTAACATGTCATGTAGCTGGAATCATATAGTTTGTAGCCTTTTCAGACTAACTTATTTCACTTGGTAAAATGTATTGTTTTCTCCATGTCTTTTTGAGACTTGATAGCTCATTTGTTTTCAGTGTTGAGTGATATTCCATTGTCTAGCTGTACCACAGTTCATTCATTCACCCACTCAAGGACAGCCTGGTTGCTTCCAAGTGTTGAAAATTGTGAAGAAAGCTGCTATAAACATCCGTGTGCAGGTTTTCAACTCCTTTGGATAAATACTAAGGAGAGAGATTCCTGGATTGTATGGTAAGAAATTACCAAACTGTCTTCCAACGTAGCTGTACCATTTTGCAGTCTCACCAGCAATGAAGTAGAGTTTCTCTTGATCCACATCCTCACCAGCATTTTGTGGTTTATGGTCATTCTAACACGTGTTTAATGGTATTAATTGCTATTTTAATTTGCATTTTTCTGATGACATATGATGCAGAACATTATTTCATTTGCTTATTTGCCATCTATATATCTTTGATGAGGTATCTGTTAAGGTCTTTGGCCTGTTTTAAAATCAGGTTGTTTATTTTCTTATTGTTGAGTTGTAAATGCCTTTTGTTTATTTTAGATAATATTCCTTTATCAGTTGTGCTTTGCAAATATTTTCTCCCAGTCCGTGGCTTCTGTTTCTATTCTCTTGACAATGTCTTTCATAGAGCAGAAAATTTAATTTTAAGGAAATCCAGCTTATCAATTTATTTTGTGAATTCTGCCTTTGGTATTCTATCAAAATAGTCATCACCAAACCTTAGGTCATCTAGATTTTCTGTTATGCTATCTTCTAGGAGTTTTATAGTTTTACTTTTACATTGAAACATGTGATCAATTACGGAATCTTTGCAGTTTTTTCTGCTTCTATCACTTCTGCTTATCTTGAGTTACTTTTTATATGTTCATCTACTTTGGTTCCTGTTTTCTTCGTGGGAGGTTTTCCTTTGTTGTTTGGTGATCATTGACTCACCATTATGTCCAAGAATGAAACACTTTATGCTTGGGAGGGGTTTGCGTGATGTGATGGTCCAAAACCATCATTTTAACTGCAGAATCCCAAATGTTGATGTCCATAGGTCTTTTCTCTCTGTAGAAAATAAGCTTCCATATAGGAAATTCCAGGAATAAAAGCCTGGTTTCTGGTGCCCCACAGCTGGTTAGCAGAGGACCTGGGGGGAAGGGTGCTACTCTTTTTTATAGAATGTCATTTTCTCTTTTTGTCTTTAGTTGGGCACCTTACCTTTGCCTTACTTTTAAATGGGGTCTGAGTGTTGAATTTTTAAAAGTAATGTATCTTGTAATTTTTCTATGAATGAGGATGTGAGATCAAGGACTCTCAGGCCTATTTTGCTTCTTAAACAGACGGAGTGAATTTCTCTACTTTTACTTTTACTTCACATGATTTTTTAAAATCCTCTTTTGTATCCCTCTCTGTAAACACTTAAGTTTGCTCTCTTCTCTTTTGCTAAGTCGTTACCATTTCTCCATCTGTTTCCTGTTCATTATATTCCTGGATGGAATCACAGATGCCTCCTTTTTTTAGCAAGCATAGCATGTGTTATTACTCTCCTTGTTTTTTGTTATATCTTTATCTTTTTGTGTTTAAAACAGAAGTTGGATATGTATTTTTTCTACTATGCACTTATTTATAGTGCTCAGATTAGTCTCTGAACATAGAATTTCATAATAGTTTCAGATTGAACATTTATGTAGATAACATATACAAACATGTAATAATCATAATTTAATTCAACAAATATTTTACTAAATGTCAGTAACTGTGCTAGGCAATGGGAACTCCATTCTTGTGGACAAGAGATAATAAACAAAAATTATATGAGAATTGGAGTTAGTGGTAAGTGCTATGAAGAAAAGCATAGCAGGAAAGGAGATATGACAGAGTGGATGTATATTTTAAATAGTTTGTTTACAGAGGCCTCCTCCTTGTTTCTTGATATTTCTTTTTAGAATATTCTTGTAATACAAGGACCAAATGAATCACTAAAAAATTCACTCAGAAATAAGAATGAGAGTTGTAATGGTTAGTAGGGGTTATAATCACCTTACAAGAAGTATATCTCTTCTCGTTGTTTTCTCTGCCTTTGGTGAATTGGAAATATAAACCTGTTTAATGAATGTGTTCTTTAAATACCCTTTGGAAGTTTAAACTACTATTGAAAAAGATGTATAATGCAGTTATATTCCTTTGTTTATGTAGCTAGAAGAGAGAAGGAAAAGAACCTGAGGCTAATAGAAATAGATTACATCTCACTATGGAGCATAGATTAAAATAATGTATTTTATTGTGGATCTCCCTTCAGAATTCAAACTAAATATCATTTACTTTTTCTATTTAAGTAATAACCTCAGGGCTCTTTAAAAAATCATTATCAGAAGATAACCTAATATATCATTGATATAGTTTCTTCCTATCATTGACAAATATCGTATTAGAAATACCACCTTTTTATAGTCTTGAAATAATAAAATAGAAAAGGGCTCCAAAAATGCAATTGTTCCAGTAAAAATAGTCATGGTGTATTCTGTATTTTATTGAAAGAGAAATAATATCAAATCCTTCCCTTGCATTTCTGTGAAAGTGAATACTTATTTGGTCTACTCAAATTAATAATTTATTTTCTTTTGAATGCTTCAGATGTTTGTATGTCAATAGTTTCATTTAAAAGAGCTCTTAAATGTCAGTACTTTTCTGCTAAAATTAGTAAACATAAACATTTAAAGTATTCTAATATCATTTTAACCTGTATTTTAAAGAACAGTGTAATTGATTTTTAAATCATGACATTTTAAATCATAGTATACAGAAAGAGTGTGATTTTAGAGTAAGGCGTATTTTTAATTTGAGAATTAAATCAGATGACTATAAAATTGTATCTATAAAACTAGGTACACTCTGAAATTCCCACTGTCGGCATGGTCCTGTCTCTGCCCAGGTGCCATACTCCACCTGAAAGTAACCATTTAATATATTTTTTTGTATCCTTCAGAGGATTCATTTATATGCAACAAGCTTGAACATGTATTAATATTTGCATGTATGTACCTAAAACTTAGCATATTTTTAGGTTGCCTTGCACATTGTTTTCATCACTTATGTCTAAAGTCTTTCTATATTGGCATAGAAATAACTTTATACCTACATTGTATCACTACATTGTATAATATACCAATATTCATTTAATCTGTTTCCAATTGGTACATATCAGCCTTTTGCCCAATATTCTGCTACTACAATCAATGACCTATACTTAAATTGTTTTGGACATGTAACTCTGCAGGGAAAAGCCCCAGAAGAGGAATTACTTAATGCAAGGGCCAAGTTCTTAAATTTTGATGAATATTAATATTGCTAGATTTCCACTATTGTGTCATTTTTACATTTTTAATTATTTTATATTACTCCCACCAAAAAATTGACAGTTTATTTCCTTACAGCTTTTTTTTTTTCTTTTTTTTGAGAAGGAGTCTCGCTCTGTCCCCAGGCTGGAGTGCACTGGTGCAATCTGGGCTCACTGCAACCTCTGCTTCCCGGGTTCAAGCGATTCTCCTGCCTCAGCCTCCTGAGTAGCTGGGACTATGGGCACACGCCACCATGCCCAGCTAATTTTTGTATTTTTAGTAGAGAGGGGGTTTCACCATGTTAGCCAGGATGGTCTCGATATATTGACCTTGTGATCTGCCCGCCTTGGCCCCCCGCGTGAGCCACTGCACCCGACCCCTTACAGCATTTTTTCAAGACTTTGGATTTCTATCAATATGATAGGTGAGTAATCAAATATTCACGACAGTTTTTAGTTTTAATTATCTTATTAAAAGTGAGATTGAGAATGATTTTAAAAGCTACTATTTGTGTTTTCTGTTCTGTAGATTTTCTGTTCATATGTTTTCTCCATTTTTCTTTTGATCTGGTTATTTCAGTTTCTATGAGCTCTTTATGTATGAGATAATTTATTTTTGAATGCTATAAACTTAAAATACTTTCCCATTTGTCGTTATCTTTTGAGTTTGCTTATAGTCTATAATTTTTAAGTTTTGAATAAAAAATTATAAAAACTGTTTTCATGCAAACTTTTGAAGGGCTACTCCCATGTCTGATAGTTTTATGATTGTACATTTTATATTTTAATATAAATGCATTTATCCTGGCTTATCATATAAACTGTGAATGCCACTTTATTTTTTTCCCAGATGACACAGATTTGTTCCAATAAAACTTTTATAATTCTTCTTTCCTTGTTAAATTTAAGATGTCACCCTCATGATATACCATATACTTGAATGCTTTTTCTTTCCACCTGTGGTCCATGGAACTCAAAATAGAATTCAATTTTAATATGACCAATTTTGTTTGTAATCCTATTTATTTCTTTTCTATTTTAAAATGTTATTCTTCAAAAAGACCAAAAATATAACATTCAAATGGGAATTTTTACATTATAGATTTAAAATAATTTTCCTATGATGTATTTAAAATTTTTCCCTTATACTCTTTTCTCTAAAATATTAAATTACAGATTTTATTTGATGCATTATTAATAAAAGTTAAAATTGATGAGTTTCTAAAGGTATTTTAATAGTTAATTTTGACAGCTTTTAATAGTTAATTTTGACAGCTATCTCATCAACATGTCTAAAATTTTATTATTTTCTCTTACTCCTATTCCTTTGTCAAGGCTCAAATCAGGAGTCATCTCTGTTTCTTACTTCTCACTCTGTGGTCCTGTTGATTCTGACTACTAAAAATATCTTAGTTTCTTCACTTCTCTCCAACAGCGACTTGGTTGTCTCTATCTTGGACAAAATTGCCATCACCACTCATTTGTGTTAGTCCAACATTCTCCATATGGAAGCTAAACAGATCCCCTAAAGAAATGAAAGTAATCTTGCCCCATCCCTTACTACCAACTTCAAAAACTTGAAAGGCTTCTTACCCTGCAGTAGTGTTTGAAGTACTCATATCTCAATATCTGCTAATATGCTTTAAAAACAAAATAGAACAAAACTTCATCAGTTATATATTTTAAAAAGGCATTTTATGTATATGTATGTGTCTGTATTTGCATTCATTTTATTTCTAGTAAGGTTAAAAATTTTTGTGCTTTACCTGGATATTTGTTATTTGAAGGAGGTGACACGTCTCTTCATATAATTTGTTCATATTATTTTGTGTTCTTATTTTTTGTAATAATTTAATTAAATATTTTAAACTTTATTATGCCACTTAGGGTCTGAATATTTTTATAGTTATATTTGACAAAAAGATGCTTTTCAGTTTTTACATGTATTCACATCTATCAATATCTTTCTTTATGACTTTGGGTATGTATGTGGGTGTGTTCACTGGTAAATATTTACTTATTTTATTCTAACAACATGTTTATGTTGCTTCCTTACTTTTAAAATTTTATCTGGAATTTGTTTTTATATCATTTGAATTAGGAATATAACATACTGTTTTTTTCAGAGTTAATCAGCATCATTTATTGAACAATGCTACTTTTCCACCAATTTTTAAATTCTATGGTTATTTATATTCTAAGTCTTCATCTTCTTTCTATTATAGTCTGACAATCTGACACTATTTTAACACTATTCAAATTATGTGCTTTTAATGTATATTTAAATATTTATTTCTCCTTATCTTAGAATTTTCATCTTCCAGAAAACCTTTAACAATTCATTTGGTTCCTTGGGAAAACATGCTGCTGGTATTTTTATTTGGAGTGCATTTTATTTGCAATATTCCTTTAGAGAATTTATGTCTTTTCAATATTGATCAATCTCATGGAAGAATATGTCATGGACTTCCACTTCCTCAAGTATACTTTTTTTATCTCTCAAGAAATTCTTGCCATTTTCATCATATCAGATCTACAAAATTCCTTTAAACTTATATGTAGTTATTATGCATTATATTCACTGTTGCAGATATTATGTTCCAACTTTTATATTCCTTATTTCACTTAACTGTCTAAATTTATTGGCTATAATTTCCATAAAGTATTTGAATGAAAAATAGTAAAGCTAAAAATGATCACCTTTATATTATTGCTGACTTTAATGGGAATGTACTTATAGTTAAAATAATAAGTATGATATTCCCTATGAATTTGGAACAGCCATTTTTAATTATGATTATGAATTATACTTTTATGCATATTTTTTAAAATTATTTTTTAAACCAAAATTTGTTTACTTTCAAAATTTTAAATACATCTAATAAACACTTTTTACATATTACTACAATTGTGAGATCTTTCATGAAATCAAGATATTTTAGAAAAATTCAGAATTTTCCTAACCGTAGTAGTCAGAGATTTAGAAAGCCCAGCTCTAAATTTTGTTTTTCTTCGCTTATTGTCTTCCTTCTTTTCTTCTATTTCAGACAGTTTTCTTCATGTTCCAAAAATTAAGCTACTGAAAGCTTTGGTCCTTTGAGAGACTCCTCTGAAGCTCCTTCTGGCTTCAAGTCCAGAAATCATTCAGAAGGCTTTTCTCCCAGATTTTGGACCAAGTAGTCTGGACCAAGATAAATGTGTTTCATTGCACAATATGGTTTCTCTTGTAGTGATATGTGATTTTTCACTGGTGTTAGGGGGCATTTCCCAAGAAAAGTACTGGCGGGTGGTCTTCATTTCAAGAACTCTGCAGTGTTTTACTTTTTAAGTGCTATTTGCATTTATAGTGTAAATGAGATTAGTCAATGGGATTTTAAAAATTTACTATCAGTATTATTTTTAGGTTTTGGTATCAGAAATGTTCTGGCTTGGTAAAATGAATTTGGGATGAATTCTGTCATCTCATAATTCTGTCAGAATCTGTGTAGGTTTCTATTCAGATCTTTAGATACTTAGAAGTGGGAAAAGTTTCTGTTTCCTATAGTGTTATTATGTTAAGTCAGGTTTCAGATAGCCATAGGAATACAGAGAGAGTTCCTTAGAAGACATCTGAGTTTAAGGGACACTCACTTTTTGCTGGCCACTTTCTTTTCTGAGGTTGTAAGAGCAGTCTGAGTTTTTCAGTAGTGACTTCCCCACTCCACTTCTATATTTGACCTGTATACCATTTTGTAGAACTAGCTGAAATAATGCCAGAACCTTGCCTAGCATGTCACATCTGTCAGGTAATGGATGAGGATGAACACAGTTTTCAGAGGCTCCCATGACTATGCCCAGTAGCAATTCTCAAGATCTTTATAGGCTTGGGAATTCTATGCCACATTTTTCACTTGTGTAAATCTGTCTCCATTCATGCTACTCCAAGTTTGGTCATACTCTCTTCACCTTTATTTGATTTTCATACCAGTTGTTTGTAAGAAATAGGAAGTAGGAAGTAAGGAGGGTATGCAGAGATATTTGGTCTTATGGGAAGCTTATGTTTTCTTTGTCTCCTCCTTATTTGTTTTTTTAGGTCAAAGCTAGTTTAGCCATTCTTACCTGCCTTTCTTGAATTCTCTCCCTGCTTTAGTATACAGACACTCTGTGCCCCACAAATTGTGGAAATGAACATTAATTTTACATGTTGAATTGTGGATTCTGCAGGTTTCTAAAATTGTTTGATTTCGCTAGCCCCCACCAACCAATAACAAATATCTACTTTCTTCCCGTGCCCTACTTCTTCATGCTCTGGACATTTCTGCAGAAACTGCTAGAATTCTATCACTAACCTTCCTGGTGGGGCTGTCTTTAGCATATGCTCTAGTTTTATATGATTCTTTATTTTCTCAACTCTAGTTTTATATGATTCTTTATTTTCTCAACTCAACTGTTTTTGTCTTGAAGTATTTATCTATTGATAAACTGTATTTTCCAGAGCTGATATAATTTATTCGTTTCAAAAACATATTCTCAAACAGTGATATCATCAAGATGGTGGAGTAGGAGTGTGATGGTTAATAACAAGTGTCAACTTGATTGGATTAGAGGATGCAAAGTATTGTTCCTGGGTGTGTCTGTGAGGGTGTTGTCAAAGAAGATTAACATTTGAGTCAGTGGACCAGGAGAGGCAGACCCACCCTCAATCTGGGTGGGTACCATCTAATCAGCTGCTAGCATGGCTAGGATGAAAGCAGGCAGAAGAACGTGGAAGGACTAGACTGGTTAAGTCTTTTGGCCTCTATCTTTCTTCCATGCTGGATGCTTCCTGACCTCAAACATCAAACTCCAAGTTCTTTGACTTTTGGGGTCTTGGACCTACACCGGTGGTTTGCCAGGGGCTCTCGGGTCTTCAGCCACAGACTGAAGGCTGCACTGTTGGCTTCCCTGCTTTTGAGGTTTTGGAACTTGGACTGGCTTCCTTGCTCCTCAGCTTGAAGACAGCCTATTGTGGGACTTCACCTTCACCTTGCGATCGTGTGAGTCAATACTCCTTAATAAACTCCCCTTCATATATACATCTATGCTATTAGTCCTGTCCCTCCAGAGAACCCTGACTAATACAAGGAGACACTAGCCTTCATCTGTCCACATACACAAAATATGGACAACTAGTCACAAACCAAAATAGCCCAGAGGCAACCCACAGTCACATTAAAGAACCTACAGCAACCCAGTGGAGCAAAAATATGGAGAATATCCACATGGAAAGAATCGCTGGTAAGAACAGCATACCCAAGTACCTGAGATGCCAGAAGAAAGCTTTTGGAGTAAAGAAGAACGGTATAGGCTATCAGCATGGTTCATTGACAGGAACTGCTGTGGTTACCAGTATCCTGGTCCACAGAGAACACAGGCATCTCTTGCCACTGAGGTAACCAATAGCCTCAACCACTTTAACAATTCTCTGTTAAAAGAGGGGCTGCACACTCCTCCCCTTCAAGAGGTGGCCACTGTTGAAAGTAGAGGTGCTCCTTTCTTAAAATGTGTACCCATCTCTTCCAACCCTGAGTACATGCACTGACCCTGGAAGTGTGGCTACTTCACAAATGACCATACTCCAGACCGGGGCTCTATGACTACAATAGGCCGGATCATGTTTCATATACCACAGCCATTGCCATAGTGAGTTAGATTGTACTGCAAGACTCAGAGCCAAGTCCTCTCTGTGGATGCCCATCCTCTAGACACAAGTTCAGCTACTCTACAGAGAGCTACAGAACCTGAAGTTCTGCTCTAACTTCACGGCCATTTTAACTCTGCATACACTTGTGCACCCATTCTCTGCTCCTCTGCTGCTTTACAAACACCCTTTCCTTGAATACTGTTACAAACTTGGCAACGGGGGATTCTGTGCCCCAGGTACCAGTTCTATTATCACCCTGGCTTCCAGAGCCATAGTCCCTTCATGTTTGCCCATGCTTCAGGCCTAACCTCAGCTGTCTGGCCACTCCATCAGATATCAGTACCACCACCACTACAAATGAGTGCACAAGACAGATACACTTCCAGGACAGATTTCCCCTTAGTCACAACTTCTCTGGTATGAGAAAAGGAGTTCACGAGGACATTAAAAACTATCACCATCAAAGACCCTAACAACAACACTTGCTGCCGCTGTGGACATATACATTGTTGACTGCTGAGGATACCCTGAAATCTTTATCAACACTGACCTCAGTTACCAGAGCAGCATAGAGACTACATTTCTGGCATCCTCACTGGTGCCAGAAAAGCTGCACTTCATCCAGCAAGTTCCCTTGCAACATCCCTAGACAAAGGTCTTTCCACATGGAAACTAACATATAAAGTCTGCAAGAGGTCCAACAAATGTGCAGACATCAATGTAAAAGCAAAAAGAAATATGGAAAGCCAATAAGATTTAACATCATGAAAAGAACACCATGATTATCCAGTAACTAATCCCCCTAAAAATGGAGATACAGAAATAGCATGACAAAGAATTCAAAATAATTGTTTTGTGGAAGCTCAGTGAACTTCAATAAAATACAGACAAATAATTCAATTAAATAAGAAAAATAATAAGCAACCAAAATGATGAAATAAATCAAAATTATAAAAAGAACAAACAAAACTTTTAGAGCTGAAAAAATACAATGCAATAGAAAGCATCAAAGCAGAATTAGTCAAGCAGAAAAGAAATTTGTAAATTTGAAGACAGGCTATTTTAAAATACAAAGGAGAACAAATAAAAAAAGAATAAAAATGAATGAAGAAATCTTATGGGCTTTATTGGATAGCATCAAATACAAATATTCAAGTTATAAGAGTTTAAGAAGGTGAGGAAAGAGACCAGAGGTAGAAAGCTCATCTAAAGAAATGATAGCAGAAAACTTTCCAAACCTGAGAAAGATAAAAATTATTCAGGTACAGGAAGGTCCAAAATCTTTAGTCAGATTAAGTCCAAAAAAGACTACACCAAGACATAATTAAATTATCAAAAAACAAATAAAAAGAGGGGACCCTGAAAGCACCAAGAGAAAAGAAACAAATCATACATAAGGTAGTTCCAATAAGACTAGCAGTGCACTTCTCAGCAGAAACCTTACAGTCCATGACTAAATGGTATGATATATCCAAACTGCTGAAGGGAAAAACAACCTGCCAACCAAAAATAAGTTTTATCCAGTGATATGGTTTGGCTTTGTGTTCTCACTCAAATCTTTCCTCAAATTGTAATCCCTATAATCCTCACACATCAAGGGCAGGAGCAGGTGGAGGTAATTGGATCATGGGGGTGGTTTCCCCCATGCTGTTCTCATGATAGTAAGTGAGTCTCACAAGGTGTCATGGTTGTGTAAGTGTCTGGCATTTCCCCTGCTTGCACTCAGTCCATCCTTTAAAGAAGGTGCCTGCTTCTTCTTTGCCTTACACCATGATTGAAAGTTTCCTGAAGCCTCCCCAGCAATGAAGAACTGTGAGTCAATTAAACCTCTTCCCTTTATAAATTACCCAGTCTCGGGTATTTCTTCATAGCAGTGTGAGAACAGACTAATACATCCAGCAAAGCTGTCTTTTACATATGAGACAAGATACATACTTTCCCAGATGAATAAAACCTGAGGAAGTTCATTATCACCATACTTTTTCAAGAAATGCTAAAGGGAGCCGAAAGGATGCTAATGAGTCACACAAAAACTCTGAAAATATAAAACCCACTGGTAAAAGTAAGTAAACAATCAAATTCAGAATACTCTAATAATGTAATAATACTGTATAAATCACTTGTATCTTTAGTATAAAGGTTGAAAGACAAAACTATTAAAATAATAATAGCTAAGATAATTTGTTAAGGGGTAAAATAAAAATAAATTGTGACATCAAAAACATAAAATGGGGGGTGGAATGAAAGCATATATTTATTTTATGCAATAAAAGTTAAGTTGTTATCTGCTTAAAATGGCCTGTAATAACTGTAAATTGTTTTATGTAAGAATTCCGGTAAGCAAAATGCAAAACCTGTAGTAGATACTCAAAAGATTAAAAGCTAGAAACCAAAACATATCACTGGAAAAAATCACCTAATCAGTAAAGAAGACAGCCAAAAAATGAAGAAAGGAACAAAGAATCTGAGAAACAACAGCAACAATAACAAAATAGCAGTAGTAAGTCCTTACATATTAATAATGATCTTCAATATAAATGGATTACATTCTCCAATGAAAATATATAAGGGAGCTGAATAGGTCTTAAAAAAAAAAAAAAAAAGCACCAAGATCTAACTATATGCTCCCTACAAGAGCCTCACTTTACCTCTAAATACCGTGTATAAAAGTGAAAGGATGGGTAAAGATATTCTATGCAAACAGAAACCAAAAGATAGCAGGGATAGCAAAACTTAGATACAGTAGTTGTTAAGTCAAAAACTACAAAAAGAGAAAAAGGACATCATTATATGATAAAGAGATCACTTCATTATGCAGATACAAAAATTATAAATATGCACCTAACATCAGAACTCCTAAGCATATAAACCAAATATCAACAGATCTGAAGAGAAAGAGCCAGCAATACAATAATGGAAGGGGACTTCAATATTCAACTTTCAACAAGGAATACAGCATCCAGAGAAGAAAAATAATAAGGAAACACTGGACTTGAACTATACTCTTTAGAGCAAATGGACAAAACAGACATATGCAAACTATTCCATCCTACAGCAGCAGAATACATTTTCTTCTCAAGGGAACATGGAACATTCCCCAGGATAGATCATATGCCAGGCTACAAAATAAGTCTTAACACATGTAAGAAGATTAAAATGATCAAGTTATCTTTTTTTTTGAAGATTTTCTTTCTTCACTTCTCTATTCATTTATCTGCCAGATTTCCAAAATAATATCATTCATGATAGTTTTGTATCAAAGTCAAGAAAGTATTCCACTGACATAAAATATTTAAGACTAAGCATCATGCTTGGAATATGCTCAGATTAGTATAGCATAATATAAAAATTAAGCCTATGTTATTTGTGGGTTTTTTTCTCAGCAAATAGGTTGTATTTTCCAGTCAGGTGACTGAGTAATGGACAATGTCAGAGAAATACTGCCTTTAGATCTCTGAAATCTGCCAGCTGATGGCTATCTCTATAATAATGAGCTACCTATCTCCTTTTTAAATCTCTTACCAGCCCTTTCCTTGCTCAGTCTTTGTTATTGTTTTATTGTAAGGACATACACATGCACAACATATGCTCTGTTCTGTTATTTATATCATCAATGCAGAGAAGACCATAAAAGAACTGCGGAAGATAGAATATTGCTGAACAGCGAGTGTTGCTGTCTGATTCTTGCTCTGGAAGCTTCATCTCAGAGGTGTACCCAGCTGTGTGAAGTGTGAGGTGTCAGTCTGCACCTAGTGGGGAATGTCTCCCAGTTAGGCTACTCAGGGGTCAGTGACCCACTTGAGCAGGCATTCTGTCCATTCTCAGATCTCAACCTCTGTGCTGGGAGAACCACTGCTCTCTTCAAAGCTGTCAGACAGGGACATTTACATCTGCAGAGGTTTCTGCTGCTTTTTGTTTAGCTATGCCCTGTCTGCAGAGGTGGAGTCTACAGAGGCAGGCAGGCCTTCCTGAGCTGTGGTGGGCTCCACCCAATTCGAGCTTCCCGGTAGCTTTGTTTACCTACTTCAGCCTCAGCAATGGCCAGTGCCCCTCCCCTAGCCTCGCTGCTGCCTTGCAGTTAGATCTCAGACTGCTGTGCTAGCTAGCAATGAGGGAGACTCCGTGGGTGTGGGACCCTCTGGGCCAGGTGTGGCATATAATCTCCTGGTGTGCCGTTTGCTAAGACCCTTGGTAAAGTGCAGTATTAGGGTGGGAGTTACCCGATTTTCCAGGTATTGTGTGTCTCAATTTCCCTTGGCTAGGAAAAGGAATTCCCTTCCTCCTTGCACTTCCCTAGTGAGGCAGTGCCTCGCCCTGCTTCAGCTCTCACTGATCGGGCTGCACCTGCTGACCAGCACCGACTGTCCAACATGCCCCAGTGAGATGAACCCAGTACCTCAGTTGAAAATGCAGAAATCACCCATCTTCTATGTCACTCGTGCTGGGAGCTGGAGGCTGGAGCTGTTTCTGTTCGGCCATCTTGGGCGCTCCCCTCTCTACCTTTTAATTACAGAAAATTTCAAACAGCCACAGAAGTGGAATGGTACAGTGAACCTACATGTACCATACTCAGCTTCAAAAATCATTCATTTTATATTAGTTACTTTTTTCCTCTTTCCTGAGATGTTTCAATGCATGTCATGACATCATGTCATTTCACTCATAATTACTTCAATATGCATCTTTAATAGATAAAAAGTTTAGAAAGCACATAATCATAATGGCATTTTTACATGCAAAAATAGTAATTTCTTGATATTATGTAATATTTAGGCCTCATTCAAATTCCTTCAGCTGTATAGAATTCATTTTAGCCATACAAGCTCTGAAGGAAATATTTAAGATTTAAAATTAATTTTATTCTTTTGACACAATAAGAAGACAATTATGAGTGCTAGTTTTCTATGTCCCTCTCTTCTAAAGCAAAATATCAACTGTCATCCTGAACCATCTCTGAATTATCTACACATTCCAAATGGAGTGGTGGTGTTCTCATTTTAACTGAGAGATGTCAGCAGGTGCATCAACTTATAATCTTGTGATGGCAATGTGATGTCATGAAGATTTTCAGCAAAAGAATGCAATTATTGTCAGGTGCCTCAATGCACTAATGGTAATTGCTATCATTTTTAAGGAGAAACAAGAGGAAGGAGAAATCTCACTGAATGAAAAAAATTAACAGCTCTAGGCCATTTTTACATAAATTGCATAAAATTATGCTTGCTTATCTAACTTACCTACAGATTTAATCTAAACCACAAATTATGTTTCAGACTTTGAATATTTGTTACATTTTAAAATATTTTCTCAATATACTTGTAAAATTATAGTGCATATATTTTAATTTTAGTTACTCTTACAATAAGAAATGTATAACATGGCTAAAAATGTACAAAACCTTATGAAATTTTTCACTGGCTGTTTTTTCCTAAAGTTATCATTTCCCAGTGGGGTAATAGTTTAAGAATTCATAGAGACAATCTTATTCTAGTTAAAAATATATAAATATATGTTGAAATTATTTCATAGAACAAAAATTGCCTAATTTTCAACAAAGGTATACTTAATAAATTATTCTACATTACTTTAATGATTGACAATCAATATTTTAAACATAGCATTCTGATAATATGCTTTTAATTTGTATAGGTATTTTCTTGCATTTTTATGCTATTAAGCCATAAATTTTGCATACATAAAAACTATGTGAGATTCAAAGATAAAAATACAACCTGTTCCCTACCCCACCCAGCCTGGATATGGATACATATTGCTCATATATTGTTTATATATTATAAATGTTGAATGCATTCACTCAGGAAATGCAAGTGTTTAAAACTATATCAAGTCCATTCTGATTATCCTCTTATTTTCAATTTTTCTTTTACTAAGAAGCCCCCATAGAAGAAAAGGAATGTTTATTAGGTTTGTGGATCTCAGCAAAATTCTAGGGCATAATAAATTATTTGGAATATAGAGGATTATAAAAAATGTGGAATGTTTCTTATTTGGTAAAAGATAAATCTAGAAACTGTGTTTAGAAAGTTTCTGTCTAACTCTTTGAACTAACAAAAGTCATAATGTGTCATTTTTTTCCTTCATAGGAAGGAAATCCACATGCATTTAAAGCAATTCTAGCTTGATGCAGAGAATTCACTCAGATATAAAGTAATATCAATGGAACAAGTTTTAGCAAACCTCCAAAATATAATTTTATAATTTTAATATAGGGACATGGAAATAAAAGTTCAAAATGCATTGAAGAAGATAAATGAATAATGAAAGATTCTCTAAATTTATATTCTCAGATCTCTTTTTTACATATAGCTATTTTTGACCATCTGTGTTTTTAGTTCTTCCGGTGATATAAGTTGTACGTTTTCGTATTTCTTAATATGTTACTTCTAAGAAAAATCTATTG
This sequence comes from Macaca fascicularis, assembly GCF_037993035.2. Classification (NCBI taxonomy): domain Eukaryota; kingdom Metazoa; phylum Chordata; class Mammalia; order Primates; family Cercopithecidae; genus Macaca; species Macaca fascicularis. The sequence goes on from NC_088386.1 coordinate 109,429,619, forward strand.
TTTTTCTACAATGTAAGTTAAGAATTACTTTTCTTTTCTTGTTCCACTTCCTACTCCTTAAGAGTTTATTTTCTTTTTATAAATTTGGTTAGTAAAAGTTAAGCTTTATTTCAGTCTCCAACTATTTTAAACTACTATCTTTCAACTACAGACAATGAATGATGAAGTTAGCAACCATTAACTTTTTTTGGAGGGGGAGATGGAGTCTTGCTCTGTCGCCCAGGCTGGAGTGCGGTGGCACGATCTCGGCTCGCTGCAACTTCTGAATTCCAGGTTCAAGAGATTCTCTTTTCTCAGCCTCCTGAGTAGCTGGAATTACAGGCCTCTGCCTCTACATCTGGTTAATTTTTGTATTTTTGGTAGAGGTGAGGTTTCACCATATTGGTAAGGCTGGTCTCGAACTCCTGACCTCAAGTGATTTGCCTGCCTCGGCCTCCCAAACTGTTGGGATCACAGGCGTGAGCCACTGTGCCTGGCCAGCGACCATTAGTTTTTGTCCAGTTTCCTCCCCCTTCCCAAATTCTGATATGCTAGTACTGAAATAATTTCAGTTATTAAAATATTTATTAGTTAGAATTACCTTTAAGTTTTTTACTATAGATTCATTTTGAAAGTTGATTTCAATGAATAGACTTTATAATATTATGATTATTTAACTACTATTGACTACATATTCTGGTTGGATTTGTGCATAAAAATATAATTTCTTACATTTTAAAATAACTAAGAGTATATTGGAATGTTTACATCACAAAGAAATAGTAAATGCTTGAGTGGATAGATACCCCATTTACCTTGATGTAATTACTCATTGTATGCCTGTACCAAAATATCTCTTGTATCCCATAAATGTATACACCTACTATGTACCCACAAAAGTTTATATATATATTTAATTCTTTACCTCTAGCAAAATTTTGCTCCCTGAAGATGTATATGCACACATGAAGAACAATAGGATTCTACTATCTTAAATGTAATGTCATTTTTAGAATCAAGTCATATTTTTGTTTTATTTCAACAAAGACTTCTTAACGTTCTATTTTTCCAATAATTTAAAACTGCCTTTATTTTTATTTTTATCAAAAAATATCTTTTGTTGTATAACTAATGTACTCTAGCTCTGTTATCACATTATGTCTTGAATGTTCCAATATGTAATGATATTGTACTAGGTCCCTTGGCCAGCTATTATTCTGAAATTTCTTTTTGTTGTATTCCTATCTTATGTGCAATGTTTCTTGAATTGCAATTTATGCCCAGCCAATTGCTCTTTCTTGAAACTCTCATTTTGTTCTAGCGAAAATGTCTTCCAATAATTTCAAAGAAAATGCATGAAGGTACATTTTCTGAATTCTTACATGTCTGAAGTGCCTTTACTTTGCTTTCATATTAGACTGGTAATACCAATGGCCAGACGATTCGATATTCAGGATCATTTTCTGCAAATAGAAGACATTTTACCATTGTCTTTCAGAATTCAGAGTTGCTAATAGGAACAAATGCTGACATTTTGCAGGTAGGGAAGAAGAAAGTTCATGTATTTCTAGGATCTTCTCTTGATTTTTGCTCTGAAATTTAACCCAAAGTATGTAAATACTTGAAATTGCTTTTGCCCTTTGTGATGTGTTTAATTCTGAAGACTCTGATCTTTAGTAGCCATAGAACAGTTCATATTATCCTTTAATTATTCCCTCTCCTCTCTTAACTCCTGTTTTTCTGGAAAATACAAATATGGATATTGACTCTTAGTTTGTTCAGGCTGCCATAACATAACAAAATATCATAAACTGGGTAGCTTACAAACAACTGAAATTTTTTTTTCTCACAGTTCTGGAGACTGGAAAGTCCAAGATCAGGGTGCTGGTAGATTTGATGGCTGGTGAGGCAAATGTCATATTTATAGATGGTGCTATCTTCTCTCTGTGCTCACGTGGTGGAAGGGGCAGATTTGATACCTGGTGAGACAAATGTCATATTTATAGATGGTGCTATCTTCTCTTTGACCTCACGTGGTGGAAGGGGCAGATTTGATGCCTGGTGAGACAAATGTCATATTTATAGATGGTACTATCTTCTCTTTGACCTCACGTGGTGGAAGGGGCAGATTTGATACCTGGTGAGGCCAATGTCATATTTATAGATGGTGCTATCTTCTCTCTGTGCTCACATGGTGGAAGGGGCATATCTGGTGCCTGGTGAGACAAATGTCATATTTATAGATGCTGCTATCTTCTCTCTGACCTCACATGGTAGAAGGGGCATATCTGATGCCTGGTGAGACCAATATTATATTTATAGATGGTGCTATCTTCTCTCTGTGCTCATGTGGTAGAAGGGGCAGATTTGATGCCTGGTGAGGGCCAATTTCATATTTATAGATGGTGCTATCTTTTCTCTGTCCTCACATGGTGGAAGGGACTAGCTAGCTCTCTGAAGTCTCTTATAAGGTCACTAACACCATTCATGAGGGCTCTGCCCTCATTATCTAAACACCACCTAAAGGCCTCACTTCCTAACACCAGCACACTGGGCATTAGGATTTCAACATAGGAATTTGGCATGTTGGGGGAACACAGACATTTCAACCATAGCAGTGACCTTCCAAATTAATCTTCTATGTCTCTATTTTGTTTTTCTTTTGTGTTTCTGTTTTTTAGCTTTTCATCTGAATTGAGGGACATAGGTTCATTTTTTTTCTTTCAACACAACATTAATTTTAGTTTCATATTCATAATTATAGTTTTACTTTCTATGAACTCTTAATCTCTGATTGCTTCTTTTAAATGATAGATTTTTTTTTTCATGTATGCCATATATCTTTTGGAATCTTTCTGAGAATGTCAATTATAATTTGTTCTTGAACTTTGAGTTTTTGTTTCCTTCCTTATCAGTATGTGTATTAGTCAGGTTGAGCTGTCATAACAAGATACTATAGACTAAGTGACTTTAATAACAGACATTAATTTTCTCATAGTTCTGGAGGCTGAAAGTCCTAAATCAGGGTCCCAGCATGGCTAGGTTTTAGTGAGAACTCTCTTTCTGGCTTTCAGATTACTGCCTTCTTGCTGGGCTCTCATGTGGCAGACAGAGAGAAATAAGTCTCTCTTTCTTCTTCTTCTTGAAAGACCACCAATCCTATTGGATCAGGACCCCATCCTTATGAACTCATTTAACCTTAAGTACCTCATAAAAGCCCTATCTCCAGAAACAGTCACATTGTTAGGTAGAGTTTCAACATATGAATTTTGAAGGAACACAATTCAATCCATAGCAGTATATAATATTTGTTTTTCTTGTTTCTCTTGTTATTGTTTTATTCATCTTCCTCAGTGCTTATTGTTTGCACATATTTACTAATGGCAGACTAAATGTATTGATGTACATGGCTTGTTTTGGTATTCTCTGCTATCACATTTCTACACCTTGAATGAGTGTGCTGATTGCAGGTGCCATATATGTGGAAAAACATGGAGTATGGAAAACCAGCTTCTTCTTCTACTCCCCCTACCTGCCCATTGGAAAGGGAAAGGAGGAAAGGGAGCTTTGTCAGTAAAAAGAAGATAACGTCTACCTACATTAAGCATTCTCTTGTGCAGATGTGATCTATGACTTCCTCTGCTTAAGTTAATCTATTTTTGCCATTTTATCTTCCTTCACTGCATTTCTCTTGATTTAAGTCTTTTGTTCTCGCTGATATTTTAATGATTGAGGATAGGAGAAAGAGCCAAAGGGAGTATGTGTGCCCACTCTATCATGTTGAACTAGTAATTTTTTTAAAAAATGAGTATGTCTGGAAGGCCAAGGCAGGTGGATCACTTGAGGTCAGGAATTTGAGGCCAGCCTGGCCAACATGGTAACACCCCCATCTCTACTGAAAATATAAAAATTAGCCAGGTGTGGTGGCAGGTGCTAGTAATCCCAGCTACTCGAGAGGCTGAGACTGGAGAATCATTTGAACCTGGGAGGTGGAGGTTGCAGTGAGCCAAGATTGTGCCACTGCACTCCAGTCTGGGGGACAGAGTGGGACTCCATCTAAAAAAAAAAAAAAAGAGTATGTCATTAACTTTTTAAGTCATAAAAATCTGTGAAGAAAAAATATATGGGTGAAATATTTTAAATGAAATTACTTGTAAATTACTGTGGTGACAATTTGTAGTACATGCCTTGTAGCACATAAACGATTAGAGAAATAGTTGTTGATGTAAAAACCACCACTGCCTCCTAACATTTATTGAACATGTCTCATGTGTCAGGCACTGTTTTGAGTACTTAACATTCATTAACTTCATTAATATGCACAAGAATGCTGTGAGTTTTATACCACTATTAACTCTATTAACTACATGTTGTAGATTAGGAAACTGAACGTAAAACAATTAACAGACTTGCCCAAGGTGAAACAGCTACTAAATGACAAGAGCCAAGATTAAATTCTGTAGTCTGGCCACTGAGCCTGCACATTTAATTACATCACATGAAAATATTAGAATCACAAAAATTAATTTTATCTGTAAAAATTGAAAAACTTACTGGTTGTTTTATAGTCACTAATATCAAAATATTTATTTTAAACAAATTCAGTAATAATTTCCTTGAGAAGAATTACTCAAATAAGATGTGTCAGTGTTACTTTCTATAGTGAGAACATTAGGCCTAGCTCTACCCCCAGCACTACTGCCAACTAGTTCTATTAATTTGTTTACCTTCTCTTCTCTTCAGTTTTCTTTTCTGTTATATGTTCATTTCATCCCACAAGGAATATATATTGACCACTACATTACAGGCTTTATTATAAGAGCATTGGAGACACTAATGAACAGAAGAAAGAGATATTTTCTTTAGGGTTTTTTTTTTTTTTTTTTTTTGAGACGGAGTCTCACGCTGTTGCCCAGGCTGGAGTGCAGTGGCGCGATCTCGGCTCACTGCAAGCTCCGCCTCCCGGGTTCCCGCCATTCTCCTGCCTCAGCCTCCTGAGTAGCTGGGACTACAGGCGCCCGACAACGCGCCCGGCTAATTTTTTGTATTTTTAGTAGAGACGGGGTTTCACTGTGGTCTCGATCTCCTGACCTTGTGATCCGCCCGCCTCGGCCTCCCAAAGTGCTGGGATTACAGGCTTGAGCCACCGCGCCCGGCCTCTTCAGGGTTCTTATATTCTAGAGGGAGACATAGTCCAGAAGTAAATACAAACTCAATATAGACTTTTGCTTCCAGCAATGAAAACAGCTTATTTCTAAGCAATTATTCCATTGAGAACTGGAAACCTAAGCAAAATATAAAATATCATCTGTTATAAAGTATGTGAGAGCTACTCAAGTGAGATTTACAGACATCAAAATCTGCAAAGAAGGGAAACACCTAAATAGACGATCTTGCCAGCTGAAGTTGCTTTTCCCCTTAGTGTTTTTAATTCCAAAGCAGCTATTGAAAGGCTGAGTGGCTGAGCAGTACGTGGAAACTGAGAGGTTGCGAAGTACATCAGGATTGTCAGGAAGCGAAACTTAGAAATAAGGCCTGCCAAGAGACAAACTCCCTGGCTTTCAGTTGAGATGCTGAAGGGCTACGAGTTAAGAATCAACTAGTAATAGCCCAGGCCTCCGAAGGATGGAAGACCAGTTTTGAATAAGGTAGGCCTTTAAAATACTTTGTCCCATATCCCAGCTGAATGCCAAAAGCAAAAGAGGACATACTGATGATTCAAAGCAATGGTAAGGATTGTTGGAGACGTTTTGGTAGAATAGAAGGCAAGGGAGGAAAATGCCAGTCCTGCTAAGAGTTGAATGATTATGAGGTTCATACTGGGTTGGAAAAGGCCTGAAAGCAGGAGAGGATTCATTAGCCCGGGAGAATGGGAATGACTTTTAAACTGGAGGTCACGGTGACTGGATACAGAAAGCTGTGATCAAAAAGCTAGTTTTTCCAGCTGAACAGTTCAAAAATTGATAATGATAAACTTCCGAGTAGGGCAAAATCAATGGGTTGCTGGAGTGAAGGAGGAGGTAATTAAACAAGAAGAAACCAAGAAACTGTGTGGTTAGGTAGTTGGAGGAATTATCCAAATTGGATAGTGAAATTGCAAAGGATGCTAGCAGGAGTAAAACTTGAGGGAAGTCCAAAGCCTCTTAAAATCAGAAGTATTAAAAACGTTATATAATTAATATTTCTTTAAGGACATTGTTAACTTCACCACGCAAAACATTCAGAGGGCAAAAAATAAAAACCATTTATCCCTTGTCTAAGGGTCAATTTTTTTCTCTCACCCCCTTCACATTTTTTATTCTTTAATCCTTAATTTAAGAAAAAAATACAATTTGAGGAAAAAGGATCTTTTAATTACTTTTAAAATCCAGCCAAGTATTGAGAGGTGGCAACCTTAAATTTCATAGCTATTATTTTATTGTAAGTAAATTGCTATGCTTCACAGTAATTTCTAACCATGGAATAATGACCTAAGCTCACTGTGCAACATCTGGTATACCCTATGTTGACTAAAAATCAATTAGAATTTTTAATTATTTTTGCAACATCTGCATAACAATCTAATTCAAAGCCAAATTAAATGGTCCTTCTGGAGATGGTGTATAATGACACATTCATAACTTAAGAAAACTGCCCTTTCCCAGAGTATAAGCCTTAAAAATATTCAGCTTCCCTTTCCTGATTTGGTTACCAGATTATATTGAGATAGTTAATGATAATCACTATTATATTTTAATAGATTGTGACACCAAATATAAGAATCACTTTTTAAATTATTTGAACACATCTTTTGATTCTAGCACCTAATTTTCTTATCAAAGTATTTTTCATAGTTGGCCAACAGTTTTAAATAATCCTTATATAATTAACTGCTGATAATATAATGTTCATCCTTCTGGCTTATCTTGAGCCATTGCCAGTGCTGTTTAAATCTTCTCATGAGGAGAGTCAGATGCAAACAGAAATATAATAGAGTGACCAGAAACTCCAGAGACAAAGTTGGATGCTCATTTCTAATCAACACAGATTCTAATCAACTCAGATTTCAGTTTTTAATCCTTGATTAGTTCTAATTACCTAGAACAATCATTTCTATTTCTCTGTGATAATTTTTGACATTGCTCTGTTCTTCAACAGGATGCTTTATTTAAAAAGAAAACAAAAATAAAACTTTCACCAAAATTGCATTAATCTGTACATGATGGGTATATGTGATTGATCTCTATTGTTTGCATTCTAAATAGAATTGCATTTTGGTAAACAACAGCTATGTTTCAATGTGAAAAGCTCAGCCATTAATTTTCTGCTGTATAGAATTCTCTTGAAATATTGCACTGTTTCTTACTGCTCTAATTGCTTTAGGAATTTCCTTTAATACATATTTTGTATATATTTTTATACATATTTTAAATTTTTCTAGGTAAATGTAAGTCCATGATTTCTTCTACTATTTTCAGAGTTTGGAATTAATTTTGTCATAAATATCTGTGAATATTTGTTTTGCTGGTACAAACAAAGACTTGATAATTTTCTAAGCACTCCCAGAGTCTTTGAATAAATACTTTTGGTAACGACATGATGATATTTATGAAATCCATAAAGCTCTAAAGTTTAGGGTAATCTAAACCAGTGTGAATCAAACTTTAATGTGCATACTTGTCCCCTGGGGATCTTGTGAAAAAATCAGATTCAGATTTAGTATGAAGGAGGTAAGGTCTGAGATTATATTAATATATTTCTAATAAGTTGTCTGGTGATCCCTAAGCTGATAGTACCCAGACCATAATTTGAGGAAAAAAAATAAATAACTTTATGTTTTGATATGTTTATTTTTATCAAGTAAAACTGAATTTTAGCAAGTTTATTAATTTTCTCTACTTGTAGGTTATATGCTATCGCTCTATCCTTTCACCATAGTACTTTGTAGAAAAACTGCCTAATCTTGTTTATCCAGTTTTTCATCAGCCCTGCTGGGACCATTTACAATCAAATTTTTGCCCCCATTACTTTCCATGACTGTTTTCTTGATGTTCATGTGAACTTACTCATCTCCAAATCATGGCTATTTATGCTCACTGGTTATAGGAAATTAAGGAGTAGAGGACAAAGCCAAACTTTTAAGGAGACAAGGAGCACTCTACATCAGAGTAATTGTGATAAGAAAATCTGTGGTGCTAGAGTTATTGACATTTAAGGAGCTAAACATGATGTTAGGCAGGGAGGAAAATCCCATATGCCAAGAAGGATATTATGAAATGAGCACCTTCTGTTACATGTGAGTATGTTCTCATGCTACCAGATAATGTTAAACCGTACTAATTGAGTTCATGTTAATCCCTCACCCTTACTCGCTGTAGTTGTAACTCCTTACAATCACCAGACATATAGCTCATATATATATATGATATATATATATATATATGAGCTATACCTGGTCATCTTTATTTTTCTCTTAGTTGTGAACTAGGGGATAAGGTGCAATGTGCCCATGGGACAGTATCTGTTTAACAGCTCTTTATAAACACACATCTGTGTATGTGTATAAATTGTTTATGTATTGTACACACATACAACCATAATAATGGTTTACACCAGTTTCTGCAGTTTGCCTTCCCATTTGATCACCGAGGACAATATATGGTCAATTTCTATCCATAACCATTATCCTTTATTTTCCCTTTCATCTACTTCTTATTTGTCCTGAAATGATTCTGCATTGCACCTAACTGGTGAAACGCTTGTCTTGCTTCTACCACAAACTAAAACTCTATGAAACATCATTCATCAACACAATGGTACTAGTATCTCTAAAGTCTATAGTTATGAATTATTATCTGTAAAGTGAGTGAGGAGATGAGACTAGCTGAATATCTGACAAGAGTATTTACTCCTCAGGAAACCGAGTATTAATACTTATATTCAGAGTTGAATGCATTAGTTTAAATAACAAGATATTACTTGTGAATTTTCATTTTCTTAAAATAACCACAGCAATACTTTATACTTTTATAGGATTTTGTTTTGTTTTGGCATAATTATGTTGATATTTTGAAAGTAACCTTAAAAGCAATAAAATGAGAGTCCAGTGTTTTTAAAATTAAAGGGTATTTATTGATTTCATTTATATTTTTCTTGACTTTTTTATTCATTTGAGATCTACTGTCTTATCCTCGTATTAAATGTTAAGCCTTATATTGGGAATTATTGATTATAGCTTCAAAAGGAGGTTTGTTTATAAAGGTTTTGTATATCCCTTTTCCCCAGTGACTTCCACTGTTAAGTTCAGGTTTTTAAATTAAGATATTGAATATTATTGATCTACGAAATGCCATGCCAATTTCTAATTGCTCAATTTCAATATAATCCTATATTACATTTTTGTTTATTCAATTGTTCATTAAATTAGTTGGTCAGCAATTCATATCAGCATTATGTATTATTTCCATTAGTCAATACACTGCAATGGATACAGCTCAGTTGTAGGATTATCACAGAAATGTATCCATTTTACCAATCTCTGTTGTTTTGTGTCTCACAAATCATTCTTGCATTGTAAAATGGAATTTCTGATAAGTGTATACCACAGACCTGTAAGATTACTTAATTGATTCCTATGTTTTTCGTACTCCATTTTAAGTTTCTTTTGGTTTTTGTTTGGAAATCCATTTCCTCAAAGTTTAAAAAAAAACAAAACAAAACAAAAAAAAAACAAACACACACACACACAAGATTGTCCTGAATGGTATTGCCTAGGTTTCTTCCAGGTTTTTATAGTTTTAGGGTTTGCTATTAAGTCTTTAATCCATCATGAGTTAATTTTTGTGTATGATATAAGGAAGGGGTCCTGTTTCAATCTTCTGCATATGGCTAGCCAGATATTCCAGCACTGTTTATTGAATAGCGAGTCCATTCCCCATTGCTTGTTTTTGTCAGGTTTGTCAAAAATCAGATAGGTGTGTGATCTTATTTCTGGGTTCTCTATTCTGTTCCATTTGTCTATGTATCTGTTTTTGTACCAGTGCCATGCTGTTTTTGTTACTGTAGCCCTGTAGTGTAGTTTGAAGTCAGGTAGCATGATGCCTCCAGCTTTGTTCTTTCTGCTTAGGATTCAGCCATTGTGGAAGACAGTGTGGCAACTCCTTAAAGACCTAAGGACAGAAATTTGACCCAGCAATCCCATTACTGGATATATGCCTATAGGAATATAAATCATTCTGTTATAAAGTTGCATGCACGCATATGTTTATTGCAGCACTATTCACAACAGCAAAGACATGGAATCAACCCAAATTTCCATCGATGATAGACTGGATGAAGAAAATGTGGTACATATATAACATGGGATACTATGCAGCCATAAAAAAGTCATAAATCTTTGCAGGAAGATGGATGGAGCTGGAGGCCGTTATCCTTAGCAAACTAACACATGAACAGAAAACCAGATACTGCTTGTTCCCACTTATAAGTGGGAGCTAAATGATAAGAACATGTAGACACATAGAGGGGAACAACACACACTGGGGCCTTTTGGAGGGTGGAGGGTGGGAGGAAGGAGAGGATCAGGAAAAATAATAAAAGAGTATGAGGCTTAATACATGGGTGGCAAAATAATCTGTACAACAATCTCCATTACACAAGTTTACATAGGTTACAAAGGTAAACTTGTGTAGTGAGGGTCTGTTGTACGTATTTCACCACCCATGTATTGAGTGTCCAGGAAACTTGTACCCCTGACCTTAAAATAAAAGTTAAAAACAACCCACAAGATTTCATTTTTCTCTTTCTCTCTCTTTTATAAATACATAATTAATTCAATCAATAAAGGGTACATTTTAATAGAGGAATCAACATTATATACTCTTTATGAAAGAAAAAGGGAATTAAATTTAAAAATAAAATGTTCCATGGCAACATAATCCTAGATAACCAGAAATACATCCTTGGTCTAAATAGCTCTGCCTGACTTGAACATTATTATCTACTTCCTGTGTCATCTTACCCTTGAGTTCAAATTGGACCTTGTTTGGCAGATGCTTATCTTTCTCACACCACAACTTACATTCCCTTTTGGGATCTGTGCAATTCGTACTTGACAGCTGCTCTTGCTCAGGTAAGGCTTTATGATATTTTTCCAGCCCTGTTTCCTAATCCTCTTCCCTCCCTTTCCTGATGAGCCCATCTCAACTGTTTATTTCTGCTCAAATACATTAACTATTTCAAAGTCTGTATTGGGACTTCTAAAAAATAGAGGTAAGCTTATAGGAGGATCCAATCCTGACACTTAAGAAAATTCTGGTAGTGACAATAATTATGTTTTTTCCCCTTTATGTTACTCTGATATTAGACATGAAAGTATTTACCAAGCATATTTTATATTTATTTTATTCAAGGTAAGGCAAGAAACAGTAACTCATTCAAAGTTGCTCAATTATTTGAGAATGCAACATGTTGCAGAAATGAAGTCCAGCTGGGTACTCTGGAGACAGATGCTGAGACTGCTGAGATATTAAAACTATTTTAGGGAAAGAAATTATGACTCTTGTCCTCTTGCTCTGTTCCTGGGGTCACCATCTCTCTGCCTCATCCTGCCTTTCATGTTTGTTCCATCCAGCCTCCTCTCAGGAGGAAATTCCTCTGCTTGCATTAGATTTTTGCTCTGCAATAACTAAAACTCTTAAGGAACTTGATTATCATAACATAACTCTGTATAATCAAATGTCCACCTCTGCTCCAATACGTTGTAGCAGAAGGAGGAAATGTATATGTTTTAAAACATAAAAAAAAAATCAGTGAAAAAGAGACTGATTGCAGAGAAGTATCTGACACATGACCACTGTAATCTGCCATTTTAATCTGTCTATGTCTTAATAATATAGTGATTCATGAGTCATGTTTTCTTTATCGAAAAGAATATAGGATCTCAAAGATCTTGATATAATTTCAATATTGATGATTTAACTTGTTTCAGACTGACAGCAATTGCCAATAAAAAGCAAATAACAAGAAATTGTTTAAAGTGTGAGAAAACTACTTTGTAAATTAATGTCAGCTGAGAAAAGCTAAGGTGCTAAGGTGTCTATCCTTTGAATTTATGTTGGTTGTGCAAAAAATAAACTTTGTATTGAGGCTATTTTAATATTTTCTTATATTTTCCCATCATTATAAAAGCTAAATATTAGAAATTCTTAAATGATGCAAGCATCTCATGAACAATATTTAGTAAATCTTTATTTTATGAACAACAAATAAAATCTAGGGCTTAAGACATGGGTTGTTTAAATTGAAAATGCTACCTGAATGAAATCAGAATGACTCAGGGCATCGCTTCTAGACTTTTTGGCTAAAATCAAGTGTAGAATGACTCAGGGATAAAGACAGTCAAGGTTGCAAGGATTTTCCTACATTAATATGGGGATAGATGAAAAAGACACTATTTTTTTCTGCTGATATTGTTGTAAAGATTTTAAGTTTTGAAAAAATATTAAAGTAAAAATATCAGCTTTGTTTTTACCTTGTAAATGTTTTTTTGGTTTGTTTGTTTGTTTGTTTTTTACATAGATGACCAGAGTTTCATTCCATTCCTTTAGTAAGAACTATTAATATAGCTCAGGAAAAAATTATAACAGCTTCTCAAGTAACTATGATATCAAAATAAAAAGCACAGTGTGCTACTGATTGTGATTATACATAAATATCAGATTAACATTGTTTATCTAAATACTGATGGGGTTCAAAACATACTATACCCCAAATATGGCACCTTGCCATTTGAGAAAACAGTTGAAGTAGGAAGGTCACTCTCACCTTCCCCCTACCTCTTTCCCCCTGAAGCAAGTTTTAAAATCTAGCTGAACTTTCCCTGAAGTATTAGGTCCTAAGACCCTTATTCCAGAGATGCTTACCCTATACCCAGAGAGGAATATCCTTATCCCTGAAGATGTGGGAGACAAAGAAGAATCTACACAAACAGGCCTGTGGCATTCCCCCATTAGTTTATTACCATTAGATCTTGACCCCTTGTCCATCATACGTCTCCACAAATATCTGCTTATTCATCAAACTAAGAATAATGTACAGATTATTTTATATCTTTGGATCTTCATTTCTGAAGCCTTCTATGTCATGTAAAACTTAAATTTGTATGCTTTTATCTTGATAATTTGTCTTTTGTTATAGGTGCCTCAACGATGAATCTAGCTATGGGCAAAAAAAAGATAATACTTTTTCTCCCCACAATACCATTAAATATTATATTACATAATTCTATGGGAAAGTATATCTAAGATTTCATTGCAGCTGGTGTTGGTAGATTATTTCCCAAAAGATTGTCATCATTCACAACCCCAACAACAGTGGATACAGTGCTAACTTATTAATCCTTGCCTGAATGCATGTTATTCTTCTTTATAACTTTTCTCTACTCAGAAGAATAAAAAAGTCATCTCATTGTTGTCTTGTTTTTCTCTTACTAACAATGAGATGGATTATCTTTAGACAAGTATATAGATGATATATAATTTCTCTTCTGTGAAAATCTTACTCATATTCCTGCTTACAATTTTTTATTAATTTATCATTTTAATATAAATTTATAGGTACTTCTTGTCAGACATTTATTTACATGCCAGAAGTTTTGCACATATATCTCCCAGCCTATCATTATTTTGTGTGTGTTTTTTTACTATTTAGAAATTAGACTTTTGTAATTAAGTAAGCCTATATTTCCTTTATGGATTTGTTCCTGTTTTGCTTAATAAGATCCCTTCTAATTCAAGTTTACTTTTGTGAAGGTTTTTACATTGAAATGTAAAATAGTACCCAGTCTTACAAGTTAAAACCCAGAGACACAGAGAGTTTAATAATTTGTTGAGCAACTCTATAGCTCTTTTTAGTTACTAATAACTATGCTATAATGATCATAACTATTAATAATATCTGGCATCTCTTCTGAACATCTGCTATTAGGTACTGGCAACCTTTTATACTATTTCTATTTATTTATTTTTTGAGACAAGAGTCTTGCTCTGTTGCCCCACCTGGAGTGCAGTGGTACAATCATGGTTCATTGTAGCCTCAAGCTCCTGGGCTCAAGTGATTCTCCACCTTAGCCTCCCAAGTCGCAGGAACCACAGTTATGCACCACCATAGCTAGCTAATTTTTATTTATTTATTTTTTTTTTGTAGAGATAGGGTCTTACTATATTGCTCAGGCTGGTCTTGAACTCCTGGATTCAAGCAGTCCTCCCATCTCAGCCTCCTAAAATGCTAGGATTATAGGTATGGCCACTGCTCCCAGCCCTCTATTTAAAGGCCCTAAATATTCTTTAGAAAACCACCTTTGATAGCCATGAATTGTTGCTCTCACTCTGAGGTCCAAGCTGATTTTGATTGGATTAAGCTAGTCTTCACATCTCATTCCCAGTACAATTAGAGCCAGTGGATCCCTAGGGAAATAGAGATGAAGGTAGCTAAAAAGGAGCCTTTCATTATTCCTCTTGATTTGGTGATGCTAAGCTGCAACACTTACAATGTCTACCACTGTATGCCTATGATTATGGAAGCCAGCTGAAGATGGCTCATACCCAGAAGAAGCATGGCCCAGAGAGAGATGCTGTGATTTTTAAGACGTGAATCAAGCACCCTTGATTCACAGCATCTTGGTGCCTTGATTCAAAGGCAACTTGCCCTTTCATTTAAAAAAGCCACAATATTCCTTTTTTTGCAGTAAGCCATTTTCAGATGGTTCCTCTTTCCTACTCCCTGTACATCACAGAGAGACATTGGCTAATTATGAAATGCGAACTATGGAATGGAGGAAGAATCTCATCCTTAAATGTCCTAATGCAATCTCAAGTCAACTGAATGTAAATTATATTATTATATTTAATTTACAATATAAACACTTACCTTTTACTCCTGGAGAGTAAAAGGAGAGAATAGATACAATGAAGAATCTGCATGTGGTAACTTTGATACTATCCAAAACTTTTTCTAAGCCTTTTAACTTTATAGTGTAAATAACATGACATTTTTCTCCCTATACTCTGTCCTTCCTAAGTTATTTTGTAACATCATCATGGATCTTACTTTTATGCATAACCTTTTAGTTTTTAACAGTGAAGTGTGGTAAGGAAAAAAAGTTATTTTTAACATTGACTCAGATTCCTTCTTATACAAAAGCATTCTGTAATTGGAAGGTAGCTGAGTAGACAGCTTTAGCCATGAAACGTGAGGCCTTGAGGTCATGGACTGAAAGAAATAGTTGAACTCTGTGGAATCAGAAGTTATAGTGATTAGAGATTGGGGCAAGAATGAAGATGGAAATAGAAAATGAGGGACTTTAAAAAGAGGAGTTTTTGATATTCAGTTTAAGTTATTTTTTGTGCTAGAGAAATATTTTTAGAAAGGGCACTCTGTGCATAGGATGGCATGTTGTTCAATGTATTGAAGCAAATTTAGCTGCAGTAGGTCACGGGTGATTCCTGATAATGCTTGAAAATTACTTTTTTCAGTGGAAGAGAAGGAACTTAGGTTACTCTCTTTGGTCCAATCTGCTTGCATTTTGGTAGGAGAGAACACTATTCTGCAATAAATAGAAAGTTCATTTTTATTTGAAAGTATTTTTTTTTTTTTTTTTTTTTTTTTTTTGAGACAGAGTCTTGCTCTGTCGCCCAGGCTGGAGTGCAGTGGCATGATCTCGGCTCACTGCAAGCTCTGCCTTCCGGGTTCATCCCATTCTCCTGCCTCAGCCTCCTGAGTAGCTGGGACTACAGGGGCCCGCCACTACGCCTGGATAATTTTTTGTATTTTTTAGTAGAGACGGGGTTTCACTGTGTTAGCCAGGATGGTCTCGATCTCCTGACCTCATGATCCGCCCGCCTCGGCCTCCCAGAGTGCTGGGATTACAGGCATGAGCCACCGGGCCCGGACGGAAGTAATTTTTTTTTAGGCTCCAGTGACTAATTATGTAATCAACAGAACCTCATTTCCTGAAGCAGTACTATGCATGTTATTTCTCTAAATTTTTAAAAGGTGATAATACAACCATAACACAAACGTAAAAATTGAAGAGACATATTAAGGTTTATTGAACACTGTATCATTTTTTATTTAAAGGTAAGTTAACAGCTATATTCATTTTAGCAAATTAGGCCATTGTTCCTTTTTTTAATTTTGCTTCCAGTATGACTACTCTATATGCCACATAAAGTAGAGCATCTGAAAAGAAAAAATATATATAGTATATTGGTATATAAATTACATTGCCTGCTCTATTTCAGGTAAGTTTTGCCAATAATGCATTTTCCATGGAAAAAACAGGCTCCTTTCCAAATGGAATGAAACACGTATCAACTTGCCAGTGCATGAACAGTCTGTACCTAGTTTGGAAAATTATAAGTAACACTGGATCCAAAACAAAAGTATATGATATAATATTTAATATTTTCTCAATTTTTTGACATTGGTTAGCAATTTTCCTTTAAGTAGTCATTGTAACTGTTCTCGGAGAACATATCAGTTGTGGTACAGCATTTTTCCAAATTTTGTTAACTAGCTTGACCTTCTTTAGAAATGACAGAAGGTAGAAAATGATACTGCATTTTTCCTCTCACATGTGTGTATGATGCTTCATACATTGCTAAATCTTTATGGAAGACTAAACATAACGATACTGTATTAGAGGTAAATAACAGAGTAGATATTGACATTTGCGGGGGGTGGGTAACTGAGTTAGAAAAACACCATTTTGTCTGAGGTTTCAGTAACTGTTTAAACATGTTCTCAACTGCCTTTTGTAAATAAAAAAAGAAATAGTTTTTCCTATGATTTTTTTCTCCCATATTTGATCTTCATTATGATATCTTGACTACTTTTTAAAATAATATAATTAGACAGTGAAAGAAAATTTTGTTGGAAAATCTGAATTTCTGTGATTTCTTTTAAAACAATTCAGGATTCTTTATAGTACCTGTGAAGAGATATTAAAAATGATTTTAGTTTTCAAAAGGTAGCAATAAATTACAAACAAGGTGAGTACAGGTTCTTTCACCTACCATTTGTCTCATTAAAGAAAAAAAGTACCTGACATTCAGTCATTTTATGAAAAATCGTGGACTAAGCTTTGTAGAAATGTAAACTTTAATAAGATTATAGTATCTTTGAAACTAGGAGTTATGTGACAAGCAAGTTCTGATGTCCTTGGTCATCCAGGAGAGTGCTTAGCCCCCTAACGTGTAGTGTTGGCCAAATTTGTTTACAATGTGTTTATTCTGTAATTCTTCATTGGATTTTTTTTATATGATCAGCATTTGAAGGCAACTTTTGGGAAATGCAGTTGGGTTACTGACACTGGACCCTTACAACTGCAGTGGTGACATACGATGACTTGAAAAGGAAATGGAAAACAATGGTGACATTTAGAAGAAAATTAAGTTTGGGGTTCAGTGTTGCTTAGGAAATTATTGTTCTAATATGTAGGAAAAATGGGAGAGATCAAAGAATCTCCATGAAAAAACATCATAGAATTTAATGCTCACTATTTGATTGAGGTAGTATTTTCTATTCAAGAAAAGGTGTCAGAAACTAGATAGGGAAAGAAAAAAGAAATAAAGGAAAGGAAAAAGGAAGGAAAGAAGGAAGGGAAGGAAGGAAGTATGGATAGATGGATGGACAGATGGATGGGAGGGAGGGAGGGAAACTAGACAGAGGTATAGGGCAGGCTCTCGACTTTTGGAAGAGGGAACTTAACCATTTCTACAACTCATTTGTTGGTATTGTTCACTGATGTCTTCACTTTAAGAATTTATTGGTGACTAGGAAATACATTGTAATAGTAGTAAGTCCAACTAGCATGCGTGGTGGTGTGTTGGAGGAAGCATAGCTAAAATGTTCTCTTATCGTTTTTAAAATGTCTTGAATGAGGCCCAGCAAGGTGGTTCACGCCAGTAATCCTAGCACTTTGGGAGGCTGAGGTGAGTGGATCACCTGAGGTCAGGAGTTCAAGACCAGCCTGGCCAACATGGCAAAACCCCATCTCTGCTAAAAATACAAAAGTTAGCCAGGCGTGGTGGCATACACCTGTAATCCCAGCTGCTCAGGAGGCAGAGGAAGGAGAATCACTTGAACCTGGGAGGTAGAGATTGCAGTTAGCTGAGATCGTGCCACTGTACTCCAGCCTACATGATGGGAGCAAGACTCCATCTCAAAAAAAAAATAAAATAAATAAAATAAAATAAAAAATAAAAGGTCTTGAATGATTAACAATAGCTTTTGAAGGATCCTTAAAATAGATTTCCTGACTTTTATATATGAATGATGAAAGATTTTTTTTTTTTTTTTTTTGAAATGGAGTCTCACTCTATTGCCCAGGTTGGAGTGCAGTGGTGCGATCTTGGCTCACTGGAACCTCTGCCTCTCAGGTTCAAGCAATTCTTGTGCCTCGGCCTCCTGAGTATCTGGGACTGAAGGCACATGCCACCATGCCTGGCTAATTTTTATATTAGTGGAGATGGGGTTTCACCATGTTGACCAGGCTGGTCTCAAGCTCCTGATCTCAGGTGATCTGCTCACCATGGCCTCTCAAAGTTCTGGGATTACAGATGTAAGTAACCATGCCTGGCAGAAAGATTTTTTAGAAGGATAAATGTTTTCCTTTAAGACAGCCAAAGATGATCGTACGTCTCTTGCTAAACATATTAATTTCATCCATGCATCTCATAGCAAGCATTTTTTTTTTTTTTGCATTTAAATTCACTCACTCTAAAATATATTCAAGTTCTTACTCTTGGAGAGGTAAAATAATAGCACTGACAAATCAAATTAATTTGTAAACACTTATATTTACATAAGTTAACCTCAACAAATCATTTCTGAAAGTGACAGAATTGTCAGAATTGGTTTGAGTTATGACTCTTGCCCATGATAAGGAAATAGTACCAAAAAGATTAAAAGGGACTGCTTTTGAAACGTTTATTACCCTCCTCCTCCTTTTTTTTTCAAATGAAAGCATTTAATCTAATCATCTCCATAATATATGATGTATACAGTGGTGATGAATATACTGAAGTATACCATATATTCAGATTCCTCTTTTTAGGGATTACATAAGAAAGAAGTGGTACATTCAACTTAAATGCTTCTTAGCCATAACAATTATTAAGTTATTTGAAATCTTACCCCTAGAATATTTTTTAGTGAAAAACTGGCTATATGAAAGAAAACATTACCTTTTAAATCATTTCTATGATGAGCCACTAATCCCATTCATGCAGCACCACCCTCATGACCTAATTACCACCCAAGGCTCCACCTCCTAACACTATCACCTTAAGAGTTAGTATTTCAAAATACAAATTTTGGGGAGGACCCAAGCATTCAGACCACAGCATTTCACCCCGACACTCTCAAATTCATGTTCTTACATGCAAGATACATTTATTCTACTCCAGCAGCCCCAAAAGTCTTAACTCATTTCAGAATCAACCTTAAAGTCCAAGTTCAATGTCTCATCTAAACATGATCTACATCAGATATGGGTGAGACCTAAGGTACAATTCATTCTGAGGCAAATTTCTCTCCACCTGTGAATCTGTGAAATCATAGCTGTTGTGTGCTTACAAATTACAATGATGGGATAGACATGTAACATTAGCATTCTAGAAGGGAGAAACAATGAAGAACTGGGGCAATAGGTTCCAAGTAAGTCCAGAATAATAAAGCTTGAGAATAATCTTTGACTTGAGGATCTGCCCTCCGGGCTCTCTGGGGTGATAGCTCTGCCCACATGGCTTTGGGAAGTCCCACCCTTGTAGTGTCTTTAGTGTCTGTGCATGAGCCTCGCTGCCATACTGTTGTGATTGTCTGTGATGGCCCCCACCTCTGCAGCAGCTCTGTGCCTGGGTCTTAGCGCTCATGGCTTTTCTGGGCTAGTATCTTGCACTGGTGCTGGTCAGTAGTCTCAGGGGGCAGCCCTTTCCCTATAGTTCCATGGAGCATTTCGCTAGTGGAATGTCTTGTGGAGACTCTGCCCATGAGGCGATTTTCTTTCTGGGCCCTACGGTTCTCCAGGGAGTCCTTCTAAATTTAGATAGAAGCAGCCACATCCCCACAACTTTGCTGGGTACAGTGCACGCCGTACCTGGGTCAGCTGGAGCCATCCTGGGTCAGATAAGCCAGTACTTGGGTCAGCTGGAGCCATACCCGGGTCAGCCATACCTGAAATAGCCCCATACGTGGGACAACTAAGGAGTACAGCAACAGAGTGCAGGAAGCAGAGCCCATGATGTGAGGTGGTGTTGGGCCGCACTGGCCTCTCCTTTGAAGTTGTTCTGCCCTAAGACCCTTGCACTCTTGCCCTTTGATGGGAGGGGCAGCCCCTGATGTCTTTGAAATGACTCAGGCATCATTCTTTCGTTGTCTTGATGAATAGCACCTGACTATTCAGACTAATTTCTTTATCAAATAGTCACTTGGCCACACCTTAGTAGTCCTTCCAGAATACACTTTCTTATTCCTTTTAATATGGATAGGCTGAGAATTTTCCAATTTTTAAAGTTCAGCTTTCCTTCAGATTAAAATATTTTAAATTATTTCTCTTTTTACTGTAAGCAAAAATAAATCATATCATTTGCAAATGTAGTTGACTCACAAGTTCTACCTTCCTCAAAATACTGGGACTCAAAGACAATTCGGTCAAGTTCTATGCCACTTTATAACACTTTTAGGAGAACACAAATATTTGAATTATAGTACCTACTATATGATTAAAACTAAAATTCTCTTTTGATCCTATATCCCTTAAAAATATTTAAAGGGATATATGGATGAAAAATTTAGAGTGATTGATCAAGAGGAACCTAGATAACAATAAGATAAACTCATACTATTTCACTAATTATACTGTAAAATGTATTTTCCTTAATGGTTTGTTATTCAATCACAAAATAACTTTTTTAGTATGGTTCATATATAAAATGAAATGCAGCATTTATCCTGTGATATTTAAAATTGTCAGCTAAGTAGTATGTGAAAGGGATTTTTTCTTTATTTAAGTAATATATTAAGCATCAAAGACACATGAATAATTTGAAATAGTTTCAGTTCATTTCCTCCTTTTTATCTTTTTTAACAGAGCATTTATATGTTGTCCATTACTAATCATTCAAGAAGAACACATTCTCATATTTTTATATTAACAGGAAATTGAATATGGACCATTACAATGAGGGTCTATAGTAATTTAATATGACAATGACTTAGACCGTTAGAAAGCTTTAAAATTATTTTGAGCAAAACACTAACCACCTCATTTATTTGTGATTTTTTTTTGTAAGAGAATCCAAAAGTACAATATAGTGATATTGTGATAAGACTCCCTATCCATTTGGAGAACTACAAGTGAGCAGCAGGGTATCAAAAAGTACAATCAGTTCTTATATTGAGGTTCTTACATAGTAGAATTGCTGGTTTAGAAAAGTCAGTTCAAATTTAAATGATAATCTGATCAACTCCTTCTTGGAAAAATAAACCTTATTATTCATGACTTTTTAAAATTTATATTAGTCAATTGTTATTAGGTTTCATAAAAAAAGCAAAAAGTATAGTAAACTGTTGATTAAATTCTACAATACTCTCTTGTGAACAAAAAAATAATAATATAGGATACTTACATACTTATGTTCATGTATGAAGTTTCCTCAGTTCTGTTGGGCTAATGTAGATAGCCCAAACTTCTTCTAAATGGCAGGAAACTAGATCACAATGTGGATGAACAAACAGAAATATCTCTGCATCATTACTTTATATAACCAGAAGTATAAGCATATATTCCTGTGAAGTATTTTGTTAACAGTTAACTTTGCTAAATATTTGTAGGTATTTTATTGATAAATAAATGGAAAGTGCTAATTTTTCAAGTCAATTAAAATATTTCAATAAGCAATAAAAGTTGACTTTTAATTTCCCCCAATATTACACCTAGTAAATTGCTCCAGATTTTGTAATACAAATTGGAGCAGATGGGACTGTGAAGGTGGCTCTGACTGTGGCAAATCAACTTTCTTTAAACATTTCCTGTGCCAGGGTAGGGCCCACTCCCATCATCTCTTCCCTAGAGAACGCCACCACAGCTTCACCCTTCCTTAAGAATAATTTTGGGCTGGGCGCAAGGGCTCACACCTGTAATCCCAGTACTTTGGGAGGCCGAGGCAGGTGGATCACCTGACGTCCGGAGTTCAAGATCAGGCTGGACTACATAGTGGTGCACACCTGTAGTCCCAGCTACTCAGGTGACTGAGGCAGGAGAATTGCTTGAACCTGGGTGGCGGAGGTTGCTGTGAGCCAAGATCGCACCATTGCACTCCAGCCTGGGCAACAGAATGAAACTCCATCTAAAAAAAAAAAAAAAAAAAAAAAAAGCCCTGTGAACACTGGGGACTCTGTGTGCTTTTCTGAGTTTGCATTTTGTCATCTAACCTTAGGAATAATAGTATTCCCTCCCAGTCTTCTTCAGTTTGCATAATTATTACTGTATTAATGTTTCTATCCTAATTCTCAACCAACTTGGCAGTAAAAAGTATATATTAACAAAGCTCAGAGCATTTGCTATGAAAATCAAACTAGAATATGGCCAATTTCCTACAAAAGGTGTAACACCTAAATTCTAACTGTTTTTACGTGGAATTGTACTTCTTTAAAATTTTAGGTTCAGAGGGTACACATGTATGTTTGTTACATGGCAATATTGCATAATGCTGAGGTTTGAGCTTCTAATGCTCTCATTGCCCAAATAGTGAACATAGTACGTGATAGTTTTTCAATGCTTTCCCTCTACTCACCCTCCCCATTTTTGGAATCCCCAATGTTTGTATCTGACAAAGGACTAATATTGAGAGTCTAAAAGAGCTTAAACAAATCAACAAGAAAAAACAAACCATTAAAAAATGGGCAAAGGACATAAACAGACGTTTCTCAAAAGAAGACATATAAGCAGCCAAGAAACTTATGAAACAATGCTTAACATCTCTAGCATCATCAGAAAGATGCTAATCAGAGTCACAATGAGATACCATCTCACACAAGTTAGAATGCCCATTATTAAAAAGTCAGAAAATAACAGATGTTGCTAAGGTTGTGGAGAAAATGGAACACTTATGTGCTGTTGGTGGAAATGCAAATTAGTTCAGCCCCTGTGAAAACAGTTTGGAGATTTCTCAAAGAACTAAAATTAGAATTACTGTTCAACCCAGTAATCCTATTACTGGATATTCAACTAAAGGAAAATAAATCATTTACCAAAAAGACACGTGCACTCATATGTTTATCACAGCACTATTCTCAATAGCAAATACACGGAATCAACTCAGCTACTCATCAGTGATGGATTGGATAAAGAAAATGTGGTATCTATACACCATAGAATATTACTCAGCCATAAAACAGAACAAAACCATGTCCTTTACAGCAACATGGATGCAGCTGGAGGCCACTATCCTAAGCAAATTAACATAGTAACAGAAAACCAAATACCATACATTATCACTTATAACTGGAAACCTTTGGGTACATATGGACATAATTGTACATTTTTATTCCATATTCTTGCCATCTTTATCTTCTAGGTTATAGGAAGCATTATGATATGTCACTTAAGCTGTATTAGGTTCTGGAGTACATGTTTTAAAATAATTCAATTACCTGTGTATGTCAAGGGAAGATCACCTAATTCTGACCCTTAAAAAGACCTGTTTTGAAAAATTTTAATAGTCACACTTCTAGAAACACTTCTTCACAAACTCTAGTTTCTTTGTTCTTGCTAACATCAATTAGTAGTAAGAATTATGTAATATTTTATCAATGTATTCTAAGAGAAGACAGTGCCTCCAAGATAGTAAAGACATGTGGATCAAAATTAGGGATAAAATTCCAATATGTATTATAAATGTTAATAACCATTTGAAATCATTTTATGTTCATTATGTCGTTTAAAAATACTACCAGTGTTTAAAAGATTATTCAATGATACTTATTAAAGGATGATAAGGCAGGCATTAATCAGGATCATCATGATAGGTATAGAAACTACTGCAATGAGGTTTTGTGGTTGGGAGAGAGATTGGGCTCAACTCCAAATATAACAAGGAAAAATGAGAATTTGTAACCAGGGAACAGCGTGTGTGGCAAGGGGTCAGCGGATGGAAAATTGCTAAGAAGACACATAAGGAGTAAGGAGGAATTCTGGCTAAACTGACATAAAAGGATTCTTGCTGAAGGCAGGCCAGGAGATCAGACAACACCTGTGGAATGGGGGATGGTGGAGGATGAGGAACCCGATTAGATTTTGAGAGTGACCGGATACTAGCATGAAGCAGTATTCTTGCTAGAATTAATGCAGAAGTAAACATGGAAACTCAAAAGTCAAAGCCTGGTTGAGCAAAGAGTTCAGAGGAGGCTGAGGAGATTCAGTCGGGAGAGAATCTTGTCATCATATTTAAAATTCATTGCTCTGTATATCTCAATTATGTTTGAAATTTTATTCATATTTTTAAAGGTAATGCAAAGAAAAAGCTTTCACCATTACAAAATTTGGCTTTCAGCATAGAAAAACCAAAAGAAGACCTCTAATACCAGCAGAATTATAAAAGAAAAACAGCTTTACTCTGAATATTAAGGTATAACTATAAAAATTTAAAAACAGTCACATGCACACACATAATTATAAAGTAGATCTACCTGCTTTACTCATGTAAAATAAATATCTTTATGTCTCAGATTGAATCACTCTAGTGTTTATTATATCTGTCTTGTATTGTAGATTTTTATTAGGAAAAATTGAATGAAGGATTTGTCAGTCTACATACTAATATTCTGAAGTATTTGCTTAACAAAGAAATACTTTATAAAAGCTTTATAGTTAGTAAATCAAACTATTGGTTGAAAAGTGCAAGTACATTTAACAACTACATATATATGTTTACAATCCTGCCCTACTCCCTGATATTTAATATCTGAAAAATATCCCGCAATCTTAACAATCTAGTAATAGACTAGATGACTCCTTAGTCCCTTTTAGCAGTTCCTTGGAGACCTGTGAGAAGTCTCTCTTCACAGGAACATCTTCATTTGAAGATAAGAGCTGTTATCCATGTGTGCTCTCCATGAAGGGGGGAAGTTCAGAGTTTGAATGGTGCTAATGAAGTTCTTTGCTGTGCAACGCAGAGCACATGCAATTTCAGGTTGATGTGAATGACCCTAAATGGTGTAATCACTTCGTCAGACTGAATATACTGTTCCTATAGCAGATGGCTATTCTGCACTGGCAGAAACCATTTCAACATTTTCTTCCCATTTGAACTCAGCTCTTCTAACAGACAAGTATAACATATTGTAATGTATTTTAATGATGTGAAAACATATTAATCATCACTTTAGTAAATACCACCCCCACCGTACCAACACCACCCTGTTTGCCTGAAATTTCTATATTCTTGCTTTTATCTGATTAGGGGAAAACTCAATCCATGTGTGTGTGTGTGTGTGTGTGTGTGTGTGTATATATATGTATTTTTTTTTTTTTTTTTTTTTTGCTTGTAGAGAAATACCTAATGTACTGATTTCTCATTCAAAGATTAGCCAACGTTTTTTCCTGGAAGCTGTGGAATCTGCGGAAGCTGCCTGAGAAGTAAAAAAAAAAACCGAGGTGATGCATTGGAGTTCTATATCAATATGCTTCTTGATATTTTCACGTGTGGCTTCTAATACCCCCGTCAGATTGAACAGTGCATTTTCCTGTAAGTCCATGGTCTTTCCTGGAACCTGACTAGATCCTGCATACTAAGATTCTGTGTAGACCTTGATCAAATTCATGGACTTATCATCGTAATTTTGATCTGGAAAATGCTTTTTTCCTTCTCCTTTTAGTTTCCATCCCTTCATCTATGTTTCGTTTCTGCTTATGATCTCTTAATATTACTTGCCTTTTAAGTTAAAAGTATACTTTTTTTTAGATGTTTTCATTTGCAAAATTTTAGATGTATTTAATTTTGAAATTCAAATAATGTGGTTTGTATTATTTATATTTGTATATTTCCTGAAGATTTGTGTCAATGTTGTAAGTCATCTGGTTTGCCAGTTTGATTGCTAATATTTTTTCTCTGAAATTCTTGAGAATTATTCCTTCCCTTTTCTAGATCATCATCTTCTTCTGTATTTCCTATTTAATAATGGTTAACTGGAGAATCAAAGTAGATTTCTCATACCCCATAATCCCCACCACATCTTTATTTATTTATTTATTTATTTATTTATTTATTTATTTATTTATTTATTTTTGAGACGGAGTCTCGCTCTGTCGCCCAGGCTGGAGTGCAGTGGCGCGATCTAGGCTCACTGGAAGCTCCGCCTCCCGGGTTCACGCCATTCTCCTGTCTCAGCCTTCCGAGTAGCTGGGACTACAGGCGCCCGCCACCGCGCCCGGCTAATTTTTTTGTATTTTTGGTAGAAACAGGGTTTCACCGTGTTAGCCAGGATGGTCTCAATCTCCTGACCTCATGATCCACCCGCCTCGGCCTCCCAAAGTGCTGGGATTACAGGCGTGAACCACTGCGCCCGGCCATCCCCGCCACATCTTATTAAACACCAACTGTGTAGCTTTGAGTCACACAGAGTTTTCAGTGTATCACATTATTTCCATCTCTACTGGCACTGATGTAGGTCACACTCTCATCATACCTAGCACAGATTTTAGAAGTCTTTTGTCTCCCTATCTTCAACTCTTCCCTTCCTCTTCAATGTAACCTTTGCTTTCCACCCAGTGGTAGCTCTCTCAAAGAAATTTTCTTCTAAATAAAACCTCTCAGAGATACCCATGACCTACAGATTTAATTTCAAATTTTTCAGCATGGTAGATAAGGTCCTCCGTGACCTTAAGTTGGGCTAAAATGATAGCTTCTCTTTATACTTTATATTTCATTGCAAGCCTCACGAAGAGTACTTGGAATTCTTCCTTATGACTGTTGTTTCATGCATTTGTGATTTTTGCCAGGAGAATGGGGGTGTGCTCACTCTTTTTTCTCTTTCTATACCTGGTAAGCCTCTATTCATCTTTTAAATCTCAAATATCGTTGCCCCCTGAAAAACTTCCCATTTCTCCTTAGGTTTCACTAAATGATTACTCCTCTGGGTTCCCAGTAAATGTTACCGCAATTCATCATTTACGTTTCTGGCTGCCTCAGTTCTTGAAGCAGGGACTTGGCTGATGTATAACCAGGAGGTGATAAGGGATAGACACACAGGAGACAATTAACAGATGTTTGCTGAACTGACACAAACTTTTTCATTCTGTTTAAATCCTTCGTCTTGAACATATGTTATTTTAAAATGTATTCTCCAAGTTTTCAAAGGACATTTTTTGTGTGTCTGAATAGAATTAAGATTATAATGATTTTGGAATTCACTTACTTTTGCATTGTCCATATCCTTATCTGTCTGTCTGCCTGTCTATTTATGTATCTACATTAGCCCAAGGTTTTATAATTATTTTAGACGGCTTCCTTGACCTTCTACAATTAATGTTTTACACATTATGAATGTAACTGTAGCATGCAATAGGTATACTAGATAAGCTTTCTCAAGAAGAAAAAATAATATTAAATTTTAAATGATAATTTAAAAGCATGATGTAATTTAACTTTTGAAGTATGCAAATGATAGGCTGCTATTCCACAGAAAATAAAAATAACACATTCAAAAGAATTCACCTTCTAACCTATGAACTTTTCCTTTTATTTCAATGCAACTGTCATGCAATTAATTAAAACTCAGTGGGGTATTGTGATGAAAATTTTAACATCATGTAGTTACTTTCATTAATATTATCATTTCTTTAGGTAAGTTGAATAACAACTCAGTTTATCTAGCTGGAAACAGTTAGACAAAGGCACATAGGCAGGTACCTATTGTCCATTAGGTAAGAAGAAATGCAGCTTTTCTTTTAACGTATATCAAACTTGACATACTCTGCATTTTCTAGGATTCTTTCTTTTTTTTTTTTCATTTTTATTATACTTTAAGTTCTAGGGTACATGTGCACAACATGCAGGTTTGTTACATATGTATACATGTGCCATGTTGGTGTGCTGCACCCATCAACTCGTCAGCACCCATCAACTCGTCATTTATATCAGGTATAACTCCCAATGCCATCCCTCTCCCCTCCCCCCTCCCCACAATAGGCCCCGGTGTGTGATGTTCCCCTTCCCGTTTCCAAGCGATCTCCTTGTTCAATTCCCACCTATGAATGAGAACATGCGGTGTTTGGTCTTCTGTTCTTACCATAGTTTGCTGAGAATGATGGTTTCCAGCTGCATTCATGTCCCTACAAAGGACACAAACTCATCCTTTTTTATGGCTGCATAGTGTTCCATGGTGTATATGTGCCACATTTTCCTAATCCAGTCTGTCACTGATGGACATTTGGGTTGATTCCAAGTCTTTGCTATTGTGAATAGTGCCACAATAAACATACGTGTGCATGTGTCTTTATAGCAGCATGATTTATAATGCTTTGGGTATATACTCAGTAATGGAATGACTGGGTCATATGGTATTTCTAGTTCTAGATCCTTGTGGAATTGCCATACTGTTTTCCACAATGGTTGAACTAGTTTAGAATCCCACCAACAGTGTAAAAGTGTTCCTATTTCTCCACATCCTCTCCAGCACCTGTTGTTTCCTGACTTTTTAATGATTGCCATTCTAACTGGTGTGAGATGATATCTCATTGTGGTTTTGATTTGCATTTCTCTGATGGCCAGTGATGATGAGCATTTTTTCATGTGTCTGTTGGCTGTATGAATGTCTTCTTTTGAGAAATGTCTGTTCATATCCTTTGCCCACTTTTTGATGGGGTTGTTTGTTTTTTTCTTGTAAATTTGTTTGAGTTCTTTTTAGGTTCTGGATATTAGCCCTTTGTCAGATGAGTAGATTGCAAAAATTTTCTCCCATTCTGTAGGTTGCCTGTTCACTCTGATGGTAGTTTCTTTTGCTGTACAGAAGCTCTTTAGTTTAATTAGATCCCATTTGTCAATTTTGGCTTTTGTTGCCATTGCTTTTGGTGTTTTAGACATGAAGTCCTTGCCCATGCCTATGTCCTGACTAGTATTACCTAGGTTTTCTTCTAGGGTTTTTATGGTATTAGGTCTAACATAAAAAATTAATTAACATCTAAAATTAATCCATCTTGAATTAATTTTCATATAAGGAGTAAGGAAAGGATCCAGTTTCAGGTTTCTACTTATGGCTAGCCAATTTTCCCAGCACCATTTATTAAATAGGGAATCCTTTCCCCATTTCTTGTTTCTCTCAGGTTTGTCAAAGATCAGATGGCTGTAGATGTGTGGTATTATTTCTGAAGGCTGTGTTCTGTTCCATTGGTCTTTATCTCTGTTTTGGTTACTGTAGCCTTGTAGTATAGTTTGAAGTCAGATAGTGTGATGCCTCCAGCTTTGTTCTTTTGACTTAGGATTGTCTTGGCAATGTGGTGTCTTTTTTGGTTCCATATGAACTTTAAAGCAGTTTTTTCCAATTCTGTGAAGAAAGTCATTGGTAGCTTGATGGAGATGGCATTGTATCTATAAATTACCTTGGGCAGTATGGCCATTGACCCTGTCTGACAGCTTTGAAGAGAGCAGTGGGTCTCCCAGCATGGAGGCTGAGAACAGACTGCATGCTCAAGTGGGTCCCTGACCCTTAGGATT
This sequence comes from Macaca fascicularis, assembly GCF_037993035.2. Lineage (NCBI taxonomy): Eukaryota > Metazoa > Chordata > Mammalia > Primates > Cercopithecidae > Macaca > Macaca fascicularis. The sequence continues at coordinate 109,459,351 of NC_088386.1, forward strand.
CCTTTAAACTGTTTTATGTGGTAACTGTCAGAAGTTTAGATAATTTAGGATTTTAGGTAATTATGGAGCAAATAGTTTTAGAATATTTCTGTTACAAAACATAAATATCTTTGTGTACTGCCTATAATGTCATAAAACCCTAGAGTAGAAATATCCATTTGGAGACATTAAATAAATTAAATTGCTACCTTAAGTAATATAGTGGATTTTAAGTCCCAACCAAGTCAACAAAAATTAGAATTAAAACATTCTGAGACTTTTTTTACTTTATATTTTGGAAATATGAATCATTTAATCCTTGTATGTAAATGACAGAAATCACTATCATGAAAATTAGATAGCAGTTTTTTATTAAAATTGAGTGTATTTATTCTGCAAGTTACTGCATTCATTATCCAACAATATATTAAAATGTACTTTGATCACCATTGTATACTTCATCAATGTGCTTTTGTGCTTCATTAATTAGTAACTGACAAAGTTAATGTTCATCCTGTGTCAGTCTGCTCTAGATACATCATTTTGGTATTCCATGACAAATCACCAAATGATTATAAATTACCAGCAGCGTTTATTTGTTTTACTTCTCATTATGACAAATTCAAAGATCAAACTGATAGCATATCAGATACATAGAATAATACATTTTAATTTAATAAGGAATAGGCCAGGCACATTTCTCTGTGGGGAATAATACATGAATTGATTGAAAGCAGAAGGAGGTTGTAAGCTTTTTGATAATGGTACAAAGATTTTACATGTTGATTTGAACTTTGAAAAAATATGTAATATCCTTGTCTTTCTCATGAAATATGATGTATTTTAGATTTTGGTTTATTGAGGGTACTTTAAGGGTTACCTTTTCTTAAAATAACATTTATTTAGACCTTTAGTTACACAGATTTGCATTGTTTGTAATCTTCATTCAGCTCACGCTAATTTTATTTCAAACCATACTCACTTTTGATTATGAAGTATAAAGTTTGAAAATCCTCCAAATCTGAGGCCTCCCTCTGACCTAAATTTCAGATGACATTTAAGAATATGATTAAACAAATTTTCAAATAAAATCAACTGGAGTGCAACAGTTTTTGTACTTTTGGATACTTTATTTTGCCACTGGGGAAATTATAGTAAATTAAGATAAAAGATTCTAAGTGAAACTCCATAATCCTAGTGGGTTGTTTGGTATTGGAAGGTAAGGAAAAGATTGATGAAAGTCAAAGACAAAGATTGAGCTCTCAGATCAGTATACACCAGTTATAGAGACAACATAGCTGGCTATCCAAGTTAATGGCATTAGACATTTGAAATTAAACACACTGCCTTCAACATGAATCTATAGTCACCAGGCAAACTTCTGATTATTTGGCCCCCTCCTAGTTTCTTTTCGTGTAAGGAGAAAATACATGTTCAGCTATACAACCAGCTATAATTACTTTTCTCTTTATAAAAAGGGTGGAGGTTACAAAAGCATTTTGCGGAGACTTATGAAATAAAATGGTGAGAATGCAAATGAAAAAGACATTATAAGACACCAAAGACTAGCATTTTAAACAGACACAATGTGAAATAAAATTGGTATGAGAATCTGCCTCAGCAGAAGTGACCTTGTCAAAAAGTTTTCCAACGAAACTTTGCAATTCAGTAGAGATGACTCACTGAAGAAGATGCCTAAATCTGATTTATTTTTAACAAAATTTATTCATTCATTCACATGTTGATTGGTAATTCAACACATACTTACTACATTCTTATTCAAAGTATTTTGCTGGTCACTGGAGCTAAAGTATTAGCCATACATTCCAGAACTTTCTTCTGAAGTTAGTTATAGTCTACCTACAGCATTGTAGAATATTCTCAATGTATATTTTTATGACTTCTTTCCATCCTTAATTTACCTTAAGTCCTCACTCTTGTCAACCACAGTTCTACAACAACAAAATTTCAAAATAATTTATTTAACAGTTATCACAAATATAATGAATCATATGTGCTTAAATAAAACACACATCCAGTAATTTCTAAATTCTAGAAATTTACTAAAACTGTATTTTAATTCAAAACTTCATCTTGCTATATTATAATTTCTTTTTTTGCTCAAGTTAATTTACATCAGTGTCACTTTTGGCCAATTAAATATAGTAGCTAAAGTCTATGTGTCTTGTTTCTCCAAAATCTTTACAAATGCAGTTATTTCATTTAAAAAAAAATTATTATTACATATTTTGCCAAAAGCTTGAAGGAAATAAAAACTTTAAATCTTTTGCCCCCCAAAAAACTTCTTTGACATATTTTAAGATGGCTATTCAGAGGGCCTGCAAACAGAAGTATGCAAAGCTATATTTTATGGGGGAGATTTGCATCTGTCGAGAAAATCTGCCTTGATGCAGCCAGGCTTTCTCTGAGGCTCTCCTTTTCCAATTTTGGAAAGATTAACTGAGACTCTGGCACATTTAAAAGTCTGAAACATTTACCATCTATTCTCTCTGAGGGCTGCTAGCTTTGAAGTTTCATGTACATAAAAAGACCACCTTTGCTAGCCATGCTTCCTCTCTCTTCCTCCCATAACCTGTCTTACCATCGTCGTCTGTTTTTGGCCATGCTCTGAGCCCCAATTATTTCTGTAATCTCAAGATGGTATATAAACTTCTGTACTCCATTAAGTGGTTGGAGTAATTATTCTGTGGTTCTCCCCTATACACATTAATACATTTGTATACCATTTCTTATATTAATCTGCCTTTGTCAGTTGATTTTTCAGAGAACCTTCAGAGGGCAAAGGGGAAGTTCTCCCTTGGCCCCTACAAGTCCCATCATAGTTTCCAAATACCAAAATTAATAATGGTATTTTACCTATACAGTGAGTAGTTTTAAGATGCCTTTCGAGGTATTGAATTAATCTTTATTATTAATGTGTCAAGCAATGTGTTATTTGTTACAGAGGCAAGACTACCAGATGCGAGCTTCTTTAGAATGTAAAATTTAGGGTACTAAACATTGATGAGCACTGGGAAGAATTCTAGATGATTGAAGACTGTGAAGCCAATTGAGTTTTGAGGATTAAATGAAGTGTTATTAAGAATCATCTGACCTCTTCTCATGAATTGTTTCTTATGTGTTCTATATTATAATTTTTGTTCAGTGGAAATTAAAGTTACTCAAGGTCTCAAATGAAATAATGAAATTGCACATATTTTCTCCTTTTGCGGGGAAAGAGGTACTGAGACAGGAACAATACATGGTGGTTACAGGAGAATAGAAAATTCCAGGCTGCAGTTTCATATGACATATTTTGGTAATGGGTCCTAGAGATGAAACATAACTAATTTTAGTATGTTTCATCATGTTACATAGGCTTCAGTGGGAAAACAAACTCTGTGGACAACCTAGTTATTTACTGCCTTTGAATATGAAATATTTGACTCAGAAAGTTGACATTTAAAAAGTATTAGCTTTATATCATCCAAATTGAGCAAATGTGTATAGGAAAGGTTATGTCTCTTCATGGTCATTCTTTATATTATTAAATTCTAATGATATGTTTATTTGTTCTCTTAGGAGAAATATTCACAAGTAAAATAGTCTTTCCAGAATTTAAAGACTTTAAAAACAAACACAGTTTTAAAACTCAGTATATTTGTAATAATCTAAAAATACAAATAGCCCAATGATTACAGAGTGAAGAAGAAGAAGGACAATTCTTAAGGTAATATTTCTGGAGGGCTATATAAGAATTGTATGCTTCCTCTTGATTGTTTTCTTGATATGAACTACAAATTATTTACAATTCCAAACTATTCCCAAGCTCACTGACATAAGCTACAGTTGACCCTTGAAAAAACATGCCATTAAACTGCACAGGTCCACTTATACTTGGACCTTCTTCCACCTCTGCCACCCCTGAGACAATATGGCCAGTATCCTCCTCTTCCTCAGCCTACCCAACATGATGATGACAAGGATGAAGACCTTTATGATAATCCGCGTCTACTTAATGAATAGTAAATGTATTCTCTCTTACGATTTTTAGAATAACATTTCCTTTTCTATAGAGCTTACTTTATTGTAAGAATACAGTATATAATACACATAACATACAAAATACATGTTAACTGACTTGTTTGTTATCAGTGAGGCTTCTTGTCCACAAGAAGGCTATTAGTAGTTTGTTGTTGTTGTTGTCGTTTGTTTTTTGAGATGGAGTCTTGCTCTGTCACCCAGACTAGAGTGCAGTGGTGCAATATTGGTTCACTGCAACCTCCGCCTCCCAGATTCAAGCAATTCTGCTGCCTCAGCCTCCCAAGTAGCTGGGAATACAGGCGCCTGCCACCATGACCAGCTAATTTTTGTATTTTTAGTAGAGACGGGGTTTCATCATCTTGGTCAGGCTGATCTCTAACACCTGACCTCCTGATTCACCCACCTTGGCCTCCCACAGTGCTGGGATTACAGGCATGAGCACTGCGCCTGGCCTATTAGTAGTTGTGTTTTAGGAGTCAAAGGTAGTATGCAGATTTTCTGCTGTGTAGGGATTGGCACTTCTAATCTCCACATTGTTCCAGGGTCAACTGTATTGGCTTAAAGTTCATATTTAAAATTTTTTTATCTTTATATTTTTTAATTTAACCTGGCTTTATATAAAATACTGAAATAACTGAATAATTGTTTTGAACTCTTAGCCAATCCCCTTTCTCTAACTCTCCATTTCAAGAATCCTCCAATTCTCCATTTCAAGAAATACACACATACGTCATGCATCTCAGATTTGCAACATTATATTCTTTCTCCCTGAGGAGAGGATAGAATTTTGAGGATTTTCCAAGTCTTCAGCTATGGATTCTCTGCATCATCTTTTATTTCTTCCCTTTTCCTAAGTGGTTCAAAATCATCAATTTTATAATTAATTTTGCCTCATTGACATGAAGGTTTTGGATTCCATATATTTGCTTAACAAATGTTCATTGAGCTCTCCTATGTTCCAAGTATTGTGGTAGGTGCTGAATTTGCCTCACTTGACTAAATGAAAGTATAGATAAGGTGTTCTTTCAAAGCTTTATATCTTTCAGTTATCAACTTTCTCCATCCAATTTATGCTATAATTGTTTATGACAATGTGGGAAATAGGAATGATGATGTATTAGTTTGTAGAAGTGTGAATTGTCAGGAGAGAAATTTGGCAGTACTTAGTGACATTAAGCATGCATATTCCTTGGACTCCAATTATTGAATTTTTACCCAAGAGAAATTTTAGCAGAAGTTTAAAGACACTCTCTGTCCTTTTCCCTTTCTCGCTATGTGTTGTAGAGGCAAAGGAAAAAACTTTTACCTCTACTCTCTGAAGGTTCACTTAAAAGTTAATTGATAAAAGGCAAATTAGTATGATAAATGACATACAAATTTATTAGCATGCAGGGAGGAAAATTCACAGAGCGATTACTCTACCACACAGTGAGGTACAGCTGGTTATATATCCTTTGTCTTAGGGGAAAGTGAGATGGGGAAGTGTGGATGATTTTAAGCAAGGAGAGTAAATGATTGTTAGGGAAATGCAATGGGCTTGAAGAACATGAAATGGCCTGGGACAAATCCTGTTGGGCCTGCAGAAGAGACAATGGTCTTGAAAATGTTTGTCCAGGTATGTTGACAGATTTCAGTCTTTCTTCCTGTCATATGAGTTCAGTTAATGAAAACTCAGGGAAGGGACCAGAGGCAATTGTTTTCTTCTTTGGTGGATCTGAACTTTAAGCAGAAAAGGGAATTTCAGAGACCAACTTCATCTGGTGTTTTGGAAGAGATGGAGGGGAGACAGACTTGAGGCTTCTTCTTCAGTTCATCATGTTAAAATGCCATATTTTGGAGTATCAGTTTCTGAGCCCCAACATTGTGTACATGCAGGTATATGTGTGTTTATGTGTTCATCATAAATTTAGAGGCTAAATACAGCTTTAAGGTGAAAAACTAGGGTGTATGCCTATGCACTATGGAGCAATTAGAAATAGATACCTACAAAGCAACATGAATGGTTCTCATTAACACAGTTTTAAGTAAAAAAGTATGATCAACTCACCTTAAATCTGAAATGAATAAAGTCAAGTGCTGCGTAAACATGTTTAGGTCAACAACCAGCTGTACAAATATATATGATAGTGGTCCCATAATATTGCAACATCATATTTTACTGTACCTTTTCTATGTTTAAATGTTTAGATACATAAATATTTACCATTGTGTTACAATTGCCTAGAGCATTCAGTGCAGTAACATGCTATACAGGTTTGCAGCCTGGGAACAATAGGCTATACCATATACCGTCAGTCCTCAACCTTTATGGCACTGGGGACTAGTTTTGTGGAAGACAATTTTTCCGTGAACCAACGTCAGGGTGGGGGATGGTTTCTAGATGAAAGTGTACCACCTGAAGCCCTCAGACATTAGTTAGAGTCTCATAAGGAGCACACAACTAGAGTCCTCACATGTGCAGTTCACAAAAAGGTTTGCACAGTTGTGAGAATCTAATGCCGCTACTGATCTGACAGGAAGTGGAGCTCAGGCAGTAATGCTCACTCTCTCCCGCCACTCACCTCAGCCCAGTTTCTAACAGGCCACGGACCAGCACCAGTCTGTGGACTGGGGTTGGGACCCCTGCCATAGGTGTGTAGTAGACTGTATCATCTGGGTTTGTGTTTGGTACACTCTATGATGTCTGCACAATGACAAAATCACCTAATAATACATTTTGCAGAACGTATCCCCATGGTTATGTGACCCAGATCTAGAATGTAAAATAACAGTGGAAAACCAAACTAGTATAATAAACTCATTTCCAGGACGGGCACAGTGGCTCACGCCTGTAATCCCACCACGTTGGGAGGCCAAGGCGGGCAGATCACAAGGTCAAGAGATCTAGACCATCCTGGCCAACATGGTGAAACCCCGTCTCTACAAAAACTATAAAAAAATTAGCTGGGCATGGTGAAACCTGGAAGGCAGAAGTTGCAGTGAGCCAAGGTCGCTCCACTATGCTCCAGCCTGGTGACCCAGAGAGACTCTGTCTCAAAAAAACCCCAAAAACTCAATTCCCACCCAAAAGCTGGCAGAAAATAATTTTTAATAATTTGGTGCATATTGTTTATCTATTTGTTGTTTTAAATGTTATATATTTCTCTCAAATGATTACCAATTTCTTAGTTTTATATATCGAACCCTTTATTGAATAAAATCTTTGATCTTGTTTTATTTGTTTTTCCCACTTGAGTAATTGATTAAAAATATATTTTCTGCTAGGTTACAATAATATTCTCCTGCACATCTTTTTAACTTTATGGCTTTACATCATGCATTTAGGTGTTTAATTCACTTACAGTGCATATTTGCATATGGTGCTAATTGTTTAGCTATTTTTACAATAACAAATAACTTCAAAAACTCATAGACTTAAAACAGCAAAAATATATTTCTTGTTCATTTGCATGAAAAGTGCAGGTCAACACTGATGGGCTCTGCCATGATGTTTTCATGTTGTAACTAGACTGAAGAGGCAGAGGTAGCCTCTATCTTAGAAGCATAATCGCTGTTTTATCAAAATCTGTCCACCTCTAGTCTTTAAACTTCATAAGGTAAGGGACAGAATCTCTATCTTCTACTTTCTGTGAAACCCTTATTTATATCTTTTGCTCATATTTCTGTGGATTGCTTCTGTTTTATCACAAATTTGAAAGGAAATTTTAAAAATGTTTCTATGCCAATCTTCTGATGCTTGTATGCATTTTCCATATCTTGCCAACTGTGGCTGATTTTCTTACTTTGATTATGCCATGTTTTGATGAACAGTTGTTTATATTTAAATGGAGTTGAGTTTATTAATTATTTTCTTCATAGTTATAATTTTTGTCTTACTAAGGGAATTCATGCTATTCAAAAGTAACAAAAATTATCCAATATTCTCTAAAAGAGATTTAAAACTTTGCTTTTTACACTTAGATCTTATATCCACATAGAATCATTTATTATTTAGCTGTTTAAATTTGTTTTGGGAATATTTGTGTGGAAATGAGATAGAAATCAAGTAAACTATTTAAAAGACTAAATGGATGAGATCTATTCATAAACTGATTCAGTGGTATCTTATGGTGTATAGAATAAAATCCAAACTCTTTTCCTTTCCTACAAGCCCTGAATCCTTTGGCCTACCATTCACACTCCAGTTCATTCCATTAATTCCCTTGCTTATTTGGTCACTATTTTTGGCTTTAATTCAGTTTTTCAAGTATTAACCACTTTCTTTTCTCTTTCCGTATTATCCATCTCTTACCCAAAGACTTCCTGGTTTTTGTTGTTGTTGTTGTTGTTTGTTTGTTTGTTTGTTTGAGACAGAGTCTCATCTGTTGCCTAGGCTGAAGTGCAATGGCATGATTTTGGCTCAACACATCATCTGCCTCCTGAGTTCAAATGAGTCACTTGCCTCAGCTTCCTGAGTAGCTGGGATTACAGGCGTGCACCACCACACCTGGCTAATTTTTGTATCTTTAGTAGAGACAGGGTTTCACCATGTTGGCCATTCTGGTCTTGAACTCCTGACCTCAGGTGATCGGCCCGCCTTGGCCTCCCAAAGTTCTGGGATTACAGGTGTGAGCCACTGTGTCCTGCCTGACTTCCTGTTTATTTTTATTTGTCAGTTTAAATGTTGTATTTTTAGGGAGGCCTTAACTGCCCAATCTATTTAAATTGTCATTTCCATTCAATTTCTGAAGCTAGTTGTATTTTTTTTTTTTTACAGAACTCTTAAGTTTTTCCTTTATTTTTTGTTCATTTCATTATTATTGATTTCTCTTCATTGTACTCAAGCTTCATGAGGCAGAAATCATATATATGTATATTTTTTACTTTTACTCCTTGAAGTCCATCAAATTCCTGGCATTTATAGGTGCTGAACAGATGAATGGTTGAATTATGTGTCCTAATTTCCTTCTTACTTTCATCTAATCAATCATCATATTGTCTAGGTTCAATATCTTCCATATTCTCACATTAGTCTATTTTTGTTAAAAACTTATGGGCACTGTCTTATTATATAAATCTATGCTATTGCTTATTGCTACTGCCATATTATAGATCTACATTATTTATTAAATTGTAAGCTATTTTTTTCTCTTTTATCTTTCCCTTCCACATTCTATTTCTACACAATAGATCTTCCTAATTTTCTAACTGTATGGCTTTTCTGGTTATAATTCTTCAACTCTTCTTCATTTGCTTCAAGAAAAAAACCTAAATTTGTAATATGTACACAACAGTCTGTTGATTCAACATTCTATTCTAGCTACCTTCTCATTTCTTCCACTTTCTACTGCTTAATTTCATAAATGTTTTTGTATATATTTATACAAAACATAAAGTTTTGTATAAATAAACTGAGTTCTATTATCTTCTTTTTCTCACCACCAAATCTCTTATTCTTTCTTTCTCTCTGTGTATGCATATATGTGTATATATAGTTTTTATTTATTGAATGATTTGTGTAATATTTCATTCATACATGAAAATGTAAAGAATAATATGATGAACTTCATGTACCCATCAAGAATTAGTGACTTATAGCCACTTTATATATGTCCACCTAACTATCTCAAAATACTGGATAATTCTGAAGCAAAATCAGACACTTTATTTTATCGATAAATACTTTAGAATGCATTTTTTTTTTTTTTTTTTTTTTTGGAGATGGAGTCTCGCACTGTCGCCCAAGCTGGAGTGCAGTGGTTTGATCTCAGCTCACTGCAAGCTCTGCCTTCTGGGTTCATGCCATTCTCCTGCCTCAGCCTGTCTGTGTTCTCAGCACTTTGAGACGCCAAAGTGGAAGGATCCCTTGAGTCCAGGAGTTTGACACCAGCCTGAGCAATATAGCAAGAACCCATCTCTACAAAAATAATTTTTTGTTTTGAGACAGAGTTTCACTCTTGTTCCCTAGGCTAGTGTGCAATGGCCTGGTCTCGGCTCACTGTAACCTCCGCCTCCTGGGCTCAAACGATTCTTCTGCCTCAGCCTGCAGAGTAGCTGGGACTACGGGTACCTGCCATCATGCCTGGCTACTTTTTTGTATTTTTAGTAGAGACGAGGTTTTACTGTGTTAGCCAGGATGGTCTCGATCTCCTGACCTCATGATCAGCCCGCCTCGGCCTCGCAAAGTGCTGGGATTACAGGTGTGAGCCACTGCACCCAGCCTGGAAAGCATTTCTAAAAGAGAACTTTTAGGGTATAATTTACATATACATAGTAAAGTACACAAATCTCAAGCAGCTTGATGTATTTTTACATATGTATACAATCATATAAACACAACTTACATCAGGATATATAATAGAATATTTATACCGTGCTGCAGTTTTTTTCATGGTTCTTTCCAGATGGCATCCTCTAGGGGTAACCACTATTCTAACTTCAATGAACATAGGTTAATTTTGCCTTTATTAAGGCTTTATTAACCTTAGATGAATGTAATCTAATGGCATCTCTATGATTTCTTCCATTAACATAATATTGGATATTCCATTAACATAATATTTCTTCCATTAACATAATATTGCTGAGCTGCATCCATGTAGTGGGTGTTAGTAATTTATTCCTTTTTGGTGTTGAGTAGCATTCCATTATATACATATACCACAATTATGGTGAAAGGCATTTGTATTCTTTCTAATGTTTGGTTTTTATGAATAAAGCTGCTGTGCACATTCGTGTATGAGTCTTTTGGTGAATGTGTGCTCAACAAAGTGGGGACATGTTCAGGCATAGTATATATTACAAAACCATTTTCCAAAATGGCTGAACCAATTCACATGCCCACAAGCAATGGATCAGAGTTCTAGCTGATTCACATCTTCGACAACATTATTAGTCCTCTCAATTTTAGCTATTTTACTGATTTATGTTGATATATCATTGTGTTTTGATTGAAACTTTTCTAATAAATTGTTTGAGCATGATTCATTTGCTTCTCTGACATTACTTCCAGATTTGTGCTAATTACAAATAATGTGGCATGCGCATTCTTACACATCTTTTTACTTGGTGCGATTACCAAATATGCACCTGATCCTAGTGATTAATTTGCAGCTGTACCTACTACAGATCATAATTTCTATTCTTATCTTTAGCCTGGATTTTGTTATCTACATTTAACCCTAAGACTCTGTACTTTCACTTACTGATTTCAGCAGATTTCTCTGTCTCTCAATCTGTATTTAGCAATGAACCTTTCCCTAATTCTGGCATCATCTATACCTTCAGCAAAATACAAAGCTCCATCTGCACTGCAGTCCTACCATCTCACCATCTTGGCATCAGAAACAATGGTGAATAATCCACAGAATATTATGAGAATGATTGGGTAAAAATAAAAGGACTGAGAAGGTTTTAATAGAGAAAGGCAAAATATCATCAGGGAAGAAAACAGCAGAGGCATGTAACACAGTAGAAATCAGTTGGAGAAGTTTATAGTGCATGTGTGGAACTCAACAGAAAGATGGTATGTTTGGTAGATGAAAGAAGAGACTAGTTGGTAAAATGTCTTGAAAATTGATCAGTTTCATTTTGATTTAATAGCAAATAGTAATCAGCCATGAAAGTTCTCAAATTCAGTTTCTTCAATGAACATATTTTACATGATAGTTTTTTCTTATTTCACAAAAGCATGATCAATTATTAAAATTTAAATGTAACTATGAATACATAGTGTAGTAAAATATTTATTTCCTTGCATAAAGCAAATTAATACTTTTTAGAATTAAGCATTTTCTATTGCACCTTTCTTAAAAAAAGAAAAAGTCTTGATCCATATTTTCTCAGTGCCTAAGTAAAAAATTAGGTGTGTGAATTAACTTTCTAGATTAATATTGGTAGATGCTCTGTACCTGCCCCTGTGAAATTTATGAAGATTAAGTCCATTCACTCGTGGCACCTGTGTTAGTAAGAACATTTTAATATTTTCTCAGGCACTGTTTAATTTAATGATTTACTTTTTATAAAAGACAGTGCTAGTAGATATTATTGTCATTTTATATCTGATGAAGAAATTGCTGAAATTAACTTAGCCACTGAGTACAAGGCTTAGATGCACACCTGAGTCTACTGATTCAAAACCCATACCTCTGTCTAATGTGAGTTATCTGCTCTCTTTACTGCATGATCTCCACTCATGTGCATTCTAAAATACACCTAAGATACAACTGGGATTCTATCTAAGAGGCTTTCATTTTCTTTTTCCTACAGATTGCAGGGAATACTTGTTTTTTTCTCTGGAGAAAGTTTATAATTTGTCAGGTGCAACTGCCTTCTATTTTAGGAAGTCATTTAATTTCCCTTCCATTAAAACTAACAAGAACCTTCCCTACTTGTTTAATTTTGTGCTTTCTGGACTTCAATCCATTTATAATACTTTAGAAAGTACTAAATTTAACTATGATCCTTTATAGTGTGACGTTATAATTTTTTTTTTTTTTACAGTGTTATGAAGAATTCTGAGACAACAGGTTCAAATCTATGCTCATCAAATCTTTCTGGTTTTGTTTTTTCTGAGTGTGTGTGTGTGTGTGTGTGTGTGTGTGTGTGTGTGTTAGGAGGGGAGCAGGGAGGTGGGGTTCACAACCAGGATAGATACTATATATACTTTTTTTTTTTTTTTTTTTTGAGGCGGAGGTGATATCTGGGTCTGGGCTCACTGCGGGCTCCGCCTCCCGGGTTCATGCCGTTCTCTTGCCTCAGCCTCCGGAGTAGCTGGGACTACAGGCACTCAACAGGCTCAACTAATTTTTTTGTATTTTTAGTAGAGACGGAGTTTCACCGTGTTAGCCAGGATGGTCTTGAGCTTCTGACTTCGTGATTTGCCCGCCTCGGCCTCCCAAAGTGCTGAAATTACAGGCGTGAGCCACCGCGCCCTGCCAGATACTGTACTTTCAAAGAGAAAAAGCAATAAAAATAAAAGAAAAATAAAAGCAGACAATCTTTTAAAAGGTCTCTATGAAAATTACATAAGTCATTTTGCAGAAATTATGAAAAAACTGGTTATTCATCTCAGAGACTTGTCTTCACAATAAAAATGAAGAGCCTGAACATTATCCACTGAATTTTTCTATTCTGAAAATTAAAGCCAGAAAAATACCAGATCACTGGAAGCCTCCTGGAAGCCTTTTTGCAGCTATCAGCTTGATTTCATGTTCTAAATTACTGAAACAGTGATTTGTAATGACCGTTTCTAACCATTTCACTTACTTTTGGCTAAATTGACTTTGTTTTAGAGCAATGGTAACCTCTTTTACTGTACATTTAAATTCTGTATTAAGTATATCCCAATTCTTCTGTGCCTCTGTTGCCATCTTGGTTTTCAAGGTTGTGTTTTCTCTCCCTGTTTGCCTCTTCGTGGCCTTTTACATTTATTTTGAATGCTGTGTCTTCTGGATGCTGCGTTGGTTTTCTTACATTCCACAGTGACTAGCCAGTCACCCTCTTGCACTCATGAACAGCAATCTTTTGAGTTCCATATCTCACTAAACATCCTTCCAAGTGCCGTTTCAATCATATTCGTGTTATATTGCTTTCTGTTATATAGGAGCTGTCCCCTCAGGGAATTTTCTGCCCATCTCCCCCACTATTTCCTTTTCATTCCAAACTGCCACTTTACATGTCTCTCATCATTAAATGTGTAGATTGATCTTACTTTCTTTCAGAATTTCTTGACTCAGCAAATTGAGTTTTGATCTTTAATTCAGCTTTTAATGAGGGTAGTGATGCTGGTGTTCTGGTGATGTGTATGCAGGTGTATTTTATTCATAGCTTCTTCAGGTTTTAATTCTATAAACAAAATATCCTCTGCCTATTCATAATCCAGCCACTGTAATCCCCGGGGGTGCAGAGAAAGCAGCCTTCAATTAGGGATTAGTCAGGCCAGGTCATGGTTGGCTAAGGCTCCTGGCTCAGCCTCCTATGAGATCCCGCTGTCACTCTCCTACTGTTGTAATTGTGGCCACTTTTATTTAAATACCCCTGCCATTTTATTTCAAAGTTTATTGGCTGATTTTTTATTTTCCCTTTCTTCCCTATATTAATAATATTTTAAAATATTTTACTATTAAGTTTTGAAGGAAATCAAAGTATTTCACTACACAATATACTTCTTTGACAAATTTTGAGAAGGTTGTTAAGAGGACCTGCAAACAGAAGTAGCCCTGCAAAGCGGTCCATTTGCAGGGAGATTTGCATCTGTAGAGAAAATCCGGCTTGATGTAGCCAGGTTTTCTCTAAGGCCTTCCCTTTTCCTAATGTAGGAAAGATTAACTGAAAGTCTAACATTTTTGAAAATCTGAAGGAAATACCATCTATTCTCTCCGAGGGCTGCTTTGTGTGAGATTTCATCTACATAATGGGACCGCTTTCGCTGGCCAGACCTCCTGTTCTCCCCCTCCCATAACCTTTTTATCACCATAACCTGTTTTGCCATGATCCAAGCTTTCTTCTGTAACCTTGTTACAGGAAAAGAGTCCCAATCCAGACCCCAAGAGAGAGTTGTTGGATCTTGCGCAAGAAAGAATTCAGCACAAGTCCACTGTGCAAAGCAAAAGCAAGTTTATTAAGAAAATAAAGTGGTGAAAGTACAGATTCTCCATAGACAGAGTAGGGCGTTCCCAAAAGTAAGAGGAAGAACGCATCTACCCTAGGTACAATGCTAGTATATATATAGAATTAAAAAAGATCATGGGGAGATGTGCTCTGCTACAAGGTTTTGTGATAAAGAATTAATTTTCTTAATTACTATATTTAGCAAGAATCATTATTATCTTTAAAGTAAAATTAGGAATGCCTTTGTTCTCAAGGTATCTGGATATCTGGACACTCCCAAGTCTGGATCTATTTAGTAAACATTATCAATCTGTTCCCTTAACCATAAACATCTAGAGGCTAGGAACACCTTTCTTCCTGGGAATGCAGCCCAGCAAGTCCCAGCCTCATTGTCCCAGCCCCCACTCAAGATGGAGTCGCTCTGGTTCGAACGTCTCTGACCACCTCATGATGATTGATAGACTTCTGTACCCCACTGGGGGTTGGGGGTCGTCACTCTGTGGTTCTCCCTTATGTGTTCTCCCTCCCACCTTAATAAATTTCTGTGCCATTTCTCCCATTAATTTTCTTTTGTAACTTGATTTTTCAGTGAACCTTCAGAGGGCAAAGGGGAAGTTTTCCCTTGGTTCCTATAGTATGTTTTTGGTTAAAATAAAAGTCAAAAACATTGATTAAGATGACAGTCCATTGGTAAGCATGTATTAATATCATGTTTTTTTCTATGTGATTTTATATTTAGGAACTTGGATGAATACCATACTATTTGAAAAATAAATTTAATGGTTACCAAATTGAAGAATAAAGAAGGTTAAATCTTGATAAGCTATATTAGATACACTGTAGGGGATTTCAATCCATTTTTATGGCTTTGTTTGCTTTAAATGGAGTGTTTAGTTAATAATACTTTGAAACATGCCTTCTATTTTATTTACTTCACAGATAGCTACACCGTTAACTGCTCTATTTTTAGGAGATTTGCTATGTAGACTAGTAATAAAATGTCCAGGGTAAATGACATTTTCCACTAGGAAACACATTTTTGTCCACTTATACATATCACATTATTATATTGGCTAATAATAGGTGATAACATATTGAAGAATATAGATGAGAAACACTAGATTTAATTTTGGAGATGTAAAGATATCTTTTGTTTCATATTGTTTTACAATTGAAATCACAGATTTATTTACTTAAAAAAAATTAATAGCCATTTTCCCTATGGTGTTTCACAGAAAGTTACCCATTTGTAACACTGCCTTCAGAATGTTCTCCACAAACAATATTTTGTATGGGTGGAACTATGAAAACCAAAAATCAATAGTTGATTATAATAATAATGGCATTGGTAATAAAAGTTGCAATGCTTTATATTACAGTGACTTTTTTATTGATCTCAAAACTGCTTGTGTGTGTAATTATAATATTGGCCGATCATTCATATTAAATACCTATAGCAAAAATAGAATGAGGGCTTGAGGTCATTGGTGAATATTTCCATATGAAATGTTTTGTCTCTAATCTTTAGATATGGATATTTACCTTTAATTTTTTTGAATTACCAAACATGTACTAAAACTAACAGGTGTTCAAATAATATTCAGAGGGGAAATGTCACTATTAATGTGTTTTACACATAAAATATAAATACCTACAAGTTTAAGTGCCCTAGGAGAAGTTATTGTAATTTTTCTTTTTCTCTCTCAGAATTATATCTTCTTTAAATTATTGATTTCCAAGTATTTCTCTTGAGCCAAGACACCACCTCTGAATTCCACCTGCTTACTTTGTGTCATCACTTAGATATCTAACAGACATTTTAACGTTAATATGTGAAGATATAACCTTCTGGACCTGTTTCCTTTTTGCCTCAGTAAATGACAACTCCGTTTTCCCAATTAACTTGGTTCAAAAATCATAAAATCAACCACCAATTGATCACAACCTGTTACAGATTACTTCGTTCCTTCTTCATGCTCACTGCTCCACTTGACTAGCCTTGAAAAATAAAAATTTATATATATATATATGATGCAGTTTCACTCTTGTTTCCCAGGCTGGATGGAGTGCCAAGGCCCTGTCTCAGCTCACTGCAACCTCTGCCTCCTGGGTTCAAGCGATTCTCCTGTTTCAGCCTCCCGAGTAGCTGGGATTATAGGCACCTGCCACCACACCTGGCTAAGTTTTGTATTTTTAGTAGAGAAGTGTTGGTCAGGCAGGTCTTGAACTCCTGATCTCAGGCAATCCGCTCACCTGGCCTCCCAAAGTGTTGGGATTACAGGTGTGAGTCACCGCGCCCTGCCTGAATAATTTTTTAAAATGATGGAATCATTATTGGATTTTCTTTTTCTCCAATACCAAATATTCTAATATTTAGGGAAACCTATTGGGTTTCTTGAGCATATATGCAGTATCTGACCACTTCTTACCATCTTCATTTTTAACCACTTATACTCCAAGCTACTATTATGTATCACTTAGATTATTATAGTGATCTCCAAACTGGTCTGCCTGCTTATCCCTGTGTTCCCCTTCACGCCCAGCCAAATCTAATCTCAATACAATAGCCAGAGTAATTATATTAAAATAAAAGGAGATAATTTTACTCCTTGGCTCACAAAACTCATTGGCTCTTTATTTAACTTAAAATAAAAGCTGAAGTTCTTCTAATTACCAACAAGACCTTACATGATTTAGAGCCCTGTTACTCTCTGACCTTATCTCCTTAATGCTCTGCCTTCTTGCTCACTCTACCCCTTACTGGTTTCCTTGACTTGATTTTAATAGACCAGGCAATTCCATTCTCAGGGCCTTTGCACTTGCCATTCCTGCCACCTGGAATCATCTTCCCTCAAATATCTATAGGCATTTTTTCCTCACCTGCTTAAATTCTTATTCATATGATAGTTTCTCAATGAGCTCTTTCCTTTCTAAATATTGTAAACATCTCTGACACCTCCTATTTACATTTTCTGCTTTTTTCTCCTTAGCACATATTTTTACTTAGGTTTATTGTTCTTTGCCTCTTCTCTAGAATGCATTTTTTTTTCATGAAGCCAGAACATTTTTCTTTTTATTTTCATTACTTTAGCTCCAGTTTTTGATGCATAATAGATGCTAAGCAGTATCTTGTGAATGCATGGATGGTTCTTCCTATTCCTCTCCCTATAGGAATAAAAATTTGGAAGTAGGCGAGAGAAGATTGCTTAGTGAATATAAACTAAAAATGGAAGTACTTATCTCAAAGGTTTCAAATAGAAACTGATGTTATGATGAATCAGCCCTTTCAATCTCTTTGTCACACAGTGTGGTCAGCGGGCAAGAGCTCCTCTAGGTTTGGGAACAGGATAGCAATCCACTCTAAAATCCCATCCTCCTGTTGTATTGGGAGAACATTTTGAATTGAGGGTATGGTAAAATACTATTTTCCAAACAGCTTACTCATTGAAACATTGTTGGCTGGGGTGTGCTTATGTTAGGGAGAGTAGAACATTCTGGAATTATATGAAACTAAGTCTGTTTTGCTAAAACAAAATGAAAGTTCTCAGTATTCACTAGGATTTTTAACTCCCTGCAAATGATTGATTAAGCTTTTCAACAACTGATTTTTGTAACAAATTTCATTTAAAGGGATACAAACGGCATAATAAGATACATGATATATCTTTTTGTTTTCCTATATTACTCTGTATCTCTCGGTGCTACCCAGAAGACAGTCATTGAGGGTAATCAACAGGCTTCTGTCACTCTGAGATAGAAAGAGCGGATGCAAATTCTTTTTAAATCAATCCTTGATTCCTGGCTCATTGCGGATACCTGGCCCTTTTGGCTATCAGTCCTTCAGAGGCATCAGAGGATAAATATCCATCATAATAGCTCCTGTTATTGTCCTGGGATAGTGGATGCCCCTTTCTTGAAAACTGAGTATTCTATCTGTTGATAAGGTTGACCACAAATGTTAGGAATAGTCTCACATAGGTCATTATGATATTTATGTCTTAAGTGTGATTATTCTTCTTTCAGTTTATCTGTGAACTCTCTTATGCTTTTATAAGATATTAATGGGCATTAGTATAATCTTAATATTAAGATTGGTTAATACTGCACTGTTGGTACATAATTTCTGCTTTTAGCAAAGATGACTTATGATTTAAATATTGCTTAAAAACATCAATACAGGACTTCCTGGAAGTTCCATAACATTTTGCCCAATGATGGGGTAGAGGTTAAAAGGAGGAATCAATGTTTCCTTAGATTTTTCTCACTGCTGAGGACTATCCTTAGTGCTTTATATACATTTACATTAATTCTTAAAACAATCTCTCAAAACTGTTATTATTAGAACCACTTTATTGATAACTAATCTGAGAGTCTCAAGAATGGTTGATTTACCCAAGGTCAAGTTGACAGACTGTTAATCTGAAAATATTTACTGAACATATACTATGAGTACAGTTATTCTAGTGAGATGATACAGATAATAAACAGAGTTGCAATCCTCATGTCTTGCCAGATGATAAAAACCCACCTATAGGAGTATCAAAATTATTGTTATGAGTTAATAGTATATTTATATTCTTGAGATTTTGCTCATCAGAGATGTCATTTAAAACAAACTTTAGGCTGGGCACGGTGGCTCATGCCTGTAATCCCAGCACTTTGGGAGACCGAGGCGGGCAGATCGCTTGAGGCCAGGAGTTCGAGACCAGCCTGGCCAACAGGGTGAGACCCTGTCTCTACTAAAAATGCAAAAATTAGCTGGGCGGGGTGGCGTGACCTATAATCCCAGCTACTCGGGAGGCTGAGGCAGGAAAATTGCTTGAACCTGGGAGGCGGAGGTTGCAGTGAGCTGAGATAGTGCCAGGCTGAGACACTCCAGCCTGGGTGACAGAGAGAGACTATCTAAAAAAACAAACGAACAAACAAAAACAATAGAAAAACCCCAAAAAACTTTATTTTGCAAGTGTAGACATGACAATGTATTAAATTAACCTGATAACTTTGGCCAAATGGTTCGTTGTATTGTGTTATTTAACGTTAGATAATATTCGTTTGTTTTGTGTAAATAACTGCAATTACACATTGAATGAGAATGCAGGACCAGACTATAGCTGTAGCTAATAGCATATATATATTATGTTATAGGGTTTACAAAATGATTTTCACTTTTTGCAGTATCACAATAATCCTATGAAATTTGTTCATTTTGGGGGTAGAGAGCAAAGGGAGGGATGGCATTAGGTCAAACACCTGACGTGTATGCAGGGTTTAAAACCTAGATGATGGGTTGATGGGTAAAGCAAACCACCATGGCACATGTATATCTGTGTAACAAACCTGCATGTTCTGCACATGTATCCCAGAACTTAAAGTATAATAATAATAATAATAAAAGAAATTAGTCCGTTTTACCAATTAGGAAACTGGAGATCAAATTGGTTAACAAATGCTCAAAGCTATGTACTATTAAGTGGAAGAGGAGGATTCAAACCCAAGTCCTCTGTACCATTTTTCTAGCTCTTTTCAAGACAACAGTGGAAGATGTGAACTCACTTTCTGGTTTTCTATGATTGAAAAGAAACATACTTTCACAAATTGTTCTAATTTTACTGCATAATTGAGCAGATTATACTATAAATTAATGTGTTGGCACAGTTAACTATTTCTTATTTACTTTTCTTTCCCTAAGGAGTCTACTACTCTGCAGGAGGCCTTTTAAACAGAAACATCCCATTAACTTTCTTAACACGGAGGTGGGAAAATGAACAACAAGCATAGCTACAATCGCTGTTGTTAGGCACCCTGAAAAGATGTAACCCTGAGCATTGGATAGCAGTAAATCATAGAAAGAGGGTGTCAGGATGGGGAAGCTAGAAAGTCTAGCTTACTTTTTCTCAAAATATGATCTGCTTTAGAATCCTGAGGGAGTTGATTAAACATGCAGATTCCTGATCTCTGGCCCAGACTACTGAATCTCAATCTAATAGCAGAGTTCCTAATGGACTTGTTTTCATAAAGATTCCTGGGTGATGGTTTTTGGTTTTGTTTTTCACTCTTGTACGTTAAATATTAAGACTCTGAGAATCTAGTTCCTTGTAAGTCATATGCTTCAGTTAAGGTACTTTGTCTGCATATGGTACTCTGGCTAATTTAAACAAACAGGAATTTACTGAGAGCACCCAAAAGTTACTGAGACAAGAAGCTGTATTGGGAATGGGAAGGAATGGAGTTACCTAGGGGTCTAGGAAGCAAGAAACACAACATGAAAAATCTGTTCAGGGTATTGTAGCTCAGTCTGGATGGACACTAGCCAATTTTAGCATCTTTGCTTACATCTAGTAGCACAGATCATGTGTTGGCCCCATGTGTAATGGGTAGGTGGGCCCCTGCTGATGAAACTGGATTCGTAAGGGAAAAGATAACTCCAGTAAGGAAAGGGAAAGAAGGGAAATTAATACTGAGTAATCCAAACATAGCTGCCCTTTCTACAATACAAAAGAATCTAGTTTCACTATTGATTAAAGCCTAATACTGCTATTCCTAAGTAACCTCCTAATAAGACCTAGTCTGGAAGGGCCCTTCACTCATAAAAACAATGAGGCATTTAAATGCTGGTGATGGGCCTGGCACCATAGCTCATGTCTGTAATCTCAGCACTTTGGGAGGCCAAAGTGGAAGGATCCCTTGAGGTCAGAAGTTTGACACCAGCCTGAGCAATATAGCAAGACCACATCTCTACAAATTTTTTTTTTTTTTTTTTTTTGAGACAGGGTATCACTCTTGTTCCCTAGGCTAGCATGCAATGGCCCAGTTTCGGCTCACTGCAACCTCCATCTCCCAGGTTCAAGTAATTCTCCTGCCTCAGCCTCCCGAGTAGCTGGGATTACAGGCAGCCACCACCACTCCTGGCTAGTTTTTGTGTTTTTAGTAGAGGTGAGGTTTCACCATGTTGGTCAGGCTGTTCTTGAGCTCCTGACCTCAGGCAATCTGCCCACCTCGGCCTCCAAAATGCTGGGATTATAGACGTGAGCCACAGTGCCCAGCCAAAAATAATTTTTTTTAAAAAAAATGAGCAAGTCATGGTGGCACGTGCCTGTAGTCCTAGCTACTGGGGAGGCTGAGTCAGGAGGATCCCATGGGCCTAGGAGTTTGAGGCTGCAGTGAGCCATGATCAGGCCACTGCACTCTAGTTGGAATGACAGAGCAAGATCCTCTCTCAAAAAAATAAATAAGTAAATGCCTCTTATGAACCTTATTGACATCAAGTAGGAATGAATACTAGAGCTTTAAGAGGCCTCAGCTCAGTCTCTCCAGCCCTTTGGTGGTGCTGTGTGTCTACAGAACTTCCCTTTGTACACAGCTAGTTTTTCCGCTACACTCACCTCAAAAGGGCTTGTCAAGATCGAGGTTGCAGCCCCTTAGTTATTGAATTGTTTAATTAAATAGATAGCTTACTTTTTCTCAAGATATGATCTGGCCCAAACTACTGAATGTCAATCTAACAGCAGAGTTCTTAATGGGCCTGTTTTCACAAAGTTTCCTGGGTGATGGTTTTTGTTTTTGTTTTTCACTCTTGTATGATAAATATTAGGACTCTGAGAATTGTTTAATTCAATAACTTGTTTTATGAAAACATAGCAGAGATAAATAACTTTTTCTATGTAATAGAACCCACTTCAGATAGTTAGCTGATTAACGTTTATCAGATAACTATAGTGTCCATACCATTAGGTTTCCATTGTCTGCTTTCGGCCTTAACATTTCCTCAACCAAGAACATTCCTCCAAGTCATATTTCTGGCTCCTTCTCAGCATTTGTATTTCAGCTCAAATGGCATTTTCTGAAAGGGAAATCTTTATAAACTTCCTCACAATGCCCCTACCTTCTACTCTACCCTCACTACCTGATCACTCCCTAGTCTATTACCATATTTTTCCTTCATAGCAGTCATTATCTGATTAATACGCATTTTTACTTGTTTACTCTTTATTCTGCCTCCCAACACACAGTCCCCCCAAACTGTAAAGTATCTGCTTTCCTCAACAGGTTATGAATAAGATTGCCATTTATTTAAAGTAGGACTTGAATGGATATTTGTTACTTAAATCCACAGCTATCATGATGCCAGTCTCTTTAACAGGGACACAGAAGGTCCTTCCTTTCCATTCTATCTTTAAACACATTATCATTTATCCTATGCATTAAACAGAATCGTGTTTATAGTTTGCTGAATATGCTATGCTCTTTCATTTTTCATGAGGATTTCTGCTTTTTTTTTTTTCTTGCATCCACAGAATTAAAGAAAACTTTTTTTTAAAAAGGGAAAAGTCACGAGGTGGATTAGGTTGCTAGACCTTAAAACACTCCATGATTTCTTTGTCTTAGTCATTTCTTTTTTTTATTGCTAAATTTTCTCTCCAGATTCCCTGCTTTTCTTTTAGTAAGAGTTTAACTGTACCTTATACAAATCTGTAATTATTCCCTTAATAACTAGTTCTACTACAGGGTTAGATAGTTGGTTCATTCATTAACAAAGTTAAACATTTTATTTTTAAACAGGGTTTATTTTGTAAATATAACCATTTAGCAATAACTTCAATTTAGTCTTAAGCCATAAATGGAAAAATTACTACAACAGTAAAGCAACATGTAAGTCAGTCTCAAGAGTGTGTAAATTTTATGCAATGATTGGACGGGCACGGTGGCTCACACCTATAATCCAAGTACGTTGGGAATCCGAGGCAGGCAGATCACGAGGTCAGGAGATCGAGACCATCCTTGCTAACACAGTGAAACCCCATCTCTACTAAAAATACAAAAAATTACCCGGGCATGGTGGTGGGCGCCTGTAGTCCCAGCTACTTGGGAGGCTGAGGTAGGAGAGTGGTGTGAACCCAGGGGATGGAGCTTGCAGTTAGCCCAGATTGCACCACTGCACTCCAGCCTGGGAGATAGAGCAAGACTTCATCTCAAAAAAAAAAAAAAAAAATGCAATGATTAGGAAGGATGAGAGGTGTCAGATCTGAAACTTTATAAACTGTGGACCCTTCTGTCTCATTATATACAAAAATCTACTCAAAATGGATTAAACACTTAAATACAGGACCTGAAACTGTAGAACTACTAGAAGGAAGCATAGGGGAAATGGTTCAGGACAGTCAACAAAACCAAAAATAGACAATGAGGAAACTGAAAAGCTTCTGCACAGCAAAGGAAACAATAAGCAAGGTGAATAGACAACCTGTAGAGTAAGAGAGAATATTTGCAAATTATTCATCTGAAAGGGGGCTAATATCCAGACTATATAAGGAATTCAAACAAGTCAACAGCAAAACAACCCCCAAATTATTCAGCCAAAAAATGGGCAAAGCATATGAATAGACATTCCTCAAAAGAAGATATTCAGATAACCAATAATATGATAAAATGATCAACATCACTAATCATCCAGAAAATGCAGATCAAAACCACAGTGAGATATCATCTCACTCCAGTTAGAATAGCTAATATAAGAAAAAGACATAATGAATACTAGAAAAGATATTGAGAAGAGGCAACTCTTATACAAGGTTGATGAAAATGTAAATTAGTACAGCTATTATGGAAGTCAGTATGGAAGTTCCTCAAAAAACTAACAATAAAACTCCCATATGATCCATTAATCCTACCACTGGATATTTATCCAAAGGAAAGGAAGTCGGTATATTTAAGAGGCATATGCACCCCCAAGTTTGTTGCAGCACTGTTCACAATAGCCAAGATATGGAATCAACCTAAATGTCTTATCAACAGAAGAATGGATAAATACAGTGTGGTACATATACACAATGGAGTATTATCCAGATATAAAAAAGAATGGAACTCTGACGTTTAAGGCAACAAGGATGAACTGGAAGACATTGTGCTAAGTAAAGTAAGGCACAGAAAGATAAAATACCACATGTTCTCACTCAGGTGGGAGCCAAAAAAAAGTGAGCTCTTAGAATAACAAAGTAGAATTATGGTTATTAGAGGTTGAGAAGTTTAGGGAAGAGGGAAAGAAAAAAAGGTTGGTCCATGGGTACAAAATTATACCTTGATAGGAGGAATAAGTTCTAGTGTTCACAGCATTTCAGGGTAAATGTGGTTAACAATAATTTATTGTGTATTTTCTTTTTTTTCTTTTTCTTTTTTTTTTTTTTGAGACAGAGTCTCACTGTGTCACCCAGGCTGGAGTGCAGTGGCACAATCTCGGCGCACTGCAAGCTCTGCCTCCCAAGTTCACACCATTCTCCTGCCTCAGTCTCCTGAGTAGCTGGGACTATAAGCACCCGCCACCATGCCCGGCTAATTTTTGTGTTTTTAGTAGATACAGGGTTTCACCGTGTTAGCCAGGATGGTCTCCATCTCTTGACCTCGTGATCCACCTGTCTCAGCCTCCGAAAGTGCTGGGATTACAGGCATGAGCCACCATGCCCGGCTGTATTATGTATTTTCAAAAAGCTAGAAGAGATTACTTTGAATGTTCCCAACATAAAGATTTGATAAATGTTTGAGGTTATGGATATGCTAATTACCCTGATTTGATCATTACACATTGTATATATATACTGAAATATCACTCTGTAACCATAAATACATACAATGATTATATATAAATGAAAGATAAAATGAAAAGTAATGTTTATGCCTTTATTGTCAAATGTAATTATATATATTTAATTTTTGCTTATGATAAGACCGTTAGAGTCTGCAGATACATTTAAGTGCTTAAGAAATTGAAACACATCAGAGTTTTACATTGAAATGTGTAGATCTTTCTTCAAGAGTCTCTGTAAGCGCATGCTTAACTGTTTGGACAACTGAAAAATGTCACTCTTTACTGATTTATATCAAGTTTTATTTGTCTATTTTTATTAAAAACTAGTTTTAGTACTTACCTTTAATTTTATAAGGAAAGCTAGTAAGCTGCTTTAGCTAACTTTATTGAAGAATAAGTTGGTATGAAATTATGATTTGTGATAGAAAAAAGAACTTAGATTTTGTTATTTATTTTCAAAAATCAAATTAATGAAATATTTAGATTGTTCTTTTTTGTTAGTCAATAAATTCTGACTATGGTTGATCATGGTTTTCCAGGGTAGACACTATATTAATTTTAGTGTCATTTGAAAGAAAAATGTGTTACAACTCTCTTAGCATCTATTTGGAGAACTAGAATATACTCATGAAAAGATAAGTAACAATTTAAACAATACACATCATAAATAAAGCAGAACCTATTTTTTGGAAAGACCTGCTATGTTATTAAAAGAGGCTACTATTGGTTTGATTAGTGTGACAAGCTTCATGATGGAGTGGGAATTTTTAATGGTCAAGGAAAATTATTTAATTTCAGGAGGCGAAATATTGATGGATGAGACATTCAACAAAGGATTGATAGAGGGAGATAGGAAAGGAAATAGAAATGGTCCTGGAGACAGATATTGTGAGTATGACCAGGGAGAATGAATTGTGCATGGAACACTGAGATATATTTGAAAATGTAGTATAGGATAGATCATACAGAATTCTGAGGAGTTTAATACTGCATTTGTATCCTTTAGCAATGGGGAACTGTTTAAAAGAAGTTTTTGAATATTTAGAATATTTATTTGAAAGGTTTGATATATTTGTTTTCAAAGTGTGATCTAAAGATAGATCACATAGGCCAGGAGCAGTGGCTCACACCTGTAATCCCAGCACTTTGGGAGGCCGAGGCAGGCGGATCACGAGGTCAGGAGATCGAGACTATCCTGGCTAACACAGTGAAACCCCATCTGTACTAAAAATACAAAAAAAATTAGCCAGGCGTGGTGGTGGGCACCTGTAGTCCCAGCTACTCAGGAGGCTGAGGCAGAAGAATGGTATGAGCCGAGATTGTGCCACTGCACTCCAGCCTGGGTGACAGAGCGATACTCCGTCTAAAAAAAAAAAAAAAAAAAAAAAAACAGATAGATCACAGAATAAAATTATCTAGAGAGTTACTAAAAATGCATATTCAAGCTCCCAAACCCTAAGCTTCTGATGTAGTATGTTTGGGTGGGATCCAGGACTACATTTTTTAGCAAGATCTCATTATTTCTCACTTCACAGTAAGTCTTAGAACCATTGGAGGAAGAACTATAGCCTGTGGAGTTCTCTTCTCTAAGGTTGCTGGAGCCCAGTCTCATGCCACTCTCAGCTTATTTTCAAATATAAACCATCTCAAACATTCTAACTCAACAATCCACCTGAACAATTAAAGATGACTGTGTTTTTTTTTCCTATGCTAAACCTCAAATGAGTGAAATGAACCACCTAATAGTCCCGTAGACAGTTTTTAAAAATTGTTATTTTATAAACATAGAAATTGACTCTTAAGCTCTTAAAGGTTGAAAGTTACCTTTGTTTTATCTGAGTTCCTTCCTGAGGAAAGGACCTTCAGGCCTCTCAAAAAACGTGTCAAAGAACTGAAACTCATCAGATCACCACATCCAGACAATGAGATGCTGAACCCCCTCAGCATCTCATGATTACTTCCTTGCCTCTCCCTAGTTGTTTTCTTACACATTGTTTCATTGCGTTCCTGCTATATAAACTCCAGGTTCAGTGTGTCAGGGAGATGGATTTGAGACTGAGCTCCCGTGGCCTCTGCTGCAGCACCGAATTAAAACCTCTTTCCTTGACAATACTCATTGTTTCAGTGGTTGGCTTTCTGTGCCGTGAGCAGCAGGACCTAGACCAAACCCTTGGCGTTTCAGTAACATGATCAGACATTGTGATTTGCTTCCAACCTGTGTTCAGAGCCAAGGCTCTCAGAGAACATCATTGGTCACTTTTATTAGACTGTCACCATATTAAGTAGGACTCTTCTGATTGCATGATATAAAATCCAGAGAATACGCAAACTTAGCAATATATTTTCTATATGATAGAAGAGTAACTTTTTGGTGGAAAAAGTTAGGAGTGTCACTTGGGGCTTGTTTTGTGTGTGTGTCTGTGTATTTTTAAAAGTATAAGTCTAAAGTGACATTCAGAAGAGAAATGTAACTCTATACCTTTCATTATTGATGCATCGATTTGAATCAATTGTGTAAGTTCTTGGGTTAGGCACACATGGAGTGTGTGTGAAGAATAATGAAGCCTTCCATTTGTTCTTCACAAATTTTTAAATGTGTCTCCTTTATTCTTTCCGTTTTGAAAAATTAAATCATTCTCATGCCTCCATTTGCAAGGTGTAGATGTTCAAATTTGGAAATCTTTGTATCCTCTGATTGATGGGTATAAGTCTGTCATGGAAGTTGCCATGTAAAGCTAAATGCAGAATTTGTTTCTTCTATGAATTGATTGCTCATGTAAAATCACTTTTTACTGCTGCTGGTATTTAATACATAAATTTATCATTTACTTTTTTTTTAAGTGAAGGAGCTACTGGTTTATCATGTGTGTGAAACTTTCTTTTTCACTATGTCATCACTAAATCGAAGGTAAAATTATGTTTTTATCCTGAGCTATGAATTCTATGCTTTCCTTGCAATAGATAAAATAGATAGACAAGTATGGTATTAGAGGATTCTGGAAAATATTCGTTAGTATCCACCTTTAGGTTTGCCTGAAGTAGTCAGGATATTCTTTTTAGTATTCCATTTTTATATAATGTACCATTTTATATCACCTTCTTTTGTTCCATTGTTAAAATCTAAAGAAATATTATCTTTCTACCTGGCATTTAAACTGGTTCTCTATTTTTAATGGATGATGTGCATTGATTTGAAATACCTTGATAAATAATTATTTAAATGGATGAAGAGACAAATTGTTCCAGTAATAAATATTTAACCTAAGAGTAGGTTAGGCACTCTAAAAAGTCATAGTAATACAGGCAAGGCATTTTGGTTAATATTCAAAAACTGACCTCTGAAAATAATAAAAAATGTGTTAATTATAATCCAAGACATACCAGAGTAAAGCCAATGAATCCTCCTTTATTTTGCCTTAACTTGTCTCTCAATATTCTAATTCTGTAATAATAAAGATACTCTTAAAGGTGAATTTTAGACATTATCAATTTATTAGAAAATTATATGATGCTATTCCATCATGATACATATTTAACAATGTAATAAATTAATGAAATGAAACACATTTTATTAGATTAATTACATGGGGCTTAATTAGTAATTAAATAAACTACACTATAACATAGTTACACCAATTTATGGAAAATGCTTTTCCCTGTATCTTTATTTTTTTATTCCTGACAACCTGGTAGAAGTTAAACTACAGAAAAAACATCTGCATTCTAGGTTTTGATTGTTAGTATTCTAAATTACAAATGCTTGTACTTGAACAAATTATGTTATGGTAATTTTTTTCCTTTAAAAGGAGAATATCAATGGTTGAAGAGTAAGTCAGGCTATTTATCATCATCTTTGAAAAAGTAAAGTAACAATATAGCCCATTTAGGAGACACATTAATCTCCCGTGTGACTCCAGAAGCAAACAGAATTTTAAAAAGCATCTTCAGAAATTATTTGGAAAATACTTCTGTTCTCTAAGAATATATCTCTAACATTCTTTTAACAATTTAAGACCTAAAGGCAACAGTAGATACTGATGCTTCAGGAAGTGTCACAGTAGAAAAGTTTTAACCAAGTTTCTAGCCCTGGGACCTTGGAAGGAAAAGCTAAAAACTATAAGTAGGATAGTAGTGAATTACAATGATAAAAAATAAATGTCTTCCTTTTGCACATTAAGTTATGTTAAAACACTGACTGGTAAGTTACAGAGCTGGGGTTTGAACCCACATTTGTCTGAACCAAGTATCCACACTTTTGACCACAATACCTTGATATAGTGGTTAAGAAGGTATTTTGTTGAAGCAGATAATAGGAATTCATACACCTCCTCTATACTTGCTGAATGCATGATCTTGGACAAGATACTTAAGGCCTTTGTCTCAGTTTTTTTGTTTTTTGTTGTTTTTTTTTTTTGAGATAGAGTCTTGTTCTGTCGGCCAGGCTGGAGTGCAATGGCATGATCTTGGCTTACTGCAACCTCTGCCTCCCAAGTTCAAGCGATTCTACTGCCTCAGCCTCTCAAGTAGCTGGGATTAGAGGCATGTGCCACCACGTCCCACTAATTTTTGTATTTTTAGTAGAGGCGGGGTTTCACCATGTTGTCCAGTCAGGTCTCAAACTCCTGACCCCTCAGGTCATCCACCCACCTCAGCTCCCAAAGTGCCAGAATTACACGCGTGAGCCACCGCACCTGGCCTCAGTTTTTTAATTCTAAGTGGAGATGATAATAATATAAAAGTACTTACTTAATGTATTAGTCCGTTCTCATACAGCTATAAAGACATACCTGAGATTGGGTAATTGATAAAGAAAATATATTTAATCAGCTCACAGTTCTGTGAGCTATACAGGTTTCTGCTTCTGAAGAGGCCTCAGGAAACTTACAATCATGGCAGAAGGGGAAGGGGAAGTAAGCACATCTACACATGAGAGCAAAGTCGGAAGTGCTACAATGGATACCCCATTCTCCATGAGATGCTTGTTTCATATTGCATGCCTGTATCAAAACATCTTGTGTACCCCCCATAAACATATATACCGACTGTGTACCCACAACAATTTAAAAGAATAAAATAAAGTGCCTTCTCCCCATCTGTAGATTATCTTTAATTTCTTTAAGGTGTCTTTTACAGGTCAAATTCCAACATAACCATATTTATCAGTTTTCTATTTTATCCAGCCTTTCCCAGACTTTCACCTTTAATACCCTACTAAAAGTCTTTTTTTTTTTTTTTTTTTTTTGAGACACAGTCTTGCTCTGTTTCCCAGGTTAGAGTGCAGTGGTGCAATCTGGGCTTACTGTAACCTCCACCTCCCAGATTCAAGTGATTCTCCTGCCTCAGCCTCCGGAGCAGCCGGATTACAGGCACCCACCACCACACCTAGTTAATTTTTTTGTATGTTTAATAGAGACAAGGTTTCACCAGGTGAGCTAGGCTGGTCTCAAACTCTTGACCTCAGGTGATCCACCTGCCTCGGCCTCCCAAAGTGCTGAGATTGCAGGCATGAGCCACTGCACCCAGCCTCTACTAAAAGTCTTATATTTTGTTATTGACATTTCATTCCTAGAATCTTCTGGAGTTGGTCCTCTTATATGGAGTGAGAAGAGGTCAAATTTCATATTTTGTTGTTATCATTGTTCATATGGAATATTTTGTGAGTCTCTGTGAGGCAGAAGTCCCATATAAAAAAGTGTGTTTGGAAGTAAAAAGAAAACTCAGAAACCAGAAGACTCTGAAAATGAAATATTGTCATGATAAGGAATCATATTAGCAGTCCAGCATATTAAATGGAAGGAATGTCTGAAGGCACCAAGCAAAGATACCAAGAGATGGACATCATCAAGGAAAAGATATGAGTTCCAAGTGTTAAATCATGAAAAACTAAACTGTAAATACCCAGATTTTCAGAAAAAAAAATTGTTGCAGTAAAGGCAATAATTAAACAATAAAGAAAATTTCATTTGCTTAAAAAGAATGGAGTCTCAACACTGAAAGATTCAGCAATGAAAGTATAATAATGAAAAATAAATACAACATTAGTTTAACAGTTGAACTCAACATCTATTTACACATTTAAATTTAGAGAGTCTTGCTATAGAACCATTACTGTGTGAATCTGTATGCTTTGACAATTAGAAGTTTGCATGACACACTAGATATTATTACTATCAGGCTCAATTTTTTTTTTTTTTTTTTTTTTTTTGAGATAGTCTTTTTGTTGCCTAGGCTGTAGTACAGTCATGTCATCTCGGCTCTGTGCAACCTCTACCTCCGGAGTTCAAGCGATTCTGCTGCCTCAGCCTCCTGAGTAGCTGCAACTACGGGTGCATGCCACCACGCCTGGCTACTTTTTGTAATTTTAGTAGAGACGGAGTTTCACCATGTTGGCCAGGCTGGTCTTGAACTCCTGACCTCAGGCAATCCTCCCACCTCGGCCTCCCAAAGTGCTGGGATTACAGGCATGAGCCACTGAGCCCACCCTCATTTTTTTCTTTTTAGACCAAAGTACTATGGACAAAAACACACAAAAGTCACAGTGATCTCTGTATTCCAACTCCTATCTTTGGCATTTCCTATGAAGTTACAGCCAGACGATTTTACTCAGCAAACTATGTACCATGCAGTGTCTGTGGATGGCAGTGGGGAAAAAGATAACACAGGAACTCATAATTTAGTACAGTGTCAGTACAGTATTATGAGACAAGATAGGATAGAAGAGAGATCCTCACTATTGAAGGGTCTGTACATACTATAAGATCCTGCATGGCAGAGAGCGTTCCTCTCATGGTCAGGGAGAGAATTACGATGGAGCAAAAGAGGCAGTAAATTACAATCAGCCTGTGTGACTCAGTGTCTTCAAAGTTAATAATTGCTAGGAATCTGAAATCTAAAACAAGTACTGATTATTATTAAACTACAGTGTAATACTTTCTTCTTGGCTACCAGGGCTTTCCTCTTTCAACACTTGGAGGAAAGATACTCACCATTTAAGCCACTTGCTCAAATAGAATCATCTCCAAATAAAGCCTCTCTTTTTGCTTTCTAAAATTCCCTTTGCAAAATTTATCATTTTCTCCTTCCTGTATTCAAAGCAGTTTTAGTCACTATTTTAGCAATTTCACTGGGCATTATTTTAGTTGTCTCCCTCCTTTACCACATTATGAACTCTTGAAGCATGATGTCAATGTATTTCTAGTGTCTAAAAGGAAAAGAAACTCAATAATTGACTGTTGAAAGAATGAGAATGAATAAATTGACAAATAAATGAATGAACTGAATGATCAGCTTGAGAACTCAAACATAAAAACCAAAACAGTATGCCAATGGGTATTCATATTTTAAATAACTTAAGCCTCAAAAACTGCATATCTTGTGTTTACATTGAAGTCAAGGTCTTTGGTCCAGCTGTTGTACCACAAAATAGCATGAGAGCTTTGCAGCATCACTGTTACTATTCTTTCCTCCAGTTCTCCAACCATCATCATCCAAAGTAGTATTTCTCTTTCCTTTAATATAGAAGTGTCACTATTGAAAACCTATCACATGTTTTATTTTATTCAAAGAGAAAGTAAGACATGAGCCTTAGCATTGCCTCACCCATAGTCTCATGCTCTGCATTGTTAAATAAGCCACTCCACAAAGCTGTGCTCTTTTAACACTAGCTTGACATTTCATCTCTCAGTGTTGTCACAGCCAAATTTTTACAAATTTGTGAATATCCAGTTAGAGTTTGATTGTGAGATCAAAGTTTCTCAGCAACTAGGTTTCCAGCCTTTTCCTATGAGGTCAGGAAATTCTTGAGTGTTTTCCAAGATGCACATATTTCCAGTTTCACAAATAGTACCAAGACCTAAATGAGGCTCCTGATTCCTCCCAGGAGTCTAGTAAAGCACAAAGCAAATTCTATCCATTTATGGCCCTTCTGTGCACTAAAAATACAGCTGGTCCTTTGCAATTTTTATGTAGAGGGAGTTTAGTCTCTTTATTATCTTTATACTTGAAACTATGAAGAGTCTTATTCAAAGCACTGTACAATTTCATCCAAAGAACAGGTATGTGCCAGATTTAAAAATTTGGACAAGAAATTATTAAGTGACTAATGCCTGATCATAGGACATTGCCCAATGGACCCATCTATTTTACATATTATCACAACATGTATTCACATAATTTGTGTTTTGCTTGTAACATCTATTTGTTGACTTGATTGCTTTGAGACATTTGCATCCTTTAACTAGCCGTAATTATTTGTCTGTGTGTGACATTACTTTTCTCCGAATGGTCTGAGTCACTGAATTTTGTTAATATCCACTTTTAAATCAATGCCAATTGTCAAAATATTAAATATATAATTTATTTCACCAATAAGGAAACCGAAATTACCTAACCAAGGTACTCATTTTATTTACTGATTAATTCCCTTTATTCATTCAGTTTGTGTCAGTTAAACATGTTGTTTGTATTAAACACTATGGTAGATGCTGAAAATAAAGACATATAGCACTGAACCCACCCTCAAAATACGTAAGAGAAAAAGCAAAAGAAAAATCAAGGTGAATGGCCTATTACAATATAGTGTTTTAAGAGCTCTGACAGAGGTAAGGCAACAACTTTTTCAGAGGAAGAAACTCATAAGCAAAGGACTGGAGAAAAAGTAGAAATGATTTATTAAAACATCAACAAAGTTGAAAGACCATAGGTTTTGGAGTCAGAAACCCAGACTTGTAACAGAAGCTTAGTTAGTATGTGACTATTTTTGACCTGTCCCTTCAACAGCCTCATCAATAAGGGCAATAAATAAAGTGGGCCGAATGACAGCACCAGGAATCACAGTAGCCATTTCTTCATAGCCATCACACCCAAAGACTACACATGTTACCAACCCACAGTTCTAGCCGAAGCACCTAGCCAAGCAACTAACAACATTTAGGAAATTAATATGGGAAAAATAGTGGAATTCAATATATATTTCATCAGTCTCTTGTGTATGATGCCAAAAGAAAGACACAAAATTGACTTTATGTTCTTCAGAATCCAACACAAGGAGAGAATCCCGATTGCTGGCATAATGTAGAGTCTGTTACATAGAAACAAATCAATTGCTGTGAATAGTCACATCTGTTTCCCATCCTGAGGAATGAGTACAATTTGCACTCATGCTTCCTCATGGAATGGTGTGGTAGTCCTGGGTCAGTTTGCTTTCAGATCTATTCCTCATACCTCTTTTGCTCTGCTCAGTGCTTCAGGGTGCTGACATAAAAGCTACTTTTTTTCCAGGGTTCCCTAATAGTTGACTTCTGGCTGGGTATAGGCAATGGGAAGTGCTGATTGAATTATTGGAAGGGAGTAGCCAAGCTATTTCTGCTTCAGCCCTGCTCTTCAATGTAAAGTCTCTAGAAGCTGCTGTGTCTCCTTCCTGGGTCTGGCTCTGGCTCTCGATGCACAGGCACAACCTCCTTTTTCCAGGGACCTCTGACCCTCTGGCTTCAGCAACTCCATCTTCTTATATTTTCCCTCCAGCCTAGGGATGCTAACTAGTCTGTCACTATTTTCTCATTTGCTTCATTGTCTCATTTGACTTCTCAATGTTCCCATCATCCATATAACCATTGCCTCGCATTAAATTCCCTCTATTTTAACAACTTGAAGATGTTTCTGGCCTTGCGCAGTGGCTCACACCTGTAATCCCAGCACTCTGGGAGGCCGAGGTAGGTGGATCACATGAGGTCAGGAGTTCAAGACCAACATGGCCAACATGGTGAAACCTCACCTCTACTAAAAACACAAAAATTAGCTGGGTGTGGTGGCAGGTGCCGGTAATCCCAGCTACTTGGGAGGCTGAGGCAGGAGAATCGCTTGAACCTGGGAGGCAGAGGTTGCAGTGAGCCGAGCTTGCACCGCTGAACTCCAGCCTGGGTGACAGAGCAAGATTCCATCTCAAAAGAAAAGAAAAGAAAAGAAAAGAAAAGAAAAGAAAAGAAAAGAAAAGAAAAGAAAAAAGATGTGTCTGTCTTCATAGATTAACTGATATTGAGGGCATAAGTTTCATCATCAATTACACCATATCTATAATAAAAATGATAAGTTTGTAGGTAATCTTTCTTTTAACATTTATCACTGTGGGCTGGGACATAATGTAAAAACACAGTTCAAAAAAAGTAATTCTACAATTTTAAGGGTAGCAAAATGATGAATGCAAAATACCCAGCTTGTTGATGGCTGATTAATTAATGAGAATAAAACTGAGAATATATAGAAACATAGAAGTAAAAGTGATTTAGAGACCTCCGAAGCATATTTTTTCCCAACAATCAAGTTTTAGAGAAGTAGTAAGGGCAGAGAGTACTTGTTTCTGACTAGTACCTGGAAGACCAATTAAGAGCACTACCATACTCCTCAAAATTCAGCTGAGTTGGAGATAAGATAGGCAATGGCCTACCTGGGACATAAATAAACGAATGGTAATATAATTTAGGAATAAATTATATCAGAGGAAAATAATACATAACAACATGGTAGTGACTTTAGATGGGGTTGCTGTGGTGGTGACACAATATTACACTGAATAATCAGGGCAGGTTACTCTTAGGAGGTGCCTTGGAGGCAAGACCTAAATGATCTGATGGAGCTGAACTTATGAAAATCCAGGGAAAACACTACTGGCAAAACTACAGCAAATGACAAGGCCCAAAGTAGAACAAATTTGGCATGATTTTTTTCTGAATTAGAAACTTATACTTGCTAGTTTCTCAAGTGTCAAAAAGTACAAAGAAATAGAAATATCCCCCCTGCAAAAAAGAAACCCAATTTGAAAATATTTTTAAATGGC
This sequence comes from Macaca fascicularis, assembly GCF_037993035.2. NCBI lineage: Eukaryota > Metazoa > Chordata > Mammalia > Primates > Cercopithecidae > Macaca > Macaca fascicularis. The sequence continues at coordinate 109,495,374 of NC_088386.1, forward strand.
AATAAATTCATTTCAAAACAAACAAACCACGGACTATGTAATTGTGAACAATGTAAACTCTCAGAAAACACTTGGTGGTAAACATATCTTAGTTTAACTTGCTAAATTAGTTGAGCATGTATTATGTTCCATTGACCATTCTGAGTACTTTATGTGTATTAATTCATATAATTCTTATCACATTATGAAGTGATATGGTTTGCCTCTGTGTCCCCACCCAAATATCATGTTAAATTATAATTCCCAATGTTGGAGGGAGAGTCTGGTGGGAAGTGATTGAATCATGGGGTGGAATTCCCCCTTGCTGTTCTCAATGGAGTTCTCATGAGATCTGGTTTTTTGAAAGTTTGTAGTACTTTCATAATTTGAGGTCTTAGATTTAAGTATTTAATTCATTTTGATTTGATTTTTGTGTATGGTGAAAGATAGGGGACTAGTTTGATTCTTCTGCATATGGATATCTGGTTTTCCCAGCACCATTTATTGAGACTTTCTTTTCCCCAATGTATGTTCTTGGCACTTTTGTAAAATCGACTTCACTATAGGTGTGTAGATTTGTTTCTAGATTTTCTATTCTGTTCTATGGGTCTGTGTGTCTGGTTTTAGGCCAATATCATGCTGTTTGATTACGATAGCTCTGTAGTATCATTTGATGACAGGTAATGTGATTCCACCAGTTTTGTTCTTTTTGTTTAGAATAGCTTTGGCTATTCTGCGTCTTTTGTGGTTCCATATAAATATTAGGATTTTTTTCTATTTCTGTGAAGAATGTAGTTGGTAATTTCATAGGGATTGCATTGAATCTGTAGATTGTTTTAGGTAGTATTGACATTCAAAAAATACTGAATCCTCTAATCTATCAACATGGAATAGTTTTCTATTTTTTGGTGTCCTTTTCAATTTCTTTCATGTTTTTTACACTTTTCATTATAGGGATCTTTTACTTATTTGGTTAATTCCTAGGTATTTCATTTCATGTGTGGCTACAGTGAATGGGATTACTTTTAAATTTTTTTCACGTTGTTCACTGTTGGCATATAAAAATACTATTGATATTTGGCTGTTGATTTTGTATCCTGTAACTTCACTGAATTTGTTTATCAGTTCTAATAATTTTCTTGTGGAATCTTCAGGTTTTTCCAAATATCAGGTCATATCATCTGAAAATAAGGATAATTTGACCTCTTCTTTTCCAACTTGGATGACCTTTATATCTTTCTTTTGTCTGATTGCTCTAGCTAGGACTTCCAGTATTATGTTGAATAACAAGGATGACAGTGGGCATACTTGTTGTGCTCTAGATCTTAGAGGAAAGGCTTTCAGTTTTCTCCTATTCGGTATGATACTAGCTGTAGGTCTGTCATATATGGCTTTTATTATATTGAGGTATGTTCCTTCTATCCACAGTTTTTTGGTGTTTTTATTATGAAGGGATGTTGAATTTTGTGAAATACTTTTTCAGCATCAATTGAAATGACCATATGGTTTTTTAAAAAGTTAGTGATTGAAGCGCTCCCTTGTTTCTTGACCATTTGTATATCTTCTTTTGAGAATTTTATATTCGTGTCCTTTTCCTACTTTTTGATGGGATTTTTTTTCATACTGATTTGTTTGAGTTCCTTGTAGATTCTGAATATTATTCCTTTGTAAGATGGATAGTTTGCAAAAATTTTCTTCCACTCTGTGGGTTGTCTGTTGGCTCTGCTGATTATTTCTTGTTGTGCAGAAGTATTTTAGTTTAATTAAGTCCCATCTATTTGTCTTTCTTTTTCTTGCATTTGTTTTTGGGTTCTTGATCACCAACACTTAGCCTAAGCTGATGTCTAAAAGAGTTTTTCCAATGTTGTCTTCTGGAATTTTTATGGATTCAGGTCTTATATTTAAGTCTTTGATTCATCATGAGTTGATTTTTTATATAAGGTGAGAGATGAGGATCTAGTTTTATTCTTCCACATGTGGCTTGCCAATTATCCCAGTACCATTTGTTGAATAGGGTGTCTTTTCCCCACTTTGTATTTTTGTTTGCTTTGTTAAAGCTCAGTTGGCTGTAAGTATTTGGGTTTATTTGGGGGTTTTCTATTCTGTTCCATTGGTCTATATGCCTATTTTTATACCAGTACCATGCTGTTTTGATGAGTATAGCCTTGTAGTATAGTTTGAAGTTGGGTAATATTATGCCTCCAGATTGGTGTTTTTTGATTAGTCTTGTTTTGGCCATGTGAGCCCATTTTTGGTTCCATGTGAATTTTAGGATTTTTTTTTTTCTAGTTCTGTAAAGAATGATGGTGGTATTTTGATGGGAATTGCATTGAATTTGTAGATTGCTTTTGGCAGTATGGTCATATTTGCAATATTGATTCTAGCCATCCATGAGCATGGGATATGTATCCATTTGTTTGTTTCATCTGTGATTTCTTTCAACAGTGTTTTGTAGTTCTCCTTGTACAGATCTTTCACCTCCTTGGTTAGGTGGATTCCTAAGATTTTTGTTTGTTTGTTTTGCAGCTATTGTAAAAGGGTTTGAGTTCTTGATTTGATTCTCGGTTTGGTCACTGTTGGTGTATAACAGTACTACTGATTTGTGTACATTGATTTTGTATCTTGAAACTTTACAGAATTCATTTATCATATCTTGGAGCTTTTTTGGATGAGTCTTTAGGGGTTTCTAGATGTATGAAACTACATTGGCAAAAAGTGACAATTTGACTTCGTTTTTACCAATTTGGATGGCCTTTCTTTCTTTCTTCTGTCTCATTGCTCTAGCCAGACTTCCAGTACTATTTTGAATAGAGCTGGTGAAAGTGGGCATCCTTGTCATGTTCCAGTTCTCAGGGGTAATGCTTTCAACTCTTCCCTGTTGAGTGTAATGTTGGCTGTGTGTTTGTCATAGATGACTTTTATTACCTTAAGTTATGTCCCTTCTATGCCGATTTTACTGAGGGTTTAAATCATAAAGCCATGCTGGATTTTGTTGAATGCTTTTTCTGTATCTATTGAGATAATCATGTGATTTTTGTTTTAAATTCTGTTTATATGATGTCACATTTATTGACTTGCATATTTTGAACCATTCCTGCATCCCTGTACGAAACCCACTTGATCTTTTTGGTATGCTGTTATATTCAGTTAGTTAGTATTTTGTCGAGGATTTTTGCATCTATGTTTATCAGGCATATTGGTCTGTAGTTTTCTTTCTTTGTAATGTCCTTTTCTGGTTTTGGTGTTAGGGTGATACTGGCTTCATAGAATGATTTAGGGAGGATTTCCTCTTTCTGTATCTTTTGGAAAAGCTTAAGTAGGATTGGTACCAATTCTTCTTTGAATGTCAGGTAGAATTCAGCTGTGCATTCATCTGGTCCTGGACTTTTGTTGTTGTTGGCAATTTTTAAATTATCATTTTAATCTTGCTCCTTGTTATTGGTCTGTTGAGAGTTTCCTTTTTTTCCCCCCCTAGTTTAATCTATGAGGGTTGTATTTTTCCAGGAATTATCCATCTTCTCTGGGTTTTCTAGTTTGTGCCTATAAATGCATTCATAGTAGCCTTGAATGATCTTTTGTATTTCTGTTTTTGGTACCAAGTCTTGCTCTGTTGCCAAGACTGGAGTGTAGTGGCATAATCTCGGCTCACTGCAAGCTCCGGCTCCTGGGTTCACGCCATTCTCCTGCCTCAGCCTCCTGAGTAGCTGGTACTACAGGCACCCGCCACCACACCCGGCTAATTTTTTGAATTTTTAAGTAGAGACGGGGTTTCACCATGTTAGCCAGGATGGTCTCGATTTCCTGACCTTGTGATCCACCCATCTTGGCCTCCCAAAGTGCTGGGATTACAGGCATGAGCCACCACGCCCAGCCTATCTTTTGTATTTCTATTTTATTGGTTATAATATCTCCCATTTCATTCCTGATTGAGCTTATTTGGATCATCTATCTTCCTTTCTTGATTAATTTCACTAATAGTCTATCAATTGCATTTATCTTTTCAAAGAACTAGCTTTTTGTTTCATTCATCTTTTGCATTTTGTTTCAATTTCTTTTAGTTCTCTAGTCTTTTGTATGTCTTTTCTTCTGCTGGGTTTGGGTTTGGTTTCTTCTTGCTTCTCTAGTTCTTTGAGATGTAACCTTAGATTATTTATTTGTGCTCTTTCAAACTTTTTGATATAGGCAATTAGTGCTATTAATTATTTTCTTAGTGGGGATTTTGCTGTTTCCCAGAGGTTGTGTCATGTTTGATAGGTTGTATCATTCAGTTCAAATAATTTTTTAATTTCCATCTTGATTTCATTGTTGACCCAAAGACCACTCAGGAGCAGATTATTTAATTTTTATGTATTTGCATGATTTTGAGGATTCCTTTTGGAGTTGATTTCCAATTTTATCCCATTGTGGTCTGAGAGAGCACTCGATATAATTTTGATTTTCTTAAGTTTATTGAGACTTGTTTTGTGGTCTATCATATGTCCTATCTTGGAGAATGTTCCTTGTGCTTATGAATAGAATGTATATTCTACAATTGCTAGGTAGAGTGTTCTGTAGGTATTTGTTAAGCCCATTTGTTCTAGGGTATAGTTTAAGTCTATTGTTTATTTGTTAACTTTCTGTCTTGATGACCTGTCTAGTGCTGTCAGTGGAATATTGAAGTTCCTCACTATTATTGTGTTATCCATCTCATTTCTTAGGTCTAGTAGTAATCGTTTTATAAATTTGGGAGCTCCAATATTACGTGCATAAATATTGGGGATTGTGATATTTTCCTGTTGCGTTTGTCTCTTTATCATTTTTATATAATGTTCCTCTTTGTCTTTTTTTAACTACTGTCACTTTAAAGTCTGTTTTGTCTAAGAATAGTGACTCCTTCTTGCTTTTGGTGTCCATTGCACCTTTTCACCTTAAGTTTATGTGAGTCCTTATGGTCAGGTGAGTCTTTTGAAGACAGAGGATACTTGACTGGTGAATTCTATCCATTCTGCCATTCTGTAACTTTTAAGTGGAGCATTTAGGCTCTTTTTTCAAAGTTAGTATTGAGATATGAGGTACTATTCTATTCATCATGCTGTTTGTTGCCTGAATAGCTTGGGATTTTGTATTGTGTTGTTGTTTTATAGGTCCTATGAGATTTATGCTCTAAAGCGATTCTATTTTGGTGTATTTTGAGGATTCAAGATTTAGAGCTCCTTTTAGCAGTTTTTGTAGTGCTGGCTTCGTAGTGCTGAATTCTCTCAGCATTTGTTTGTCTGAAAAAGACTTTATCTCCCCTTCATTTATGAAACTTAGTTTTGCTGGCAAAAAAATCTTAGCTGATAATTGTTTTTTAAAGGAGACTGAAGATAGGACCCCAATCCCTTCTAGCTCGCAGGGTTTGTGCTGAGAAATCTGCTGTAAATCTGATAGATTTTCCTTTATAGGTTACTTGATGCTTTTACCTCATAGCTCTTTAGATTCTTTCCTTTGTCTTGACTTTAAATAACCTCATAAGTATGTGCCTAAGCTATACTCTTTTGCAATTAATTTCCTGGGTGTTCTTTGAGCTTCTTGTGTTTGGATGTCTATATTTCTAGCTAGGCCAGGGATGATTTCCTTGATTATTCCCTCAAATAAGTTTTCCAAACTTTTAGATTTCTCTTCTTCCTCAGAAACATCAATTATTCTTAAGTTTGTTCATTTAACACAATCCCAAACTTCTTGGAGAATTTGTTCATTTTCTTAAATTATTTTTTTCTTTATCTATGTTGGATTGGGTTAATTTGAAAGCCTTGTCTTTGAATTCTGATGTTCTTCCTTTTACTTTTTCTAGTTTATTGTTGAAAATTTCCAGGGTATTTTGTGTTTCTCTAAGTGTATCTTTCATTTCCAGAAGTTGTGATTCTTTTTTATTTATGATGTCTATTTCTCTGGAGATTTTTTTATCCATATTCTGTTTTTTTCTTTTTTTCTTTTTGAGACGAAGTCTCTCTCTGTTGTCCAGGCTGGAGTGCAGTGGTGCAATCTTGGCTCGCTGCAAGCTCTGCCTCCCGGGTTCATGCCATTCTCCTGCCTCAGCCTCCTGAGTAGCTGGGACTACAGGTGCCCACCACCACGCCCGGCTAATTTTTTGTATTTTTATTAGAGACAGGGTTTCACTGTGTTAGCCAGGATCGTCTCGATCTCTTGACCTCGTGATCTGCCCGCCTCGTCCTCCCAAAGTGCTGGGATTACAGATGTGAGCTACTGCTCCTGGCCCATATTCTATTTTTAAGTTTTGGTTGTCTGTTTCAATTTAAGTTGGTTTTCTCCTTTCTTTGGTGCCTCCTTGAGTAGCTTAATAACTGACCTTCTGAATTCTTTTTCTGAAAATTCAGAGATTTCTTCTTCGTTTGAATCCATTGCTGGTGAACTAGTGTGATCTTCTGAAAGTGTTATAGAACCTTGTTTTTATATTACCAGAATTGTTTCTCTGGTTCCTTCTCATTCGGGTAGATTATGTCCGGGGAAAGATCTGGAGCACAAGAGCTGCCGTTCAGATTGTTTCTTTCTCACTGGATGCTCCCTTGATGTGGTGTTCTCCCCCTTTTCCTAGGGATGCAGCTTCCTGACAGCTGAACTGCAGTGATTGTTATTTCTCTTCCGGGTCTAGCCACCCAGTGGGGCTATTGGGCTCTGGGCTGATACTGGGGAGCATCTGCTAAGAGTTCTGTGATGTGATCTTTCTTCAGATCTCCCAACTGTAAATACTGGAACCTGCTATCTTGGCGGTAGCAGGACAGTGAATTTGACACTGTGAGAGTCCTTGGTTGTAGTATTGTTTAGTCCACTGTTTTTTGTGTTTTTTTTTTTTTGAATGCTGGTTATGCTAGTAGTAAAGTTGTCATGTGGAAAGACTTAGGACTTAGCTGTTATTTTCTCCTTCCTTGGAGCAGGGTTGTTCTGTTATGACTTGCTGTAATGGCTTGAGTTAGTTGGCCTTCAGCCATGAGGTGGTGCTTTCAAGAGAGCACCAGCTGCAGTAGTATAGGGGGGATACAGCTTGCCCTGAGGCCACCTGGATAAGTATTTGGGTTTCTCTGGTAAGGATGGGGCTAGAGAGCTTCCAAGAGCTTGTGTCTTTTGTGTTCAGCTACCAGGGTTTGTAGAGACAAACCATCAGGTCGGGGCAGGGTCATGTGGGTCTGACCTCAGACTCTCCTTGGTCTGAGCGCAAAGAAGGGCTTGCTGCAACCACTGTGGGGAATGTGGGGGTTGTTCTCAAGTCAATGGAGTTATGTTCTAAAGGGGATTAAAAGGCTGTCTCTGATGTGTCATATGGGTTGTCAGGGAAGTGGGGGAAAGCTGGCAGTGACAGGCCTCACCCAGCTCCCAGGAAGCCAGCAAGGCCAGTCTCACTCCTGCTGTACTCTGTCAACAGCCAACAGTGTCAAGTTTATATCCAGGCCTCCAGCACACAGGGCTACAAGACTCCCTGCTGAGAAAGCAAGCAGGGCTTTTAGGCTTTGCCCTTCCCTATCTGCCACAGCTTCTGTGCTTATATCTGCACTTTACATTTGCTCCCCAGATTCTGCCCAAGAAAATTCAGTCTCTGTTGAAATTATTACAAAGTTTAGTGGGAGCCTCCTCCTCCCTGTGGCCCTTCCCCGATTCCACTGGCTGCCTTCCCTAAGGGCCCCTGTGAAATTAAAGTCAGAAATGGCTTCCTTGGGCTTCTCTGAAGATTGAGAGTGCCTACAGGGCTCTTCCCATTGCTTGTTCTGCTTTTGTATTTTACTTGGCTCTCTAATTTTGTTTCAGCTCTTGATAAGGGTAAATTATTCTCTTGTGATCTGTATTTTCATTCTCCTGAGTGTATTAGTCCATTGTCACACTTCTATAAAGATACTACCTGAGACTGGGTAATTTATAAACAAAGGAGGTTTAATTGCCCCACAGTTCCACATGGCTAGGGAGGCCTCAGGAAATTTACAGTCATGGTGGAAAGGGAAGCAAGCACCTTCCTCACAAGGCAGCAGGAGATAGTGTGAACATGTGAAGGAGGAATTGTCACGTACTTGCAAAACCATCAGATCTCATGATAACTCACTCACTGTCATGAGAACGGCATGGGGAAACCACCCACATGATCCAATCACCTCCTTCTTTTGACACATGGGGATTGCAGGTCCCTCCCTCGATATGTGGGGATTACAATTCAAGATGAGATTTAGGACACATTTGGGGGCAGACTTTCCACCTCTCGCACTTTGGGAACTCACAGTGTTTCAGCTGTTTCATGGAGGTTGCAGTGTAAGCCACTTCTTTCAAAGGGTTTGTGAATTATTTTGGTTTTCCTGGTATGTTCCCTGCAGTGGTTCTTGGAGCAAAAGTTCACAATGTGAATCTCAACATGTTATTCTGTCCACCTGAGTGGGGGCTACACATTAGTCCTGTCTCCTATCTGCCATTTTTTTTTTCTGTTTCATCACCGACCTCCTTTAGTAGATGTTATAGGACAGGTCTGATGGTTAATACTGAGTGTCAGCTTGATTGGATTGAAGGATACAAAATATTGATCCTGGGTATGTCTGTGTGGGTGTTGCCAAAGGAGATTAACATTTGAGTCAGTGGGTTAGAAAAGGCAGACCCACCCTTAATCTGAGTGGGCACCATCTAATCAGCTGTCAGCATGGCTAGAATATAAGCAGGCAGAAAAATGTGAAAAGAGAGACTGGTCTAGCCTCCCAGCCTACGTCTCTTCTCCATGCTGGATGCTTTCTGCCCTCAAACATCTGACTCCACGTTCTTCAGTTTTGGAACACGGACTGGCTTTCCTTGCTCCTCAACCTGCAGATGGCTTATTGTGGGACTTTGTGATCATGTGAATTAATACTTATTAAACTCCCCTTTATATGTATATGTGTGTGTGTGTATTTTGTTTGTTTGTTTTTGTTTGTTTGTTTTATTCAACACTCTAAATATGTCATGCCACTCCCTCTGGCCTATAAAGGTTTGCACTGAAAAGTTTGCTGCCAGATGTATTGGATCTTAATTGTCTATATATATATTTTTTATCTCTTGCTGCTTTTGTGATCCTTTCCTTATCTTTGATCTTTGGAAGTTTGATTATTAAATCACTTGAGGTATTCTTCTTGTATTAAATCTGCTTAGTGCTCTACAACCTTCTTGTACTTGGATATCAGTATCTTTCTCTATGTATGGAAAGCTCTCTGTTATTAGTCCGTTGAATAAACTTTCTACCCCTATCTCTTTTTCTACTTCCTCTTTATGGCCAATAACTTAGATTTGCCCTTTGGAGGCTATTTTCTAGATCTTGTAGGCATCTTTCATTATTTTTTATTCTTTTATCTTTTGTGTCTTATGATTTTGTGTTTTCAAATAGCTTGTCTTCAAGCTCACTACTTCTTTTTTTGTGTGTGTGATGCAGTTTTGCTCTTTGTTGCCAAGGCAACCTCCACCTACGCGGTTCAAGTGATCCTCCAGTCTCAGCCTCCTGAGTAGCTGGGATTACAGGTGCACACCATCATGCCTGGCTAATTTTTGTATTTTTAGTAGAGATGGGGTTTCACCATGTTGGTCAGGCTGGTCTTGAACTCCTGACCTTATGTGATCCACCCGCCTTGGCCTCCCAAAGTGCTGGGATTACAGGTGTCAGCCACCACACCCGACTCAAGCTCATTAATTCTTTCTTCTGCTTGATAAATTCTGTTATGAAAGGACTCTGATGCATGCTTCAGTATGCTGATTGCATTTTTCAGCTCTAGAATTTCTGCTCGATTCTTTTTAATTATTTCAATCTCTTGGTTAAATTTATCTGACAGAATTCTGAATTCCTTTTCTGTGTTGTCTTGAATTTCTTTGTGTTTCTTCAGCACAGCTATTTTGAATTCTCTGTCTGAAAGGTCACATTTCTCTGTTTTTCCAGGATTGGTTCCTGGTGACTTATTTAGTTTATTTGGTGAGGTCATGTTTTCCTGGATGGTATTGATACTAGTAGACATTATCCGTGTCTGGGCATTAAAGATTCTGTATTTATTTTAGTCCTCACTGTCTGGGCTTATTTGTAGACATCTTTCTTGGGAAAGCTTTCCAGATGCTTGGAGGATTGGGTATTGTGATCTAAGCTGCATCACTTTAGGGGGCTCCCCAAACCCAGTAATGCTGTGGTTCTTGCAGACTTGTGGAGGCACCTCCTTCATGGTCTTGGACAAGGTCCAGGAGAATCCTCTGGATTCCCAGGCAGATACTCTTTTTCTCTTCCCTTCCTTTCTCTCAAATAGTCAGTCCCTCTCTCTTTCTCTCTCTCTCTCTCTCTCTCTCTCTCTCTCTCTGTTCTGAGCCACCTAAATCTGTAGTTGGAGTAACGGATAAGCACCCCTGTGGATGCCACCACTATGATGGTACTGGATCAGACCTGAAGCCAGCACAGTGCTGCATCTCACCCAAGGCCTGCTGTAACTACTTCCTGGCCACTGCTTATGTTCACTCAAGGCCTTGTGGCTCTTCACTCAGCAGGTGGCAAAACCAGCCAGGCCCGTGTCCTTTTCTTCAGGGTGGCAATGTCCCCAGGCCCTGGGTGGTTCCAAAGGTACTGTCCAGGAGTCTGGGACTAGAGTCTGAAACCTTAGACGTCTACCTGGTATTGTATTGGGGCTGAGCTAGGTCTCAAATCACTTGATGCAGTTCTTCCCACTTTTCTCTTCCCTTTCCAAAGGCAGAGGAGCCTCACTCCTGTAGCCATAACCACCTTAGGCCATGAGGAGTACTGCCAGACTACAAGCCAATGTTTCCTTAAGGCCCGAGGGCTCTTAAGGAAGCTTGTGAATGCTGAACTGGACTGGAACTCACCTTTTTGCTCACTTCTGGCCCAGGGCAGGTCCAGAAACGTCATCCAAGAGTCAGGTCCTGGAATTAGGGACCCCAAGAGCCTGCTTGGTGCTCTGCCTTCCTGTGGCTATGCTGGTACCTGAGGCCTGCAAGTCTCAGCGTCTCACTCAAGACCCTTGTTGCAGTACCTGGGTATCACTGCTGGTTATTCAGGGACTAAGGAATCTTCAGTTAACAGGTGATGAATGCTGTCAGGACTGAGTCCCTTCCTTCAAGGCAGTGGGTTCTTTTCTGGCCCAGGGTGTGTGTCTAAAAGTGTCATTTGATAGCTAGGGCCTGGAACAGGGACCTCATGACTCTGTTGCCCTATCCTACTGTGACTGACCTGGTATCCAAAAGGCAAAACAGAGTCCTCCCCTCACTTCTCTCTCCTCTTCTCAAGCAGAATGAAGGGGTCTCTTTTGGAGCTGCAAGCTCTGCAACTTGGGGATTAGGGGAGCGGTGATGCCAGCTCTCCCTTGGCTGCCCCAGCTGGTGTCTCAGTATGTCACATGGCCCCCCAGTCAACTGTCTCTGAGCCTAGTTCAGCATTAAGTGTCACTTAAGAGTTGCAGTCCTTATGACCCAGACTGCCTTTCAAACTTACTTGGAGACAAGAGCGCTGTAGCCTTTTGAAGGCTTTGGTGAGGTTTGAAGACGCTCAAGTTCCGATGGTGGTGATCCAGGATTCCCCTCTGGCTAAGGCTGGTTTAAAGGTTCTCTCCGTGGGCTGGTGTCAGCTGAGTTTTGTTCGGGTTTCCTTTCTGTTCTGACAGGACACCACTGAGTTTAGTGCCTCACAATTGCTGTGTTCTCCCCACTACACTGCCAAGAGTTGCTCTGGGCACCACTCCAAATCTGCCCCAGGTCAGGGAGGGGTGGCATCATGATACACAACCGTTTTTCCTATCCCTTCAGTGCCTGGTTCCCCAATATGAAGTTACAACCAGGTACTATGAGTGCTCACCTGATTTCTAGTTCTTGTGAAGGTGTTTACTCCGTGTAGATAGCTGTTAACTTGGTGTCCTTGTGGGGGCGGGGTGGGGGGATGATGATACATGGAGTCTTCTGTTTCACCATTTCGCTCTGCCACTTCTCTAGAAGGCATTTTTATTATATTCAATGAATAAAGTATTATCAACAATATATAAATAAATACTAAGTCAATTAAAAAGCACCAGCAATTTCATAAATAAATGGCCACAAATCATGATTAACACTTTACAGAAGAGGAACTATGTATTGCTAATAAACATATATGAAGACATATTTTGGACTTAATAGTGATTAGAGAATTATGTATCCATAGGGAGTTCTCTTTTACATTCATTTGATTGGAAAAATAAAATAAAAAGTTCATTATACCAAGTGATTAAAAAGACGTGAGTCCTCTGAGTCTTTCATATATCGTTTCTTTAAATGTACATTGATACCAATGCTTTGGAAAGCAGTCAGATATTATTGTGTATAATTTTGTATAGTGTGTGATGAAATAATTTTGGCTGTAGAATCAGGAGATAATCTCTCCTGTGTACTCTGGAAACAGCATGTTCACAGCAGCTCTCTTCACAATAGCACATCTGTAGAATCAAATCAAATGCTTCCACATTAGTCAAGTGGCTGAATATCATGTAATATGCTGTTATAAATCCACAAAATGAATATACTACAATGACACACAACAGCATGCATGAATCTTAGCAATATAAACAAATACTTAGCAATTTAAACATAAAACAATTAAAATGAAATTAAAATTTTGGAAAGAAATACAGATGAGTAAAAGCAATATGAAAAGAAAAGAAATGGAATGGCAAACAGACTTCAGAAAAGTTGTTCTCTTGGGAGAGGGAACAGAGGAAATGAGGTGAAGGGAGAGAAAATAAATAAATATTAATGATTGGTGAGATTCTACTCTTTGTATTGTGTGGTGGGCCCTCAGTTGCTTATTACAGTGCTCAAGAGGGAAGACTGCATAAATAAAACAGACAGCCATGCATGGATCAGTTACGAGACTATTATGCACCATACCTACAGTTGAGCAATTCTATACACCAGGGTTGAAACCAAAAATTGCCATTTATCTACTTCAGAACAGTAATCTACTGCCATTATTGTTCCAGAGCCAGTTCTGAGTCTTCTGCTTCTTTCACCTTGCTTTTGAGCTTCATTAGGAGCATGCTATTATTTTATTTTGCTCTTTCTTTAGGACTCGGGTCCCACTGCTGACATATAGTGATTCACGGAGTAGGGGATTGTGTGTTTCCTCTGCTCCATTGGTCTTTGATTTCACAACAGGCAGATTAGAAGTTTCTTGTTGAAGCCCCAGAAGGAAGCCGTCTCTGCTCACCCATCTTCTTGTAGTCTCCCAGCCTCAGTCATGTAGAGGAACTTGAAGCTTCTCTTCAAGCTCTGAAGATCAGCCAGACCAGACACTAATGTGACATGTAGTCTCTTTTCCAGTCTCTGTAAGTCAAGCTCTTGCCAGGATCTAAATCTAAACCATGCCTAATCCAAACCATGGATCCTATATCACCAGGCCCCTGGCACTGTCTTCTCTGAAGGGTGAAAGTCATACCTCAAATATTTTTTATTCTTCAGAACTAAACGAGACTTGAAGGCTCAGTTGCCTCCTTCAGTTCATTGCCTCCCTTCCATCCGTAGCAGCTTCTTGGCTTATAGGAGGTAGATGTGTTAGGCTTGATAGCAAAGGGGAACCAGGATGTTTAAAATTTGCTATTTTCCCAGAAATGTCTACTCTCTTAAATATTCTTTTAATTTAAATAATGTTTTCATTTTTATAGGATTATCAGCTCAAAATTACAAGAAATTTTTATTTATCTATTCATTAACCCCCTTTATAATTATTTCTTTTCCTTCATTTGCAAGACCTAAATATTTTTTATATTTTACTTTGCAAAGTAAAGGAAAGATGAAACTCTAGGAATAGCAAGCAAAGTTTTAACATTTACAGATGGCAGAGCAGGTTTGAGAATAATCTAACTTTGGGAATGACTACAAAGGGTGTTAATTAAGTAGCAGGTGTTTTATCACCTATGTCTATTCGGAAAAAAATGTAGCACAGATGTAGAAAGCTTAAGTACATCTATAGTTTGTATAACAAAACTCTATATTCATTGGGTTCCATCTGCCACACTAACCTCAAACCACACTTAGTGCCAACCAATTAACACCTTGATTAAGCTATAGACCACCTGCAGCTTCAGCAATGTAATGAATTCACTGACTTTTATAGAAATTCATTGTAAAACCTAGACTGAAACTGCATAGCAAAAAGAGAAAAAATGATAAATGATTCATGCATCAGCCTTGGTGTAGACACACACGTACAGAGACACACACACAGACACACATTTACTAAGGCGTGCACATCAATTGTGTCATCTCTGCTGCTCTCTTCATTTTTTAAATTTTGTTTAACAAAGGAGACTTGGCTAAAGGCATTTCAGGCTTATAAACCCACAAACTATAAGCAGAAAAGAATATCATATCCTACTCCATCAACTCAAATTTTAAAAATTCCAGGAAAGTACTCCAATTTGCTTAACTCGGGTGACATGCTATTTCTGAATAGGACTGGGCATTCTGGTTGACACAGTTTAAAGTGGTTGCCTAATCCTGTGTCCACAATGAAAGGATATGGCTGACAGACCCTACTATAACCATGCGGCAAAAGCACGTGGCCAAATATATTTAGTTTGAAAAGATAATCTAAGTGAATAATGTAAGATAATTGATACATGTATGTGTTGTTAGAAGTATATTAAATTCTCTGTCTTCACTTTTTTGTGTGTGAAATCTTCATTGCTCCCTTATGAATTACGGAACAGCTTTTCTTTCCATGCTGAGAAAAAATAGTTACTTCCTATCAGAGAAAACTAAGAGATAAGTTAAAATAATTTAAAGAAGAAAAGAGAATTTTGAATAATGAATTTTGTGACACCTGACCTACTAACAGCTGGCGGGATTGATTAGAGAGGAGAGAGCTGTAGAAAATAGTAGACTTTTATGATCGTCTTTATGTAATGTTGTAAATGGAGGAAAGTTAAACTGGAAAGATAGGTCTGTGTTTCCGGAGAAAGGTTACACGACGAAGAGGTAGCTGGGTGATGGCTGTTCTACTCACTCTGTCTCAATGGTTGTAGTAGTTATGAATCATTTTTTTCTCCACTTATCATGGCAAAATGCCACTTATAATTTAAAAAAATAACCCAGAATCCAGGAAAGATGAAAAACAGCGACAACAGAATAGACAAGGGTAAAAAGATATTTTATGTAGCACAGCTCATTTTGTTTTATTTTGTTTATTTATTTATTATTTTTGAGACAGGATCTCACTGTCACCCAGGTGGCAGTGCCGAGGCCTGAACCCTGCTCACTGCAGCCTCAACCTTCTGGGCTCAACTGATACTCCTACCTCAGCCACCTGAGTAGCTGGGACCACAGGTACATACCACCATGCGGGGCTAATTTAAAATAAAATATTTTTTGTAAAGATAGGTTCTTGTTTGGTTGCCTGGGCTGGTCTCGAACTCCTGGCTCCAAGCCATCCTCCTGCCTCAGCCTCTGAAAATGCTGGGAGTACAGGCATGAGCCACTGTGTCTGCAGTACAGCTCATTTTATTAAGAAGCTCATTGCAGAGCTAGTTATCCAAAACTATAAGAAGAGATTCATCCAGTTATGCAGGATTTAGCATCAGGGTATATTCTAAATAAAGGCGCTCAAAGACTGTCATGACTTTAAATGTCATCATTCCATACCAATCCTTTTTATGAAAAGGAAGAAAAAGAACTTCTCGAATTGTATTTGTTCTCAAGGAGAACTCTCAAGGAGAAGAATGGCAGGTTTTAGTTTACATTATTACATTTATATAGCTGATGTTTTACTTCTGCCCTCAAAAACTTCTTTGAAAAAAATACCTTTGTAGCCTACCCTAATTGGAAATATATAGCAAAGGAAATTCTGGGAATCATAGTTTAATCTGATCCAATTGACACATTATAAAGTCACTACAGTTCATGCATTTTGAACCTGAAGGTGCCTCACTTCTTTTTAAGCCATATGTAATTTACAAATAAACAAAGCCATGCTCCTGTCTCATGTGAAAACATGACATATCTCCCCTGCCTTATAAGTAAACACAGACGTAGTCTTCATTCTAACAGCTTACAAAGTCCCATTTCAAAAAGCAGTTTTCTTCTTTTATCTGATTCACACTCCTTTAATATCCTATAACTTAATTAGTGAGATATGCACTGATAACTACTATTAATGCATTGTGTGTTTGGTGATAGGGGAATAAGAAGGGGAAAACAATACTTGTTATATGTGTATGCATGTATTTGTGTGTGTATTCATATAAGTAAGGAAGAAAAAAACTTGCAGTCTTAATTTCTGCAATCAGTCACATGGTTACAGCAGATACTTCTATCTACCCTTTTCCACTGCCTATTCCATTTTCTCAGCAGTGGTCAACTCCCTCAAGTGAGACTATTACAGGTTCTTCAGACAAGGGAAAGCTAGCTTTCTCAGGCACGAATGGAAAGAAAAGTAGGCTTAGTGGAATGCAGGGATTCAATCTTCCCATTTCATCTAAATTTGCCTATATGTCCCCATCCTAATTTTCAGGGTTCCATTTATTTCCAATTAATGCCCCAAACTTGAGAAAAATGATTCTGTGAGTTAGGAAATTCAATTTGTATTGTAATTCAGCCATTATGATTAGATTTTGGGTTTGGTTTCAGATCTTTCAGACCCGAGGTTACAGGAGATAAGGATTTCTTTTAGGGCAGTCTTAGAACTTACCCAGGTTCTTACTCAGATTCAATCTGAGAATTTAAAGCCATGAGATTATTTTCCTTTGGTAACTACTAAATACTGTACCAATAAGAATTAGAATCACTAGGAACATTACACACACACACACACACACACACACACACAACTTGTTATATACAATTATGGGAGCTGGTTACAACAGTCTCTGTAAATTTGCTGATTTTGGATTTGATACTGGTGCTTGAAGACTGTAGGGCAGGGTCAGTCAGGAAGGAAAAGAAGGATGTAAAGTGGGAGAGAGGAAAGCTAAGCTTAAACCCACAAATATGAGCTGGAGCCCCTCAGGACAAACTGGAGCACATGTTCTTTCTACAACATTGATGATAGGGGTTGCCTACAGGAGAAACTGGTACTTTCTTTTTGGCAGTAAGCAGAAACTTCTCCCAAGAGTTTGAGAAGCTGCAGGAAGATCCAGGGGGAGCCTGGCCACTGCCCCGTGGTAATCAGTTGAGCAAGCAGATGAGTGACATGTATTAACAACAAAAGCTCTCTTGACGGTCTCCATCTCTTTCCAAACATAAGAAACCATGTGACTACTGCTTGCCTTCTTCCCTCTAAATTGCACACAAAAATGTCTCTGTGGTTCACCCTAATCTGAAATATCAAGAGACGGAAATTTCTGGAAATGTAATTTAGTCTAGGCAAGTTTTGTTTTATAAATTAATTTTCATAGATATGTATTTCTCATATATTCAATCATGTGGAAAATACAAGTAGTAAACAAATATAATTTTATATAGGTTTGAGAAATTTCTACATTTCTGTTGGCAGTAATACCCCAGACTACTCTCTGATTGGTCTTAAGTGCATGTAATGTACTTTTTGATCTTTGATATTCCACGGCAGCTCAGTTTAATGATTTTGTCCTCCTTACTTCATTAGTACTCATATTTTATAGTAATTAAAAGCACAGGGTCTGGATATAGCCTAAAATCAAATGTCAGCATCACCACTTATTAGCTGCGACCCCAGGTATACTACTTACCTGCTCTTTGCCTAGCTTTTTCCTATGTAAAATAGAGTTGCTCTAGGATTAAATTATCTGATATTTATAAAGTGTTCAGAATAGCGCTTGTCACATTATGTTCTGTATTTTCCCCATATGGTATCCACTAGGGGAGAGATTAGGCTTTTTGTTTAGTTTTTTTCTTGTTTTTTTTTTAATGAATATCTACCAATAATCATTCACCCAAAATTGTCACAAATACTCATGTTGGCCTTATGGATCAAGCTCTCCTAAAATGTGGTAATCATGTATAATTTTTTGAACATGCTATAATACATGCACATACACATACATGCACAAATCTTTCAAGAATTATTGTGTCTTTTTATATTTCCAGCAGCAAGGTATAAGAAATCCAGTTTTTTTGCATCCCTTGCCAGCATTTCATATTGTCTATGTTATATTATTTTGTCTGTTCTAACAAGTAGTGATATATTGTCATGGTTATAATTTGCATTTTACTAAAGCTAATTATATCAGACTTTTTTTCATGTATTTATTTGTCTGTTAATGTCTTTTGTATAATTATGAATTGGCTTTTTTTACCATTGGATTTTTCAGGATTCTTTACATATTCTAGGTACAAGTTCTTTGTGAGATATATGGTTTACAAATACACACTCTCAATCTATAGGTTGCCTTTTTGTCTTCTGAACATGGCCTTTTTAATCTTCATTAAGTACAATTTATCTATGTTTTCCTTTTACAGATGATGATTTTGTATTATGTCTAAAAATTCTTTGCCTAGTTCTTGGTCCCGAAGATTATCTCCTGTGTTTCTTCTAAAAGTTTTATTGTGTTGCATTTTACATTTCAATCTGTTATCCTTGGGTCATCTTTTGCCAACTTCTGTGGTTCACTGACCAGCATCTCCTATCTAGTTGTTTGTAGTCTCCTGTCCTTTTATAAGGAAATGTTAGTGGCATCACTGGGTCAAAGTCTTTTTTTGACAGCTCTGGGATATGGATAGGTGTTTCAAACACCATTCTAAATTTCTGATTAGCTTCATATGCAAACGACTATTCTAAGCATATCTTGGATAACCTCTACCTTTGGTTAATGATATTTTGAAATACTGACATAATTATTCTTCCTTATCCTAATAGGAAAAAGATGAATAAACTTTTTTCTTCAGTAGTCTCAATATAAGTTGTGGGACTAATGCTTATCATAGGCCCTTTGAAATAGCAAATACTGTGACTTTAATACTTTTTCCACATTTCCCCTAAGCTCTTGAGCTCACATTTGCATTTCTCTTCCCACTTTTCCCTTCTATATACAGATAGTAAATACCTTTGAAGATATCATTCAACTGAGATAATTTGTTGCAATTTTTAAATGTTTCATTCTAGTTTATACAGGTCAATGCGTTTGCTATGATTTTAAGCCTTAAACAAAACTTTGGTGTTTTATTAATTTCTACTTATTGAGCAAAACCTATATTTGAGAAAACAATGTGTATAGTGGCAAATTGTAAGAAAATATTTCCTTCTCTGAAAATTGTATAAAAGATATAGTAGCTTTGAATTCTAAAATAGATGCAATTCCTCAAATTGTCCATCATTATTTTTTTCTTTGGAACTATAAACAACCACCATTTCTGATTAATTTCTGTCATATAAATCACAATCCTTGCTTTGTATTATTTTACTTGATATATTCTATATATAAAACATACAGTTCAAATATAGTTACCATTCCTTTTCCATACAACAGCTAAAGATGTATTTGACTATTGAAATGCTAAAGCCTTACTTAAATAAATTTTACATTTTTATAATACTAATTTTAATAGCACTTTTGAAGATAATTTGAAACAAAATTTGAGAATAATAAAATGTCATTTTATAAATATAGAAAATAATTGATAGACTACAAAATAGATGATTGCAGGTTTGTAGTTTAAATCTGAAAGTTGGCTACATTTTGTACAGACCTCTGTGATAGTCAATAGTAAATCAATAATGGAGTAATAAAAACTTCTTAAATTGCTTTAATCCATACATTCACTTATCTAAATATCAATAGCCTGAATCTTAAATTATTGAGAACACAACTGAAACTCAGTATGTCAATACATAGGGTTCTGAACATCTAAATAACATGCTTCAAAACCTATCAAATAATAATTCTCAAGAAAATCTTTCAGGTAACTTGCAATTCTAATGGACACTTGAACATCTTTTTTTTTTTTTTTTTTTTTTAGTGTTAGCATATTAGAAGTTGCAATGTAAAGGGAAAAGAGACTTTATAAACAGCAATTCTCCTACAACTAGAAATGGCACCACTATCAATATTATATTAAATGTCAGTGGAGACAAAGGAATAATGCCAATACTAAAAAAAAAAATTTAAAAAATTTAGCAGTTAGGGGAAGTTTAAAGGGCAAAGCATACTTTGAAAGGACCATTGTAGAGTGAAATATTTAATGTTCATAGTGATTACTCTGAGTCATTAGAAAATATATATCAAGCATTACATTCTGATTTTAAAAGGGTAGTGAAACTACTCCATGTGGTACTATAATGGTGGGTACATGTCATCATGAATTTGTCCAAACCCATAGAATGCATAACACCAAGGGTGAACTCTAATGTGAAACTGTGAACTTTGGTGATAATGATGTGTTCATGTAGGTTCATCAGTTATAACAAATGTACCATTCTGGTGACCAATATTGATGATGAGGGAGGCTGTGCATATGTAGGATCACAAGGCATATAGGAAGTCTCTGTACCTTCTGTTCCATTTTTCTGTGAATCTAGAGTTAATCTGAAAATTAATGTCTATTTTTTAAAAACTCTTTGAGCTGGATATTGGAAGGAAGAAGAAAAATAAAATGATTTATACAGAAACCCTGGGCTGTAGACCCTAGATTATACATATCTGAAAACAAAAGAGAACTCTAACTTGCTAGGCTGAAATATTTGCATTCAAAGTACTCCACTGTTTTACCTAGTAACAATGGATGAAAAATATTGATTTACTTGTGTATAACTAAATCACACGTTGGGGTGGTATGGTATGCTATGCTGTTGGAAGTTAGGATAACAGTAATCCTTGCAGAGGTAGTAACTGAATAAGGGGCTTCTGGGATGATAATATTGTTTCTTTGATCCTAGGGCTGGTCACATAGGTGTATTCAGTTTTGGGATGAGCCTTACCTCCAAATCTGTCTTTGAATAAATTTCTTGTTGGTTCCCCTTGGTTGATCAAATCCTATCATCTGCTTTATAATAATACAACTTAATGATTAAAATTTTAAACGTACCCAATCCCTAATCAAATATAAGAAAAATGAATAGAACTTAATTGCATTGGAGCTAAGTTCCAGTTTCAGAAGTGAAAAGGAAATTGTTTTTGTTTATTTTAGCTTTATATTAAAAAATATACAAACAATTGTTTGGAGACTTTTATGGAATTTCCTAGTCATTTCCATGAACCATTTCTGGTGAGTTTTGAAACTAAATGTAGTTACAGGGCAATTGTTTTGGCTGTGTAATTCTTTATGTCTAATAATTGGTAGTCTTCATTCAAGATAAAATGTCTTAGATATTGTAAATTTTCTTCTCTGCCTGAATATGCTACCATAGTCTAAAGTGAGTATCTTTAGGAAAATATAGTTGTTTCAAAAGTACATCCTGCTATTATACACAAGTATTAATTGTTTTGATGTGTGCCTTTTTTTTTTTTTTTTTTTTAAGTCAGAGTCTTGCTCTGTCGCCCAGGCGGGAGTGCAGTGGTGCCACCTCAGCTCACTGCAAGCTCTGCCTCCCAGGTTCTCCTGCCTTAGCCTCCAGAGTAGCTGGGACTGCAGGCGCCTGTCACCACGTCCAGCTACTTTTTTGTATTTTTAGTGGAGACAGGGTTTCACCGTGTTAGCTATGATGGTCTTGATATCCTGACCTCATGATCTGCCTGCCTCAGCCTCCCAAAGTGCTGGGATTACAGGCGTGAGCCACGGCGCCCGGCCGATGTATGCCATTTTTATCATGACTAGAATCACTCATGGGATAGATTTGCACATTTTTACCTCAGTGGTTGTCAAAGAAGTCAGGCCATGTAGTACTCATGAGGCCATGTAGTACTCATGTTAATTTCTGTCAATGTTCATTTTGTTTCACCGGTAGGCAAGGAAGAAACCTAGGCCTTCAGATTTGTGGTTTTGCTCAACTATCAGAAAGGCCTACATGAATTATGTAGACACTGATTTGGTTGCAGTTATAACTTATGAACAAATTATATTTCTAGTAAGAAAAATATTCTATAATTTGAAGAATCTCAATATTTTATATGCTTCAAAATTGACAGTTTAATTTCAGGAATTTGTACTTTAAATATATGTATTAGAAAGAACTTTGAATAGTTCATGGAGATCTCTGAAGTCTCAGAAAGTATCTGTTCCATATCAAAGAAATAAGTGGCAGCTACAGTTTAAAATTAAACTTAAATAAGACCTTCCTATGCCTGTCTGAACTTTTCATTTCTTTAGATCTTGATGTTAATAGAATGTAAATATTCTCCAACTTCATTATGTCACTGAAATTTCCAAGTATTCAACATGATAAAATTATTTCTTTTTAAGGCTTTAAAATATTTTGGTGACCTATGCTGGTGTTTTCATTTTTACCAAGGCAGAGTTTGTTAGGTTTATGTTTTCTATTTCCATATCAAGTTTTATCCATGTTAAAAACTTAAAATTAATGGATCAAAGTGATAAGTATAAGTGCATTAATGAATATATTATATAACTGGCTGGATTTTAAATATACATAAATATGTATTTTTTAAGTACCTCGATAAAGGCACTTAATTTATTTCTCCCTCATTTCCCTTCTGTAAAATGGGGATATAATAATATACTTAAAACCTTAGCAGAGTGCTTGACACATCAGAAGTGCTCCTTGAGCATTAACTATATTATTGTTTTACAGTGATATTGTATATTTGATGCTGTATATGGTAGTTTTTAAAAATTGATTGTTTAATAAGCAGAAAATAAGGCTGTGTGAATCAAATAAAGGAAAAATGATTTAGAGGCTAATTTGAAGTAAAGTATAAAATGTGCTCTTTTAAATTTTTATGTTTTTATGAAAGTTTTGGGTGCTTTTAACAACTTTGGAATTCCTTTCAGCAGTGTGTTCTTACACAATTTCAGAGTTTTGAATGTCTTCCTTGGGAAACTTTTTACAGAAAGGAAGATAATGATCATCAAAAATTTGTGATTTTAAATATCCTCTTAAAACCAAAGTTCCCCTTTTTAATGGTTTACTGTTACAACCTAATCTCTATAAAGAGAGAAAAGATACAGTCCACATTTAGACTGGCTTCTTTTAAAATATTTTAGAAGAAAGAAACAGAAGAATGATTAGTAGAGGTTTTCATTTTCCATTGATAAAAAATCGAGAATGAGTCTTTCTACCTGTAGTTTTTCCTACGTTTGTTTTTTTAAATGCGGACTACTATGTGAATTAACTACTCAGAATGCATTCTCAATCCCTTTCTCCTTTGTCTTTTATAACTTTTCAGAACAGGAAGCTTAAATGTTTTATTTCACAGGCTTCCTTGCCTCTAGGGTTACTTGGTTACTCATGCAACACAATTCTGCTCATGAGGAGGGATTTCCTTCCAAATAGAAAGGCCTCAAAACACCAGGAGATAATCCTATGCCTTTTCTCCTTCCTCTGAATTAAAATCTTGCAAGTCTACTCCAGTCTCATCTTAAGCCCTCCTGTTCGTCTCTCACTGGCTGGTACGCTCCACTTTTCGCTTAAAAACATACCCTGTGCCCAGAAGACTCTCCTCGGCAATCCTTCCCTTTTGCTATCAACTTCCTCATAATCTAGCCCTCCTTTCCCCAACTCGTCCAGCTAGATCAGGCTCCCTGTCTCATGTATTATTCCTGTGTAGTCTTCATCACATTTTTATGTTTATATGAAATATCTGGATACAAGCCACAAGTAGCAGGGACATCTATCTTGTTTATCCCTGTACCTTAAAGAGTCAGCATTTAATGAGCCAGTTATCATGGGGCAAGCACTGTTCTAAGCGCTTTACATGCTGTCACTCATGCTCTGTTCACTACAATATCTTATTTTATAGGTGAGGCAACTGAAGTAGTGAAAGGTGAAGTCGTGTGTGGGTAGCACAGCTGAATCAAATGTAAATAGCTTGCCCCAAAGCCTTTGCGCTTAACCATAACTGCTAGGAACGATGTCTCTAGAGAGGTGCTGGAGTGAAGAGTTTGAGGCATTTTATTTGAAAAACAACACTAGGCCAGGCACAGTGGCTCACGCTTGTAATCCCAGCACTTTGGGAGGCCGAGGTGGGTGGATCACGAGGTCAGGAGATGAAACCATCCTGACCAACATGGTGAAACCCTGTCTCTACTAAAAATACAAAAAGTAGCCGGGCGTGGTGGTTTGTGCCTGTAATCCCAGCTACTCAAGAGGCTGAGGCAGGAGAATCGCTGGCACCCAGGAGACAGAGGCTGCAGTGAGCTGAGATTGCGCCACAGCACTCAAGCCTGGCGAGAGAGCGAGACTCTGTCTCAAAACAACAACAACAACACTAATAGCCACTCTGTTGTGTAATGTTCTAAATGACATTTAGAAACCTTTGTGCATTATGTATTCTTCAATAACTCTTATGTCTAACTATCCATTGCTTGCACAACTTCCTTTTGCCATATTTCTTTGTTGTGTTATATGTGAGAGCAGTTGTTCTGTAGTATTCAAGTGCATGAGAAACATGGCAGATGCCTTTAGAAAGTGTACATTCTCATGCTTCCTCTACCAGTGTTCTGATTCAACAGATATTCTAAGGTGGGGGCCATTAATCTAAAAAAAAAAAAAAAGAAAGAAAAGAAAAGAGAAAGAATCCCAATGGACTCACAGAGTTGGTTTGCTGAAAATGAATATTCCCTTAATGAATATGATACAAATAAAACTGATTTTGTTTTTTAAAAATTGCAATTATAAAGTTAGGATAGTTACATCATTTTTTAAAATATAGCATTTTTAAAGCATCCCAGAGGCCAGAGTTTTTTAAATATTAGATTTCCTTTGGATGATACAGCTACAAGTGGCACTGTAAATATTAAAGATCAAAGTGGACTAAGCAACATTTCTAGGAGGTGATTTTCAACTCACGAAGCAACTTCCTGGACTTTTAAAACACATTTAAGCACAGTAAACAATACTATCTCAAAATGAGGCAAATTCAACTTTTTCTATTCCAGTAACCATGTTAAGTCAGTATTTTTTTCCATTTGCTAATTACTGCATTTATTTTATCAATGTGTCGTTAATTATATTTAATCCTATGAAACAGCAAAATTAAACAAAACTAATGGTTCCTTGCTACTTATATATTTATATATATATGTATGTATGTGTGCAGGTATGTGTGTACATATGTGTGTATGATATAGGTATTGGGAAAAAGCTGAGTGTTGGGAAAAAAGCTGAGGCAGGTCTTGCATGTCTGACATAATGTAAAAGAGTCTTGGAACACGTCTGGGGTCCAGGGTCTAAAACCTCTTGTGGCCTTTGGAACACCAAGCTCTGTGCCAAAGGGTGGAATGCTGCCCTGCTGCACCACAATCTAAGCCCAGGGTATAAAACTCCTCTTGGCTTGGATGCAATCCAGGCGTCAGGGTATAAAACCCCTCGTGGCCCCTGGAATGTGTCTAGACTTGCTGGCTTCTTTCTTCTAGCACTCCCAGGATCATAGATCAGTTGCATCTTAAACTAGAAGAACATGTTTCCCATTATCTCAAGTAGTGGAACATGTTCCATATGCTTCAAAGGAAATGCTAAACCATCACAGCTGTAGATCATGTGCTTGATACACCGCTTTCTTTCAACCCCCACATCCTCACCACCTGCTTCTTTGTTTGATCACCAGTAAATAGTGCCGGCTTCCAGAGCTCAGGGTCTTTGCAACCTCAGTACTAGTGTCGCCCGCCCCAGTCCCACTTTATGGACTCTTAACTTGTCTTGTCTCATTCCTTTGGCTCTGCCACATTTTGTAGCTCCCATGGCCTGGTGTTGGGTCTGATCACCCCAACATATAAGTAGCCTTGGTCCATGGTGGTGCTAGGTCTCTGGTTGGTGTTTCACCATTTGTTTGTGTAATATTACACACCACTTTTATCTTAAATATATGTTTGATGTGCATACAGTTTACCTAATTATGAAAATAAATGTTGGAAAATCTTTGCAGAATATGCCTCCATAGACTTTAAAAGGAAGTCTTCACAGTTGTTAGGAAACATTTCCTTTGGTTCTTAATGATAATATGGATTGCTTTCCTACTGAATAGAATTTTTGTTTCAGATTGGATAAAAACGGAAAAGATATATATATTCTAACAATGATTAAGATACAACTATTTTAATTAAGATTCACATTTAATTTGATAATCAGATTGTATTAAAATATTTGTATTTTTCTAATATGAATGGAATTCTAGATGTACACTCACCAGATTTCTCTATTATACCTCAATTATGCTCAAACTTAAACAGATTGATCAATATTTAATGGGCTTCTATATGTGAAAGTGGGATATTTTGATTTGTTTCTTTTGATTTAAAAACACTGGATTTTGAAGACTTAATGCTAAAGTAGGCTTCAGGTTCTACTGCTACTTTAATGTAAAAATTGCCTTCATCACTCAATTTTGTCTTTTGTTTAAAAGTTTGTTTTAAAAAGCAATGGCATTTTAATGACAATGTAATTATTTTTCCCTGAAAGATAATTCTAATTAATTAAAATATTGAAAAGTATTCATTTTGTCAAAAATGTGTTACTTATGTTCAATTATCAGTGAATTCAGATAATAATTCCTGAATTACCTCACACTATAATTACCCAGAAGAACTTGGTTTCCATACGAGGATATAGACCACTTTTTCTCATCAGATTGTTCTGCTGTTCTGCTAACAGAATGTTTATGATAATTATGCATTATTATGTGTTATGTTTCCAGGATTTCCAAAATATATTTCTATCTTTTCCTTAGCAGCTATTTTAACCTATAATATACAGGATCAATAAACCTTATTGAAAACCTTCTCCAGGCCAGATACTAGGCTAGGTGCCAAGGTTCAGTTGTGAACAAATGGTTTATCAAGCTTATATGCTTGTCGGGAAAGATGGGGTGAGGGTGAGGGGAAAGGTTGGAAAGATAGACATCATTCATTACAAGGTTAAATATGGAACTCAGATCTGAAGTATGAGTAGCAGACAATAATTTGTTGGAGGTGGGAGGGGAAGCTTAAGACTTCTCCAAATAAAGGGATTAGCCTATGAAGAAACTGAAAGAATGCATGGAAAGTGAACACAGAATATTCAAGGAACTAAAATAAGGCCAGTGTGGGAAAAAAAAATGAACGGCAATAGAGAAAGTTATGAGAGATGAAGCTAGAAGCTAGAATGGTTGCCCTAGGCCACACCATGTAGTTGCAAATGTATTATGTTTAGGATTTTGTGTATTATTTCAAGAGTAAATGAAAGCCAGTAAATGTTAGCTGATAGTACAATTAAAATCTTTGCAGTATCTAATAGGAATATAATGATTAAAGACATGTTTAGTCATATACCAATACTAAGTAAGCAGGCATCATTTGAAGTTTGAGGATAATACTTAGGGCAAATTCATCAATAATTGATGTTTTTTTCATGGCATTCAGTAATAATTTTTTCTCTTTTCAAGAAGCTTATTATTTAGCTAGGAAAGCAATACACAAATAATTTACTTACTAATAGTTTGTTTATAATAAATATTATAGTGTCAGAAAAGTATGACAGATTATGAGTTGCTGAGATCTCTAAAGAGATCAGATTGTATTAAAGTATTTGTATTTGACAAATACTTTGTAATTCAACAAATACTTTGTATTTGACAAATGTTTGTAAATGAAGGACAAAATAATAGAATTCAATATTCCAAGAGGTTGTAATAACCTGTAATGTAGACAGCTTCAAGAATGAATAAGATACATTTCTTGAATTATGTAATTAGGGCACCAATAATAGGTCATTATGGTAATTTAGGCTTAGATGGACATCAATCTGAAATCTGAGAATTTTCAGGTTAATTTCTCTACAGTAGCTAATATATTTGCCCAAAAAAATTACCTTTAGTGTGACCTTATGATCAGGTCTGTTGAGCTGTGTAGGAAACATTTGCTAATTCACAGAAAGTGTTTATTTTCATAATGAAATAGGAAAATAAAGAAATTCTATAGTGAGTTCTTAATCCCTTCTGTACACCATGACTATGGCTCCTCTAATTTTAATCAAATATGGCCTTAGATTTTTATGCATAGACTCAAGTTTAGTTTACAATACTAAATAAACATTTTGTTAATGTGAAAGCATTCTCAGCAATATATGCATTTTTATAAAAAACCAAATAGTAAGCAGTGTTAAAAAATAGTAAACAAAAAAGTAAATTAAATTGATGCATTTTGTGTGTAAGACTAGCAAGTATGTTTTAAAAAAAAAAAAATTATTTATTTATTTATTTATTTATTTTTGAGATGGAGTCTCGCTCTGTGGCCCAGGCTGGAGTGCGGTGGCGTGATCTCGGCTCACTCAAGCTCCGCCTCCCGGGTTCACGCCATTCTCCTGCCTCAGCCTCCCGAGTAGCTGGGACTACAGGTGCCCACCACCACACCTGGCTAATTTTTTGTATTTTTAGTAGAAATGGGGTTTCACCATTTTAGCCAAGATGGTCTCTATATCCTGACCTCGTGATCCACCCACCTCGGCCTCCCAAAGTGCTGGGATTACAGGCGTGAGCCACCACGCCCAGCCCCGCAAGTATGTTTTTTAAGTGAGAACCATCAAGGCAGTTTATTGTTTTAAAACAAGTGAAATGGTTGCTTTCAAACACGCTTAGAGGATTTTAATCACTAAAACTTTTATGGACAGCAATTTGATAGTGTATACATAAAACATCCATCCTGTTTGATGAAATAGTTACATTCTGACAATCTTGCACAAGAAACATTGAAACATTTTGATAAAGATTTATTGAGAAAAATGCATTCTAAATTATTTTGGCTTCTTCAATAAGATGTAACAGCAACCTAAATATCTAGAAATACAAAGTTGGTTGAGGGAATAATGGCTCATACATTTGATGAGCTATTATTTAAGACACAAAAACGGTGTGTACAAAAACTTTAATGGGATAAGAAAAGTTTCATGATATTATCTTAGTGGGAAAAAGTGGGAAATTAAATTGTATCTATGGTGTGCATGATGTATTAGTTTTCCATTGTCACTGCAATAAATTAATATAAACTTAGCTTAAAACATCACAAATTTATTATCTTACACTTCTGGAAGTCAGTAAAATCAGTATCCGTGGGCTAAAATTAAAGTGTTGGCAGGGCTAGTTTCTTCTGGAGACTGTAGGAGAATTAGATGTTTTACCTTTCAGTTTTTAGAAGCTGCCTTCATTCTTTGGCTTATAGTCCCTGTCGTATTGCCTTCTCTCCCTGTTTCCATTGTCACATAGCCTTCTCTGTCACTGACCTGCTGGTGTCCATTTTATAGGAGCCTTGTGATTACATTGGGCCCAAACGATAATCCAAGATTTATCTCCCCATCGTGAAATCCTTTACTTTACACATCTGAAAGTTGCTTGTGTCATGTAAGGTAACATTATTTATAGGTTCCTGGAATTAGGATGTGAACATCATTGTGGGGACATCAATCTTTCTACCACACATAGAATAACTATATTTGTTATTTAAACAAGGACACTGTTGAAAGTTAAAGAGGGCATTATTAATAATTATTTCAGGATAACAGAGGTAAAGAGGAGCTCTTCTTAGAAAATCTAGATAGTAACCTAAGTACACAGCTAGAGTGATAAGAAATGACAAGCTCTTTGAGTTTAAACAGATTTCCTTTCTTTGAAAGTAACATGTTTTTGTTATCTTGAAAAACTACTTTTTTCCTTTTTCTTCGTAGTTCTGGAATGTCACCATTATGTGTCTAGACATGGATCTTTTAACTCATTATACTCAAGGATTCTTAGATTCTCAGTCTCAAGAGAAACACTAAGAAATTTCTATTATTACTCATTTTCCCCTCAAATACTTTTTCTCTTTCCTCTTTCTAAAACTTCATATGTGTGTGTGTGTGTGTGTGTGTGTGTGTGTTTATGCATGCATATATATACATATACACACACACATATTCATATATATATATATTGACGCTTCTAAGTGGGTTCTGCATATCTCTTAAATTTTTGTTGTATTTCTATCTCTTTTTGAGATTCTGAGATTTAGTCCCCTTTATGTTTCTATTTACTAATGTACTCAGCTTAACTTGCCTGCTTTATGGATCTGTAGACTTTGATTTTGAAACATCTCACATGTTTGCCCAGCATTCTTCTGCTCTGGTTTCTTTCAGTATTTCCCCTTGCACATTTCAGCTTCATAAAAGTTATAGAATTTCCGGTCCTCTGATGGTACCTTTTTCTGTTCTTAGTGCTGATATAGATTAATTCATTTTTAAACATTTCTGCAATAATTTAAATGAAATTTGAGGAGCATGTTATGTTTATATTAGCTTTCCAACTGAAGCTAAATTGTGGCTGCCTATTATTTCACTATACAAAGAGGTTATAATTAATTTACCCAGGTACTTAATATAAGTTGTTTCCACTTTAATAGCTATTATGATATGAAGTATTCTGTGATGGATACGCACACACACACACACACACACACACACACACACACACACGTGCACATAAATTAGGGAACATATCTGTGATTATTTCCCTATTAAGGGACAAGGATATGTTGAATTGAGGCCTCCTTTTCCACAAGAAAGATTGCAAATTTAAAATTTCTACTAATCGGTCTGAGAATGTCCAGAGGGTAGAATTTTATTATCCGATAGTCACGTACTATAAAGTGAAGGAACACTGAACCATTGCTTCTAGGGGAAATGAAAGCTTAAATTCCCGAAGATCTCCGGTCACATTTCATCAACCAATAAATACATAGCCTTGTTTTATGTGTGTTTATTTTTAAAGATGGCTTATTTCATATTTTTTTAAATTAACATTGAATTCATGGCCAACATCACTGTCACTCATGTCTGAATAAAACCTATCTAACAAACGTATTTTCTCTGTGAAGCATATCACAATCTTCTCAAGCTTAGGAACACTAGCTAAACTTCCTCACCATGCTTGGAAGCTGAAATCAAGCCACTTAAAATAGAGAAATCACCAGCATAAAGCAAAATGATGCAAAAACCTGCCACTAGAGAGACCATGAAAAGGACACTTATTTACAATGTGAGAGTTGAACCAAGAAGGCAGAGAAGGCCTTATTAGACTTTAGTTAGAAATATGTGGGTTGGGTGTGAAAGCACTGTGAGCATTGGTTTGGAGATTACAAAATATTTTAGTGGGCAATTCATAAATGTAGAATCACAAATAATGAGAATAGATTGTGTTTCCTTTCTACATATTCCATAACAACTGTTAACAACTTTGCAATACAAAAATTAATCCCCCAAAACTTTTTTTCTTTTTTTTTTTTTTTTTGAACTAGACCACTTTATTTCAGGGAGCCCTCAAGCTTCTTGTTACTTTCTTAACTAATCATTGAATTTTCCCTCTTGGTCAATCATACAAAATTTAGAATTAATACAATACTATCGTTCCCCTCTTCTCAATAAAATTACTGTGTAATCTTCAGCTTGGCACATCTTAACTGGGAGCAAAATTTTGACACTGCAAAATAAAAGATCCATTGATATCGTTAGTTATCCCACCTATATGCTTAGTCTTATAAAACCTAGGACTGCATATATCATGTTGAAAAGATACTTCAAACTTTGCCTAACACCAGTGTCCCAATCAGGGATTTACTTTCATTTTTCATTTACTTGACCATGACTAATGTCCAATTGACAAGTTTATTGAGCTTTGCCCTCACCCACTTTGAACTACAAACCTGCTCAATTTAGAGGAGAGAATACAAGACCCTCTGCTATTCATTTTACAGAAATTCAAATGTTTTTTACTTATAAATATAAAAGAGTGTTTGATGCAGTTTCCAGAAGAAGAGGAGACTTGAAGAGTTACACTGAGGACTACCTAATAGCTCTGTAGGTGGAGAAGGAAGGCCATTACAAAGGAAAGTGCAGGAGTTCAGATTAGAAGAGACACATCCATTGCTTAAGAGAGTAGCAATTCTAAAACATTCTAAATATTCTAAAATATTATGGAATGGAAATCTGGATACAATGGTGACTCTACAAATGGAGCACCATAAACCAGTTGTAGAATGCATTTCTATATGAAGTCCAGAAATGTACTGATACTCACTTCAGGATCTCTTGCTTGTTCGAATGAGGATGGTGGTTGAGGAAGGTAATGGAGAAAAGGTTAAATCATCTCTCTAAGTCATATTGTTCTTTTTAAGCATCTACTTTAGATTTCTCATAGAAAAAAATGTTTTAAAAGAAGAAAACATAGACATGAATCTGGATAAATAATATTTTTTTGTATCAGTCACAGACTGGAACCATGAGAACACATGACATGAGCCACATGTTGGTGGTAAATAAAATAATTAATGTAATGTAATATAAAATAGATCACTAGGAAATTCAGGAGGAGAAATTTTTGAAGCAGTTCCGTAAAAACAGAGCTACTCTGGGATTCAGGAGTTCTGGGAGATGCAAATTCCAAACCGGATTCTTGCACCCACTCTGGAATATTTTGGCCAGTCAGGTACTTGGTGTTTTGGGTTCCTCAGTTGTAAGATGACAGAGGTATACTAAGTGATCTCTAAAACAATCCCAATATCTAATACTCAACAAGTCACAATAATAGACAGAGAAGTAGGAAATCTGTGTTTTAGGTTCCTGTCTTAGATGCCTTGAAGAAGAAAGTGATACTACTACAAAGTCAAAGAGATTGATGTTGGAGAGATCCTCTTCTGATTTAGCAATGACATAGTTATTGACCACATTAGAGATCATCTTATTACAACTAAGTTATGGAACATTGAAGTGGGGAAGGTAAAGAGAGAAATGAACATATTTATATTCCAAATATAGCAATGACTAAAAAAATTGACAAGTCATATCTCACATACATAGAGATGAGAAGAAATGTGGTCACTGGACATTGCCCTTTTTCTGTTTTTACAAATGCTTTCTTTAATTTTTTCCAGAGGGTAGCGCGGTACATAGGGTAGAGTACATAGTTAATTTTATATAAGTATAAATGAGCATATTTGAATAAAAATTCTATTATTTATTTATTTTTGAGACAACATCTCACTCTGTTACCCAGGCTGGAGTGCAGTGGCGTGATATCGGCTCACTGCAACCTCCACCTCCCGAGTTCAAGCAATTCTCCTGCCTCAGCCTTTTGAGTAGCTGGGATTACAGGCATGTGCCACCATGCCCAGCTAATTTTTGTATTTTTAGTAGAGATAGGGTTTTGCCATGTTGGCCAGGCTGGTCTCAAACTCCTGACCTCAGATGATGCACCCACCTCAGCCTCCCAAAGTGCTGGGATTACAGGCGTGAGCCATCGGGCCCAGCCAAAATTCTATTTTTTAAGAAGTATATCTTATCTATATTTAGATAATCTTTCTGATGTTTTAGTACTCATATGGATGCTTTTTTTAAAAAATACATAGACTATTGGTCTTAGAGATACCAGAGCACACACTAAATTCTATTAAAACAATTCAGGGACTCACCCATGCATACAGCAATTATGATTGTGAGCATCCAAGAAAAATTAGTATGGAATGTCTTAATTAAAGCTGTGTAAAATAATTTTATTTACAGATTAGATTAAATTTTATTAAATATTTAGAGTCGTATATTTTAATTTCACTCTTATGTAATTAATATTTAGCACAGTTCTTTGGGTAGCGGTTGCATTATTTATGGACATTTTTTGAGAAATATAACAGTATTTTTTTTTTTGAGACGGAATCTCGCTCTGTCACCCAGAGTACAAAGGCTGGAACACAATTGTGCGATCTTGGCTCACTGCAACTTCAGCCTCCCAGGTTCAAGCAATTCTCCTGCCTCAGCCTCCAGAGTAGCTGGGATTACAGGCTTGTGTCACCACGCCCAGCTAATTTTCTATATTTTTAGTAGAGACAGGGTTTCACCATGTTAGCCAGGATGGTCTCGATCTCCTGACCTCGTGATCCGCCCACCTCAGCCTCCCAAAGTGCTGGAATTATAGATGTGATCCACCATCTGCACCGGCCTGAGCAATATAATAGTATTTTTAAGAAGTCTCTGGAAAATAGACTATAAATTTTTTTTTATTATATTCAAAATGCAAATTTTGCCTCTTGCTTACCAGATAAAAATACTTATGATTTTCATATTTGCTTAGTTACAGGTATTAACTGAGCAAAATTGTTAAAATGTGTTTGATTTTGTTTGGATAGGGATTTGTTTTCATGTTTTCAAACTGAAGTTGGAAACCTTTCCCAGTGGCATTCTTAACTCATAGATATGATGGGAAAATTGTAGTTGCCTTGATCCTGCTCTTGTTGTCTTTAGGTAAACTGTGACTCATATCAGTAGCTTATTACCAAAGTTACATGGCTATTAAAGTTTGAGCCTTGGGATAGAAGAGTAAAAATTCTGCTTTTGTCATGAGATACTGTAGTTTTGGCTGTAGTATTCCCTCTAAGGCAGCCTCTAAGAAAAACATCGTTTATCTTAGTTTAGCTATGAGAAGTCTACAGAAATCCTTTCCTCATTTAAAAAAAAAGAGTTTTCAGAAATATCCCCCAATATTAAATGAATTGTTAAGCACAAAACTGTGTAATGTTTAGTAACACTCAACAGATGTTTTACTAAGCCTTTTCTAAAAATTATAAATCAATAAATGCATGAAGAAAAAGAAAAAACCTTGAAAATCTTTATATCCTCTAATGGTAAAATGGGACAGTAAGAATTCTCATCTAGTCCTATGCTTTTCACGCTGGGAGTAAAAGCACTTGGATTTAATGAGAAGTGTTCTGTTGGAATGAAAGAAAACTGAATTTCTTAACTCTAGGCAGTAGTTTATTAGCACAGTATTGTTCTCAGGTAAATACCTTTGTTTCCATTCTTTTGCTTGCTTCCACTCTTAAATTCTCACCTCCTGCAGTGGAAACTTTGCCTGTTAGTGACTCTGTGGTTGAAACTAGACAAAAGCTGTTTACTCAGCCACATCTGGTTTTTTGCTGCTTCTTCCTGGGTAGTTAGATTTAGAAATCATGAAAATGGAGGCTTTTTTCTTCTACTTTTTGTTTGGCAAGCATGTTCTAAATCTTTTTTTTTTTTTTTTCTTTTTTTGAGACGGAGTCTCGCTCTGTCGCCTAGACTGGAGTGCAGTGGCATGACCTCAGCTCACTGCAAGTTCCATCTCCCTGGTTCATGCCATTCTCCTGCCTCAGTCTCCCAAGTAGCTGAGACTACAGGCGCCTGCCACCATGCCCAGCTAATTTGTTTGTATTTTTAGTAGAAACGGGATTTCACCATGTTAGCCAGGATGGTCTCGATCTTCTGACCTCGCGATCTGCCTGCCTCAGCCTCCCAAAGTGCTGGGATTACAGGCGTGAACCACTGCACCAGGTCAAGCATGTTCTAATTCTTAAAATTCATCTGCCAATGACTGTGGAACACGTAATCACTTATTGCACACAGCAAGTATTTATTATTAATTTTTTAAAAATAAATACTAAAAATTAACCTCATATCACAAACATTTTTTTTCTCATAAACTGTTGTGTCACTAATATAATCTAGAATTGGGGGGGGGTATTATTTCTTAAAGAAATCACTTATTTGTGATCTTTTTTCCTAAAAGAATGATTTAAATATCATCTTTTGACTTTTCAAAATCAAACTTTTTCTCCTTGAGTTTAAATATTTAGTATGCTTCATATGTCTTAGGAAAAATAAAAGAGAATTTTTTCATGTACTGATAGTATATACATTAATATTCCAGAGCTTTCTCTAACTACTGCAGATTGATCACCAGAGCACTAATTTCTTCACACTACGCATGCAAATATAAAACTGTTCTCTTTTCTGCTTTACTTGTGGCTTTTAAATGTGTTTACAATATTTTAGAAGGTTGCTTAGTTTTTGAATTTCTCAAATGCCACATAGATCAGTAAGCAAAATAAAGGCCATTAAAAAATTATAGCAGAATTAAAATTTCAAGGCAGAAGTATGTCATTCTCACATGATAAGCCAAAAGAGGTCAAACTTGTCTTTCTAATTTTTTCCAGAGACCTGCCCTACAAATCGGAAAACCATCACATGGTTACATACATAAAAGTGTCTTTAATTGTGAAAGCACTATGCAAATTATTCATTGCTATCATCCCTGATCAATTCCCAGATCACTTTCAAACTGAAAGACCCAAAATGACATAATTTTAAGGGGGTTACATGGAATAGTCACTTTGATAATTGTGTACTTATTATAACATACTAGAAAAATATGATATATTAAAACAAAGTTTGGCTGATATTGTTTAGGATAAAGCTAACTAAAATTTATAAATAAGTCAATTTAAATAAAACATTAAGGAAAAAATTGGACCTTATTGTAGGAGCCTGACTGTGGCAGCCATTGTGAGGGTAGCATGTGACTGTCTGAGGTTCAGTAAAGGGAGGTCCAAAGCAGCCCTTTCGGCTCTGTAGGTATTATTTGATTGTAAGGAGTCAATATTTCTCTAAGAGCTCTCAGAGTAAGGAACCTTGTTCTGGAGAAGATGTCCCATACATAGCAGAACTGTGACCAAGATGGCACTTTAGAGCCACTGCTGTTGTCACCTCTCTCCTTGAAACTTGGTCTTTCTCTCCGTCTGGTGCTTCTGCTGTCTCCCATCTCCTCCATAAAATTTATTTCTCTACCCTCCTTCCAACTTCAACTACTGCTCTAAATAACTTAATGGCTATGGTATTTCCCTATGTATGTTCCCAAAAGTTATTTCCCAGACCTCGCCCTCTAAATTTAGATGGTCTTGAGTTAAGTACTGTACCTTTGGTATAATCAGTTATGGTCAGGGTGCTACAGGGATGCCAGATCTACCTAGAGCTGTGAGCAGGGCATGTTCATTTAGACAGTCTGTGAGCTGAAGAAGAAGACAGTTTGATGTCATATCCAGGATATCATTAATGTCACTCAGGAGGAAATTGAGGTCTAGGGATGATTATACAGCAAATGAGTACACATTCAAGTCTAGAGTCCATTGGGTTCATTGCTAATCAAATATTATCCCCATTTATCTGAAGATATTTATTATGGATCATCAGCACATGAGATATTATGAAGTAACTAAAAGTGATTTAGACATAGTCTTTCCCCTTTAGAAAACTAATATAGGAAATAGATCCCAGCAATGTGGACAATTAATGGACTGTGGAAAGGAATAAGTTTAGTCTACTAGAAAGTCATGAAATAATGAAGGTTCATTTTCTGAATCTACTGAATTACTTTGATTTTTTTTTCATTTCCTTTTGTGTCTTTCCCTTCCAGGGGCCTAGTACTATCATGACATGTCTTGTTCTAGAATTCTCTTCTTTCCCTCACTCAGTCCCTATCAAACTAGATATATTTACTCCCCAGAGAAAACATGTTTCTTTCAGCTCTTTTTTCTTCTTTTCCTTTCCTTTCCTTTCTCCCTTCTTTCCTTTCTTCCTTCCCTATTTTTATCCTTCCTCTCTCTTTCTTTTTAACATTGCCAATTGACAAACAATCTCTTTCGGGTAAGATTTTTTAAAAGGAAGAACCCCTGGCACTATATTTATTTATTTTTTGTATCACTGATTACTTTTTTGGTTCCATTGTTTACATTTCCCCGTCATCTTACTGACTGCTTTCTGCTATTCTTCAAGAGTTCTATATTTGTCTTCTGTCTGCTATTCTTCAAGAGCTCTATACTGAGTATAGACAAATATGTACAAATATAAAATGTGTGTGTATCTTTGCTTTTCTATCTTATTAAGTCTATTGTCATGGCATATATTTTTGCATCTCTTCTTATATTGTCTGTTTCTAATCATATTTCCAACTGCTTTTGAAATATTTATATGGGTGTTGCACTATTGCCTCATCTTAATGCTTTGAAAATTAAAGCATCACATCGACCCTGCTCTGCAATAGGGATATTCTTATCCTAGGAGTTAGTTTTAAATAACTAATTTTCATCAATGATCAGGTCTTTAACTTGATCCTTAGTCTTCTCTTTCTTGAATTTCAGGACATTACCACTTTTTACCTTTATTAATAATGTGCATGTAGATATTCAAAAATTTTAAAATCTGTTTTCCTCTATATTGAAACCCTTCCTTTCCTTTAAGAACCCAAAACCTACCACACTCATAAAATTATCAGACTGCCACACCATTTGGTAACCTTTAAAACTATATTTTTCTAACACCACGTGAATTAGCAATCATTAGGTTAAAGAGATATTTTAGAATAGGAAGTAATATTTCTAAAAATAAAACATTTATCTAAAAAATGGTTTATAAAAAAGTCACTTTTTGGCTAATTAAACATAATATAGTCATTATAATATTACTATAGGCAGAGAAACTTACATGGCTGATGTATAGTATTAATTTTTAGGTTCATTTTAACATGCAGTTATTGGCACCACATATTATAATAGAGTGGAAAAATTCAAGTGTCCATTAATAAAAGACTAGAAGCAATCATGGTACCTCCATACAGTAGAATGTTTTATAGTTTTGAAGAAACTTGGCATATGTCCTGCAAGACCATTGAATCAAGGGAAAAAGCACATTGCAGAAGAGGGTGTGCAGTCTAATATATGCATACAACACAATGTTCATACAAAAGACATACACACATTTTATATTTGTACAGGGTCAGTGTTGAAAATTATGCAACAAATTGTCCACACTGGTTTCTACTAAGGTAGTGTAATAGTTACTTTATACATTTTATTATATTTTGAAATTTCACAATAAGCCTAAATTAATATTATAATAAAACAAATGTATTACAAAATAACAAGAAAAGTAAAGAAAATTGGGAAAATAAATGCTATCATGTTAATGGACATATTCCATTTCTAGTTGTTTAATAATTTTGAAAATGAAAAATCTTATGTTACAGTACATTCTATATGAAATATTAACAGCTTTAATACTTAATAGTTGCAAGTGTCATTTATAAATAAAGATATTTTTAAAATTATTTCATTATTTTGGCCCTGTTTTTAAGGCTTCAAAAGATATTCATATTATTTGAGAAATATATGTTGTCTTTTCTTGTAGCCATTATAAACTTTAAACAAATTTTATTTGCTATGTATTTTAGTTGAATATAGAGACTTACTGAAGTAAAAATAATAGTAAAAGTAACTCTATATTATTCAACAATGGCATGCTGTTATGATTTTATAGTTTCATTTATAATTTTACAGTTCGTAATTTCATCCAGTTCTCTAAGACAACATACTTCATTCTTTTGCAATTAGACTTTGGAGCAATACATGTGATAATTTTTCTTAAAGTCATTGTAATCTAAAATTGTCCAGGTCTCACAAATCTTGCTGCTCTTAACCACTATCGGTACACCTTCAGAATGACCACGTTTTATGCTGGAAACTGCCTTGTTTACTCTGCAAGTCCCTTGGTATTTCACTTCCACTCATTATCAGTTCTTTCATGTCTTTCTGTCCTACCCTCCTACTGCAGAAAGGTCACTGCTCACAGAGCAGCCCTAGGCATTGCTGTTTTCTGCTATCTGTGGAAGCCCAGCAACAGAAAGGTTGTAAATGGGCAGCACTTCCTTTCAGCTTTACCTTATGAGAGACTTGCTGTTTGAAACACAAAAATGGGTGAGGACACTCTGCTCTTACCATTTTGCCCCCATCTCATCCTGGCAGTGCTCATGTTGTAGTTTCTTTACCTATAACTTCCCCCTGTCAAGACTTGTAAGAGGTTTAGGCAGAGGCTGTGCTGGGAGATGTGCACTTTTCTGTCTGTTGCTGCTTCCTTTTCTTGGTTCCTGGTTCCCACCTCTCAGGCATGAACCAAACATCCTCCTTAGACTTCCTTAATGAAGGACACCTTCTCTGCATGCAAATCAGCTCTTAAAAATGGACACCTGGGGGTGAATCAATGTCTAACCTAGTTCTAAATATAAATTTAAGCTTAGCTTGCAATTCTGTGACATGAAACAGATTTATAAGTTTGCTTAACATTATCTATACACTATAGTCATGTAAAATTGCTTTGACTGGAAACCTGAGAAAAACATTTTTACTTACAATTTCTTTTTAAAAATGTGCTTTCTTTCAGAATTTGAATTGGTATTTCTAAGAACCAGATAATAATTACAAATTTCTATTCTTTTGCAGTCTTGCTCCTTCCCATAATTCTGGTATTCCAGAAAGTAGAACTAATCAAATAAATGTGCAATTTGATTTAAAATTATACTGCTGGTCTTGACAGTAAGAACAATTGTAATTTTGTCTTAACGTCCTTTTCTCACACTTACCAGATGCCATTGAAACTGTAAATACATTTTAAAAACGTGTGGAAAAACTTTTTTTCCCACTTCCTATTTATTTTGTTCTAACTGTATTTCACAATTCTCTGTTGCTCTGGTGATTTATGTGTTTGCCATTTTATCTGTGATGAAAATATTTGTAAAGTTACCATCAGTGAAAAGACTATATCCATTAATTTAAGAATGGCATGATGCTTAAGACTAAATTTTTACAATGAATTTGATAAGGGAATTATTTTAGAAAAATAAAGACTTTAAGTTTGATGCTTTGGTTTATTTTTCAATAAGTAGATGACAAAGGGTATAGTACATAGAAGACTAGATGAGAGGGCTATCACAGGAAGTACCCATAGACTTCGGATACATATGCAAAAGGATTTAATCATCTATTCACCATTTTGGTGAGGGAAGGATTCTTGCTTTAGGATTATGGGGATAGACTAATACACAATATTCACACTAGATTGTACAGATGAAATTGATAGCAGATTATCACATACACACACTCCTAGCCCAGGGAAAGAGGATACAGCACACCACCATGGGCCACTAAGTTGCACTCAAGCAGAAGGAACAAGTAGAGGCTGTGGGAGAGAGGCTTCATAGTGTCAAGAGAGCATGGTGACACCTGATTCCCATGGGAAGGTGTGGTTGACTTATTTGAAAAATTCCACCACTGGCAGAAAATTGAAACCTGCTACTCAGGTATCAGCAAGAACTGCACCTAGTCCCTTTGATAAGGAGCCTTGTTTGGCTGGGAGGCCTTATCCACAGGAGCATAATGGAGAAGGAAGCTTGTGCTTAAGTCATTTGAGGCCTTATTGGTTTCACCAGAGGGTCTTAGTTTTGCCATTACAACTCAAAATGACTCCTGTGTTGTCTTTAGTTACGAGGAACAAATATCTTCTCTGGTAGTTTAAAAAAAAAAAAAGATGTTTTATTACAAAGGCAAAAACAATGGCTCTTAGGGATATGCAAGGCCCTGCACTATGGGAAGAGTTCAAGACTCAAACCTGTATTATATGTTCTCCATGAACAGTCCCTCTTTCCCTCATTCGTGGATGATATGCTCGAATACGTGTAGAGCATCCTTGCAAGTAGGGAGCTCCTTACACTTTCTCTTCCTAATAATTGTTGACAAAAAGAGTCAAACTCTGTAAAATATTTTAAGAGATTTATTCTGAACCAAATATGAATGACCATGGCCCATGACACAGCCCTCAGGAGGTCCTGAGAACAAGTGCCAAAGGTGGTCAGAGAGCAGCTTAGTTTTATATATATTTTAGGGAGACATGAGACATCAATCAAATACACGTAAGAAATACATTGGTTTGGTTCAGAAAGGCAGGACAACTCCAAGTTGGGGGCTTCCAGGCTATAGGCAAATTTAAACATTTTCTGGTTGACAATTGGTTGAGTTTATCTGAAGTCCTAGGATCAATGGAAAGGAACGTTTAGGTTAAGATAAAGGATTGTGGAGACTAAGTTTTATTGTGCCGAGGAATCTCTCAGATAGCTGACTTCAGAGAGATAGAGAGCAGGTTATAAAATGTTTCTTATCAGACCTAAAAGGGTACCTGGCTCTTATTTGATTATGTTCTGGATCTGGAAAGAAAGGGGAAAAAAAAAGGCGAAAGAGGATTCTCTATAGGATGTGGATTTTTCCCACAGGAGACTTTGCAGAGCAATTTCAAGGTATGGCAAGGAAATATATTTTGGGGTTAAATATTTTTTTCTTGTCTTGTAATGTTATGCCAGAGTCAGATTGAAAAGTAAGTCACAACATATAGGGTCAAATAAAACTCATCTAATGAGAATTTATGGTTTGTCAGGCATGACTCCCTAGACCTCTTAGGTAGGAATTTGGGTAAGATAAAAAATCAGAACTTAGTCCTCATAATCTTGGATGTTTCTCTTGAGAGTCAGTCACCCTCCAAAGCCTTAGGATAACTTGACTTTCCAGCTACAGTGCTTGCTAACAACTGGCAACCTCTTTCTATGCTTTGCAGTTCCAATTCCAAAGAGATCTGATGATCTTTTTTGCCATTGTTGCAGAGGCATTAACACAGGGCCAAGTGCTTCCCGAGTTTATGGCCAGGTTATGAATGAGCCACTTCTGAGATAGGCATCCATTCTTATTATACTCAGTGGTAGCTAAAATAGATGTGGAGACACATAACAAAACATGGCTAAATAAAGAAGCAGAAACTGATGGCAAGGATTTCCTCATCAAGGAAAGATATGGAAAGCAGGACCTTCTGAAGTATGCATAGCAAAATACCCCAGAGCATCAAACCAGTTCCTCACTGCATTTTTTTTTCTTTCAGAAAATAAAACTTTAATTTTTCAGCTACCAAGTCAAACTAGTGAATCAGCCTTGTCTTTTCCCTCTTTCTCCTTCCCACTCCCTTCCCATCTGTATTTTTGACAAACTAAAGATGTCGTTTTCTTTCTTAATATTTCTCTCTTCCTTTGAAATATACAGACATGAGCCAGATCCAGGCTCCTTTCCCTTCAGCCTGAGTCTGTTACAGCTGTCCTCTGGCACCTTTAGGGATCCTGTACCTCCAGAATCTCTCTTTGTCAGTTCCTGCTGTACCTAGCCCAACCAATCCGAATGAAACACCAGTTTCAAATAGGCTTATATATCTGTCTATTCTTCCAGAATTGTCCTCAAGGCAATACCTTGAATTGACTCCTATCTTTCTATGTGTCGGCCCTATTTCCTGAAAAAAAAAGAGGCTACCTTTAGGGAATTTTACACTTACATAGACTGGATATACAGGGTAGGATGAGATTAAGATCATGATTGTTATATGTTTTGCTGCATTTGTTATTTTCCAAACCAGATCATAACCCCCTGGAGGATAGGAATTAAGTCAGGTTCTTTTTACCCTAAAACCCATTCAATCATATACACTTTGATGTTGATTTCTTTATACTTTGAAAGCATTTATAGTAAGTTATTTGTGTATTTGTTAAAGAAGAAAGAAATACAAACAGTGGCTCAACAGTCAAAGACAGGTTTATTTTTGGAGAATAAAACTGAGAGGGGCTTCTGGACAATTTCAGTTAGGAGCATTCGCTCTTACAGACTAAGGGTATTTGAGGGTTTAGGGAGGGAGAGCTTATCACAGGCTCAGAATGTTTCTGCATGCAGGAGAGTTTTATCGTGGGGTTGGCATGTCTCTGGACAGAGAGTAGGCTATCTCAGGGTTAGCATGTTTCTGGTTGGAGTGGAGGTTATCTCAGGGTTGGCATGTTTCTGGTCAGAGGGGGGTTTATCTCAGAGTTGAAATGTTTCCGGGCGGAAGTGTCACTTGTGGTTTATGGTCATGCTGACATAGCCATTAGGCAGATGGTTTGGGGCTGGATTTAGGTGGTTTTTAATCAAGGGGAACTTAAAGTGGCTGTGTTTATCCAAGATGGCGATGCTTCTGCTCTGTCAATTTGTATTGGTTATTTGATTCAATTGCTTAGAAAAAAATAAGTATGGCTATTTTGTCTCATCTGATGGGATTACATAGTGTAAAAATGGACTGGCTTAAGTAGGGCATCTCAACATCTCACAGCCACAAACTGAATATTGAGGCCTAATAATGAATTCATGTTGATGATTTTTTCAATGGTATTGTAAAATAACTCCCTTATTGATTAAACACAGCTCTTGATTTTTCTAAGTATATAAGTGAAACTCAAAGAATTAAAACAATAAAGTTTTTCCTGGGAGAGGGAAATCAGGAAATCTGATATAAAATGCCAGTTTGCCTCAAATTAGTAATTACTTGTGTAAAGTGTGCACTAAAAGATACACAGCCTGCGCACAGTGGCTCACACCTGTAATTCCAGCACTTTGGGAGGCCAAGCTCGGCAGATCACTTGAGGTCAGAAGTTCTAGAGCAGCCTGGCCAACATGGCAAAAACCCATCTCTACAAAAAAATACAAAAAGTAGCTGGGCATGGTGGCACGCTCCTAT
This sequence comes from Macaca fascicularis, assembly GCF_037993035.2. Taxonomy (NCBI): domain Eukaryota; kingdom Metazoa; phylum Chordata; class Mammalia; order Primates; family Cercopithecidae; genus Macaca; species Macaca fascicularis. The sequence goes on from NC_088386.1 coordinate 109,539,625, forward strand.
AGTCCCAGCTTCTCAGGAGGCTGAGGCAGGAGAATGGCTTAAACCCAGGATTCAGAGGTTCCAGTGAGCTGAGATTGCACCACTGCATTCCAGCCTGGGTGATAGAGTAAGGCTCCATCTCCAAAAAACAAACAAAAACAAAAACATAAATACCATTAATTATGTGATTTGTTGCAATTATGTTCTATGTATTTACTTTTGTATGTATTTACTTTTTCTATGTATTGACTTTTGTCACATTATTTTTTTTCAACTTAAGGGTGAATGTCAAACATGCATAAACCTCACCTGTAGAGTCTATTGTCTTTTAGCTTTGTTATGCCATAATACTGATTTTGTATGCATATATACATAATTTGGTAGATATTTAGCAATGTTACATTTGGAAAAACTATAATCAACTTTGGAAAAGTTGTTCTCATTTGCAATTTTTCTTACAATTGAACAAATGACCATTAAATACTTCATTTTGCTAAGTATATGGATTAAAATATAGCTTGTAGAAATGTCCAAGTATTCTAACTTCAAATGTAGGGAAGGGTTTTGTGTTGTTTTGTAAGTTCTTTCTTCAATTTTGTGGGTTAGTAAGTATATAAAAAGAATTCATTCTGACTGCAGGCTGACAACATTGGATTGGCAGCTGAAAAAAGTTGTTGGCATCGCCTGTCAAATTAAAACTTAGCAGTGTACAAGGTTTATAAAAGCTTGAAGCTATCCTGTCAATACTGGCATTTCATTAAGGATTAATTAACCCGAATTTGCTTGCTAATAAAGACCAAAATATCAATCATTTCTCTCACAAAATGTGTGACTAACTTGTAGCTTATGCATTGTATATGTGCATATTCATGGTTAAGAAATGAAATACTATAGGTCTTTTTAAAGTTTATACTAAAGGCAACAGTGTGCAAAGAAAAGTGGAAGGTTTTCTTTAAAATTAGATCAGAGCATACGCATAGCTAAAACTGACTTCAGTATTTGCTGCAACCAGGAAAATAGAAGACAATACTTCTTTTCTTTGAAGACCATTCCAGAATTGATTTTACACTTCACTTTTCTAATGTTCACATATTAGAAAAAAAGTTAATCTTATTTAAAATGCAAAAATAGATCACTTCATATTTCCAACTTACTACAATATGGTGAAAATGTTGCTAAAGTTCTATATAAATTATATGTGTTAAATAAGTAAATGAAATTACCAGACCCTCATTACTTTTCTGCTCTTATAGCAATAATAAAAACATCACTTAAAGCTTCTGTTTTACATTAAGTCATTACTGGGCAACTTATTTAATTAAAAATAAGCTTATCCATTATGTAACAAATATTTTATTGGTAATGTATTGTGTTCCCTGAGCTCTGCAAAGTAATGGGGATAAATGGTAAGCAAAACAGACACATTATGTATCCTCATGGATTTAACAATTTATTGGGGGAACAACTGTGTGTTTAAGTCATACTACAATGCAAAAGTACAGCTCTACATGTGCAATGAAGGAGTGGTTTCCAAGACCATAAGAGTCTGTGATAAGGGGGTTTACAGAATAAAGCAGATCAAGGAAGTCATCTTTAAGAGGTTGCCCTGGAGTTTAGACCTGAAGAATTTGTGAGGTGCTATCAGTTGAAAGAGTCAGTGAGGCCGGGCACGGTGGCTCACACCTGTAATCCCAGCACTTTGGGAGCCCGAGGCAGGCAGATCATGAGGTCAGGAGATCGAGACTATCCTGGCTAACATGGTGAAACCCCGTCTCTACTAAAAACATACAAAAAAATTAGCTAGGCGTGGTGGTGGGTGCCTGTAGTCCCAGCTACTCTGGAATTTGAGGCAGGAGAATGGCGTGAATCCGGGAGGCAGGGTTTTCAGTGAGCCGAGATCATACCACTGCACTCCAGCCTGGGTGACAGAGTGGGACTTTGTCTCATCAACAACAACAACAACAACAACAAACAAACAAAAAACAAAAGAACAAAAACAAAAAAAAACAGAGAGAGTCAGGGAAACATCTGCCCAGACAGAAGGACGGAATAAAAGGCCATTTGGCAAGAAGTGCAACAAACACAGGGACTGGTATGGGCTGCATTATGTCACACCAAACAGATACGCTGAATTCTTAACCCCACATACCTTAGAATGTGACTTTATTTGGAAACAGGGACTTTGCAGATTTTACAAAGTTAGAATGAGGTCACTGGGGTAGACCCCAATCCAATATGACTGGTGTTCTTGTAAGAAGGAAAAATGTGGACATGGACATGCAGAGGAAAGACTATGTGAAGAGACACACAGAAGAAGGCCATATTCAAGCCAGGGAATTCCTGAGGTTACCAGAAGCCAGGAGAGAGGTCTGGAGCAGATCCTTCCCTAGCACCTTCAGTGGGAGCATGGCTCTGCTGACACCTTGATTTTGGCCTTCTGGCCTCCAGAAGTGTGGCACAATAAATTTCTGTTGTTATCAGCCACTCCGTTTGTGATACTTTGTTACAGCAGCCCTAGGAAAGTAATACAGGGACTGAAAACATACCAGTGTAGATTGCAAAGGAAGAATAAGAGCAACTTGATCTGAAGAGAGGATAGAACAATAGGCAGGGACAAGACAATAGGTCCTGAAGGCCATTTTTGTGAGTTTTCTTTTTATTCTAAGAGCAAAGGATTTAAGAAGTACAAGAAAAAGATGATAGTAGCTTGGATACTAGAGTGGTAGTAATGGTTATGGAGAGAAATCATTGGAAATAGGAAAGTGGATAGAAAATTATGAATAAACCACAAAAACTCAGGATTACTCAAGGACATCATTTCAGCAATTGTGTTGGCTTTTGTCATCAATTTTTCAATCTCTATTGAAAAATAGAGTGTCAGCATCAAAGCATACTCTTTTATTCTATTTTTTTCTTTTATGGTTTTTGTTAACAGATTGAGGAGCAGTTGGCAGGTAATATAATGCATATGTTTAAAAAGTGTGAAATTTAATAAATTTTGACATAAAGTATCATCATAATCAAGATAATTAACATCCAATAATCTAATATCCAATAATCCAATAATTAATGTCTAAACCCAAAATTTTCCTAGTGCCTCTGTGGTTACTTTACTTATTTATTGAGATGGAGTCTTGCTCTGTTGCCTAGACTAGAGTGCAGTGGTGTGATCTTGACTCACTTCAACCTCTGCCTCCTGGGTTCAAGTGATTCTCCTGCCTCAGCCTCCCAAGCAGCTGGGACTATAGGTGCATACCACCACGCCCAACTAATTTTTGTGTTTTTAGTAGAGATGGGGTTTCACCATATTGGCCAGGCTGATCTCAATCTCCTGACCTTGTGATCCACCCATCTCAGCCTCCCAAAGTGCTGGGATTATAGGCATGAGCCACTGAGCCTGGCCATTACTTAATTTTTCATAATATTCCTTTCTCTGAAATTTATTTTTCTTATATTGTCATCTCAGTTTTTTTATTATTAGCATGACATATTATTTCCCACTATTTTAAAACTTATTTGTATCTTTGTATTAAAGAGAGTTCCCTGCAGACAGCAAATAATTGGGTTTTACTTTCTTGTTTAATTTGATAATGTCTGCCATTTAATTGGAATATTTAGTTCACTTACATTTTATGTGACTATTGGTATGGTTAGGTATTAATCCACCATTTTGTTTTGAGACAGAGTCTTGCTCTATACTCCAGGCTGGAGTGTAGCGGTGCCATCTCAGCTCACTGCAACCTCTGCCTCCTGGGTTCAAGTGATTCTGCCTCAGCCTCCCAAGTAGCTGGGACTGACTACAGGTGCATGCCACCATACCTGGCTAATTTTTTGTATTTTTAGCAGAGGCGGGGTTTCACCATTTTAGCCAGGATGGTCTTGATCTCCTGACCTCGTGATCTGCCCACCTCGGCCTCCCAAAATGCTGGGATTACAGGCATGAGCCACCATGACTGGCTCATCCACCATTTTCTACTTGTTTTCTATTTGTTTCCTTTGTTCTTCCATGACTGGCTCATCCACCATTTTCTACTTGTTTTCTATTTGTTTCCTTTGTTCTTTGTAATTTTTCCCTTTTTTCATACTTTCTTTAGGATTATTTTTATTATTCCATTTTAGGTATATTGTTACCTTATTAGTCATAACGCTTTGATTATTTTGGTGGTTGTTTCTTGCTTCAAGGTAATATTAAGTTATGTACCTCTTCACATATAGTATGAGGAACTTGCAAGAATATATTACTACTTCCAATTTCTTCTCCTGGCCTTTCTGTTATTATTGTCATGCATATTATTGTATATATGTTATAAAAGTCACAGTACAAGTAACTTATCATTGGAATGTATTTAAATATTAAGGAAAATATCTTATGTATTTACCTAAAAAGTTAATTATACTTGTGATCTTCATTTCTGTGTGAGAATGTTGATTTTTGCATGATTATCATTATACTAAAGTACTTCTTTGGACATTTCTTGTAGTGTGGGGTTTGTTGGTGAAGAATTGGTTCATTTTCTTTGTCCGAAAGTACTTAGTTTAGCATTTTTAAAATGCTGTTCTTCCAGGTTATAAAATTCTAGATTGGCAGTCTTAATATTTCTTTTAGTATTTAAAAATGTTGCTCAACTGACTGCTTACTTCATTGTTTTCTACTAGAAATTGGCTGTCATTTTGATCTTTGTCCTTTGTAAAGGCATATTTTTTTTTGTCTGACCCCATTCAAGATTTTGTCACTGATTCTGAGCAATATGAATATAATGTATCTTGACGTAGTTTTCTTCATGTGTCTTGTGCTTGAAGTTTAATATGATTCTTAGAACTGAGAGTATATAGTTTGCCTCAAATTGCAAGATTTTGGCTACTATTTCTTCATAATATTTTGTCCCTTTGTATTTCTCCTTTCCTTCAGAGACTCCTGTTGACAAAAAGATTCAAACTCTGTAAAATATTTGAAGAGATTTATTCTGAGCCAAATATGAACGACCATGGCCTGTGACACATCCCTCAGGAGGAACTGAGGACATGTGCCTAAGGTGTCAGGGTGCAGCTGGGTTTTATACGTTTTAGGGTGGCATGAGACATCAATCAAATACATTTGAGAAATACATTGGTTTGGTCCAGAAAGGTGGGACAGTTTGAAGCTGGGGGGAGGGGTTCCAGGCTATAGCTGGTAAATTTAAACACTTTCTGGCTGACAATTGGTTAAGTTTGTCTAAAGACCTTGGATCAACAGAAAGGAAATGTTCAGGTTAAGATAAAGATTGTGGAAACCAAGGTTCTTTTGAAGTCTCATAGTGGCTGCCATTAGAGACAATAGATGACAAATGTTTCCTATTCAGACCTTTAAAAGGTGCTAGACTCTCATTTAATCTCTTCAGGATTGGGAGGGCCTGGGAAAACAAAGATCTAGCTATGTTAATAGAGATACTTTACAGATGCAAATTTTCTCCCACATAGGACAGCTTTGCAGGGCCATTTCAAAATATGGCAAGAAACATGTTTGGATTTTCTTCTTTGTCAGGTAATGTTACATGTAAAATATTTAGATTGTCTGCTTTGTCACGTAATGTTATGCCAGAGTCAGATTGGAAAGTAAGTCATGATATGTAGGGTTAAATAAAACCCATCTGATGAGAATTTATGGTTTGCAGGGCATGACTCCCCAGATCCCTTAGATAGGAATTTGGGCGAGATAAAAAAATCAGAGCTTAGTCTTCAATCCCATTGCATTTATATTAGTTCACTTTAGGTACTCCACAGTTTATGGATGCTCTGTTAATTTTTTTTTCAGTTTGTGTTTCAATTTGTATTGTTTTGAATTCTATGTCTCCAAATTTATTTTTCTTCTGCAATCTCTAATCTGCTTGCATCTAGTAAATTATCTCAGATAGTATATTAATAGTTCTATCACCAGACATTTTATTTGATCCTTTTTAACTTCCCTGTTTCTTCTTAACCTATTTAATCTTTCCTTTCATTTTTTGAACATATGAAATTTGATGTAATGACTTAAAATATTTTTTTTTTTTGAGCCAGAGTCTCACTCTGTTGCCCAGGCTGGAGTGCAGTGGCTCGATATCAGCTCACTGCAACCTCTGCCACCCTGGTTCAAGCAATTCTCCTGCCTCAGACTCCCGAGCAGCTGGGATCACAGGCTCCTGCCACCGTGCCTGGTTAATGTTTGTATTTTTAGTAGAGACCGGGTTTCACCATCTTGGCCAGGCTGGTCTTGAATGCATGACCTCGTGATCCACCCACCTCAGCCTTGCAAAGTGCTGGAATTAGAGGCATGAGCCACTGCACCTAGCCTTAAAATATTCTTGTCTAATTTTATCATCTGTGTCAGTTATGTTTTGGTTTGGATTGACTTTTCACATGGTTCAGATTTTCCAGTTTCTTTGCATGTTGGTAATTTTTGTTTGGATATCAAACAATGTGATTTTTACTTTTTGGGTACTGGATATTTTTATTCCATATTCTTTAGATTTCTTTTGAAAAGCAGTTAAATCACTTAGAAGCAGTTTTATACTTTTGGATCCTGATTTTAAACTTAGAAACAGAACAGAATTTAGTGCTAGGGCTGTTCTTTTTGGTCCCACATCCAAGATGTGACCTCTCTAAGACCACTACCCAATAGCCATATGAATTAATAAGATTTCTTAGTTTGAAAATATTCATTATCCTCAGCCTTACTGAGTTCTGAACATATTGTTCTGGCTATTCTTTTCAGGTGGCTCTTTTCATAGCCTTGGGTAGTGTCCTAACAAACATGTGCTAATTAGTACCCAGCTGAATATTCAAGGGGAATTGTTTACAGATGTCTGAAATTTTCTCTCTGCTGCCCTCTTTTCTCTTTAGTATGCACTTTACTATGCTGCTGTGGAGAGGCTATCCTACTCCAGAAAAGACTTATCATTTCTTCACACCACTCATTTATTCATTTTCTCCTTTAAACTTCTTCCAATCTGGCTTTTATATCCTCTGAAATTCTTATCAAGTCATCGGATCATCATTTTGCTAAATCTAGTGTTTATTTTTTGGTATAAATATTCTGGCCTCCACGTCTGACCTCATCTTTTATTAATTTCTCCTTCAATCCATCACATTAAAAAAAAATTCTTCGATCACAGTAGGCATGATTTTGTCTTAGAACATTTATACTGGCTATTTTTTCTGCTTGAAATGCCCTTCTTCAGATATTTGCCTGGTTAACAAATTCCCCTATTTCTAGACTTAACTCCTTGTCTTAGTCCATTTGTGCTGCTATAACACAGACTGTGGAATTGATAAAAGACAGATATTTATTTCTAACAGTTTGGAGGCTGGGAAGTCCAAGATCAAGTTACCAGCAGATTTAGCTCTCCGGCAAGGGCTGCATCCTCCAGAGGGAAGGAAACTGTGTCCTCACACTGCCTCCAGAGGCAGAAGGGCAAGAGAGAGAGACGCTCTCTCTACCCAGCGCTTTTATAAGGATACCTAATCTCATTCATGAGTATGATGGTTAATATTAGGTGTCAACTTGACTGGATTGAGGGATGCCTAGATGGCTGATGAAGCATTGTTAATAGATGTGTCTGTGAGGGTTTTGCCAGAGGAGACTGATACTTGAGTTAGTAGACTGGGAGAGGAAGATTCATCCTTAATGTGAGTGGCACCAACCATTTGTCTGCCAGTGCAGGTAGAACAAAGCAGGCAGAAGAAGAGGATAAGCAGCTTGTTAAGTCTTCTTGCTCCTTCTCTTCCCATGTTATGCTGGATGCTTGGCTTCCTTTCCTCCTGCCCTTGGACATTAACTCCAGGTTCTTCAGTCTTTAGTCTCTGAGGCTTGTACCAGCAAACTCCTATAGTCCCAGACTGAGGGCTGCACTGTTGGCTTCCCTAGTATTGAGCGTTCAGATTTAAGTTGAGCTATGCTACTGGCTTCTCTCTTTCTCTAGCTTGCATATAGATAGATATAGATATAGATCCTATTGGTTCTGTCTCTCTGAAGAACCCTGACTAACATAGTGAAAGAGGAGCCCTGAAGGTCTAATGACCTCTTAAAGGCCCCACCTCTTAATACTATCACAATGGCAACACCTGAATTTTGGAGACGACCCATTCAAACCACAGCACTCTTCAATAAACCTAATCACCCTACTTAAAATTCCAACAACTTCCCAGGATAGCCAGTCTCTAAAGATAACCCTCAATAAACCTTGTGTAACCTTTTCGTCTGGAATCTGGGCTAGCCCTGACTTTGCAGCCAATAGAATGCAGCAGGTGTGACAATCTAGAACTTCTGAGGCAGTCAGAGGACAACTTGCAAATCTGACTGGGTCCGCTTAAATGCTAGCTGTCAGGATGCTCACTCTCAGTACACATGGAGAGGCCACCTTTAGGCACCTTGATCAATAACCTCAGCTCAGCCTACATTTGACAACCAGTATCAGCTGCTGGCTGTGTGATGGAGCTGTCTTGGACCTCTAGCCCAGACTAAAGCCCTGGCTGATACCTGTCTGTAAACACACGAGAAACTGTGAGAGCCAGCTAGATCAGCTACAACACAGTAATACAAGTTAATAATAAATTGTTTGAAGCCACTAAGCTTCGAAGTGGTTTATAGACAAGGATAACTAGGAACTCTGTTTGCCCTGCACTTCAATTTTCAATCTCTTGCTCTTTGTCTTTTTCCCTCAGCATTTGTTATCATGTAACATACTATATGATTTGTGATTTATGATGTTTATTTTTAGTCTTCTTGTCCCCACCAGATTAAAAGCTCTTAAAGGTGCCAATCATTGTTTGTTGTATTCTCTGATATATCTCAGTTGTCTAGAACAGCATGGCTAATACATAGTGGAATTTCAATAAATATTTGTAAAAGTAATGAAGAAGGCAGTAGTCTGTCCTAAAAAAGTTAAGGAAAACTCATTCAAAAGATGATCACAAATTTACTCAAATGTGGTTCATTCCCAAAGCCAAAATGATAAATTAAGATGTTAACAAATATCTATTGAACACAAACTAAATTAGGGACTTATAATTATTAATAGCAAACTGGAGAGTAATTATTAGAAAAAAATGAAGCCATTTGAAATTGCTTTCAAATATTACACCATTATAAGCCTCTGGATAGTGATTTTAGATAAATATAAAATTTGATGAAACCAATCATAATGAAAAAGATACTAATTATTCTCACTCAAAAATAATAATTAAAACAAAATTTAAGGGCATATAACCACAATTTTCAATACTTGAATTTGTTATAGTACCTTTTTTAAGTGATTACAGGGTTAACATAATTTGAGTTGTTCATATTTATTAACATTAATTTCACCTCACTTAATGGAATCTGCTGGAGATTGACTTGTGTTTCTACTAAAAATACATGAAATATATTAAGAAAAAGCAGAGAGAGAGCACCACTGATTTATTGTGTTTGGTGTCCAAGAACAGCTCAAACTGCTTTTTGTGAAAAAGTTATGCCTTACTGTTTCCTTAAAAATGTTTTATCTGCCTGGCCTGGTGGCTCATGCCTGTAAATCCCAGCACTTCGGGAGGCTGAGGTGGGCAGATCATGAGGTCAGCAGATTGAGACCATCCTGTCTCACACGGTGAAACCCCGTCTCTACTAAAAATACAAAAAAATTGCTGGCCGTGGTGGCGGCCGCCTGTAGTCCCAGCTACTTGGGAGGCTGAGGCAAGAGAATGGCATAAACCCGGGAGGCGAGCCGGCAGTGAGCCGAGGTCACACCACTGCACTCCAGCCTGGGCGAAAGTACGAGACTCCCTCTCAAAAAAAAAAAAAAAAAGTTTTATCTTGAAAACTGTATGTCAGTTCTTAGATAGTTAGGTTAGTAATATGAGGAATGTCTACAAGGTTTTAAGGAAAAAAATACATTTTAAGAATGTTCACTGAAAACCCTTTTAAAACAACAGGTTCTGAATTTTAAAAACATTCAAATAGATTTATTTTTGAATATATAACTGGAATCTTTATTACAAAAGAATCATCAATGTTTGACTTCTAATTCATATGCCAACAAGCATTTCTAAGCAAACTATAACCAAGAAAAATGCCAAGCACACGCTGTAAGCTTACAATGTATGTGAATTTCATATTAATTCTCTTTGACTCCTCCTGAACTTGAGCATCTTACAGGTCTGATTGGGCAATGTATCAGTTCTCATGCTCAGTGAATTCAGTCGTAGGGCACATGCAACTTAAAGCAATGAGGCCTAACTGCTGGGCTGCTTAGAACCATCAGTAGGGATGAATAGCACAGAGTCAGCATGCAAACAGAGATGTCATAACATGAACAAAGAGCAAAGGCTAACATTTAGCCTGAATTTGGAGCAAAACCAAAGTTAAGACCAAGCCCTACCTCAGCACACTGATGCTTCAGTTTTACATGTTTGCTTCGTAGTCAGAACTACTTCACATTTATTTACCTTCCATTATACAATCTACACATTAAAAACAAAAGAAAACAAAACAATAATGGCCATTAAACAAAAAAACATGACGTAGCTTGCTAAAGAATTTATGGGCTTTTTGGAAGTGTTTTGGACAGATTTCAACCTAACATTACTTTTATTTCATATTCTTTTCCTTACAGAATGGAGTATCATGATAACTAGGTATTAAATCAAGTCAATAGTGGACCAAGTTGCCTCTGTGGAATTTAAGCTTTACAAGAAGAGAGACTAAGCATATTTAGTCCTTGGTGGTAGAACTCTTTGGTGTGAAGCCAAGTAGTTGCTTTTGTAGCTTTGATTCAAAGAAGCCAAGATCAAATGCTGTAGGGCCTGGAACGTGGTGAAAGTGAGTGAAGTGGACTAGCTGGCACTGAAACTTGTAAACCCTATCTAAAGGAAACAACCACTACTTACCTCTACCAATAGCCATGCTAGATTGTGAGAGCAGGGATGCCAGGTATTTTGTTTCTGCAAGAGAAGCCAGAAATACGGATTTATCATGTCAACTCTACTAATAAATACTGAATTGTACTTCATTGTTTGGTGCTTTATGCAGACAAAAAAAAAGGAAAAAAGGGAGAGAAAGAAGCAGCAAAGAAAAGACATATACTCTCGTGTAGATTGAATTTGGTCCACAGTTTACTAGATTGAGATCTGTAAGAATAAACTAAGGAGGTAAGAGAAAGAGGAGGGCATATTAGTTAGGTGAGAAGTAATTGTAAAATATATTATAAGCATTTATTAGCACAGCAAAATTTATGGACAAAATAGAAACTTCAGCTCAAACTACATTAAGCTTTCTGCAATCAAGCTATATCACCTTCTCCTTCTTATTGATATCCTTTTTCTTACTACTTCCTCCCTTATTCAGAGAAGTGTTGGCTAATTGTTCACAATCTTACTATGTACTCACTTTCCATTCTACTCTATTAATTAACTCTATCATTCATTGATTTAATGAATAAATATTTTTCAAGTTCCATGTGCATGCATTTCTAGTTTATGTTGAAATGTGGTATAGCCAAAAAGTCACAATGATCACATGGAAACTATTCCTAATGCCTTAGCCTCTCAATATTTTGACTTCCCTGAATTCTAAAAGGCATCATCATTTTGCTTCAGCTTGACATCCCTAAGGTCATAATCTGGACATTGTTGTTACCAGGAAGTGTTCCATGTCTAAATTCATGAATTCAGATTTTTAACTCATTGACCCTTCCTTCCTTCCTTCCTTCCTTCCTTCCTTCCTTCCTTCCTTCCTTCCTTCCTTCCTTCCTTCCTTCCTTCTTCCTCCCTTCCTTTCTCTCCCCCTTGCCTCTCCTGTTCTGAATTCTATCAATATTACTGCACTCTATCTATTTTTTGCTCTCATTAAATTCTTTGAACTTTATAATTTCTCTCTATATCAACATCTTCTACCTCCCAGTAGTGTGGGGTCCTGTTTTAATCAAGCTAATATTGAGGCTCTTTCATATTAGTGAATCTCATGACAAAATCTGTACTCTTTAGATCTGGATTTTTTATAGACACGACATGTAAAATTCTACCCTTTTGTTAATCCACTCCCCTCCACACTGGAGGTTGAAACCACTGCAAGTTTAGGTTCATCAAATTTGATTAGACCTCAGAATCCTCTAGATTTCTAGATCTTTTACATATCTTTTAACCATATCTTTTTCTTAATCTTCACAGTGGCTATTTTAAACCTTTCTCATTCTACTCAAGCTCTGACTGCAATTTTTTCTTACTTAACACATGACCATCAAGATAACTGCTCTTAAATTTCTTCACTTAGCTACCAACTTAACTAACAAGGTAGCATGGTTTTAAAAAGTGCTATGTTCAGGCTAATTCCTTCAACTATGCTTATTACACTATCTGCTAAGCTGTCATCATTTTTCATTCATTCATTTTATAAATCATATATTAGGCACCTACTTTGTGACAGGTACTATTCTGGGCTCTTTGGCCACACCTGAGTAACACATATTAGGATCCTGTTCTCAGAAAGACGTTCCATTGAAAGGAGGTAATCAGCTGTTAGAAAAATATTAGTTTCAGCTAGTAATAAGAATGAAAAAAATGCTAAGACAAGGTGATAGATTTGTCAGATAGTGAGTACCTGGGTGTGAAGATACTTCCATGAGGAAGAGACATTTGGTCAGGGAATGACAAAAAGGAGCCAACCATGAGAAGACATAGAGGAGGAGCATGTGAATTCACAGGAAAGAATAAGCACATGCATCCTAACTTGGGAAAGGACTTGGTGTATTTCATCAGTGCACATGTAGTTGAACAATCATGGGTAATAGTTGGAGATGAGATTACAAGGTCAATCAGGAGCTAAATGTAGGTTATGCAGGAATCCTTTTGTGGTTGTTAAGCATGGGATTGATGTCATCCAATTTAGATTTTTAACAAAAACCCATACCATGCTGAATGTTGATGGAGCTACGTAAGGGTAGAAGAAGAGATATTATTTAGTAGGTAATTCAAGTAATGTAGGTGAGAGATAATGGTGGCTTGATTTTAGGGTGACACTAGGGAAAGAGAATGGTTGACAGATTAAGAGTATATTTAGGGGGTAAAGCCAGAAAGATTTGCTGATCTATTGATACGGGAGTTAAGAGAACGAAAGGAGCAAGAATAACTCCTAGTGGTTTTTGTTTGTTTGTTTGCTTGACTAATTTTGTTATGTCATTCATTAAATTGAGAACGAAAGAGGAATATTTTTGAGATCAAAATAAAGTTGCAATCCAGAGTTAAGTTTTATGCATGCTAAATTTAGATGCTTTATTAGACATGCAAGTTAAGATGTCTAATTGGCAATTGGATATGTGAGTTTGGAGTTCAGAAGAGAGGTCAGCACTGGCCATCAATATTCAGTACCCAATGGCTTGTGGGTGGTAAAGCCATGGGACTAAGTGAGAGAATCTAGGGAGAAATCAGAAAGAGAGAAGAGAAAAAAGTTCAGGCCACATCCCTGGCTCATTCTAGTATTTAAATACTAATCAGAGAAAGAGGAACCAACAAAAGAGACTGAGAAATAGCTAGCTAGCAAGATAGGTGAAAAGACAAGGAAGATTGATACATGCTACAGAAACTAAGAAAAGAAAGTACTTCAAGAGGATGCAAATGTATATACTTGTCAGAGCTAAAAAAGAAGAAGATGCAAATGACCAACTGTTTAGCTGAGAAACTAGTAATGTTGAAACTGTGAAATAGTTGTTGAAGTTGGTCTGGAGGGGTGTCATTTATTATAAGAACTATTTCAACTGAATTGGAGTCATTTGAGGAGAGAATGGGAGGTAAACAACAGGAAACAGAGACAACAGACAACTCTTCTTGTAAGTTTTATCATGAAAGGAGACCAAGAAGCGAAATAGTAGCTGGAAGAGAATGTGTGCTAAAGCAAGGTTTTATAAAGTGGGAAGATTCTAGAATATGCATGCTGCTAGGATTGATTCAGTAGAAATAAACTGATGATATAGGAGGAAGAGGATACTTGCATGAGCCAAGTTCATTAGAAAGTGAGCCGGAGATGGAGCTAGAGCACAAATTGAGGGATAGAACTTTGACATCAGCAGGGACACTTCATTTATTGTGAAAGAAAGAAAGGGGATGGGTAGAAGTTTAGGTGGGTAGTTAAATTTTGTGATGAAAGCAAGGAAGCCCTAGATTGAATCTATTTATCAAGATCATCATTTGAAAGGGAAGAGTGAATGGAAAAGAGGTAGGGCTGGAGGCCACTGCACAACGGGAAAAGATATGAATACTCATTTTACATAGTGTCAGAGTAAATATGCAGTGCAGTGGAGTTGCAGAGTATTAGAGAATGCCATTTTGTCACTCATGGTCATGTATTTAGAGTGAGACAAAATAGCATTGCTGTGCATCTTGAAGCTTGCACAATGTGATAGGCTGAATAATGGTCTCCGAAGATATTCAGATTCCAAACTCTGGAACCTATGAATGTTACCATATATGACAAAAGAGACTTTGCAGATGTGAATAATTAAAGATTTTGAGTACAGGAGGTTACCCTATATTTACCAGATCTGTTCTAAATGTAGTCACAACTGTCCTTATAAGAGGAACACCATTATTTTAGCCCAGTCTAACTCATTTTGTACTTTTGACCTACATAACAGTAAGATAATAAATTTCTGTTGCTTTATGCCACGAAGTTTGTGGTACTGTGTTGTAGCAGCAATAGGAAATTAATACAGTCCACTACTTCATTCCTTTCCTTTGTATCTTTATCCTCTCCCTTCTTTCAGGCCATTTCCTGTTAGCAGGTAAACATACTTAAGAGTTTCCTTTTAAAAAACAATATTACTAAACAAACAAAAAACACAGAATTTCCCACCTCTATCTGCTCAGCTCTACTTACCATACCTTTATATATAGTCCTTTTAACAACTAAGGGTTATTATTTTTATTATTTCCTTCTCATCTCTCATCCACTCAATCTTCTGCCAACTCTCGTCAACTCTTTTTTCTTTAGTAAACTGCTTTCAATATTTGTCAAGGTGCTCTTATTCTTAATTCCAGTATATTATTTTCACTTCTACCCTTTTCAACATCTTTGTTAATCAGTTGATTTCCCCATTCTGGTGATATTCTCTCCCCTTGGGTTCTATGACACTATACTTCTTTAAAAATTTCATATTTCCTCTCTGACCATTCTTCTTTATTCTCTTTTATGGGCTACAATTTTTTCATGGCCTTTTCTTGGTGTAAGTTTTAATATTTATTATTATTATTATTTTGAGACAGGGTCTCTCTCTGTTGCCTAGGCTGGAGTGTAGTGGCACAATCATGGTTCACTGCAACCTCAACCTTCCGGGCTCAAATAATCCTCACACCTCAGCCTCCTGAGTAGCTGGGACTATAGGTGCATGCTACCACACTCAGCTAATTTTGTTATTTTTTGTAGAGCTGAGGTCTCACCATGTTGCCCAGGATGGTATCAAACTCCTGGGTTCAAGCAATCCTCCTTCCTCAGCCTCCCAAAAGTCTGAGATCACAGGCGTGAGCCACTGTGCCTTGCGTTGTTAGTGTTCTTAACAGAGCTCTACTTTTTTCTCATTCTACATACTTTTTTGGAGTTATCCTAGCTATTTTCCAAAACTTTCTATTTGGCACTTGTAGTACTCACTTGGACAAATATACTGTTCTGTACACCTTATTGTCACGCTAAGGTGTCCTGAGTTGGAAAGACAGGCTCTGTTGTCCTGCTCCATGGCACACTCATGTCAGACTGCAGTGATTAACTGTATTGGATTTGGTGTCACTGAACTGATTTTGAATTCTGACCTTGCTTTTTTCCTACGTGCAATAGCAAGTGATTTACCTGCTGAATGTGTAAAATAGTACAAACCCACTAAACTGTTATTAAATGAGATAATGAACATCAAGTACAAGGCATAGTACGTGGCATAGAGTAGGTGGTCAATAAATGTATGAAAATATTAGTATCGCTGGCTTCTTCTTTTCCTCTCTAAGTTCTGTTTCTGCTGGTAATTCTGCCATGGAACTTCTCTTTTCCATTGCTGTTGCTGTAGTAGTTTCTAATGTCTCCTACAACTTTTGATGTTCACAGCCTACCATTGCTACCCCCACTCCTCTTTTTATTTTCTGGTTTTCCTATTACTCTTGTATTATTTTTATTTTTCCCCTACTTTCCCCATTATCCCCACATTCTCTATTTTTTCTGTTTTCCTTACATTGTTCTCCTTCTCCTCCACCTTTTATTTTTTCTGAGTTTGCAAGTCTCAAGAAGTAGTCCAGACTACTCTTTGCAGACGTCTTCATTGCCAGGATCTGCTTCTTAGTTTTCATAGTTACTGTTTAATTCTTCGTTATAATTTATAGTAAAGATGGGAAGAAAATGACTAGTGGCAGGCCTACAGGCCTTTCTTAACTGAAGACAGCCCTAGAAAAGAAATTTTCTCAAAATATGTTAGTGACAGACCACCTGGCAAATATTAATAATATGAGCTGATGGGAGAGTCCTTATCTATGGACTGTGGCAGCAAGATGTCTAGGATGCTTGTGGAAAACAAATCTAGAACCTACAGATGTATGTGTCATGGCCCCTGAAAATGTATATACCCTATGTCACTATCCTAATATAAAATGCAAATGTTTCGTACCAAAATAGCTCCCTTTTGTGTAAGTGATGTGACTATGCACATTCCATAGCAGCTTCATTTGTTAAATCTGGGTCACTGTGTCCTGATGTGATAAGAAAGGCCTGGGAATTTGTCATCATCTTTCTGGATCTTTCCCTGCTTTGTCTGTGCTGTTTGATTACATTCGTCCTTGAAGTCATCAGTAAAGCCTGATACTGGCTAAGGTTTATAATTTGTGTGAGTCTTATAGGACAGCTTGAATCCTTCCTTGTGTTTTCTCATTGGATTGGTGGCATTCCAGATGATTACAGTTGCTAGGAAATTTCTCTCTAGATATCTGAAGCAATAATAGGCTATGATTCCAGCACATCTATCTGTCGTGATTACAGTTCTCTTTGTGGTAATATAGTATCATATGTAATTCAGTGAAGAAATGTGTATACATGCATGTAATACAATACATCAATATCTGTATCTCTGGGTCCGTACAATGCCATAAGAGCAAATGTCAATCTGAACATTGATTTAATGTTATAGAGCCTCTAGAATCTTTGACTGCTAAAAAAATAAAAACAAATAATTTGTTCATTTGGTTTCTATTTAAGAAACCATTTCCATAGAAATAGATGCAGTTCTTTACTGAATTACATATGAACCAAATTTACAAATAAAGTTAGCTCACTTGAAAATCATCTAATCTCCTTTTGAAATTTATGACATCAATTATTTAGGTATTAATTATAAGAGGAAGAAAAATAACATATCATATTTGTATCCTTTTTTGCTGTAATAATGAATATTACATATTTCTTGAGTGTGCTGTTTTCTAGACAAATGTGTATTCCATCGTATTGTCATTAGAGCCATAACATTTTCTAGAATGTTACTTACATCTTAATGAAGGGATAATCATGCTATGAAGCTTTTATATTTTCAACATTACATTTATTTCTCAGTAATTCTCTCACTTTGCAGAAATGGATTTTCATTCTTTTACATTTTTAATGTGTGATGTACCAAATGGAAAATAAAGATCATCCTAAATGAAAATGAGTGTTATTCATTGATAAGAATTCAATTAATCTATACAAAGGCCCCTTTCATTACCTCTTTTACAGATTTTTAAAATTCTCTATTTCTTTTTTAAGGTTTCCTTAGATATTCTCTATAATTGTTTTTCTTTGTGCATTTAAAAAAGATGATCTAGGCCAGGCATGGTGGCTCACATCTGTAATCCCAGCACTTTGGGAGGCTGAGGTTGGCAGATAACTCAAGGTTCAGGAGTTCAAGATCAGCCTGGCGGCCAGGTGCGGTGGCTCATGCCTGTAATCCCAGCACTTTGGGAGGCCGAGGCAGGCAGATCACTAGGTCAGGAGTTCGAGACTAACCTGGCCAACATGGTGAAACCCCGTCTCTATTAAAAATACAAAAATTAGCTGGGTGTGGTGGCACCCGCCTGTACTCCCAGCTACCCAGGGGGCTGAGGCAGGAGAATCGCTTGAACCCACCTATACTCCCAGCTACTCAGGAGGCAAAGGCTGCAGTGAGCTGAGATTGTGCTACTGTACTCCAGCCTAGGTGACAGGGAGAGACTCCATCTAAAAAAATAATAAAATAAAATAAATAAGATGACCTTATATGTAGGGGAGACTACAGTCTTTAAGGACGTGGGAGTCTAAAAAATCATTAGAGTTCAAAAGAAATAGCATGAATAACAATTACAAGGTAATAATGTTAATATTTCCTCTTTGTATAGTCTTTTTAATTTTTCAAAATTATTTCATCATGTGATACTTCCAATATACAGCTATTCATAATCTATAACACATAGAAGCTGAGATCTCAACATGTTCCAGTACACTGAATTACACGGGAGTGTAATTTGACACATTAAAATCTCAAAATGGATTTTATTTTGACTGTTCTTTGAAAAGGCCTTTTTCTAGAGTTGATATATGTCAAGAAGATTTAAGACTGTCACAGGAAACAAGCTCCTCATAGGAATTGAAGCCTAACAATAGTGCTAGCACTCAGACACAAGGAGGTGGGCTTCTCTTTGGGTTTTGCCATGACTGTGTTAGTGTTCATCTGCGTACTCTGCCCTTCTGTGTGGGAGGATTATATCTGCCCACAATGTGAAACTCAGGTGTGCTCATGTGATATGTTATGGTCCATGAAATGTTCATAGAAGTGGAGGGTGTCACTTCCTGGAAGAAAGTCACTACACACTTTGCTGTTCTCTCTTTTTCCCTCTCCTGTGATAACAGACATAGTGGGTTCCAAAAGATGACATGACAGAGCTGCAGCCAACCAATAACGGACATGGAGGAAGAGTGAGATCTAAACCTGAGTGTTACAGGTCTCTGATATTTGGGGATCATTTGTTAGTGAAGCACAACCTAGACTGTCTTGACTGATACAGGTTTGCTCAAAGATTAATAGCTATTATATTAGCTATTATTATATTGGCTATCCTGTTCTCCAGTGTTGTCCCTTCCTTTTTCATGTTCTCACCTAAATGTGTTTATAAAATACTCTTGTTGATTCTCCAGTGCAGAGAGAGCACCAACATTTTAAAGACTTACTAAAATTCTGTCTCAGAAAACTGTGAAACAAACCCAGAGCCTAGTATAATTCCCTACATTTTTGCAGATTCCTCAATTCCATATGGAATCACAGGATAAAAACATCTTGATGGAAGTCTAGTCTTTCGTGCTTCTGGCTAGGAATCAAGTGGCTCTTACCATATGTGGCAGACACCACAGAGATGCACCAATCAGCTCCCCTTTCAAGAAAAGACTCATTGTCCATCTGCGAGGGCCATCTGTGAACTTCCGCAGGTCCATCTCAGCTTGAGCAGAGGTCATGCTCTCTTCAGAGTAGCCTCAGTCAGTAACTAAGGAAGAATGTGGTGCAAGCACCTAGCCATTTCTTTTCAACAGGGGACTTCTGTAAAAGGTGATCTTTGCTCTGAGGCTCTCTGCTGGGCTGGCAGAGGCGTTGTCAGATCTGCATTGCAGTCTGGCAGTTCCTCCTACCCAATCCTGCATCCCCTTGTTTCTTCACAGATACTGCTTTCCAAGATATTTTGTACTCCTAAATTCAGCTCAGCATCTGTTTCTGTGAGTGGGAAAAGAAACTTACATAAGATCTACCTGCTTATTGAGAGTGCTCTCCTAGATATAAAGTCAAAGATGACAGTGCCGCATCCCCTTGTTCTTCAGGCTATTCTCAGTACCTGTTCTCTGTCTGTGTTTATTCACTGGGCAGCCTTATCATCAGAAGGACAATCATGCACTATCATAGAACAATAACTTATAACAGCCATATAACAATATAACATACATCCTTGATTCTGTCAGGATTTTGAAATGAAATGTTCTCCTTGATAATTTTCTCAAGTGTACAGTGGGAATAATAAAAGTAATTTTCTCACAGAGTTGTGAGAAGAATTAATAGCCAAAGTTTATTAAGTGCTCACTTTATGTCAGGCTTTACAGACGCTACTGTATTTCATTTTATGCAGCAGGTGAGGCTACTGGGGCAAAGAGAGGATAAGTAACATACAGCTAATGATAGGCTGAGTGGGAACTGCGGTCTACACAGAGTGACATCACAGCCCACTTACACAATTACTCTCTGCCACTCTGTCTCTCAAGGAGATCTGTCAAGACCTTAGCATGTGACTGCATGGATTAAGCTCACCATTTGTTGGAGTAGGCACTCCATAAATGTTAACCACTATGATTACTTATTCATTTTCAAAGTTGAACAAATAAAACCCTGAATATTTTAAATACAAAGAAATAAAGGTCCTTTGTAAGCCAAGTCAATGAGTTTAGACTTTATCTTGAGGGCATTAAGGAGTTATTGGAGAGTATTAAGAATGGACTGACATTTAGATTCACAGATTAAAAAGGTGACTCTATTTGTAGTGCAGTCAATGAAAGGAACTGAGGCATAAAGTGGGGTAAGGAAATGGTAGAATTTGTCGAGACTAAAAGTGAAGTCTGCCTGAACTACGGTAGTGGCAACAGGAATTAGGAAAAAAAATTAAATAGGCCGGGCACGGTGGCTTGCGCCTGTAATCCCAGGCCAAGGCGGGTGGATCATGAGGTCAGGAGATTGAGATCATCCTGGCTAATATGGTGAAACCCCGTCTCTACTAAAAACATACAAAAAAATTAGCCAGGCGTGGTGGCGGGCGCCTGTAGTCCCAGCTACTTGGGAGGCTGAGGCAGGAGAATGGTGTGAACCTGGGAGGTGGAGCTTGCAGTGAGGGAGATCGCACCATCGCACTCCGGCCTGGGTGACAGAGCAAGACTCTGTCTCCGAAAGAAGGACGGGAAGGGGAAGCGGAAGGGGAAAGGGAAGGGATTAAATAGACTAGTTAATGGATTTAAAGTGTCACACTGGTCTGGACACTTCATCTAGATGTGCTTCAGTTGATTTATTTGTGAAAATCATTTGGACGAGATGGTTGCTAAAGTGTTTTTTTTTGTTTGTTTTGTTTTCTCCAATTGGCATCTCTTAAGAGGGAGCTGGAGGTAGAAAGGGCGGGGGAAATAAGGGAACAGAGTAGGTAGAACTGTAGGAATAAATATAGTGAAAAAATTTTGGAATAACTTTGGTTTGGAAACTTGGTGCATTTATAACATTATTAAGAAAAAGTTTTAAGCAAAAATCTAAATAAAATGCAATTAACATCCAGCTTTATGTTTCCCTAATTTTCCAGTTTATTTCTAAACTCCCTTAAAGCAATAAATTTATCTAGTCTTTTGAAAGAGAATTTATAACATCTTGGAGCTCTCACTTAAATAAAAAGACAAGAGTCAATCATGGCGGATTGTTTTTTATTGTTTTTTTATTGTTGTTGTTAAGAAGCATTTTATTAAGTTTTTTTAACTGTTGTTAAGAAGCATTTTATTAAGTATTTTATTAAGTTTGTTGTTAAGTTTTTTTATTGTTGTTGTTAAGAAGCATTAAGCAAGCTCCCAATGGAACCAACTTTTCTTTTTAAAAATCCTACAATTTATGTAAATCCCATATGGGATTTATGCAAATTCCATATACTTTGGTAGTCAGGCAAATAGGTATTTGCCATAAAGAGCAGTGAGTTGAGTCTATCTCGCAAACAATATAGATAATTGCAGAGAAAGTAAGGAAACAAGCTGCACTTTACTCTTTTATGCTTTGGCAAATTGTGTTGCATTATTATGTACCTGGCAAAAGAAAGTGTATCGTTTTGGAAATTGCTGCTGAGTGTGGTTATTGTGCACCACCACAGCAGAGATTTTGAAGTCATCATGGAGCCGAGGTGGCAGGGTCACTACGTGTTCTCACTACCGGCGCTATCTGTTAGAGTCTGCTGAATAGTCGACATCAATTTCAGGAGGCAGGAGGCAGGAGGCAGAAGAGTGCTGGACTCTATCTTCATTTGGCAAAGCTTTGAAGGATAACGGTTGAGTGAATAAAACTTCTACTAACTTACTTTCATTTCTAGAACTTCATGTTGTTTCTGTGAATATTGAATTAAACGAGAAGGCTAAGAAATAATTGATTTCAAACATATATCATTCTAAATTTTTTTGGGAAAGAATTTATATTTTAAAATAATATCAGTAAATGTAAATGGAGCAATGAAGATTAATGCAATACTAAATATTTACCCTAGTGGGACACCATCACTTCTTGCCTAAAATACTGAAATTGTCTCCTTAACTCCAACTTTTGCATTCTGAAGTTTTTCTACACAATGTAGTCAGAGATTTTTCTGAAATCAAAATTGGATTATGGCACTCCCTATTTAAAAACCTTTGGTAGATTAATTAATTAACTAATGCTACATAATTACCCACTAAAACTTAGTTTCTCAGAATGACAACTATTTGGTTTTTTTCCTCACAGTTTCTGTCAATTCAGGAGTGGCTTAGCTTGGGGGTTATGGCTTGAAGTTTCATGAGATTATACTCACTTATTGTCTGTAGCCACAGATGTATTTGAAGGCTGGACTGACACCAGAGAATCTGCTTCTAGTCATTAACATGGCGGTCAAATTGCTGATGACAAGTTGTTTTTTACTCCACCGGGTTGCTTGAGTGTCCTCACAACAAGGTGGCTAGCTTACCCCAGAGTAAGTGATTTTAAGAAAGCAAGGCAGAATTCTTCACTGATTTTTATGACTAACCTCAGAACTTATTTCATCACTTCTGTCATTTTCTGTTGGTCACATAGGCCAGTACTGATTCACTGTGGGAGGTGACTATACAAGGATGTGACTAACGGGAAGCACAGATTGTTGGGCACCATCTTGAAGGCTTAATATCGCTGTTGGTTTTCATTTACTTTGGGGATAAAGTTCAAATTTTAGACACTGCTTACAAAACCTGTCATGATACGACAATTTCTTACCTCTTCAACTTCATCCTGCCCCTCATGGATCATGTTCAAGCCATTAAAAACATATTTTTTCAGTTCTTCTAATGCACTACACTGTTTTCACTCTCTTATTGGATCTTGTTTTCCCATCCTTTGAATTGACTCACTCTTACTCAAAGCATCTTGTCTGTCTTAATTATAGCATTTATTGCACTTACTATTTTTATAATTATTATTTTTTCACTGTGTACTCTAGTAGATTGATATGAAGGTAGGTGCCCTGTGTGTGTGTGTGTGTGTGTGTGTCTGTGTATGTCATTCTGCCTCATTGCCTATCATGTGCCTAAAATGTAGAAATATTTGTTGAATTAATGAACGATTCAATAAATGAATGAGAGACTATCTTGACTCTCACTCAGTAAGTGATATTTACCCTAATTTTCCAAGGTGATGGAAAAATTCTAATAAACTCACCTATAATTCCTTTTTTGTTAGCTTATATCTCTTTATAAACCTTAAAAACAGAAAAGAACAATCTGATATACTAATACTGGGGTTTGGTTCCATGTGTGATAATACTGGTCATTTGTTGAGTCCAGAGATATAGATCATATATTTATCTTCTAATGAACAATGATAGAGTAATAAAAATGGTTTTATCTTTCTAGGTTACAAATCAATATTATGACATATGAGAGTCAGTGAAAGTCAATAAAGATTTTCTACCAAACTATTTTTTTCTTTCAAAGCTGTGAAATTACAATACTGTGGTTAAAATAGACTGAGCCAAAATTTTTATATCATTACATTTAGTAATGCCTATATATTATTTTCCATAGACTAGTTTTAAAGATGAACAAAATATTACGTGGCAAAATATAGTGTTACTTATTAATTGTACAAAACAAAGATCAGTTGAAGAGATTTCAATGAATTTTAAATGTTCCCATTAGGTATGCCATTTTCCCCCTCATTAACATGCCACCTAAAATAACCAAATCACTGTTGACAATAAAATATCCTATACTGCATTCCATTTATAGAAATAGTAGCACTTAAGAAGAGTGTGTCAGTGGTAAAATTTCAGTCAATGATTTCAATATTTTAAAAGTATTGGGGAGGCCGGGCATGGTGTCTCATGCCTATAATCCCAGCATGTTGGCAAGTTGAGGCAGGTGGATCACCTGAGGTCAAGACCAACCTGGGCTGGAGCAGTGGCTCATGCCTGTAATCCCAGCACTTTCAGAGGCCAAGGTGGGCGGATCACGAGGTCAGGAGTTCAAGACCAGCCTGACCAACATGGTGAAACTCCATCTCTACTAAAAATACAAAAACATTAGCCAGGTGTGGTGGCACACACCTGTAGTCCCAGCCACTCGGGAAGCTGAGGCAGGAGAATCACTTCAACCCAGGAGACAGAGATTGCAGTGAGCCGAGACTGTGCCGTTGTACTCCAGCCTGGGTGACAAAGTGAGACTCCATCCAAAAAGGGGGGAAAAAAGTATTGGGTATCTATTTCTCCCAAAATGTTAAATGGCAAGTAAGTGGAGGGAAACAGAGAAGGGGATAGTTCATGTCCCATCTTACCGGTTTATGACTGGAAAAGCAGAGTAAGATCTTCATGTGGGTTGATGTGATAGTTGTACATATCAGCAGGCATAACAGAAGCTTCTTTTTGGCCTCTCTTGTTTAGACTAACATTATGGCATTAGTTCCTTTGGGGCTCACATTCATTCTCTGACTGCCTTCTAGCAAAACTTATGGGACAGACACTTTGGTAAAAGGTGCCAAACTATAACGATTACCTTGTATTTTGTCAGTGCACCATTGACATTGAATAAAATTTAGTACATTATTTAATAACCATGGTAGTTCATGGCAATCCATGGTCCTCTGGCAATCCATGGTCCTCTTGCATATTGGCAAAGTTGAAACATCAAGCAATCTACATTTTTAAAAATGTATTTGATCTTTTCTTGTTTGAAATATGGATGTAACAGGTACAACGGAAAAGGAAGGTGTGAGGCTCTTTTCTCGAATGTTTACATAAAGTCTGGCTGTAGGAGGGACAAGACATTTCCTTCGAGATTTGGGGGTATTTGGACATAGTCTTGCCAATTCACAAATACCTTATGAAAGAAAAAGAATTAGGAAACACTTATGGAATATTTTGAGCTATAGCTCAGATAATCAAAGCTTTAAATTATGTTTCATGTACCTATGATTAAAAGAGCTTTAATTAATTAAACAGGAGTTCATTTTACTTTTGTCAACTTGACACATACTACAAAAAAATCAAGATACTGGGAGGGAAAAAATAGACACTATCAAAAGCTATGTTGTGGACCTTACTCTCTGTTTTTTTCAAGTATAAAGGTAGAATTTTATTAACCAATAAAGAAAAGTTATAAAAAAATGGAGAATATAGTTCTTTTTATATACCTGATTCCTTTTCCTTCCGTCCCTCTTAAAGAGACAGAGCGGTGACACACATTTCCTTCAAAGGCTGACAAAGAATATTTGATTTTATAATGTTTAAGGTCATTTCTCAGAATACACAAGTTTGACTATTGCCTAAAAGCTAATTATTAATTCAAAGGCTATATTTTATTTTTTAAATAAAGTTTATTTTAGTTTATGTATTTTGCTATTGAAATCAGTGTGTAAGTGCAAGTTATTGTACACAGATTTAGAAGTTATAGGAGGCCAGGCACAGTGGCTCACGCCGCACTTTGGGAGGCCTAGGCGGGTGGATCACGAGGTGGGTGGATCAGGATGGAGACCGAGACCATCCTGGCTAACACGGTGAAACCTCGTCTCTACTTAAACAAATACCAAAAATTAGCCGGGCATGGTGGCACATGCTTGTAGTCCCAGCTACTCAGGAGGCTGAGGCAGGAGAATTGCTTGAACCCGAAAGGCGGAGGTTGCAGTGAGCCGAGATTGCACCACTGCACTCCAGCCTGGGTGACAGAGCAAGAATCTATCTTAAAGAAAAAAGAAAGAATAAAAAGAAGTTATAGGAAATGACATCAATCTTCAGCAAAATGACAAAACTACATGTAATTCATAAACAATTACATCATGATTTTTAAAGTTCATCTTAAGCCTAAGATATCTTAGGTCTCTGGAACAAGAATATAAACATGTATGTATGTAGTAAATAGTAATGAAGCATTTTACAAAAATATAGTTGAATGTTCATATTCAAAAACATATTAGGATGAGAATCACATTGTATGGCTGTGTTGTACTGGTGTGTTAGAGTGGTGACACTGATAAATTACTCTTACAATTAGGCATACATAAATATGACATAATTCTCTCAACACACTTTAGTAACATGGCTTTTCTCCCAACGTCTAAGGTAAAATAATTTTCCTCTTAAGTGCTACTTTTATGGCAGAACTTTAGTGACCAGTACATTTTAAATGCAAGAAATCCATACCATTGTTGTTAGGAGTCCATATTAAGGGCCTATACTGGTATCGAAGTAACTTAAGAAGTTGACAGTGTGGTCAATTTTCTTTTCTCCCATCCTTACATGATGTGATGTGGCCATTTAATGAGTTCTAACTTATTTACTAATGAACATATTGTTTCCCCATCACATGCTAGTCAAACATAAAGTAAACAGCATCTGTTTAGCAAAAACCTTTTCTGGAAATTTTTTTAAAAATTGTAATAATATAGGAATAAACAATGAAAACCTATAGCAATTACCAGAAAAGTTTTAGTGCATTTGTAATAGGCTAAGTATTTGAGATATTCCTTGTAAAATACTATTTAAATAAATCTTTAGCTGCTGGTGTTTGCTTGCTGTACAGAATCATAAACTATTAATATTCCTAAATTAGCATGGTTCAGTCCTCCAACTTACTGCCTCAGTCACTCAATTTTCAAGTTTATGTACTTTCCTCTCAGTTATCAGTGAGTTTTGGATAAATTGTTATGGCAAATTTTCTTTTAATATCATGGTGAATACATGTTGATGTGATCTGAATACATAAAGTATCAATATCTAAAGATCATTTAGAATATGTTTATTTTTACAATGAAAGTTATGCATGTTTACATAAAATATTAAAATAGAAAAGTAAAAAACTCATTTCCTGTGACCCTGACAAAACATCATTAGCATTTTATTAAAATTTTATTGTAGATTCTAGTTTGTTTTCTATGTTTATATATATTTTTGCCTGTAACTTTTTTTTTTTTTTTTTTAAAGACAGAATCTCGCTCTGTCACTCAGGCTGCAGTGCAATGGTGCAATCTTGGTTCACTGCAACCTCTACCTCAGGTTCAAGCAATTCTCCTCCCTCAGCCTCCTGAGTAGCTGGGACTACAGGCGTGTACCACCACACCCAGCTATGAAATGGGGTTTCACCATGTTGGCCACCTGGTCTCAAACTCTTCACCTCATGTGATCTGCCTGCCTTGGCCTCCCAAAGTGCTGGGATTACAGGTGTGAGTCACCATGCCCGACCTGTTCTTACAACTTTCTATTTTTGTTTATCTCTGTAGACATCTAACACTATGTATTCTAACATCAAGCTTAGTACACAGTAGACATTTAATAAATGTGATTAGTTAAGTATGTTAACTATCAGATGCTAGAATAAATATTTATACATTTATACAATGTATATTTTCAAGGGTTTATACAATTCCAGGAGGCACCATTCTCATTATCTACATAAATGGCATTCTCGGGAGAGCACATTTATTTACAGAGACCACAATATAAATGGCCCAGGAAAATGGTGTCTTCTAGATGTACAATGATATGGCCATGGATGTATATTTGTGTGTGTATGTGTGTGTATGTGTGTATACATGTGTATATATACATACGTATAAATGTATATGTGATAGTCACAGGTATTTCAGTCCATCTATAAAACCAAGGCTAATGTCCTCAAAATTAAATGCATTTTAATTCCTTTATTATTTGTTCAAAAACTATTTATGTTCACTGAAACTGAGCTAAGGGCTAGGGAAACAATATATCAGCAAGATAGACATTATTCTATACCCTTTGAAAATATCATAGGTGACAGTGTACAAAGGCATTAAAAAGAGACTTTTACCCATATAAGATGCTTAATAACTCTTAAGACTGCAGAAAGTAGTCAGGAAATACCACTGCACTTCAAATTAGAGTGCCGAACCATCTAAGCCAGACTTGTAAAAGATGACAAGAGAAGTGATTCTGGCAGTATCACACCGTCCACACTTAGTAAGACAAAGCTGAGAATTCATTTGAATCTGATATTTGAAAGATATAATTTCACTGAAAGAAGTCAGCATCCTGTGGCATTTGCCCTTCTTTCTCTCTAGGGAAGGAGAAAGCTTCTTCTTTCCTTCCATATCAAGTGAAGGTGTCTCAAAAAAGACCATACTGAGAACTTACTTGAGTCCTCAGAAATTGGCAAAGTATCAAAGCTAGTTTATGGTTTACTGAAATAAAATAAAAATAAGTATCTTTTATTTTTGTCTTTTAAAAGGTAAGAAGATAGACAGCTTCCCTGCTTACCTGGTGGCAGGGCGAGGAGATACCGTCTGTATTAGTCTGTTCTTATACTGCTATGAAGAAATACCCGAGACTGGGTAATTTATAAAGAAAAGAGGTTTAATTGACTCACAGTTCCACATGGTTGGGGAGGCATCAGGAAACCCACAATCATGGCAGAAGGCATCTCTTCATAGGGCGGCAGGAGAGAGAATGAGTGCCAAGTGTAGTGGGGAAAAGCCCTTTATAAAGCCATCAGGTCTCGTGAGAATTCACTCACTATCATGAGAACAGCATGGGGGAAACGCCCCCATGACCTAATCACCTCCTATGAAGTCCCTCCCCCAACACGTGGGGATTACAATTCAGATTACAATTCAAGATGGGATTTGGGTGAGGACACAGCCAAACCATACCACTGCCTTTGTCATGAAGGGCACTTCTTGTGAGGCAGAGGATGGGCCATATTTCTTGTAAATCTGATATGATTGCCACACAAGAGAGAGAACTGTGAAAAGTCTTGAATAGGACTTTGTCCAAGATGTTCTGCTGAAGGGATGTAGTAACCACAGCCAAAGGAGTCTGGAAACAGAGTACTAAGGGGCATTATAAGTGTCCTGCATTTGGAGGCATCACTTCTTAGGAGTAACAAATGAGGTCTCTAGGGGAGGATTCGCTGAAGAAGTCACAAGTACCCTACAAAAGAAAAAGCAAACCGATTTTGGACATCAGCCACTTCAGGATATCAAAGACATAAGGCAACTGTGCCAGTCATTTAAGCTTTCCACTACTTCTTACCACTTCTCCATCCCACATGGAGGAGTCAAGAGATAATGTAGAGTAAAAACTCAAGGCAGGGAAAGAAAGAAGCTGCAATGACTTCTTGTTTTGTCTATTTCAAGACAAACTGGAAGATAGAAGGTGAAAGTCATTAGCTGTCAGGGTTTTTATATCAGACTGGACTGGGATTTTTAAGACCATAAAGTAATTTGAAAAGCAATGAACTTTAATTGAAATTTTAGCTATCACAGGAAAGAAGCTGTTTAAAGGGGAAATTGAGCAAAGTATAAAATCATGTTCTTACATTTTATCCAGTTTGGTTTATTCTAGTAACCATTCACCAAGAGCAATGATAAGAAAGCATCAAAAGTTCTATAACATGAGAAATAAAGGATGTTGTGGGAACAGAGGAAGAGCTTTGCTTCTAGCTACCCAAGCTACTCTACTAGCAAATCTTCCACTGATAGTAGTAAAGAGAGAGTGATCTTGGATCCATGGTAAATCCTGCCTCAGATACTGAATGTAGAGGAAATTCACCTCTTGAATTTCCATTCCAAGAGGTGAATGGAAAGCCAGAAATCCAGGAGCTAAGTAGGGACAAACAACTAGAGGACAATATATTGCCTGTGTCTCAGGATGTGTAGTGGAATATTCTTAGTGTACTCAACTGTCTTTTGTGGTGTCTGCCAAAAACTTTCCTAAGCATCCCATAAGGGAAAGAAAGCTTTAAACACCTGTCACATTCAGAAATTGCTGAGCCATCTTACAATAATTCCAGTCAAGAAAGAATTTAGGTGTTCTTCTCACCTTTTTTTTTCTTCCTCCTCTTTGGCCCTAGAGGGGAGACAGAAATAGCAGCTAACAGGTGGCAGGGAAGGGGAATAAAAGAAATTTTACACTTGAACAAACTTGGAAACTCAAATTATTCATATGGGTTAGGGCTTTTATAATTACTAAATTACTAAACTGTATATTTGACTTTAAAGTCAGCCAATTTTTTCCATTTCCAAATAATAAGAAAAATAACTAATAAGCATAGCCCCTACTATGTGCCAAACATGATTGTAAGAACTATTAACTCCTAATCCTCATAATAATGCTAAAATGCAGAAATTGATAACACTCTGCATTTCATAGGGAAAACCGAGGCACACAATTAAATGACTTGCCCAATGTTATTGGGATTTAAACCCAACTCTGGTAACAGAGTACGTGATCCTAATCACTACTTTATAAGTTAAAAGGGAAGATAAATGCTGTAGTTTTCATTAAGTGCCAGACATCGGGAACCGCCCCCCGCCGGCCCCCGACTAAGCAGGTTTGAATACAGAGGGAGACAATAACAAAGTTGCTTCTACAACTATAATTCTTTGTTCAATGTACTGATTGCTTACTTTGTGCTTCAGCTGGCCGTTAGAAACTATTGAAGAGTTTTAAAATGATTTGTTCCTATGATGGGATTTGCTTTTCAGTGTGGTCACTGTGACTTCTTTGTAGAGATTGGTTTGGAGGAGTGTAAGAGTGGAAGAAAATAGGTAGGTAGGAAAGACTATTATGAGCTGACAGATGCCTGAACAAAATAATGAAAGTGGGATGGACAGAAAATATTCAAGTTAGGTAGATCTATCTATTTATCTGTCTGTCTGTCCATCTGTCTGTCTGTCTGTCTGTCCATCCATCCATCCATCCAAGACAGAGTAAATAGGACCTAACGATTGGATACGGAGGTGAGAAAACATTAAGTTATAAATTTCCGTGGCCGGGTGCGGTGGCTCACGCCTGTAATCCCAGCACTTTGGGAGGCCGAGATGGGAGGATCATGAGGTCAGGAGATCGAGACCATCCTGGCTAACACGGTGAAACCCTGTCTCTACTAAAAAATACAAAAAACTAGCCGGGCGAAGTGGCGGGCGCCTGTAGTCCCAGCTACTTGGGAGGCTGAGGCAGGAGAATGGCGTGTACCCGGGAGGCGGAGCTTGCAGTGAGCTGAGATCCCGCCACTGCACTCCAGCCTGGGCGACAGAGCATGACTCCGTCTCAAAAAAAAAAAAAAAAAAAAATTAGCCGGGTGCGGTGGCGGGCACCTGTAGTCCCAGCTACACGGGAGGCTGAGGCAGGAGAATGGCATGAACCCGGGAGGCAGAGCTTGCAGTGAGCCAAGATTGCCCCACTGCACTCCAACCTGGGCAACAGAGCAAGACTCCGTCTCAAAAAAATGAAATAAAATAAAATAAATTTCCGTGTGTGTGTGTGTGAAACTGCAAAAGTACATCATAAAGTTAGAGTAAGGATCAAATTAGATAACTTATGACAAGCACTTGCCACCACGAACTGTAAGTGGCTAAGAAAGTTTGCTGAAGTGAAAATAGGCTGGGTTCTAGCACCCTGTGTATATTCTGGGGAAAGTGTACTCTCTGTTCGTCTGGCATCTTATCTGTGAAATATCAGCATCTTCCTCATGGTATATTGAGTGAATTACATGAAATGACTCTTGTGAAGAGATTAGCACAGTTGCTGACACACTATAGATCTCAATTAATGCTAGCCATCTTTTTCTAGACCGTTTCCTTTTCATCTACCTGACATTAGTTGTATGGCTTTTTGAGGTTAATTTCTGCATGTCACAAAACACACTGTTTTCCTCAGAGGAAGCTGATATTTCATAAAGCTAGTTTATTGCTCTTATGAAAATAGGGCAGATCTTTAAGACTGTTTACTGAAGAAACTACTATTTTGTCATGATACGAGTGAGGAGGGTACTGGGACACCACTCCTTCCCCATGAGTCAGATAATTAGTTAAGTGGGAAAAAGTTACAAACTACACAGTATTTGCATCTAGTAGGAAGTGATAAAACTATTATCAATGATTAATATTGCTCTCATCTATTTGTTTAAGGCCTCTAACAAAGTTTTCACATACTGGGAATTTTCTACATTTTTATTTTCTAATTTCTACATATGACCTCGAATTTGGTTCCGAAGTGAAATCAACTTTTAGTTCTTTTTTATCTCAAATGTATTACATTTTTTGAGACATACTTATTATTTATAATACTTGATTTTTCAAATTAATAAACTGAAGATGCAATACAATATTCAATTTGCTGCACCAACTCTACTCTTCATATCAAAATGGTGACAGAGATATGACCTGAAGATTAACACACAGCTCCATCACAGCATAACTTGAAATGGTAAATAGCTGATGTACAAAATGATTTGAGGGTATCAGTGAATAATACACAGAAGTGCATACTGTAAACAAAGCAAACATTTCTAAATTGAGAACTGTCTAAATCTAGATGCAAACTCAGAATTTGGATTTAAGAAGATAATTATGGGGGAGAAATAAAGTAACAACTATGTTTTCTTAAACCAAGACAGAGAGTAAGAAACGTCCTTAACCAGGAAGCTGTTGTCTTAAACTGCTGTTGTGTTGGCATCATTTACAATCACTTACTAACTGTTTTTTTGAGGGTAAATCGGGTTATCTTTTGTTTGTAATTCTTCTGAGGGCAACTTAACCTCTTTTGTTTAATCTATCATTTCTAACTACCTTCAAGTTTAACTGTATACAACTTAAATCACATTTTGCTACACTTTTTAGATCTTGAGATTGTCTTGTGGCTTCTGTCATCAGTATAATTTTTAAAATTCTATTCGCTATCTGTAGGACCTGGAGTTTACACATAGCCAGAATTAAAATGTATTGACAAGTGAAAATAAGTTCTTTGATCTCAGTGGGGAAAAGGGATGCAGCTCTGCACTCCTGAATTATACCACTTTCATATTCTGAGCTTTTGAAGTTTTTCTTTGCTTTCCTGCCCCTCCTTTGGTTCATAGTTTGTGCTTTTATTTATTTTTTTCCTGATAACACTGTTTGACATGCTTAGAGCTGTAACTATAGGAGTGTTGTTTAATAAATAAAAAGATAATTATTTAATTGTTTCTGTAAAGTCTAATACATAATCCATAGAGAGCTTATTTCTGCTCTACTCACTCCCTACATATCTCAACTGTAAAAAGCAGGAACTTTCCTTTTTTTTTTGGAGACAGAGTCTTGCTCTGTTGCCCAGGCTGGAGTGCAGTGACACCATCTCAGCTCACTGCAAGCTTCGCCTCCCGGGTTCATGCCATTCTCCTGCCTCAGCCTCCTGAGTAGCTAGGACTATAGGCACCCACCACTATGCTAAGCTATTTTTTTTTTTTTTGTATTTTTAGTAGAGACAGGGTTTCACCGTGTTAGCCAGGATGGTCTCGATCTCCTGACCTCGTGATCTGCCTGCCTTAGCCTCCCAAAGTGCTGGGATTACAGGCGTGAGCCACCGCGCCCAGCAAAAGCAGGACCTTTTCTATCTCCAATGTGAATTTAACCACCTGACAATATTTAAAAAGTACGGATTCTGACTCAGAAGGTCAGGAGACTTAAACTCTTTTTTTCTAACAAGTTTCCAGATGGTCTTCAGGGGACCACATTTTGAGCAGTAACGATAAACTGGAAGAAAGGAAAGCAGGAGTATTCTAAATACATTACTTCAGTACTTTTCACTATGTTAGACGTCTTACATCCATTATCTGCTATTAACTCCTATAATATGTAGTATTATCCCTAAAATATAGGAAACTAAATAGATACAGATGTAGCAATACATAGTAACAAACTGATATTTTTTCAAGATACAGATTACAAAATTATTTAACCTCTGAGGGTCTTACTTTCCATTTTACAAAATGGGGTTTTAAACGTAAGACCCAAAACCTTAAAAACCTTAGAAGAAAACCCAGGCAATAACATTCAGGACATAGGCATGGGCGAAGACTTCATAACTGAAACACTAAAAGCAATGGCAACAATGCCAAAATTGACAAATGGGATCTAATTAAAGAGCTTCTGCACAGCAAAATAAACTATCATCGGAGTTAAACAGCCAACCTACAGAATGGGAGAAAATTTTTGCAACCTATCCATCTGACAAAGGGCTAATATCCGGAATCTACAAAGAACTTAAACAAGTTTACAAAAAAAACAAAACAAAACAAAACAAAAAAAAACCCCATCAAATAGTGGGCAAAGGATATGAGCAGACACTTCTTAAAAGCAGGCATGTATGTGGCCAACAAACATATGAAAATAACTCATAATCACTGGTCATTAGAGAAATGCAAACCAAAACCACAATGAGATACCATCTCATATCAGTTAGAACGGCAATCATTAAAAAGTCAGGAAACAGATACTGGAGAGGATGTGGAGAAATAGGAACGCTTTTACACTGTTGGTGGGAGTATAAATTAGTTTAACCATTGTGGAAGATAGTGTGGCTATTCCCTAAGGATCTAGAACCAGAAATACCATTTGACCCAGCAATCCCATTACTGGGTATATACCCAAAGGATTATAAATCATTCTACTGTAAACACACATTGACATGTATGTTTATTGCAACACTGTTCACAACAGTAAAGACTTGGAACCAACCCAAATGCCCATCAATGATAGACGGGATAAAGAAAATGTGGCACATATACACCACGGAATACTATGCAGCCATAAAAAAAGATGAGTTCATGTCCTTTGCAGGGACGTGGATGAAGCTAGAAACCAAACTAGTTTGTCAGCAAACTAACACAGGAACAGAAAACCAAACACCACATGTTCTCACTCATAAGTGGGAGCTGAACAATGAGAAAACATGGATACATGGAGGGGAACATCACATAGCAAGGCCTGTCAGGGGTTGGGGAGCTAAGGGAGCAATAGGATTAGGAGAAATACCTAATGTAGATGATGAGTTGATGGGTGCAGCAAACCACCGTGGCACGTGTATACCTTTAACAAACCTGCACGTTCTGCACATGTATCCCAGAACTTAAAGTATAAGAAAAAAAATAGGCCAGGCAGTGGCTCACGCCTGTAATCCCAGCACTTTGGGAGGCCTAGGCAGGCAGATCACGAGATCAGGAGATCAAGACCATCTTGGCTAACACCATGAAACCCTGTCTTCACTAAAAATACAAAAAAAAAAAAAAAAAAAGAAAAAAAAATAGCCTGGCGTGGTGGCAGGCACCTGTAGTCCCAGCTACTTGGAAGGTTGAGGCAGAAGAATGGCGTGAACCTGGGAGGCAGAGCTTGCAGTGAGCAGAGATCGTGCCACTGCACTCCAGCCTGGGCAACAGAGCGAGACTCAGTCTAAAAAAATTAATAAAGAAAAAAAAATTTACCTCACAGTGGTTTTAGAAGGGTTTCAGATATATTCACATCATGTAGCCAAGTGCCTGACCCAAGTAAGTCTTTTTTTTTTTGAGATGGAGTTTCTCTCTGTCACCCAGGCTATAATGCAATGGCGTGATCTTGGCTCACTGTAATCTCTGCCTCCTGGGTTCATGCCATTCTCCTGCCTCAGCTTTCTGAGTAGCTGGGACTACAGGCACCCGCCACCACGCCCGGCTAATTTTTTGTACTTTTTAGTAGAGACAGTTTTCACTGTGATAGCCAGGATGGTCTCGATCTCTTAACCTCGTGATCCGCCTGCCTCAGCCTCCCAAAGTGCTGGGATTACAGGTGTGAGCCACCGTGCGTGGCCCCAAGTAAGTTCTTAAAACATTTTCTATCATTATTATAATTCCAATTTTATTTTATTATTATTTTTTGAGACAGAGTCTCGCCCTATAACCCAGGCTGAGTGCAGTGGCTTGATCTTGGCTTACTGCAACCTCTGCTTCTGGGTTCAAGCCACCTCCTGCCTCTGCCTCCCGAGTAGCTGGGATTACAGACACCTTCCACCCTGCCCAGCTAATTTTTGTATTTTTAGTAGAGATGGGGTTTCACCATGTTGGCGAGGCTCGTCTCGAACTCCTGACCTCAGGTGATCTGTCCACCTCAGCCTCCCAAAGTGCTGAGATTATAGGCATGAGCCACCACGCATGGCCTATAATTCCAATTTTAGCAGTATATCTTGCTGATCAACCAAGAGGAAAACTTAAGTGCTTATATTTTATATTTACTGTTAGTCATTTAGAGATGATACAATTTGAATTATAGATGTAATTGACAAATTTGTACTTCCATTGACCTGACTGGTTAAGATGCTTACATCATATGATACCACTTTTCTTCTTTAAATGATAATAACCATTCATTGCAAATTATGAATGTACTGACTTACTCATAGTTTTCACTAGTCAGCAATGAAGCATAATGCGTGTGTATTTTGTTCTCAGCATGGAAAAGTACATGTCAAGTAGTGAACCCTAGTATGCCAATCATTTAGTAATTTCAAGATTACTAATTACCATTATGTTGAAGTGCTAAGATTATCAGGGTATAATGCATTCATTATGTTAATTATTCTTTATTTTATCTTATCCAAAAATCCCACGTTTTCCCTGGAAGCAAAAAGAATCGAACGAACCAAATGGAAGCTTTTAATAAAAGTTTATGCATTTAAGTGTGTGATTAACCGACAATCATGTTACAAGTACTTTATTTTGAAGGAAATAATAAAAAGAAAAGACAGTGTTTATAATGGGTAAGATTTTCTTTCTAAACATAATTGACATTTCACTAACTGAAATTGGAATTACCAAAGAAGTGTAAGACATGTCTTGTGCCCTCAAGGAGGAATATTACATACAAATAATGAAACTAATTATAGTGTAAACTCATAGAAAACAACTACTTATCAAGAATTAAAAATGGGAGAAATAAGGTTAGATAGGAGTAGTTACAGAAGCGATGAGTGAGACGTGAGCTCAAATTTGAAAGATAAGTACAGGTGGATAGAGAGTAGAAATGAAAAACAGCTACTCAGAACAAAGTATCTCTTTTTCTTCTTTGGAAGAACATAGTACTAAGCATCAGAAAATTTGAATTTAAAGTTGAATTTAAATTGACTGTGCATTCCTTGAAACGTGTTCTCTCATTTGTAGAATGGGAGATTTAGAAAAGAGGTTTCCCTAACTACTCTATTCTTCTTTAACTGTAACATTTTAGGCCTACCTGTACAGGGCAGGAAATAGAAGGACACAGGCAGAGCACAGATAATTAGGGCCTGGTGGTAAACATAGTTGCGTGCAGAGCATGGGTCAAACTATGAGGCCTTCAGAACCTAGTACTTGAGATGGAATCAGTACCTGCTGCTAAGGATGGTAATAAGAGAGGGAATTTCAGATGAGATCAGGA
The DNA here is from genome assembly GCF_037993035.2 of Macaca fascicularis. Taxonomy (NCBI): domain Eukaryota; kingdom Metazoa; phylum Chordata; class Mammalia; order Primates; family Cercopithecidae; genus Macaca; species Macaca fascicularis. The sequence continues at coordinate 109,577,058 of NC_088386.1, forward strand.
TTATGATGTGGTTTAGGGCAAGCAATCCAGTGGATACAAAAAGGTAAGATACAAGACAAATATGACAATACTGGAAAGGCTGTGTGAGTAACATGCAGATTGACTCTGAATTGTCAGTAACAGTGGATGACATCATCCAAGCAGTTGAAATGGACTCTGTGCGGAAATGTCAGAGCTGCACAGAAAAAAAAAAAAGGTGCCCAGAATTCAGAACAGGAAACTCAGTCGGTTGGGGGGCTTAGGATTTGATTATTATTTCTAAGCCTCTTTTATAAGGGAATTAATTGCATTTATGGGGGTTCTGCCCTTATGATCCAATCACTTCCCAAAGGCTCCATCTCTTAATACCAAAATATTGGGGATTAAGTTTCCACATGAATTTTTGGGGATACCAACATTCAGAACATTAACAGGGACTTCCATTTGGAGAGATTTTGAAAAGTAACACCCCTGGCCTTTCCTCTAGCCCAGTTTTTCTCCTCTCGTATGGATAAAGAGTGACTTACCTGGTTGGAAATTAGAGCTCCTTTCTTGCTGTTTTTATCATTAGATAAGCATTCTGGTCTACTCTTTATCATCCAGTAAGTAGCCTGCCCCTGTGTGGATGGCCTGTGGCTGGCCAGCTTAGCCTCTCTGGATTTAGATACTAATTTAGATACTCATACTAATAAAAAAGGGCTGACTCTCTGCTCTTTGTTGTTCTGGGTAAAATCTTAGGAAACCCACTGTGTTTGCATATGAAAGCCAGGTTCTATAATCCATGCTACGCCTTCTGTCTCTGTCTGATTTGCTTCTGAAGTCTGAGGTAATGATGGGTGTTATGTTGCACTGAATCACCACAAAGGAAGAAATTGTTGAATCAGATGTAGAAGGACAGAGAGTTTACCCAGTCTCAAATTTTACCAATAGCTTCAAGGATGCAAGCACTCAAGAAACATGGACAAAAAGAGAGTGGTCGGGGCCATATTTTATGGCTTGCCAGGTCTTTCTTTGCTGCAAGAGAAATGCATTCTAACTCAGAGAAATAGAATGTTTGCAGATCACCTCAGCTAGTAGGGATTTTTAGGTTATGAAACAACTTTATTTCACAGCCAAATTGTTATAAGGCTTATATAACTGTTTCCAGGGAGCTGTGCTTCAAAAATTCACAGATTCTAGGTTTGTCTACTGTAGACAATGCCAAACCAGGGACATCCTATTAAGAACATTCTATAGATAAGAATGGTCTTCCCAGTAAATACCACTAGTTTATTTATCAGGAAGTGCCTCATCAGCATGTTTATAAAGATTACTTAAGTAACTTGATTCTTTCATTGGTATGTCTCTTGGTCATCAGGGTGAGAGAGAGAAAGAAAGACAAACCACAGACATTGCTTTAACTTCTTCCTCCCCAGACCCGTTAAATTCCCACAGACTGGAATAGGGAAGTGTAGGAGTGAAAATAGGCATAGGTCTGCTTCTAGCATTAAGCCAAATAACTGTTGTTACTTGATGTGAGTGGAAATAGTATAAGGAAAATATTGTCTCGGGAAAAATAGCTCACTGGGACATTATAGAAGAGTTTAAGGGTGAATAAATGGACATGCAATGACTAGTCAGAAAGCATGATTTAGTGAGTCTGAGCATTACTGTGGTAGCAATGACAATGGGTAGGAAGGAGTAAAACCCAAATGTATTTTAAAGAAAGAAATGACAGAAACTGGTAACTTGAGCATTAAGGATAGAAGAAAGATAAGACTAAAATGTTACCCTGGAATTTCTAGTGAGGAAGACAGAATTTAAAATGCTAAAAGTAAAATAAATGATGTATTTCCAGAGTAGGTCAAAGTCATTTAAAAAAAGGGTAAACTGGGCCGGGTGCAGTGGCTCATGCCTGTAATCCCAGCACTTTGGGAGGCCGAGGCAGGTGGATCACCCGAGGTCTGGAGTTCCAGACCATCCTGACCAACATGGTGAAACCCTATCTCTACTAAAAATACAAAAATTAGCTGGATGTGGTGGCATGCACCTGTAATCCCAGCTACTTGGGAGGCGGAGGTTGCAGTGAGCTGAAAAAGCACCACTGCACTCCAGCCCAGGTGACAGAATGAGACTCTGTCTCAAAAACAAAAAAAAAGAAAAAAAAAAGGATAAACTAAATTTCACTGATGAGTATGAAAACATGCCAGATCATCCCAAAGGATGTATTAGGGAAAAGCAGAATTTGTGAATATGGGAAAATTTGGAAATTAGTTGGAGAAATCTAATAATTGATTTATTCAGTCAATGAATAGGCCAATATGCAAACTCTCAATTTTAGGCATGAGAGATATAATATGAATAAAACATACAAAACTAAAACCAAATAAGACTCTGCTCCTTTTTTTTTTTTTTTTTTTCCTTTGACGCATGGCCTGGCTCTGTCATCCAGGCTGGAGTGCAGTGGCTTGATCTTGGCTCACTGCAGTCTCAGACTCCCTGGGCTCAGGTGATACTCCCACCTCAGCCTCCCTAGTAGCTGGGACCACAGGTGTGTACCATCATGCCCAGCTAAGTTTTGTAGAGACAGGGTTTTGTCACTTTTCCCAGGCTGGTCTGGAACTCCTGAGCTCAAGTGATCCAGCTGCCTAGGCCTCTCAAAGGGCTGGTATTATAGGCATGAACCACTGCACCCAGCCAACTCTCTGCTCATTGTTATTCAATTGCTGTGTGCCCCACTAATCTGATTCTTAGCACTCCCAAACTCAGACCTTAGTGATATAACCATATTCTGAATTCATCGTCATGGAATGCCCATCTGTCCTCATTCCTGTTCTGTCTAGCCAAACCTGCAACTGGAGTCACTACAAAATTGGTGGCACAGAATTCCAACAAAAGACTGCCCCATAGCATTCCAAGATGGGCTGATTGAGATTCCAAAGAAGGAAGTACTAGATGCCAGGATAATCAATCTCAAGCATTTATTAGGGGAACTTAGATAAAGAAGAGGGTGCAGCGTGTCTTAGCAACAAACAGTGAGAAAAGAGATATTCCACCTAGATATGTCTGCAATGAAGGGATGGAGTTGTGGAGTTGACTTGAGTGTTTAAGAAGTTTGGCTCAGGGCCAAAGCTGGTTTCTGTGTTATGTAGCAATATGGCTGATCTTTTAGTGTTTCCAACAGCAACCTAAATAGCTTTATCAATTCCTGAGAAGGTTCAGGACTGAAGGGGAAAACGCAGTTGGCTGGATCACAGAGCAGTTAGGTCACTGTGTTTCTGGGTCAGGACAGAGAAAGAAGGTGGGGGAAAATGGGGGAACCCTACAATCTGTCGCCCAGAGATCATGTCAAGAGAGATCTCTTTTTTGGCATTTCTCAACATCTGTAGTAGATGCAGTCGATGCTCTACCCACGTTTCCTTACCCCCACAGTGCATGCCAGCCTAATATCCAACTGCCAATATAATAGGCAAGGAAATACTGAGGATTTCCTCTCCCTGCTGAAGTTCACTTTGCCCACCTATGTGGCAGTCCAGAAATGATGGGACATTAAAGCTTGCCAGGAACAACCCTCAATCAGTGACTGGCTAGTAGATACCCTAGTGCTGGGTATCTCTCAGGGGTGTGTCCTGCACTGCAGAGGTTCTCCAGCAGGGCTAAGATCCAGTCCTCCACAGTGAGCTGGATTGATTCATATCTTTCATTAGGTACCTTTCCTTTCTTGCCTTAGTTGGAAGGACTGTAGGCAAGGATAACTGAATACCACCATTCCTATACAAAATACCCAAAAGCACATTAATGTGTTTAGCTAGAGAACACAGTTAGATATTATTAGTTGCCAAACCTTGCTTTGAAAAAAAAGTTGAGAATTTTAGTTTCTGAAAGTCATTGCAATCAAATATTGAGCAATATGAAGATAAATGGGTAGCTTACCAGTTTCTATCAGAAACGTGTCCCCATACGCACCACACTACACTGGTCTTGAATTGGTATTTGGCATTTGCTTTGAATGTTTCAAGAACTAGAATAACAAAAGCAACCATGTCAAAAGTAAGTGTCTACTTGGTTTCATTAATGTGATCACACTCATATGGATTGTTTTAAAAGATCCAATAGACTGAAGGTCCTGATGAATCTGACAAAATAGAGTACTTTTTAGGGAAATTAGGAGCCTTAATGTCAAAGGCAAATATCAGATTAGTTTGTTCCAATTTACTCATTTTAGGTTTAAGAATTCTCAAAAGATAGTGAACAATATATAATACAGTAGACATTCTATTCCACAAATTTAATTTTGAGCATATAATAATAGAATTTTATCTTTGGAAAGTTTATGAAAACTCTTACGCATTCAATCTTGATATGAATCATAGTCTTTATAGTTGTTTTGATAGTAATCTAGTATTATCAAATCACGATCCCCAACTTCTCAAGACATAATGAACAGCCATTGAAATTTAAAGTACATGTGTTTACCAGACAATGCCTAGAGGAAATAAATAATTCAATTTCATATCATACAGGAATATTGGTTTTCTAGACAATTGCCTTCACTGATTCAATCAATCATTTGTGCTGGGCACTACAGATTAAGTAGTGACTGAAATATACAATGCAAAAGAACCTCCCTTCCTGGAGATTAATTCTACAGAAGAGACTGGCATTTCTTTTTTTTAAGTTTAAAAATAATTTAATGGTGATAGGTGCTGTGGAGAAAAATATATAAATCAATGCAGTTTGACAGGACATGCTAATGTAGGTTTGAGTGCTTGATAGCAATTTTAGATAAGTTGGTCAAGAAAAAAAGTCAATGAGAAGATACCTGAGCAAAAACAGGAAGCAAGTGAAAGAGTGATCCATGACAGTGCCTGCAGTAGGAGTACACCAAGTAAGGAGAACAATTGGCACAAAGGCACCGATGTGGAAATGTTTCTATATAGCAATTGCATTAGTGTGACATGGAGAGGAATAAGTGAGAAAGGGAGTATTGGGAGATAAGGTAAGAAAAGTAGCAATGGGGCTGAAGCTATTTCAAGGATTTTGGTTTTTAAGCTGAGTGATAAGGGATACCTCTAAGGATGCTAGGCAATGGAATGACATGAATTGACTTACATTTTACTATGATCTATTTGGCTAACATGTAAAGAACACAAAAGGGAGGTGCTTAGTCAGATTAGATGAATGACAGTTTTTTTTTTTTTTTTTTTTTTTTTTGAGATGGAATTTCAATCTTGTCACCCAGGCTGGAGTGCAATGGCACGATCTCAGCTCACTGCAACCTCTGCCTCCTGGGTTCAAGTGATTCTCCTGCCTCAGCCTCCTGAGTAGCTGGGACTACAGGCACCTGCCACCACACTCAGCTAAATTTTTGTATTTTTAGTGGAGATGAGGTTTCACTGCGTTGGTCAGGCTTGTCCCAAACTCCTGACCTCAGGTGATCTGCCTGCCTCAGCCTCCTAAAATGCTGGGATTACAGACGTGAACCACTGCACCCAGCAAAATGATAGTTTTTTTTAGAAAACTTAAATCTCACTGGCTTAATGCAATAATCATTTTTTCTCTTATTTATATACCTAAATGAATGTGTTTGGCAGAGAGGAATTCTGTTCCAAGTAGTTGGTGAGAGATTCAGCTTGTGGAGCTTGTGACTCCCTTAGAGTCTTAGCCCCCAGAGTGCCTACCACCTCCTTCTACCTTTCTGCAGTCAGGGGAAGAGAAAAGGAAAGCACTTGAGAAGCAGTGGTTATTATTTTCACCAGTAACTCACAGGTAAGAACTCAGTCATATGCTGTACCTAACAGCAAAGGAAGCTGAGAGATGCTGTCTAAATCTGTGTTCAGGAGGAAAAAGAAATGGGTTTTCGAGAACATGTTATAGTCTCTGCCACAGGGAATAAGGACAGAAACAGAATGCTAGTTAGGAAGATGTTGCTTTATACAAAGAAGAGATGATGGCAGCAGGGCGCAGTGGCTCACGCCTGTAATCCCAGCACTTTGGGAGGCCAAGGCAGGCAGATCATGAGGATCATGAGGTCAGGAGATCAAGACCATCCTGGCTAACACGGTGAAACCCCGTCTCTACTAAAAATACAAAACATTAGCCGGGTGTGGTGGTGGGCGCCTGTAGTCCCAGCCACTCAGGAGGCTGAGGCAGGAGAATGGCGTGAACCCGGGAGGCGGAGCTTGCAGTGAACCAAGATGGCACCACTGCACTCCAACCTGGGCAGCAGAGTGGAAAAAAACAAAAACAAAAGAGATGATCGCAGCCTAGACCATAGTGCCTGCATGGATATAAAGGAGAATAATGTACTGGAAAATGTCCCAAACTGTTTATTTTTTGATGGGGGTAGTAATATTAATAGGTGATCAATGAAAAATTGTTTCAGAAATAAAATACGATTAGGAAATGCTGGATTTCTCTACAAAATATTTCTTACAACATTTATTAGACTTGAGGATCTTTGTTATTTTGTTGTAAAAATATAAAAGTAATATGCAGTTAATAAAATCATCAGGATTTTTTTTAATAGACAGTATCACATAGCTAATATTCCAAAGACTATTATTTGAGAAGATAAGTACATTATTGGATAGAAGATAGGGTTTGGTTTTTGACACATACTTCCTCTGTGACTCTGGATGACTCTTTAATCTCTTTGAGATTTACTTTCCTTGATTCTAGAATGGACACACTACCTTTTAGATTGCTCACCCTACAAGGCTATGCAAAGCCAATAGAATGTACATATAAGCACTGTAAGCATAAATGAGTATTATTATAAGGCTTACTGTGGCAATGAAGGAGCAGAGCAAACTGAGATGCTTAGTTTTTGCCAGGAGGAGCCTGAATGTCAGCCGTCAAGGAGTCTTATCAGGTAGCATTATCTTGACAATGAACCAGTGGCCCTCAGCCCTTTGCCTCTGGAATTGATCAAGCTGTATTTGCAGAGACTAACTGTATCTGTCAACTTATAAACTACATTGAAATAAGAACTTCTGTTGATTAATTTAAAGTTGTCTAGGGACAACTGTGCTCATGTTCCCTATTTATTATAACTTATTTTCAAAATGAGGATATTTGGGAATGCCAAGCAAAGACATTTGTTTAGTGAACACCAAAGATCAGAGAGCAAAAACATCAGATGTTTGTGGAAGATATTCACTTTAGGCCTTGGTGAGAACAGACTAACATCATTCCTCAGCTCTGCAGTGACCAAATCCTCTATATTTAATGTCTAGATGAACTCTCTATCATTGGACTGAGAGGATGCCCCTTTTGTAAATTACACAAACTGAGCAACTCTACATGCAGGCACTCTCGCTCCAAATTAGAGAGAGAACCAGTGATTTGATTTTCATTTAATAAATCATGGTCTGTTTCCACTTACGGTTCCTTGCAATTACCTCAGGTCTCTCAGAAATATCCAGAGGCCTAAATCACTCATTCACAGTTGATTAATCTCATCCACCGTGCAGATTTTAGCAGTTTAACCATCAGAGGAGTCTTGTTTCTAATATAAAAGACATTGAGTCAGTCTCACTCATTGTAACACCAACGAGGGAAAGACTCAGCTAAGGAAGAAATTGCAGTGGCTATGGTTGATGGCAAAGTTTATGAAATATATCATAAGTATTACATAGTGAATAAAGAAGAAGTTTGGGATCAAAATACAATTATAGTGCAATCAGTAGCATATTTTTACTATAAGAACAGCTGATTTTGTATCCTGCCCTTTGTAGGATAATTGGATTGTCTTGGCTTTTTTATTCCATCTATTCCACTTAATTTTGCTGAATATAAAACTCTAGATTGATAGGTTTTCTTTTAATACTTTCAATAATTCACTTCACTCTCTTGTTTGTATGGTTTCTGACAAGAAATCTACGCTAATTCTTCTTATTATTTCTCTAGAGATAAGGTGTTATTTCCCCTATGGGTTCTTTCAAATATTTTTCTGTCTGGTTTTCTAAAGTTTAAATATGATGTACTTTTCCTACTTGGTGTTCGCTGAGCTTCCTGAATATTTAGTTTAGTGTTTTATCTTGATTTGGGGGAAGTTCTAGCCATTATTTCTTCCAATGTTTTCCTACTCTGTTCTTTCTTACTCTTCTGGTATTCCAATTATGCATGTGTTATACCTTTTGATTGTTCCTTAGCTCCTCAATGTTCTGTTGTTTTGTTTGTTTGTTTCACTTGTTTGTTACTTTGCGTTTTGGGTTGGGAAGTTTCTAATGACCAATTTTTAGGCTCACTGATTTTGTCCTTTGCTGTGCTAAGACTACTAATGAGTCCATCAAAGGCATCTTCATTACTATTACATTTTTTTTATTTTTGTTGATGGTTTCTTAGAGTTTTCATCTCTCTGCTTATATTATCCTTCTATTTTTGCATATTTTCTAGTTTTCCACTAGAGTCCTTAAAATATTATACACAGTTAATTTAAGTTCCCTGTCTGATAATTCCAACATCTTCATTGTATCTGAGTTTTGTTTTTTTTGTGTTTTTTTTTTGAGATGAAATTTTGCTTTTGTCGCCTGGGCTAAAGTGTAGTGGTGCGATCCCACCTCACTGTAACCTCTGCCTCCCGGGCTAAAGTGATTCTCCTGCCTCAGACTCCTGAGTAGCTAGGATTACAGGCGCCCGCTAGTATGCCTGGCTAATTTTTTTTTTTTTTTTTTTTTTTTTTATATTTTTGGTAGAGACAGGGTTTCACCATGTTGGGCAGGCTGGTCTTGAACTCCTGACATCAGGTGATCCACCCATCTTGGCCTCCCAAAGTGCTGGGATTACAGGTGTGAGCCATCATGCCCAGCTGTTTCTTTTTCTTTTCCAACTATTAAATTCAGGGGTACATGTGCAGGATGTGCAGATTTGTTACCATAGGTAAATGTGTGCCATGGTGGTTTCCTGCACAGATCATCCCATCACCCAGGTATTAAGCCCATCTTCCATTAGCTCTTCTTCCTAATCCTCTCACTCTTCCCACCCCCTGCCCTCTGACAGGTCCCAGTGTATGTGTTGTTCCCCACAGTGTGTCCATGTGTTCTCATAATTTAGCTACCACTTATAGGTAAGAACATGCAGTATTTGGTTTTCTGTTCCTGTGTTACTTTGCTAAGTATAATGGCCTCCAGCTCCATCCATGTCCCTGCAAAAGATATGATCTCATTCCTTTTTATTGCTGCATAGTATTCCATGGTATGTATGTACCACATTTTCTTTATCCACTCTTGATGGTTGTCTGTTCACTCTGTTGGTAGTTTATTTTGCAACGCAGAAGCTCTTTAGTTTAATTACATTCCATTTGTCAATTTTTGCTTTTGTTGCAATTGCTTTTGATGTTTTTTTCATGATATCTTTACCTGTGCCTATGTTCTGAATGGTATCACCCGGATTTTCTTCTAAGGTTCGTATAGTTTTGGGTTTTACATTTAAGTCTTTTATCCATCTTGAGTTGATTTTTGTTGATGGTATAAGGAAGGGGTCCAGTTTCAATTTTCTGCATATGGCTAGCCAGTTTTCCCAGCACCATTTATTAAATAGGGAATGCTTTTCCCATTGCTTGTTTTTGTCAGGTTTGTTAAAGGTCACATGGTTGTAGGTGTGTGGTCTTATTTCTGGGTTCTCTGTTCTGTTTCATTGGTTATTGTGTCTATTCATCCATTTTGGCAAGCAGACAGTCAAATTGCAAATCAACTCCCATTCATAGTTGCCCCCTCCCCCCAAAAAATACCCAGGAATACAGCTAACAAAGAAAGTGAAGGAGGGACGTCTTCAAGGAGAGATACAAGCCACTGCTCAAAAGATCCACTATTACCCTAGGTTACGGTAGCTCTGTTTTGGTTACTATAGCCCTATGGTATAGTTTGAGATTGCGTAGTGTGATGCTTCCAGCTTTGTTCTTTTTGCTTATGATTGCCTTGGCTATTCAGGCTCTTTTTTGTTTCCACATGAATTTTAAGATTGCTTTTTCTAATTCTGTGAAAAATGTCATGGTAGTTTAATGGGAATAGCACTGAATGAATCTATAAATTGTTTTGGGGAGTATGACCATTTTCACAATATCAATTCTTCCTATCCATGAGCATGGGATAATGTTTTTCCATTTGTCTGTGTTATCTGTGATTTTTTTGAGCAGTGGTTTGTAGTTCTCCTTGAAGATAAGCACTTAGGTTGAGTTATGTCTTTGTTACTGTGAATAATGCTGCAATGAACATATGCATGCACATGTCTTTATAATAGGATTATTTCTATTCTTGTGTGTATATACCCAGTAATGGGATTGCTGGGTTGAATCGTATTTCTGCCCCTAGGTCTTTGAGGAATCGCCACACTGTCTTCCGGATTAGTGGAACTAATTCACACTCCCACCAACAGTGTAAGAGTGTTCCTTTTTCTCACAACCTCACCAGCATCTTTTGTTTTTTGACTTTTTACTAATAGCCATTCTGACCAGTGTGAGATGGTATCTCATTGTGGTTTTGATTTACATTTCTATAATGATCAGTGATGTTGAGCTTTTTTTCATATGTTTGTTGGCTGCAGGTATGTCTGTTCATGTAGTGTTCATGTCCTTTGCCTACTTTTTAATGGGGTTGTTTTTTTTTTCTTGTAAATTTAAGTTCCTTATAGATGCTGAATATTAGACCTTTGTCAGATGGATAGGCTGCAGAAACTTTCTCTCCTTCTGTAGGTTCCACATTTTTTGCTGTGACAGGAATGCTGGAAGGGGTTGAAATGGGAACAATTTTCTTCCTCCAGTTGGGATAAAGGTCGGGGAAAGTGATTTTCCTGGGAAACAGACCTGAGTGTATTTCACAATGATTATTTCTTCATTTCTTCTGCCAGAGTTATGAAGGGATGTGTGTGTGTGTGTGTGTGTGTGTGTGTGTGTGTCTGTATGTGAGAGAGAGAGTGAGAGAGTCTTCATGAGAACATCGTGAGGATTCTGAAAGTAAAGCAAACAAAAATGTAAAGGCCTCCCCCAAGACTATGGCCTCCAAGACTTTCTAGTTTCTAGTTTTTGGTTTCTAGTTAGTTTCCAAGCTAGTCCATACTTAACCTCCAGTACTTTATCAACATTACCATTTAATGGTGTCCTCATCAATTTATGGTTCCAGTGGCTTCTGTTTCTGGTAAGACTTCTGTTGTGTTTCTCGTGTCTCCAGATTTAAGGGTGATTGTTTGCCTTGTATCTTCAGTTCTCTGATACGTTCAAGAAAAGTTCATGGTTTTTAGTTTGTTCAACTTTTTGTTATTTTAAGGATGGAGCAACTTGCAAGCTGTTGGCATATTAGAGTTAAAACCAGAAGTCCTTTATTCTGTTTTGAAGCCACTTTTATATTACTTTTTTTGGGAATGAGTTTCTAGAGAAAGAAAGGAGTCCATTACTAAACCTGAAACTTACTACATTTAGAAGTTCACATCATGCTGAGACTCACTCTGATTCTCTGTGAATGTAACATCTGTCACTTCTCTGTCTAAGTTCTGGAGAAAGTCCAGCTTAGGTCTACTCTTGTGGCATACATATATGCCCCTGGGAATGATTTAGGTTACCTAACAGTTTTCATTCTTGATTGAGTGATGGGAGGAAATAATTGCAAGGACTGTAAAATGATATTGGCCGTGAGCAGGACCCAGCAAGAAAAGAGATAAATGCTAGATGAAAATTGCCATTTACCAACAATTCTTACATCTAAAATTCAGTTCTTTGCTATTGGGTGTCAGTTTTTAGAAGTGAGAAACTAATACTCTCCTCTCCCCCACCAAACCAAGAGACAAAAGCATTGAGATATTTATTTGTAGTCACTATAAAAAATAAAGATAAACTGAACAAAGATTAAGTATTTTTCCTTCTTCCAAAATAAGATAAAACTTTTATTATAAAATATGCTGCTAAATATGGACATATTCTTTGAAAAAATATCAGAAATCTTACGCTTGCAGTAGATTTATAGAATCAAGTTTTTAGAATTGGAAAATATTTTGAAGGTGAGTGTCTTTTTAATAATTTTTAAATAATTTTATCCAAGTTGCAATAAAGGGGTTGTATGCAAATACACCAGAATGCTATGGGTTCTTCTTTCTCATTCTTTCATTTTATGTAGACTTGGGCATGTTTTTTTGGTATGAACATGAATTTCTTTAGTTTTCAGTGGCATTTGGTATAAGCCAGACAATATGCCATTTATTTGTTTGAATTATTTTTAAACTTTTGAAAAGTAGCATATCCAATAAATTCTATAGTAATAAAATGAAATGATTGCTTTATACTTCATATGATGTGACAATTGTTAATCTCCATCACCTTTTTCAGTAGGTCTCAACCTTTTATTCATTATTGTCCCCTAAGGTGCCTTTCTACATATTTTTTTTCCCTAATTACTCCCTCTCCCATAAAATTTTATTACTATTGCAGATATACTCCATATCTGCTTATGTACTGCAGCCCTTGGAAAATCCAAAAACACTGTAATATCTCATAATTTACCCCTTTCCCATAAACCAGTTTTCATCTCTTGAACATGCTATTATCCTAGTTGAAAATGCATGCCCTATTTGATTAATAATAATGGTTATCTTTTATCAATCACTAAACTAAATTTGTAAGTGCTGGTTCTAGAGTCACATTATTTAGGCTAGTATTCTAGAGCAACTCTTTACCAGATTTGTGATTGTGAATTATTTATTAAACCCAAAGTTCCTCAATTTTCTCAATTTAAAATAAAAATAAGAGCACTCAAATGGGTGAAAGTAATACTGACAGTTGTAACAAAAACCCCAAATGAAGGGTGTTTCGAATCCTATAGAAGAGTATTTCTCAGCAATGTAAATTCCATAAAGAATGTTACTGAGTGTCCGGTTAGCTCTAGTCCAGGTGCTGGCTTCTTCCACCATGTGATTCATCAACTGAAACTCAGATTTAGTTTCCCAGGTTGCACTGGGAGTCGGTATCCCACCATTAGTCAAGACAAGATAAGGGAGAATTGCAAAATAACGAAGAACCTTTAGGGGCCAGTGACGAAGTGATACACATTAGTTCTATCCACGTTTCCACCATTAGTCAAGACAAGATAAGGGAGAATTGAAAAATAATGAAGAACCTTTAGGGGCCAGTGTGGAAGTGATACACATTAGTTCTATCCACGTTCCATTGCCAGAACTTAGGTCCAGCTAAGTAAAAGAGGGGAATGGGTAGGAAATATGTTCCATGTCTGTGTTTAGGAAAGACAGGAGATGAACTTCATTAACAGCTAGCCAGTCTCTGCCATGGCAGTTGTTTCATAGCATGTGGAGATTATTAAACTATTTGAAAGATATATAATGCCTAGAATTGTCTAGCACTGTAACTGGGATGTTTTGAGTATTATGGATGGGGCATAAAAAGTAAGTTTCGATACCGTCATTATACAGATGAGGGAATTGACAGGCAGAGATGCTCACCACTATCCTAATGAGGATGACTGGAGATGAGGGAATTGACATTGGTAGAGATTAAGCACTTGTTCGATGTTACTGAGGTCGAATTTTAATCCAGCTTAATACAAATTTAAAACCCATTTGTTTCCTCTCATTTCACTGTGCTTACTCCATTCATTTTTATTTTATTTATTTATTTATTTTTATTTTTATTTTTTGAGATGGAGTCTTGCTGTGTGGCCCAGGCTGGAGTGCAGTGGCGCCATCTCGGCTCACTGCAAGTTCTGCCTCCCGAGTTCACGCCATTCTCCTGCCTCAGCCTCCAAGTAGCTGGGACTACAGGCGTGCACCACCATGCCCGGCTAATTTTTTGTATTTTTAGTAGAGACAGGGTTTCACCGTGTTAGCCAGGATGGTCTCGATCGCCTGACCTCGTGATCTGCCCGCCTTGGCCTCCCAAAGTGCTGGGATTACAGGCGTGAGCCACCACGTCCGGCTACTCCATTCAATAATTTAATTAGTTACTTTTGCTTTTTTTTTTTTTTTTTTTTAAGATGGAGTCTCACTCTGTTGCCCGAGCTGGAGTGCAGTGGCACCATCTTGTCTCACTACAAGCTCCACCTCTTGGGTTCACACCATTCTCCTGCTTCAGCCTCCCAAGTAGCTGGGACTACAGGCACCCGCCACCACACCCAGCTAATTTTTGTATTTTTAGTAGAGATGAGGTTTCACCATGTTAGACAGGATGGAATGGTCTCGATCTCCTGACCTCGTGATCTGCCCGCCTCGGCCTCCCAAAGTGCTGGAATTACAGGGGTGAGCCACCGCGCCCAGCCCTACTTTTGCTTTTTAAAAGGCACTCTCATTCTGTTTTCCATGACAACTCAAGGTTTCCTTAATAGAGTGAATAAATAATTATATCATTTTATAAAATGTTTTGGGATTATCATTATAAAGATAATGGTGATAACATTAATTCTTGAGTTCTCAATTGCTGTAGGTTCAGAATTTTTTTTTCCCCTGTTTTTTGAGGTAGAGTCTCACTCTGTCACCCAGGCTGGACAAACCACCTTCCACGTTCAAGTTATTCTCCCATTTCAGCCTCCCAAGTAGCTGGGATCACATGTACCCACCACCATGCCCGGCTAAGTTTTGTATTTTTAGTAGAGACAAGGTTTCGCCATTTTGGCCAGGCTGGTCTCAAACTCCTGACCTGAGGTGATCTGCCTGCTTCAGCCTCCCAAAGTGCTAGGATTACAGGTTCAAATTTTAATAAGATGACAACTGCAGAAGTGTGTTTCACAGGGGAAATAAATAAAAATAGAGATCTTAATGCTAAATTAAGAAATAAATGTCTAAGCATATAGAAATTAATCTAATTGATAGATGTTTATATTTTTAAATGCTTTTTTTTTTTTTTTTAATTTGAGATGGAGTTTCACTTTTGTTCCCCAAACTGCAGTGCAATGGCGAGATCTTGTCTCACTGCAACCTCTGCCTCCTGGGTTCAAGTGATTCTCCTGCCTCAGCCTCCCAAGTAGCTGGGATTATAGGTGCGCCCCTATAGTGGTGCCCTAGTTGGGCACCACCACGCCCAACTATTTTTTTGTATTTTTAGTAGAAACGGGCTTTTACCATGTTAGCCAGGCTGGCTCGAACTCCTGACCTCAGGTAATCTGCCCACCTGAGCCCCCCAAAGTGCTGGGATTACAGGCATCAGCCACCGCGCCTGGCCCAATACTGTTGATCTTTTCAACTAACTCACATTAGGAGCCCTATTAAGGGAGCCAACATTTTATCAGTTTCAAATTTATTCACTATGTCGCTAAGATGATGTCCTGTTATTGATTTATTTTTATTAATTTTTATTTCTATAGAAAATCTATGAATTGTGATTGCAGTTTTATAGCTGATAACTTTCTAGAAAAAATTATGATATACAACAAAACTTAACGAATATCAGCAAAAAGGGACTGTACACCTTCACAGTATTCTATTCACGTTTGCGCTTTCTTCCAGTTTTCTTTGTGCATACACGTTTGTGATTATAGCATACTTTCCTCTTTATATTTTTTGTTGTTTGCTAATGTAATTCTGTATTTCTATGGAGTCTTCAACGTTACCACTTTTAATGGCTTCAAAACATTCTTTATGCTGCTGTATAATTGGTCACATTTAACCGTTTAGTACCAACTTTTTTTCTCATTACTTTTTCTTACATGTATACTTTCTTCTTAACATTAGTAAATGTGCGTTGTAGGTTGAGAAGTTATTTTCGATTTTTGCCAGCATGACATTTTTGCTTCAATTGTGTCTCTTTTTCTGTCTATAGTTGCTACCTGTCAACTTTTTAAAAAATTTCTGCTCCTCTTTTAAGCCATAATTATTACTTATTCATACATTGAGTTTCTTAAGTGTTTCTCCTCATTGTAGTTTTAAGTTTTTCTCTTTCTAAACACTTTATAGTTTATAGTTTTCTAAAAACTTTAGCATTCAAATAATATCCTGGTTTTATTGCCTTACAGTGCAAGATAATTAGTATTGCACAGGTTGTTATTTTACTGACTATAAATTGATTACATTCTCAAATCTCATTATTAAACATTTTGTAGAGCCATTATAGTTAAGTATAGTATTCCCTCTTTATACACAGGGGATACATTTCAGACCCCCAGTGGATGCCTGAAATTGTAGATAGTACTGAACCCCATCCTATATATACTGTGTTTTCCCTAAGCATACATACTTATGATAAAATTTAATTTACAAATTAGGCAAGGTAGGAGATTAATGACCAGTTATTCAGAAGATAAATAGAGCATATGAAAGTGATGACTGATAAACCTGTGAAAGATTTTCCACATTCCTTAAAATATGATGCCTTTAAGGATATAAAAGTAACTTATTTCATAACAGTAGCTACATTACTATTCTTGGCATATGAAGAATTGAATGTTGGGAAGTACCACTAGAAAGTTTTAAAAATGAGAATGCATGGCAAATATATACCTTATAAGTTATATCAGTACAGGGATGCCATAAAACATTAAAAATTATCATTGCTTTCTGATATTAGTTTACTATTATCATTTTTGTTATTATCAGTTTAGCATAAAAATATACTGTATGAAAAATATGATAGTTATAATGCTGTTCACCAATTATTTCCAACTCTCCATTTTTTTAACACATGATAGGATTGTACTTTTTAGGGGCTCCATTTGGGGAGATAGGGCTTTAAGGCAGGTTCTGTCCAGTGAATTTGGAACAGACATATCTTCTGGCCAGATTTCATTGCCAGTGTGACATTCTCAAGCTCATTTTCTTCCGCCACAAGTAGTTACGTTACAGAGAGTGACTGCTCTGCTCATATTGATCTCAATATACATATAGAATAAACAAGAAATAAGTCTTTGTTTATTTTTATTTAAACAACTGTGATTTGGGGATTGTTAACATAGCAAAATCAATTATCTTCTGCTCATAACAGAAAAATCAGTTTTTGTTTTATTTGGGAAATTTGCTTATCTAATATTTGCTCGTCTTATTCGTCCTAGTAGCAATTTATAACAAATGGTTCATGAAGAGTTCCGATTTCAAATTATCTATTTCCCATGTAGCCTCAGTAGGATAATGTGGTTTGGTTAATTTGGCCCCCTATTACTTGTACTTTGGCAGGTTAATTTTATGACTGTTTATTTTATAATGTAGGTTTCATTGCTTTTATACAGTTAATTCAGAATTAAAATGTGTCTTTGCATAGTAATATTTCATTTACAGGATAAATGTTCATTGAATAAATTTTGAAATGTACATCTGTTACCTTTTAAAAAGTTCTTTCTTCCCTATGTTTCATTTACTTTTTACCTTTATTAGACAGATATCCACAAGTTTATCAGGAATTCTTTAAAAATAAATTCTTAATCTAGGCATGACTTATTTAATGGAGCATAGTTTGGCATATCATTTATGGAAAAATTTGTTTTGACACTAAATTACAATATTCCCTAATTTAAAAATCTCTGCTTCCCTCCCCGCCCCCACCTCTGAGACAGAGTCTTGCTCTGTCACCCAGGCTGGAGTGCAATGGTGGGATCTCAGCTCACTGCAACCTCTGCCTCCCAGGTTCAAGTGACTCCTCTGCCTCAGCCTCCCGAGTAGCTGGGACCACAGGCACGGGCCACCACGGCCAGCTAATTTTTGTATTTTTAGTAGAGGCAGGGTTTCACCATGTTGGCCAGGTCGGTCTCAAACACCTGACCTCAGGCTATCTGCCTGCCTCGACCTTCCAAAGTGCTGGGACCAAAGGCGTGAGCCACTGTGCCTGGTCAAAATCTCTGCATATTCTTTAAAAAAATAAAAAAAATAAATATAAATAGAACTTGTATTAGTATATTTGAATTTCAAATACATTTGGAAGCACTTACTTTTTAGGGCAACAATACTATGAATTATTTTGGAAAGCCAAGATTTATTTTGTCCCTTTATTCCTAAGAATAAGGATTTTATAAAATGACTCCTTTCCTTAGACTGAAAAATCATATTACATATTACATATATACCTAAAAATGAAATTAAATTTAATATCATGTTACATCCGAGGTGTAACTGTAAGATAATTTATAATTATAAATTATTTTTAATAATTTCTCCTAAATTAGAGCTAAGAGTGGTAAAACAATCAGTATAATCTCTGTTCTGAGGTTTAAACATATGACTCCAGGAATACAAAATCTGAGGTAAACATTTTATTAGTTGAGTGAAGTTTCTGCAACAAATAAACTGTAAAGAAAGGTTGATGTCTTATGAAATGTGAAAGGTTGATGTCTTATGAAATGAGAGTGGACCAGAAAGGAACAGCTGCCCACTACCAAAAAGAGGTGAATGAAGGCTCTGCCTGTAAAGAGGGCCATGTTTTCTTTTAAGAAGTCAGTTTTAAGTCTTCCGGTAGATTGTGTTGTAGTTCAGGCTGTCATCATTTGCCTCCCTCTCATCATGCTTACTGAAATGAGCAAATGAATAAACTCAAGGGGGAAATCCTGTATCAGCAAGGTGTCATATGCCACAGACTTCTACTAGCTATAGGGCATGTACACTGTTTAAAGTGAAAATAACAAGGGTAACTTACCAACTTCCTCAGTGAGAGGCTGTGGCAAAGTCAGTAAGAGGAAGAGAAAGGGTAACTGTTGGCTGAACACCCAAGAGTGTGGGGTAAAGATGGGACATGACAATGAAGCTGGGCTGTGGACAAAACAAAGACCAATCACTTGGAACCCATTTCACTATCATTTATTGACAGCATTCTAACCATCCCCATCATTGACTGCTGAGGCATCATTAACTTTCAAACAGATTAAAACAGAAATTAACTCTTCTTTCAACCTATGTTTCCTTAAAATATATCATGCCCATAGTATGAGTTTTAAAAATTAGGGGAATTTTAGGGCTAAAACAGCAGGTACTGAGCATTAAGTTATTCAATGATTAATTTATCTACAGGCACCACTTTAAACATTTTATATGTATAAGTATATTTAATAATACATTATTATTGTTATTATTTCCATTTCACAAATAAAGTAAGTTAAGCACAGACAGATTGGGTGATATGCTGACTCCTATATGTTGGAAGTTGAATTAAATCCAATCAGTATTCTCTATCTCCCCAAGTCTGAGTGTGCTCCATTGCCTTCAAAAACCAGAAGTAAATTCAATCATATCTGTTAGGATCATAATTGTAAATGAGTTAACCTTACCTGTCGAAAGGCTAAGGAAAAAAAAGTAAACTGTTGACTAAAATAAAATGATACACAGAGATGATAAATTAAAGGTTAGTCAAAGTTATATTAATCAAGTAAAGATAAAAGAAAGCAGAGATTATAATGTTGATTTCAGATTTTAAAAAACAACTCAAAGCAAACTAAAATTGAATGTTTCCAAGAATGCCATGTTTATTGCAGTGTAAAATCCCTAAACATTAAATTAGTAATTTTATATATGCGCCAAATAGTTTGATAGGTATATTGTAAATCCTGTTTTATAAATTTAGATATTATATTATTAACTAAAATCAGATTTGCAATTGTTATCTCTACCTGTTGAATTAAACCTGTGTCATTTTGAGTCATTCTCTTTTTTCCTTGAACTCTCTTGTCTAATATTTATAGAGTTACACTAGGTTTCTTTGGCTTCATATGTGCATAGTTATTATTTTTCATTATTTTTTCAACCTTTCTGTGTAATTGTATTGTAGAAATCTTTTGTAAGTGGCTTATAGTTTTGGTGTTTTAATCTAGTTCTCATTTGTTTTTAATTGGAGCATTAAATCAATTTATAGTTCATGTAATACTAATGTGTTTGGGTTTAAATCTGTCATCTGGTTTTGTACTTGCTGTTCTGTGTTTGGCATTCTTTTACTCGCCTTTCTTGGTTTCCTTTTTATTACAAAAGCATTTTCAATGAAAAATTTTCCCTAAGAATTTTGGAACTTACAGATTGTTTACTAATTTTGGGGAGAATACTCTACAGATTCTGTCTTATATACTTAAAGTTGAATATTAATAAATTCATTTGTTTTCCCTTTCAAAAATACAAGGACATCAGTGTAGTCCATTTGCACCTCTTCTGACTGACATGTTACTATTGTATATTTTAATTTCATTCTGTTATGATATTAACAAGACATTATCTTATTGTTCTGTTCAATTACTTGTTTATAAAATTACTCACATATTTACCACGTCCACTGATCACCTCACATAAAATTATAAATACCTCTACATGTACACTCCTGATCCCTCTCTTATTTTGCTTATTTCTTTTCTTTTCTTTTCTTTTTTTTTTTTTTTTTTTTGAGACAGAGTTTCGCTCTTGTCGCCCAGGCTGGAGTGCAATGATGCAATCTTGGCTCACTGCAACCTCCGTCTCCCAGGTTCACCTGTCTCAGCTTCCCAAGTAGCGGGGATTACAGGTGCCGGCCACCAAGCCCGGCTACTTTTTGTATTTTTTAGTAGAAACGGGGTTTCACCATGTTGGCCAGGCTGGTCCTGAATCCCTGATCTCAGGTGATCTGCCGGTCTCGGCCTCCCAAAGTGCTGGGATTACAGGCGTGAGCCATCGTGCCAGGCCGCTTATTTCTTAATTCTACATTTGCCAATATTTAGCATGCTGTATTGTTGTTTTTTAAAAAATTATTTTAATGTTTATTGTATCTCCTCTTCCAACTAAAATGTATGCTCTGAATACACTGACATTCATGGATTTTTTCTTAGTGCTTAGAAAAATGCCTGTCCCCTACAGGAAGCACTACTTATATATTTATTGAGTGAAAGAATGAATTTATTCTTACAAGTTTTGCGGTCCATCCTGGGATCAACTTCCTTCTGTCTAAAGTATATCTTTTATGTTCCCTTTGTGAAGATTTGCTGATGTGCTCCCTTATTTTTTCCCTAGAAATATCTTGTTTCATTCTAAAAAATATTTTTTCAGCATACAGAAATGCTTTTATTATTTAATATTAAGACATTTATGATATTAATTCTCTGACATCTGACTTCCATTATTGCTGTTGAGCAGTCAGCTGTCAGCCAAACTGTCCCTCCTTTGTGGTAAATTTGTCTGTCTTCTCGGGCTACTAGTAAAAACTTCTTTTCACATTCTATACCCTTCATTTTCACAGTGTTGCATTTGTTGCACATTTCTTTTTTAATTAACTTTTTTGGGGGGTTCATTAGATCTCTTGAAGCCATGGATTGTCTTCTGTCACTTCTAGAAAATTCTCAGCCATAGCATCTTCAAATACTTGTCTCTTTCCCATTTTTCCACTATTCTCCTTTTAAACTTTAAATGTGTTAGAACTCAATCTGTTCTTCATGTATTTTAACTTCCTTTTTAGATTTTTCATCTCTGCTTCTGCTGATTCTCATTCCTGCTTTTTCTGCTTCGTGGTACCTTGCTTCTTGCATGTTTCATTATATTTTACCCCGAGCATCTCTTTTTCCTTGGGAAATTATCCGTGGGAATATTTGAGGCTGGAATGAAGGTGTATTCAATCCTTCAGAGGATTTACTTTTGCTGCCTCCCAGGGCACTCCCTGTCTGAGAGTAGTGTATGGAGGTTGCAGGATGTTTTTTCTGCTCAGTAGATATATATTTATATTTGGACAGCTCTGAACCAAAGCAGCTGTTTCTTTTTTTCAGCTTCCTCGGATTGTCAGTGAAGTACGTGCACATATTTCTGGGTCGCATGTGCCCTCTGAGGATACAGTTCTATAATTGAGAATCTCCTCCTTGATTTTCCATGTTGGCTGGAAACTGGATTTTACTTTATTTCTCTTATACCACCCCACAGCCATCCCAGGCTTCCTGCCCAGGTTATCTGTCTGTGATCATGGAAGCTTGAGCTCGCCAAGCTTGGCAGTTATCTAAGAATAAGGAATTCTGTCTTTACTCTTTTTTTTGTCAGGTCTTTAGTGAGACATTTATACATCTAATCACAAAATAATATATTATCATTACCATGTTTTTAATACTTTTTAGGTAGAGACTCCATCTGACAATGGAATCATCCATAGTATCTTTGTTTCATTGTTCTCTACAAATAATGATTTTAAATCAATGGGAAGTATTAGGAACTGTATAATAATAAAATTCTGGGAGAAGTGGTTAATAATTAAGGGGTGGAGGATGACTTTGGGAGAGAAGGAAAAAGACTGACAACTATGTGATTTGAATTTAATTTATTTCACACTGCAACTGGATATATAGTTTAGCATATGGTGGTTTAAATACCATACATATAAGGTGCCATTGGGTACACCTTGACCACTTGCATATTAACATTTCTGGTGACTCACAAGAACATCTGTAATAAAGTTCTGGCATTCATAGATTTTCAAACAAAAATACATGTTTACTTTTAACCCCATTTTGCCTATGTTTAAAGTTTTATACTCATTTATGGATTTTGGGTATTGTATGACTTAAGTTGATTTTTCCTCATTTGAAGATCAAACATAAATTCACCTATACAACTTTTCTAAAACTATTATGGTTTCACTTTTTAACCTCTATTTTTTGATTCATCAGGAGTTTAGTTTTTGTGAATTAACTTTTTCTTTTTTTCTAAAAAGTTAACCAGTTATACAATGCAATTAATTAAATGCAGATGTCTATGATTTTAAAAAACTATCTATATTATATATTAATTTGATCTATTTCTGATACATTCATATTTTAAATATATAGCTATTTCTTTTTTTCTTTTGAGATGAAGTTTCGTTCTTGTTGCCCAGGCTGGAGCGCAATGGCGCGATTCTTGGCTCACTGCAACCTCTGCCTCCTGGGTTTAAGCAATTCTCCTGCCTCAGCCACCCGAGTAGCTAGTATTATGGGTACCTGCCACCACACCTGGCTAATTTTTGTATATTTAGTAGAGATGGGGTTTCACCATGTTGACTAGGCTTGTCTTGAACTCCTGAACTCAGCTGATTCACCCACCTCGACCTCCCAAAGTGCTGAGATTACAGACGTGAGCCGCTGCACCTGGCCCAACAATTTCATACTTATTAAATATCATGATTTTATATTTAAGTTATAGATATATTCATACTTTTAAGAAAAATAGTATCATCTTCATTTTCCATAATTGTTATATTTAAAAATAGCTTTGAATTTTGCCTACATGTTTCACTTCCTTGTCGGTATGTCTTTAGTATATGGTGATTTATTCAAATGCCATCATTATTAAAATATCTTATAATAATCAACTTTAAAAAGAGACATCGATTTGATTTTGAAAAATCATTTCTTGACCTGAAATAATGGAATAATAAAAGATTATCTGAGATGGTAAACTGAGTACATAAAATTTGATGGTACACTCTTAACACAGATTTTTCTATTGTTCACGTTTAACTTAAGAAAGGCGGTAGGTGTGATCTCTTTATGTCTTGATTTCTCAAATGATTGCTTCATGCTGTGATGCTAAGATCAGAATTACAGATCTTTCCTGGCTGAAATGAATGATCAACATTTAATTGACGAAGTTCCTCATTGTTTACGATGCTTTGACTTGTGGACGTCAGATGCAGGGAAATAGATTTACTGAAATTCTGACCGCTGGCATATTTTTTGTCATAGACACATAGATATTACTTGAAACAAAATATGTATTTTTCATCATATTTTATCCATTAAGACACTGAAGGCTTTTGGAATATTGTTTTTTATTTAAGTGCCATATATCTAAACCCGCCTGAAGTTGTGAGTTCTGCAGTTACTGACAGTTATACTCTTCGAAAAACTATGTTAATCCAGCCTTATGCCACATAACCACATTTTGGTCAATGATGAACCGCATATACTATAGTGTCCCATAAGATTATAACAGAGCTGAAAAATTCCTATCACCTAGTGACACTGTAGCCGTTATAATGTGTGAGTGCAAGGCAATACTCTGTGGTTGTGGTGATGCTGTGTAAACAAACCTACTGCACTGACAGTTGAATAAAAGTATGGCACAGGCCGGGTGTGGTGGCTCATGCCTGTAATCCCAGCACTTTGGGAGGCTGAGGCAGGCAGATCACCTGAGGTCAGGAGTTCAAGACCAGCCTGGCCAACATGGCAAAAACCCTGTCTCTACCAAAAATACAAAAATTAGCTGGGTGTGGTGGTGCGTGCCTGTAGTCCCAGTTACTAGGGTGGCTGAGGCAGGAGAATCACTTGAACCTGGGAGGCAAAAGTTTCAGTGAGCCAAGATCGCACCACTGCACTCCAGCCTGGGCAACAGAGCAAGACTCCATCTCAAAAAAAAAAAGAAAAGAAAAAGAAAGAAAAAGTATTGTATGTATGACATAATACCTGATAGTGATAATAAAAGACTGTTACTGATTTATGTATTTATTATATTTTTATCATTATTTTAGAGTGTATTCCTTCTACTTATTTTTAAAAAAATGTTAACTGTAAATCAGTCTCAAGTCCTTTAAGAAGTATTCCATAAGAAGGTATTGTAATAATAGGAGGTAACATCCCCAGACATGTTATTGCCCCCAAAGACTTTCCAGGGGGAGAAGATGTAGATGTAGAAGACAGTGATATTGATGACCCTGACCTTGTGTGGGCCTAGGCTAAGTATGTGCTTCTGTCTTAGCTTTTAACAAAAAAGTTCAAGAAGTAAAAGATAACAATTTTTAAAAATACAAAAAATCTTATAAAAGAAATCTATGAAGAAAATAATCTGTATAGCTGAACATGTTTGTGTCTCATCCTAAGTGTTATTTCAAAAGAACAATAGTTTTTAAAAATTTTATGAAGTAAAAATATAGAAAGCTAATTTATGACTTAATAAAATATTTTTTATAAATTTAGAGTAGCCTAAGTGTACAGTGTTTATAAAGTCAATAGTAATGTACGCTAGTGTCCTCGGCCTTCACATTTACTCACCACTCACTCACTTTCTTACCCAGATCAAATTGCAGTCTTGTAGGCACCATTCACAGTAAGTGCTCAATATGGGTATACCGTTCTTTTCTTTATACTGTATTTTTTGCATGAATTTTCTGTGTTCAGATACACAGATACTTATGTTATAATTGCTACAATATGCGGTATGGTAACATGCTGTACAGGTTTATAGGCTAGGCACAATAGGCTAGACCATATAGCCTAGGTGTGGGGTAGGCCCTGCTATCTGGGTTTGTATAAGTACACTCAGTGATGTTAGAAGAAGGATACCATCTCAGAATGCATTACTGTCTTTAAAGGATACATGACTATGATTTAGTATAAAGGATCATTTATTTGTCTGTAACATTTGAATCAGTTCATCTGATGATCAAAAGTCTTGCCACAATAAAACATATTTTGTCATTCAGAAGGATGCTATTGAGACAGCTGAACTTTCACCTTTGCTTTCTATATAAAACTCAATGTTCTATAGCAATTAATTTATTCAAGTTGGAAGGTTGTCTTTAAACAAGTTATTGCCTTAATCCTTTTGGATTATTTAAAAATGTATCAGTTCTTTTTTTTCTTCTAGTATTCATTATAAACTTACAGCATAGTTCATGAATTTCAGGTTACAAAAAATAGACATAGAGTTGTTTTCCTCAAGAATATTGTATGAAATACTTTAAAAGGAACATATTCCTAAATGAAAAAATACTTCATTGTGCATGTTTAAGAAGCACTTTTATTCAAGTATGCTTAATGCATAGAACAGGAATGAACATTTGTTCATATTCTTTCAGATAAAACACAAATGGGAGTATAAACATGTCTTTAAAAATATATAAGTAAATTTACATTGAAAGTTTATGTTCTTTTCCTTCTTAAGGCTGTAGTTTCTCTTTTTATTAAGTTGAAAAAATATGAAGAAATACTAAGGTTTATGTCATTAGTTCTTTGTAAAATACAATTAGAATATGTCAAAATAGGTCATGCTACTGAAAGTTATTAATTGGATATGTTTACTGTGTTTATTTTTATGTATATAATTCATTAACATATAAATAAGAAAGGAAATCTGAAAGTAAGTATAAGGACTATTATACGTAATCTTGTGTAATTTCCCATATTCAGAAATCAATACATGTGATATAATTACTAACACCTAGATGATCAATTTAATTCTTTTTTAGATGTGTAATATAAATAGAAGATTTCTTACTTAGGGCTTAAGTAAAAAACAACAGTTTTTTAGTTTTATTTGTGTATGAAAAAATGCTTTCATTTGCCTCATTCTTTACCTGTTAAAATGCCTCTCAGGGCCAGGCATGGTGGCTCATTCCTGTAATCCCAGCACTTTGAGAGGCCTAGGCAGGGGGATCACAAGATCAGGAGATCGAGACCATCGTGGCCAACAAGGTGAAACCCCGTCTCTACTAAAAATACAAAATTAGCTGGGCATGGTGGCAGGCCACTGTAGTCACAGCTACTCAGGAGGCTGAGGCAGGAGAATCGCTTGAACCCAGGAGGCAGAGGTTGCAGTGAGCTGAGATCATGCCACCGCACTCCAGCCTGGGTGACAGAGTGAGACTCTGTCTCAAAAAAACAAAAACAAAAAGTCAGAAAAACTTTATTTGCTCCCATTTATTTTCCACTTTTTCTCCTTTTGCTATTATATTTATATTTAGTGGTCATTTATATTTAATATAAATATATTTATATAATTATATATATTAAAATATATTAATATAACATATAAATATATTATATTATAGTAATATATAATATATTCAGATGCAATATATAATATAAATTCAGATATATGAATATACATTATATATAATTATTTATATATAATAATTATATATAAAATATATAATATATATAAATTCAGATATATAATATAAATATATAAATATAATAGAAACAATATATAGTATTTATTATATAATTATATATAATTATATAAAATATACAATATATAATTATTTATATATAATTAATATATAAATATATAAATTAAAATATATTTATATAAAATATAAATATATTTATATAAAATATAAATATATTTATATTTAATGGCCATTTTGTATTTTTCTGTATTCTCCCGTTAACATATCCCAGCAGCATAAATGAAATTTGATGATTTCGTTATCAGTTATCCAAACAAGCTTTCCTATCCCTGACCTGTGAATCTGTGCTAGGTGTGGTAGATTAGAAGCTTCAGGATCTTGTAAGGATGACGTGACAAGGGCAGATAAGTGATGATCCTGATAGCACCCAGAGAAAAGCTGCGTTAAAACTCTGTCCTCCATATAGCTGAGCTAGTGTCTAGTATCAGTTTATGGTTCTTCACTTGAAATGAGAATATGTTGTATACTATAGATTAAATAAAACAAACTTACTAGATTTAAACTGCTTAACCTGAAGATCTTGGGTATTTAGCTGTAATTTTTAGTGAAAATATCCTAGTTTATTGTCTTACCTAGATATTCTTTTTATAAGTTTGATTTTATTGTGTTATCCTTCTTTCCTTTTTGTCATTTCTTTACTTAGGCTGTAAATTTATTTTGAAGACTGAATTTTCTCTTGACCAGTTCTCTCCCTAAGTTCCCCTGTTTTTTATATGCCTTACATTATAAGAGCCTATGTAGACATTCAATAAATGTGTTTTATTTTGTAGCGGAATCCATGACTTATTATCAGTAAAACTCTGGTTGAGGGACTTTTAATCTTATTTTCCACACATAAACCTATCTAGCCCTGTTGCATTGTATCCTGAGGCCCAACATTATTCAATATTTTGTGTATTTACAGCAAGCCAAGTGGAATACTTATTGAATGCTAGAAATAATAACTATGTCGACTAACAGGCATGAAAATAAGAATTAATTTTTACTTTGCAGGACAAGTACTCCAAGAAACCTGAGTCGTTAAGGTGGTAAACACAGAAAGCACTATACAAAGTATTTGTAAAGATTAACATTGCTACAGTAATGCAAGCACTTATTTTCCTTAACAAGATTAGTAATGCCAGCTGCCTGCATTCAAAGAGACAATTTAATATTCAATTTCAATATTACATGAAACAGTGTAAAATGACAATAGTTAAATTGAAATATGTATCACAATTTCAAATGAAGAAATTAAAGCATACCTTTATGTTACCTGCTGTGACTTTTATAAATGAATGAAATGGAATATATCAATTTTTATTACAGAAAGCTATTTGCACAAAATTAAAATAATATTTTATTACAATAAAGTTTTTACTGATGTTTTTACAAGTATTGAATTCTCTTTAAAGGTATGTTCTCTTGTTGGTAAATTCCAACTGGTTAACAATTCATGTTCCTTTATTTAGGCATTGGTCATAGTGGATGGTGAATTGAGTCACTTCCTCACCTCTCTCTATTCAACCTTTTGTGCTGCACAGGCTGTTTCCTAGGACCACTTGAAGCTTGAGTTCTGTTCATAATTTGGGTTCTGCCAATTAGATGCACTTAAGTACAATTTGGAAGGTCAAAAGGAGTCTAGGCTATGTTTCTAAGGTTTTTCTGCTGGCAGACACCGGATAGAATTATCTGATATCTGTAGAGTGTTTTAGCAGAATAATGCTTCCCTTGATATGGGTTGCATCCTCATCATAACAGCTTCCTAATCATGGCCAACTTCTAGACCACAGATGATATATTAACTCCTTGGGTCGTCCAGTTCTTGGACCTGCACTGTTGTTCTGTTAAATGCAATTTAAAGTCTGTTTTCAGCCTTCAATATGATTCAGAAAGTTATTTAAGATTGCATAATGCATTTTTATGTTTATACTACAAAAATATAGTTGGTCTCTGCATTTAATTGATATAATTAACAATAATGGATTTTAAATTTTATTTACTTCAATTGTTAATTTTTTTTACTAAAGAAAATGTATTTATATGGTAAATGTTACAATTTTTTTTTATTATAGTTGCTGCCTCTACATTTATTTTTAGGGCTGACGTAGTTATTTAAAACCTGGTCATAACCTAGTTAAAATTTCTCCTCCACATGTGGTTGCTTGCAATATAGCCTGCTTGTTCCTCATCCCACTGACCCTAAACTCAACATACCCTACAGCTGCTAACCACGAGAAACCCTAGTGTTCAATATTAGAATTATGCAAAGCAGTTCTCCCTTCACACGTGTTTTCTTTAAACTAGCTAATCCACAACCTCTGAGGGCAAGCCTAAGTGGTAACACTCATAGGCCTTCATAATGGTGTAGCCACCCAGGTTCTCTCCATTGCTTCCTGCAAACTGAGTGAGCTCCCTGCCACCTCCAGTCTTCCTATCGGCCTCCTGTTGTCACCCCAACCTCTCTGGAATCTGTGAGTAATAAATATCTTCTGTTTTTTGCATTGTGACTTCACTTCCTCATTGTGTGTCCCCTGACACACACACACACACACACACACCTGAACCTAACCTTATATTCAGCCAGAGCTCTTTTGGGTAGCGGCTCTCTTAACAAGAATAAACTGAATACAGACCACACAAAAGCTACAAGGGTGTCTGCTGTATAAACAAGTTTCCTGTGAAAGGACCACCTGGTCACAGTGTGATACTTAGGTATTAGGCCATCATCGGGATAAAGAAATGTCCTCAAAAAGGCATGCTATAAACTCCCAGGCCCAATTTTTTTTACTTTCCAGGTCAGAACAGGGCTGGAGCTTATGGCCACTCTTGAGACCACAAAACCAAATTGGAAACAATTCATAACAGATTAAATCAAAACTGTAAAGTAAACCAAAAAGGTAAAGGTGATCCTATAATTAAAGGTAGCAATTTATTGGCCCCACTACTCCCACCCCCAATTGCCATAGCTAGAAACAACCACTTTACAATTTTTCTGGGTTTTGTTATTTTGGTGAATATATCTCTGAATAACACGAGTATTCCAACAATCATGATTTTCTCATGGGAGACATAGTCCGCCGATTTTTCTGCTAGACTAGATGAGGACTTCACCCTCTTACCCTCTTTCCCAGCTCCTCTCCTCATAGCCACCCAATGTAGTTATATCACCAT
This sequence comes from Macaca fascicularis, assembly GCF_037993035.2. Taxonomy (NCBI): domain Eukaryota; kingdom Metazoa; phylum Chordata; class Mammalia; order Primates; family Cercopithecidae; genus Macaca; species Macaca fascicularis. Next base: position 109,606,951 of record NC_088386.1, read on the forward strand.
TTTAATTTCTTCATTATGTTTTTAATTTAAATAATGTGTACTTTTATCACCTTTCCATCACCTCTAGAAATATGAGTTTTGACTCCCCTCTTTGTAAGATGATATTATCACTGCTAGTCTTCCCTGACCTCTCTCTCCTCTACATTCTTTCCTCCACTTCTGTGTTTCTTCTGTAGTTATCATAAATAGTACATTTTCTTTCTCCTGAAAACTTCTAAAATGTTAAAGGTGTTAAGCCGTATTTAAACATACTGAGATCTGATAATAAAGGCCTTACCGAATTGCTCATGATTTTATCTTTTCTCATGGTCATTGAATGCTTGATCTGTCAAAAGTTTCACATTCACTGACATTCCTCTCTTGCCTTGGTTTTTTATTTACTGTTTTCTTATTCTTTTTCTCTGCTTTGTATTTTGTGAAGCACAAAAAGCTACACAATACACTAAAACACAACTAATTATACTTCACATTAATGAGCAGGCTAATGGTTTTCCGGTGTGGTGGCGGAGTTTCCAAAACCTAGATTAGGAAGACTATAAATTTGTTTTTATTCAGTTAGCAGTAGAATAACTGTTAGGGAACAGTATACAGAGACTCCAGTTCCCTTTCCTAGCCAATGAATAAAAGCTTACAAACCACCGTCTTATGTTCATAGATTGTTTTCCCTAAGTATTTTACGTGTATTTATGTACATTGAAGTTCAGTAGTTAATTCTGTGCTAACTCAAAAAGTTATTTTTTCAATCTTTTTTGTTGTTGTTGTTGTTGTTGTTTGGAGACGGAGTCTCGCTCTCCAGCCCAGGCTGGAGTGCAGTGGCGTGATCTCAGCTCACTGCAAGCTCTGCCTCCCAGGTTCAAGCCATTCTCCTGCCTCAGCCTCCCGAATAGCTGGGACTATAGGCGCCAGCCACCATGCCTGGCTAATTTTTTGTATTTTTAGTAGAGACAGGGTTTCATCTTGTTGGCCAGGATGATCTCGATCTCCTGACCTCATTATTCACCTGCCTCAGCCTCCCAGAGTGCTGTGATTACAGGTGTGAGCCACCGCTTCTGTCCTATTTTTTCAATCTTATGCTATTTAGCTTATTATTTTCTTTCTTACAAGTGCATAGGACAATTTGACACTGTTGAGATATCACTGAACTTTTTGTGGGATACCACCAGATTATTTATGATTCTATAAGATATTTCTCAGGCCAGGTCTTTTATAAAGCAATTTTAATATATGTATGAATTATTATGTCATATAACTATTCTATAATTTTAGAATTATATATTCACATGAAGACATTAGTTTCATGTAATACTTTCAGGCATGCTGAAGTTCCAGTAGCTACAGGTAGGGAAGAGGCAAGAAACTAAACAGGTGGACCCGGAATCAGGTACCTCACATAGCTCTAGGACTAGTACTACAGAGAGTAATAGTAGTATAAGCAACACTGTACAGTGTGGATGTAATATGGCAGGAGGTTCTTCCAGGACAGGTGAAGATACTTGCCGATTGGTACCATCACTGCAAATGTAGACGGCATGAATGACTTGGACCTAACTAGGAACATGAAGACATATGTGGTCTTAGGAAAAAGGGTTGACAAAAGATGGCCAGATTATCAGGAATCAGGAGAATGCTCTACCTTCATAAGAATGATACACCACAGTCAAGAAACAAAAGCATAATTTCAGTTGCATATTCAGGAAGCCATGATAAGTTAGGAGCAAAGTCTGCAGCTCACTGGACACAGAGATATCTTGAGTTAATTCCAACCTAGTGTTTATCAAAAGGTAATCTGCTACAGCTCTCTGGAATCCTGGTCAAAAGCTAAGATAATGAGGCCTGTTCCAATTTTTAGACTTCAGATCAAATGCAATAATCTCTGTGAACCTCCCTGAGTGATCCTTATGAATCTTAAAATTTGGGAACCACCTCTTTAGACATACCAGATACTAAGTTTAGCACAGAAAGACAAATTCTAGGCATTGTATTTCACTGGCTTACTGCCCTTTACCGAAATATTGGGGCTTGTCTTCTTAATTCACTCGTCAATGTGGACAAAAGCCTGAAAAGACTGTGCCTGTAGTTTGAACGCATTTATATTTGCAGTGATACAGAGCTGGAAAATGAGAAGGATTTGCTCATTTTTATTTATTTTTCTATACTAGTTGAGTGTTAAAATATAAAAACTCATTTTAGCTTCATCTTAGTCTTCTAATGTGCTTTTCATGACAAGTACTTAGAGATTATGTCTAGTCAGTGTAGCTTCATAATTGATGTAAAACAATGCAGAAACATATTAAACATATGACAGCTTATGAGATCTAACTTTGTAAACTTCATAAATATTAAAACAACTTTCATATTTTAAACTTTCATATTTTAAAATGTGAAAGCTAATGTGGTCTTAGATTAGTCAAAATGAAATCTTAAATATATCATTGAAATAAAATTAAAGTATTACAGCCCAATGACTAGTTTCTTCTCATTCACCTGATGAATGCAAGAAAGCCTGTGAGAGTAAAATCATCTGGGGTGTGCTCAGCTGCATTAAACTGTAGAGGCCTTAAGACATGTTAAGCAATGTGATTTTGATTTCACCTGCTGACTTTCTGAAGGCAACTTATAATAAGAAACAGTTGAATAGTGATATCATGCTGTTGGCACTTGAGCTTTCTGCTGGAGGTTGCAATCTAATCTTTGCAAACCTGTAATTACTATTTCCTAAGTAATTCTGGGTTTTCATTATTGAATCTCAATATGTCTAAAAGGTACTGAGATGTAATGTACAAAATGGCATCGTGATCAAATGATAACAAACTCTGTGTCGGTAATACTCAGTTTCGATGTTTCTGATGTTATAATGACCTGTTACTGGCAAGAATATTTGGTGCATTTGACAGGTTCAGTGTATTTTATTTTTTAATGTTGTTGTTATAAAGTCTTTGAAATAAAAGGATGTTTTATTTCAGGGTTTGCAATCCATGCATCACAGTTTAGAGAAGTAAGTGAAAGATAGTGACTTTTACTTTGAAATTTAAATGTTTGTCTCTGGTTATTCAAGTTAAGTATTTTAAAATAGTTTTTATTGATACCATGTTATATAGAAAATGTGAAGTCATAGCTGTCTGTGTAATGGAATATGAAAAACATTGTTTATTAAAAAAGTAAAATCCTGCTAGAGACATCATTTCTCCTTTGAAATATATAAATAGTATAAGTGATCCACTAAAGAACTAAATATCTCAAACACAAAGTTTGATTCTTTATGTGAGAATATACCATACATTGCACTTTTTTTGTGAAAGAGAAACTACTCTTTATCATTTCATTTTAATGTGTTTCATGTACTATCCTAGGCACAAGGAACAGGACTGTAACAAGGACAGGGTTTGCTTTTAGAGCATAGCTTCTAATGGAGATGATTGGAAGTTAAAAAGCAGACAAAATTTCAAGCTGATGGTAATGATGACTAAGATGATAGCTGTCACAGTGGAGACGATAGGCATGGACTTTAGTAGATACTAGAAAGATATGTAACTAATAGGAATCTGTAATAACTCAAGAAAAGAAAGTTCTGTGACCAAATTATTCAGATATATATGATAAAATGTTATAAAAGAGTAGAAAAGAACCTTTGCAGTCCCTGTGGCTGCATTTACCCATCTAAATCAGTATCTATATACCTATATATCTAAAATCCCTATCTAATGAAGTAGTTTAAAAATCTTCCCAAGATTATACAACTACTTACATGGCTGAGTTAGGACTAGATCTGTGGACCCCTGAGGCCAGCCTCAGATATCAGTAAGAGTGAACATAAAAAATCAAAGAGTAGTGTCCTTCCACAGAGGAATTAAAATATTTAAACATAAGTAATTTCAGCAGTCCAATAGGTGTTTTTTAAAAAAATCTATGGGCCAGGCACGATGGCTAATGCCTGTAATCCCAGCACTTTGGGAGGCCAAGGCGGGTGGGTCACCTGAGGTCAGGAGTTCAAGACCAGCCTGGCCAACATGGCAAAACCCCATGTCTACTAAAAATACAAAAATTAGCCAGGCGTGATGGCATCCTCCTATAGTCCCAGTTATTCGGGAGGCTGAGGCAGGAGAATTGCTTGAACCTGGGAGGCAGAGGTTACAGTGAACCGAGATCGCGCCACTGCACTCCAGCCTAGGTGACAGGAAAAAAAGAAATCTAATTTATGCCCAGATAAATCTTCAGACTAATTGAGCAAGGCCTTTGTTTATACATCTTTGGGGTACCATAGGTTTGGATTTGTAGCTGTAGACTTTAACTTTTGCTTGTCTATAGCCACTGCATTACAAAAATGCAAATACCAGACTTTTCCAAACTTGTTAGTATGGAATCTCTAGGAGTGGGAACCCCCTAAATGGTTAATGAACACCAGGCCAATTAAAATTTAATGGCCTAGGTTATGTGTGGGTATGCATGTGTATTTATTTAAAAAGATAGTTTTTTTATATGAAGAAAGTAAAGCTTTGACACTGAAATTAAATGATGTAATAACTTATATTCAGCTAATATCTCAGTGATGGCTTTGAGGCAGTTGATAGTGGCTAGCTTCTTTTAAGAATTGTTTTTGAATGTTTAGCATATGAAACTCTTATGGTGTTGTCTTTATAGAGCAAAGAGGGAATAAAGAAATGAAATGGAATGTAGAAAATCCTAAATATTCCACATACAAAAGCTTGCTAGAATTAATAAATGTATTCAGCAAAGTTGCAGGATATAAAATAAACATGCAAATATGAGTTGTGATTTCATATACTAACATAAATCCAAAATGGAAATTTTTAAAAATTGCATTAAAATAACATCAAAAAATACATAGAACTATAAACTTAACAAGAGACTAAAGACTTGTTCTCTGAAAACTACAAACATTTCTAAAGAAAATAAAGATGGTAATAAATATACGTATTCATGAATTAGATGACTTAATATTGTTGTCCATAGTACTTAAAGCTATCCACAGGTGAAATACCATCCATATCAAAATACCCACAGCTTTTCTTTTTTCTTAAATAGAAAAAGCAATTCTAAAATTCATATGGAACTACAGAGAACCACAAAGAGCTGAAATAATCTTAAGAACAAGTTGGAGGTCCCACACTTCCTGACTTCAAAAGATATTACAAAATTACAGTAGTGAAAACATTATGGAGAGATAATTATAGAAATATAGTGGAGTCGGAAGCACCAGGAATCTGTCTTCCCACCTAGACAACAACTGTACTGGCAGAATCTGTCTCATACATAACATTTTGGATCTTTGACATCTACTAAAGGCTTGCAACTTCTAGGGGAAAGCTTGCATGGCAAATTATGGTGAATTTTGGCAATTTCAGCACTTAACCACAGTAGTAGCTACCCATTTCCCACAGTCGCCCCTGTAGCAGACAGCTTGCACGTGTTACTGGAGCAGTCTGCACAGAGCGTGCAGGAACCAGAGTGGGCAAAAAAGGACCTGTCCTCCAAATATTGGCAATCTTTGCTCTGATTGCTGATTGATGTTTCTGGCCACAAAGATGGATGCAAAGAGGTGAGTGGTCATTGTTACATCTCTATTATTGCAAGCCCCTCTCTGCTGGCTGAAGTGACTTCCAGAAGATTAAAAGGGCCAGTACCCTTCTCCTGCTTTATTTTTCTGTTTTTCCCCCTTTGATAACTAGACATTAAAAAATAGGGCATTCAAAGTAACTGCACATATGGTAAAAATTAGAAAATGACTAAGTTACTAAGTGTTAACTTAAGGACTGTCTTTTCTAAGCCTTGCCTTTCCTTTGGCACAGGCTTAGAAAAGACAGTCCTTAAGTTTACACTTCAGGCTGATTCTTGGCACAGAGATAGCTTACAACAGAATCCCCTTACAACAATATAAAAAGAAAAATCATTGACTGAAATAACAAAACCTCAAACTCTCAGTAAGAGGGAGAATCTAATTTTTAGAGTTACTATGTTATTAGATCCAAAATCACAATTCATACAAAAAAGTCAGGAAACTGTGTCTTGTCCAAAGGAAACAATGAAATCCCTAAAATGACTTGAGGGTGGATCTGCTACAGAGGGGCTTTAAAATAATTGTGTTAAATGATCAAAGAACTACAGGAAGATGTAGAGAAGGTCAAGAAAATGATATGTGAACAAAATGAAAAAAATTCAATGGATACAAAACCTAACAAGTTAAAAAAATTGGGAGCTGAAAAGTACAACAACTTAAATACAAAATTTACTAGAGCATTTCAAAGGCAGATTTGAGCAAGCAAAGGAAACAGTCAGTAAACTTGATATGACAATGGAAATCAAGGAACAGAAGGAAAAATAATTGAAAAAAGTAAACAGAGTCTTAAGGGACCTGTGTGACACAAGGAGTCACAGGAGGAGAGGAGAAAGAAGAGAAAACTTGAAGAAACAATGGATAAAACCTTTCCAAATCTGATAAAAGACATTAATATAAACATTCAAGAAATCCAACAAAATTAAAGGATGATGAACTCAAAAAGACATAAACTGAAATACATTATAATCAAAGCTTGAAAAGGTGAAGACAAAGACAGAATCTTAAAAGTAGCAGGAAAACATCAATATATTACTTATAAGGAATAATCAGTAAGATTATCAGTATATTTCTCACCAGAAACGTTGCAGGCCAGAAAGCAGTGGGCTGAAATTCAAAGTGCTAAAGAAAAACAAAAACAAAAAACATTATCAAACAAGATTCTTATATCCAGCCAAACTATCCTTAAAGTGAGGGCAGAATTAAGATATTCCCAGAAAAACAACAGTTGGGAGAGTTTGTTACCATTAGACCTGACTTGGAAGAAATCCTCCTGCAGAGTGAAATGAGAAGACACTAGATAGTAACTTGAAGCTGTATAAAGAAATAAAGATCTTAATAAAGGAAAATACATGGAAAATTATAAAAGCCTGTATTATTGTAACAATGCTTTTTAACTTCACTTTTTGTGTTCTACATGCTTTAAGAGATTAATATATACATTTTTAAATTTGTTTAAAAGCTCATATCATGCTTTGTAACTCTAATTTTGTTTTGTACATAATTTAAGAGACTAATAAATTTAAAATACATGTTTATATTTTTGAACAATATATAAAGATACAATTTTGTGACATCAAAAATTGAGGGGGTGGAGACGGAGCTTTTGAAGGAGCAGAGTTTTTATATATTATTGCAGTTATGGTAGTATAAATTTAAATTAGAATGTTATAAATACAGGATCTAAAATATAATCCCTATGGTAACCACCAAGAAAATAGCTATATACATGAAAATGAGAAAGGAATTTAAGCAAATCACTAAAGAAAATAAAATAGACAACTAAATATAAAAGATAGTAAAGCAGGAAATATAGGGCAAACATCTATAAGCTGTAACAAATTCAAACAGTGGCTGGGCACAGTGATCTACACCTGTAATCCCAGCACTTTGGGAGGCCAAGGAGGGCAGATCATGAAGTCAGGAGATTGAAACCATCCTGGCTAACATCGTGAAACCCTGTCTCTACTAAAAATACAAAAAATAGCTAGGTGTGGTGGCACGTGACTGTAATCCCAGCTACTCAGGAGGCTGAGGGAGGGGAATCACTTGAACCCAGGAGGCAGAGGCCCCAGTGAACAGAGATCACACCATGGCACTCCAGCCTGGGTGACAGAGCAAGACCCTGTCTCAAAAAAAGAAAAAAGAAAAAAAAATTCAAAAATAATAAAATGATAGAAGTAGGTTCCTTCTTATCAGAAATTACTTATAAATTGATTAAATAGTCTAATCAAAAGATAGACTGGCAAAATAGATTGTTTTTAAGAAAGATCTATGTGTATACAATCTATTTTACATCCAAAGATGCAAATAGATTGAGAGTAGAGGGACAGAAAAAGATTTCTCAGGCAAGTAACCAAACAAGAGCAGGGTAGCTTATACTGATAACAGACAAAATAGACTTTAATAAAAAAGTTTACAAAAGGCAAAGAAGGACATTCTACATCAATAAAAGTTTTAATACAGTAAGAAGTTATAACAAGTATACACATTTATGAACCTAGTAACAGATCATTAAATTATATAAAGAAATAACTTACGTAATTGAAGGGAAAGATACACAGTTCCACAGTAATAGTTGAAGATGAATAAATCACTCTCAATAATGGCTAGGAAAAATAAAAACGAAGATAAATAAGAAAATGCATGACATTTAAAAAAAATTAAAGCTAACTCTATGCAACAACAGCATACACATTCTTCTCAAGTGTACATGGTACATTTTCCAAAATAGTCTATGTGTTGCTTTATAAATTAAGTCTCATTAGATTGAAAAGATAGTTATAGAAAGTATCTTCTCTGACCATAAGAAGATTGTCTTAGTTCATTTTTTGCTGTTATAACAAAATGCCACACACTAGATAATTTATATAAAAATGTTTTTTCTCACAGTTTTGGGGGATGGGAAATCCAGAAGCATGGTGCCAACATTTGGCAAGAGTTATCCTATGGCAGATGGCAAGAAACAGAGAGAGAGGCATCAGGGGCTGAACTTTATAACTACCCCGCTACTTCAGTAATGACAGTAGTCGTGTTAGTCCTTATGGCAGGATTTATGGGAGGACTCTGCCCATATGACCCACTCACCCCTTATTAGGCTCCATCTCCCAACACTGTTGCATTGGAGATTAAGTTGTCAACTTAGGAATTTTAGGGGAACATATTCAAACCATAACAAGGATGAAGTTAGAAATCAATATAAATAAAATTGGAAAAAGTTATAAAACTTTGGAAATTAAACAATACACTCTTAATGAATGTATCAAAGAGAAACTGTAAGGGAAATTAGAAAATACTTGGAAATGAAGGAAAATAACACCATATATCAAAACGTGTGGGATAAGGAAACAGTGCTAAGGGGGAAATTTATAGCTATAAGTTCTTCCATAAAGATCCCAGGTCATCAGCCTAACTTTACAATGTAGGGAACTAGAAAAATAACAAATTAAACCTAAAGATTGCAGAAGAAAGGAAATAATATAAATGTGACCAGAGATAAACAAGGTAGTGAATAGAAAAACAACAGAATATACTGATGAACCCAAGACTTTGTTCTTTAAAAAGATGAACAAAATTTACAAAACTTTAGCTACTAATAAAAAATGAGAGAAAAGATTCAAGTCACAAAGTCAGAAATAGAAAAAGGGACATTAAGGCCGGGCGCAGTGGCTCATGCCTGTAATCTCAACACTTTGGGAGGCTGAGGCAGGTGGATCATGAAGTCAGGAGATGCAGACTATCCTGGCTAACATGGTGAAACCCCATTTGTACAAAAAATACAAAAACAAAAAATTAGGCATGGTGGCGGGCGCCTGTAGTCCCAGCTACTTGGGAGGCTGAGGCAGGAGAATGGCGTGAACCCGGTAGGCGGAGCTTGCAGTGAGCCAAGATTGTGCCACTGCACTCCAGCCTGGGTGACAGAGCGAGACTCCGTCTCAAAACAAACAAAAAATTACTACTGATTCATGGAAATAAACATGATTATAAGAAAGTGCTACAAGCAATTTTATGCTAACAAATTGGATAACTTAAATGAACAAATTCCTGTAAATACAAAACCTACCAAGACTAAATCATAAAGAAATGGAAAATAAGAGGCCTGTTGAGTAACCATTTATCTATTGTATTAATCAGGGTTCTCTTGACAAAGAAAAGTGGTGAACGTAATGGTGAATTCTGTCAAACATTTAAAGAAGAACCAGCACCAGTCCTTTTCAAACTTTTCCAAAAAGTTGAAGATGAGGGGGGATACCTTCAAATTCTGTGATGACAGTGATATACTGATATCTAATCCAGACAAAAAATAACTATAAGAAAACTACAGACCATCTGGGCGTGGTGGCTCATGCCTGTAATCCCAGACTTTGGGAGGCCCAGATGGGCAGATCACGAGGTCAGGAGATCAAGACCATCCTGGCTAACACGGTGAAACCTTGTCTCTACTAAAAATACAAAAAATTACCCAGGCGTGGTGGCAGGCTCCTGTAGTCCCAGCTACTCAGGAGGGTGAGGCAGGAGAATGGCGTGAACCCGGGAGGCAGAGGTTGCAATGAGCCTAGTTTGTGCCACTGCCCTCCAGCCTGGGTGACACAGTGAGACTCCATGTCAAAAAAATAAAAAAACCCTACAGACCAATATTTCTTATGAATATTGATGCAAAAATGCTAAAAAAATTACTAGAAAATGAATTGTGCAACATATTAATGTATGATAAGCCATGATCAAGTGGGATTTATTCTTGGAATGCAAGGGTAACTCAACATACCAAAGTCAATCAATGAAATACACCACATTAAGAGAACAAAGAAGAAAAAACACACATGATTATCTCAATTGCAGAAGAAAAAGTATTTGACAAAATGCTTAGTCAAAATTGTAAAGCCAAAAGGTAGACAAGTGACTTCCAGGGACATGGGGGAAGGGAGAATGGAGTTATTGTTTAAGGAGAATAGAGTTTCAGTTTTTTTAAATAAGAGTTATGGAGATGAATAATGGTAATGTGGTTGTACAGCATGAACACGTTTAATAGCACTGAACTGTAAACTTAAAATAGGCTGATAAATTTTATGTTATGTTCATTTTACCACGATAAAATGAGAAAACAACAAAAAATAAACAGTATGGTACTAAAGACAGCTATCTAAACCAAAGAAACAGAAAACAGACCTAGAAATAAACCCACACATAATGCAATCAAATGATCTTCAGCAAGAGGTCTAAGAACACGCAATGGAGAAAGAATAGTTATTTCAACAAATGAATTTGGGAAAACTGGTTTCCCTCATGCAAAAGAATGAAATTGAACCCTTACCTTGCACCATACACAAAAATCAACTCAAACAGTACTAAAAATTTTAACAAAAGACCTGAAACTATAAACCTTATTGAAGAAAACTTAGGGGAAAATTTTATAACATTTGTCTTGGCAATGATTGCTTGGATAAGGCACCAAAAGCGTAGGCAACAAAGGTAGAGATAATAAGTGGAACTACACCAAACTAAAAAGCTTCCGTACAACAAGGAAACAATCCAACAAAGTGAAAATGCAGCCCATGGAATGGGAGAAAATATTTGTAAGTTGCATATCTTAGAACGGGTAAATCTCTAAAATATGTAAAAATCTTCTACAACTCAATAGTAAAAAAAAAAAAAAAACCCAAATAACCTTATTTAAAAATGGGTAGAGAACTTGACTAGATATTTCTCCAAAGACATAAAAATGTTCAACAGGTATATGTAAAGGTGCTCACTGTCACTAATCACCAGGGAAATGCAAGTCAAAACCAGAAAATGTATCACCTCACACATGTTAGGATGGCTGTTATCAAAATAACAGAAAATAAAAAGTGTAAGGATGTAGAGAAATCTGAATCCCCTGAGCTGTGTTAGTGTGAATGTAGAACAGGGTAGCCTCAGTGGAAAACTATTTGGAGGTTCCTCAAAAAATCAAAAACAGAACTATCATCTAATCCAGCAGTCCCACTTCTGAGTATTTAGCAATAAGAATTGAAATTAGGATATTGAAGAGATATTTGTATTCTGATGTTCATTGCAGCATTATTTATAATACCTAAAAGTTGATTAGCTACATGTCCATTAATTAATGAATGGATAAAGAAAATGTGGTATTTACACACAATGGAATAATATTCAGCCTTATATTCAGCCTTAAAGAAGAAGGAAATATTGAAATATAATACAACATAGATGAACCTTAAGGACATTATGTTAAGTGAAATAAGCCAGTTATAGAAAGAAAAATACTGTATGATCTTACTTATATTAGTTATTCAAGTAGTCAAGCTCATAGAAGCAGAAAGTTGAATAGTGGTTTTCAGAGGCTGGGGAGAGTTGCTGTTCAATTGGTGTAGACTTTCAGTTATGCAAAATTAAAAAGTTCTGGAGATTTGCTTTACAAAAATGTGCATGTAGTTAATACTACACTGTGTACTTAAAAATTTTAAAGGGTAGATCTCATTTTTTGTTTTTACCACAATAAAAAGGAAAAAGAAAAAAATGAACAGGAAGTTTGGAATAGAATATCAGCTGTGATGGAATATGATATTGTGGAAAGACTGTTGCACTCATGATGCCAAGATCTGGATTACAGTCTTGCTTTCATCCTTATGAACTATTTTACCTGGCACAAGTTACTTAAGCTCATTGACTCTTTTAGGACTATTGTGAGAAGCAAATGAAATAAACTTTAAAGCAGCGGTTTTTAATATGAGAAGGACTGATGAGTGAGGTTTGCACAGTTGGGCTTCAGGAGGTGTGTGAACCAACTAAAATAAAACACAAATGTAAAGGGTGTGTGTGGATTCATTTCCATAGCTCCCTCTTTTCAGAGTCATAAGCAAATCTCTAAGATACCCTTAAAGACAGGACTATTGCTCCTAAGTGTTACACAAATATTAGTTAGATATCTTGTGAGTTAATTACGTTATTCAGTAAGATGATGATTTAGAAAAATGCTGACTATGTAAATGAGATTTTAAAATGATGGCAAAGTTGTTTTTTCTCCTTTTCCTAATTTCTCCACCACTTTGCCTTTTAGGAGTAGTTTTCTTTCAGTTTTTGAGGTAGAACCCAAATGAATACTTAGAATTTTTTTTTCTTTTTTCATTTGTTTTGTTCCCCACACTGCTTTGCAGTGCTTTATCAACATGTGTGACATTAGGAACATTCAGGGAAAAAAAAACCTGAGTAGATTAAAATTGTCAGTTGCTGGATGAGAATAAACCACAAAAGACAATAAATTGGCAGTGAACTAGATATAGTGTCCTTGGACTTACATTTTGCAACCTAGTAGATGATATATTGTATTCCACATATTGTTTATAACTCTCTGAAAAATAGAGAATCTAGAAAAGAAATAACTTGTAGGAACTTCTTTTATTTATATAGCTAAATTGTTTCATTTTTCTGGCTGGCTTTTTTCTGAATTCAGTTCTGGTGTTATTATCTTAAAGCAAAATATTTAATACTACTGAGAGAAAATCATATTATTTCCCCAAAAGCTAATATTAATGAAAAGAATATGGAAAAGATTATGAAACTATAAAATACTAAATTATAAGTGATATTTTGATATGATGTAATATATTCAATATTATAATTTATTGCCATCTTGAAATCATTTATAATTATTACATTTTAACACTTTGTTTCTCAAAGAATGCTCGTATGCAAAGGATATTTTATGCACAAAAGTCTGAAAGCACATCGTGTCAATTATGCTTAAGCAAAACTCAGTGCTCTCCTGTTGTGTAAAATGTGCCTTTCTCCCCATTGCAGGCCTTTTCCACTTCCGGTCACTGAATCACATGGAAACTAAACAACAAGGTCAACAAAACACAAAAATTAAGATTAAAACAGAGGCCGGGCCCGGTGGCCCACGCCTGTAATCCCAGCACTTTGGGAGGCGCCCGAGGTGGGCGGATCAAGAGGTCAGGAGATTGAGACCATCCTTGCCGACATGGTGAAACCACGTCTCTACCAAAAAAATAAAAAATTAGCTGGGCATGGTGGTGTGTGCCTGTAGTCCCAGCTACTCGGGAGGCTGAGGCAGGAGAATTGCTTGAATCCGGGAGTCGGAGGTTGCAGTGAGCCAAGATCACACCACTGCACTCCAACCTGGCAACAGAGGGAGGCTCTGTCTCAAAAAAAAAAAAAAAAAAAAAAAAGATTAAAACAAACTTCAGTGATTTCTTTTTTGATCAGGTTGAGAAGAATGGAGATAGAAAAGTAAGCAGATTCCCTAACTGGGAAATCCCTTCTATATCCTCCTGAGAATATACGTGTATTCTTGAAAATAAACACGTATATTCTCAAGAGGATGTAGAAGGCATTCCCTAATGCCTTTTTCTATCTCCATTCTTACATTCCTTACATTCATTCATTCGCAATATCACGTGTGTGTGTTATTTACTTGTTTCATCTATCTCAAATTCTTCCAACATACACTCATTCTTCTTCCTCCAACCTTGTTTTAAAAATATGCTCCTTTTAAAATTAAGACATATATAGGAAGTCACATTAACTTTAAATTAATTGCTTTGTTCCTAACACTGAAGTACTAGGGGTTCAGAGGTATGACTGTGCTGGAAGTTGATGCTTTTTTTTTTTTTTTGAGACTGAGTCTTGCTCTGTCGCCCAGGCTGGTGTCCACTAGCACGATGTCGGCTCACGGCAGCAAGCTCCACCTCCTGAGTTCACACCATTCTCCTGCCTCAGCCTCCCGAGTAGCTGGGACTACAGGCGTCCGCCACCATGCCTGGCTAATTTATTTTGTATTTTCAGTAGAGACGGGGTTTCACCGTGTTAGCCAGGATGGCTGCGATCTCCTGACCTTGTGATCGGCCCACCTCGGCCTCCCAAAGTGCTGGGATTACAGGCCTGAGGCACTGCGCCTGGCCAGAAGTTGATGCTTTTGTACTTTAAATGTTTAGGAGATAGAACAAACTTAAGGAGCTATGTAGATAGGTTTAAGACAATGGGATTAGGGAAACAGATCCAGATCCCAGTTGTTCAGTAAACGAGAACAGGCCAAAGTCAAACAAGAATGAATGTAACATTGCCCTGGAACTGACCTTGGACTGAAAGGTAGGTTTAGGGGAACTTATGCTTCCATGTACTGAGAGCTTTGTGGCTTTAAGTCCACATTTCAGTTTTATGGAAGCATATGCTGTGTCTGAGGAATTCAGGGCTCTAAATAAGAAACTGGCTTCCACATGGACTTTTATAAAATGCCATGTATTGTATGATTCCATTTACTTGAAATCTCCAAAACCAGAAAGTCCATAGAAATAGAAAGTAGTTCAGTGGTTACCCTCGGGTGAAGAACAGGAGAAAGGGAGTGACTGCTGAGAATACAGGTTTCTTTCTTAGGTGACACCAATGTTCTGGAGTTAGATAGTGGTCATGGTTGTACAATCTTGTGACTCTACTATAAAACACTGAATTTTATACTTCTAAATGGTGAATTCATTAAATTATATCTTAACAAAAATAAATCTAGTCATAGGTTGGGAACTCTATGCAGTGATCTCTGTCAGCAGCTCAGCTGAAATTTAAAAGAGCTAAACTTTCAGGTGTCAGGGAGCTGATTAAAGCCACAGGTCGAAAATGAAAGTTAAGCCTTTAATCGCTTACTGCTATGCTGTAAGCATTATTAAAACCAGAGAAATCCCTGACAGCTCGGATATGAGGGTGGTCTCACTGTCGAGAAAGCACCAGAAAAAAGGCTCCAGCAGTTTTATGAGCCTTAGAGTAGGGATGGGGAGCAGGAGAGGCTAGGAATGGAAAAGTGAAGTACAGGCTACTGAGTCAGAGTGTTGAAAACTGTCTTTGAGGTGTGCCACCCTTCACAGTGAAGAGATCTCAGCAGAGACACATGGGCTAGGTGTGCAAATATGCAAAGAGAATAGCTAGCTAGAGAGGTCTGAACTCTGACCTGCAGTTTCCTTTCGACACTGTGATTTATTACCTGAGCGCCAAGTCTGGGTTGGAGAGGGTAGCTTTCTCCTGCGAGGCCTGCCAGGAAAAGCCTTAGGAAATACCCATGGTCAGGCTTGAAAAATCATGGATAGGTTTTCAATCAGGAACCAGACTCCTCAATCTCCATATCACCAGTTGTTTTTGTGGACATAGCCAGGCATACGTTTCTCATCCCTTACATTCGTTGATTGGATTGCCATGTAGGTCATCACATCACTCTTCAAAGGAAAAGATTCTCTTCATTATCTTCCAGGTGGAAAATTAATTCATACATTGTTGGGCTTGTCTTTTTATCATCAATGATTTAAGTGGTCTTAACATGCATTATATATTCTATTATCCAAGTATTAATTTTCTATCATATAATTATCACTGAATATTTAATACATACCCATACCATGCAGTAGGATATCATGTAATAAATGCTCTCCCTTTTAAAGTAAGGAAAGAAAATCAGTAATGTAGGTAGGAATATTAGAAAGTAAATTAGGGTTGGGTGCAGCAGCTCACGCCTGTAATCCTAGCACTTTGGGAAGCCAAAATGAGGGGATCACTTGAGCCCAGGAGTTCCAGATCAACCTAGGCAACATAGTGAGACCCCATCCCTACAAAAAATAGAAATAAATTAGCCAGGCAGTTGGGAGGTCCCTTGAGCCTGGGAGGTGGAGGCTACAATGACCTCTGATTACATTACTGCGCTGCAGCCTAGGCAACGGAGTGAGATCTTATCTTTTTTTTTTTTTTTTTTTTTTTAAAAGCAACATACTTCACATACAAAAAAATCAGATAAAAGATAAGAATTTATGAATCCTTTAGATTACTAAAGGCAGAATTTTTAAGCTGAGATATTTTCGATGTTTTGCTTAGTTTCTCCACTGGAATAACTTAATGTAGTTCAAATTAATGTGACATTTATTGAGCAACCTATGAGCCTCCACTGAGATGACTTTGAGTGATAAAATGGTACAGAAGTAGACAAGATGCAGTCTACTCTTTCAGAGTTTGTAGACTAGCAGGGTGTACAAATAAGCAATTATAATATAGTGTAACAAATATTCTGATGAGAGAAATGCAGTGTGTCAGTGCTGCAGTGGAACAGCTCTTAGTTTGGCAGTGGTGGGTAAGTTTGGCTGCTTTTTAAGATCTTATCCCCAAATTATGTAAAGAAAATTAAAAAGGAGGCAATATGAAGGAAAGGGTGTCTAGTGAAGAGGAAAGAACATGGGCACATACCCACAGGTAAATGTGTACTCTGGGGTCTAAACAGATTTTAATATGGTTTGAGCATAAAGTATTAGGGGTAAAGGACTGATGAGAGCAGGAGCTAGAAAAAAGAGGTAAGGATGCAATAAAGGCAGACTTTCTAAGCCATATTAAGGAAAAAATTGTCACTAAACAGGGCAATGACATAATCAAATTTGCATTTCATAATGAGCCTTTCTGACACCAATGCCAAGAATGGATTGAAGATGAGCAAGAGTGTAGACAGAAAAGTTATTCTGAAAGCTCTGTTGTGAATTCAGACAATATTGTAGAGTTCTAACTTAGGCTAGTAGACTTCACAAGACGCATTATATATGAATACAAGCAAATCTTTGGAATTTAATATTTATGAGTACAGGTGACTGGGTATGGAAGGTGTGGAAAGAGATCTAAATTTCTAATTTGGGCAACTAGTTGGAAAATACTATTAGTTCCAAAATGGAACAAAGGGAAAAGAATAGGTCTGAGATAATGAAAATAAATTTTGAATATGTTAAATCTGCAATGTTTGTGAGAAATCCAAATAGAAATATCCAATCACATATCTGGGTGTGTTGCTCAGGAGAAAGATCTGAGTTGTGGCTATAAATTTGTAAATCATCAGCCTATAAGGCATAAGACATGTATGTCAATAGATATGGCCATGCAGGACAAGTATGTATCAGAGAGGAATGCCTAGAACAATGCTCACCTGAACACAAACGCTTTAGAAAAGAGAATGGCGTAAGTCAGGAGGAGCCTGTAGAGAATGCATAAGAAAAGATCTGAGAGGTAAGAAGGAAACCAGAAAAGTGGTGGCAGGAAATCCAACGAAAGAGATGGTTGGTTACAAGAAAGAATTAGTTAATGATATTATTAAAAGGGTGAGGTCAGGTGGGAAAAGGGTTGGAAAGAAACTAGTTCACTTAGCCTTAAGGAAGTATTGGTAGCCTAGGCAAGAGCACTTTCGCTAACATGCTTGCACTAAATCCAAACATCATGAGTTGAATGAGGAAGTGGGGTGGACAAAGTAAACTCTAAGTTAAACAAATGTTTTGGAATATGTTTATTAATTTTATATTACCAATTCTATCTTGAGGAATTTCTCCTCCTTTTATGTATCAGTGATTTGTAGAGATCTCTTTCTGTTATAGCGAACATTTCCGTAGAAGTTGAAGGTGTCACATCCTTAGTTCATTTGCAGTAGAATATGGACTTGAAGACAGCCTTACTCAGA